>NC_091759.1:9711054-10311054 GCF_043380555.1 Nothobranchius furzeri
CAGAAGGTGTTATTTATATAAATGATCAAACCAGTTTACCTTGAGGGATGTTAAAGAGCAAGTCACCCCCTACCAGAGTCTAACTCCACTCCCACTTCATGTTTGAAAAATGCGACACATGCTGTTGCCTGGCAGACCGAGAGGGCGGAGCCGCTAACAAATACACACACACTCAGGCTCACGACAGCATTGTGACATCATAATGTACCAGTTTACATCATAGCATACTTCTTAGCCAATAGCGGTGGCAGATTTAAATTTAAATACAGTGCAGAGTTTTTAACCTGACAACGGCACAACACTGCCAGTTTTAGGCAGAATATTTAAATTTTAACTAAGATGCACTGAAGTGCCAAATTATTGACGACATGTGTCTGCAGCACGATTAGACACTCGTTTATTTAGTTTATCAGCAAAAAAAGTTTATTTGGGGGTGACTTGCTCTTAAAAGTCTCCCAGTAAAGCACAGGAAACACTTCAGATAAATCTGAAAGTCTAAACATGTCAGATGTTGGGCTTGTTTGTTTGTGGGTAGTTTTATTACCTGCTAGAGCTGCTCTGTGGAAGAGTAAAGTCAGCAAACACAGAGACCGCAGAGACAAGGTCCTACTCACTCGAGATGGAACTTATACTGAAGTCTGATAGGTGCACCTGAGCTGTAACTATGGTAACGCAAGATTCATAGCTTTACCATAGTGACAGTATCATAGGTGACAGACAGCGCTCCATAGGGAGCCTAAGTCACGCCCATCTACTTCCGGACCACGGGTCCCCAGAAAAACAAAAAAATGAATGCAAGTCAACGGTGCTAAAGACGCTATTTTCTAATTCTGCTTGTTATGTGCCGTGGATTTCTCATATGATGTCCGTGAAGATGCATTTTAATGCCAAGAACACGCTTATTTTCGAAGGGGGGGGAGACGTTATTTTAAGTTTTGTGTAATAAGTCCAGGACTACAAATGCGCTTTATGAAAGTGACATCATCGAAGCAGACACAGAGGAAAAAAGGGGAAAATGGCAGAGATTTTGTGGTGACGTCATATATGCAATGTGCCAATGTCGGATTAGTAGTCATGCTAACATCGAACTTTTACAAGCTGATAAATTTCAAAGTACGTGACTGGCGTGATTGAAACACCCATCGTTGGATCACGTTTAAATTGAAGTACAACATTTGTGTGATCCAGGGCGTAAGGCAAAGCGGATTAGAAAATAGCGTTTTTAGCCCCGTTGACTTGCATTCATGTTTTCGTTCTTCCGGGGACTCGTGAGCCGACCGGGAAGAGAGGAGACCTAGGCTCCCTATTGTAGTGAAGTAGGAAGTACAGATAGTGGCTTTAAAAATTAGTGAAGTAAAAGTAAAAAGTAGACCTGAAGAAAATAAGTAAAGTACAAATAAAGAAAGCTTTACATATTATATTATATTCAATAACTTCATTACTTTTTAAAAGATTTCTTTTTTGTTTGCATTTTGAATTCTGTCATCCTGTCCCTCTAAACGCGATTTAACATAAAAGTAGCCATCATCAGGTGTACCTCTTATGCATAATAATGATCGGATCACAGACCAGATGTTTGATGACGTAGAAATATATTAATAAAAAGATATCAGAACCTAAAGAAGACGATACAATCCTCTTCAGACAAATAACAAACCGTTTGACATCAAAGAAATTTCTCTTTGGTCTTGATGCTCATATAGCAGTAAAGGTTTTAAATATAAACAGAGATTTCAGTTTTCCTGGTAGTGTTTAATCAAAGAGCAATGTGACAAAAACTATAAGTTACTTAGAAGTTAAATACGTTCATAAAGATAACCTGCAGTTGAGCCTCTTGACTTTTCAGTTTGCTAAATCAAGCCAAATGATCAATTTTTAAATGTAAACAAGTCAAAATAGTTTGTTCACTTAATGTTGTTAAAGTTATAACTTATTCACTGATGAAAAAGTGGCGTTTATTTATATTTCTGTCAAACTGGTGCAAAAATAAAGATCAGTCCCTTCTCCAGACACCACTACTGTACACGGCAGCTAGCATGTAGGTCTAGTGTATATATACACACACACACACACACGCATGCACATATCAGGTGTAGATATCAGACTTCTGCAACAAAATTCTTTAAGATTCTGTATCGGCCTTAAAAAAACCCATATCGATCGGCCTCTACCATCTAATATCCGTTTACGTCTTTATGTGATTGTTGGTGTAGAGAGAGAGAGAGGCAGGAAGTGGGGATGGAGGAACTCATTTTATCAACAATTGTAACTCTTACAGGGCTTGATCCTCATTTATAAGCATGTTTATGCACAGAACGGCGTCTGAAAATTGCAGAAGTCACTTTCTACGCAACCTTTCACATCTGATCACGTCAACGCCACACCCCTCAAAAATAATAAAACGTTTATTTTGTCTCGCATCTCGATTTCAGTTTTAGTACGATGGCGTTTTACACGTCTGGATCGCCATGGTTACTCGTGAAATACCACAGGTCAGCTGAACTTGTAGAATGTGGTCATTAATCGCATCAGTTTGAAGTTCCACTGACATCCTGCCATCACTAAACGTGTTAAATGGAAAAGCTAGAGGCACCATGGTGAGCCGTGAGAAAACAGGACTCACGAGGCATTCATTTATACTGAAGATAGTTGCTAATGTGTCGAAAAAATCTAATGAACTTTGTCTTTAGAGAGAATTTAGCTACAATTCTTCATAATAATAAATATATTTTTGTTGTGTTTGCAGGTGAAAGACGAGCGTAAAGCACAGGAAGTGTTTGACCTGGCTGATTACGAGCGTTCGGAGGAACTGAGGAAGGCGAAGAGTCGGAGCAAGAAAAATCACAGCCGCTTCACGGTGCTGCGCTGCAGACACCGAGGAAACACTGTGAGTCCTCAGGTTCAGACCATTTTGTTACCGCCTGCTGCTAAAAGCAGTAGGCGGGCCATGATGTTTATTAGGGTTACCCGGCCTTTCCATCAGATGTGTAAGCAGTGCATAATAGGGAGCCTATTGATGCTTACACATTAGCGTCGGCACGGCCCCAAAAGGTCCCGAACGGCACCGGAATTTGGTTTCACACACAGGTCAGATTTGTGTTTTCGGTGCCAAGGCGACACTTTTTCTCAGACCTTTTCCCCAGCAGTCGGACTGGGACCGAGGCGACACTACGAACTGATTGGCTGACTGAAATTACACCTACCGCCTCCAATCTGTGAGAAGAATGAGCCAGCGGGGGGTTCCCGCATGCACAATTCATTTTCATGCTGGATGCTGTTGAGTAAACTTCTGTCAGTAGCACAGAGCTGCCGTTCCGGAGCTGCCGATCAGTGTGGGAACGGGAGAAGAGAATAGGTGTGTGTGTGTGGCACAAGATTATGAGAACATGCACAGCAGATTAATAAAATAATGAGGTTCAGAGTCTCCAAAAGCAATGCCGCTCATGTCCGTCTTTGTTTACCTTATAATGGACGACACCGCAGACTTTCCCGCGTGTATTCAACACCGCCCACAGGCTCGGGGATTTCTGCATTCCTGAGAAGTCCCTCGGATTTCTGTGAACACCACACCGCCCGTTTGAGACCGAACTCACGCCATCCAGCCCGACTGTGCCGACGCCAATGTGTAAGCGCTATAAGTCACGCCCCCTCCACTTCCAGACCACGGGTCCCCCGAAGAACAGAAGAATAAATGCAAGTCAATGGGGCTAAAAACACTATTTTCTAATTCCGCTTGTTTTGTGCCATGGATTTCACATATGATGTCTGTGAATTTTAAAGCCACATGTTGATACTAAGAACGCGCTTACTTAACTGGGGGAACGATATTTTAGGTTTTGTGTGAAAATAAGTCCTGGACTACAAATGCACTTCACGTCATCGAACCAGGCACGGAGAATACAGGACGGGGGGTGGGGAAGGGATTAAGAACAGCGTGTTCCTCCGGTGTCCGTGAGGGCGTATGGTGGTTGGGTAGCGTTCCTCCCGACGTCCGTCACAGCGGTGGGTGGTGGTTGAGCGGGTGCACTTTACCGACTTCCGGGGAGGTTTGTTACCGGAAGACAAGATGAACGGCTCTCTACAGGGACTCGGCTGTCATCGTTCACTTTAAAAACCCGTTCAAAAGATTTGATTCGTTCGTGAACATCACCAAATCCTTCCCGCAGGAGGAAAGAACCACCATAAGTAGCAGCTACTTTGGGGAGAGAAGATTATGTGGTGACATCACATATGCATCGTGCCGATTTCTGGTATGTAGTCATGCTAATTATGAACTTTTACAAGCTAATAAATCTCAAAGTACGTGACTGGCATGGTCGAAACACCCATCATTATTTTTCATTTAAATTGCAGTACAACGTTTGTGCGATCCAGGGCGTAAGGCAAAGCGGATTATAAAATAGCGTTTTTAGCCCCGTTGACTTGCATTCATTTTTTCGTTCTTCTGGAGACCCATGAGTCGACCATCTATTACCTATGTAATAGACGCGTTTTACCCAGGAGCTCAGCACGAAATCAACAGAGACCACATGTGATTCATGTGATAACAACCAAGGTAAAGATGGTAGCGTGTCTCCAAAAAGTTCTGTGGTTCATTTTCTGTGTCGTTTACTTAGGCTATGGAGATTTCACAGGTAATGGTGTAGCGTTTTTACTAGCATCGGGAAATCTGCATGTGCCCTTTATTTTGAAAGTTCCAGGGTGTTTTACACGCCTTTCGTGTTTGACTTCCTGTCTGGCCTGATCTGAACTGCTGAGCTTTATCTGTTCTGGAAGCGTAGCGCATAGAACATAAACTCGAATTATAAATTTAGCAGAGTGACGTGTCACTGCGCTTCTAGCACGTGTCCCAAAAGACGACGCCTCACTACTGGTGGAAACACACACATAGACTATAATGAGGGCTAATAGCTACGTACTACGCTTTCGCAGACATTATGCTTTTGCATTCAGTGGAAACGCCCGGTTAGGGTTGGGGTGGGTCACGTCGGTCGCCAAAGATAGCTAACTACCCAACACAAAAATGGCTCCAGCTCAGTCATTTTATCATAAATCAAGCAGAAAATCTGTGCGTCCGTAGCTGAGAGTCATTCCCAACACTTCTTTCAGGATGGGACCAAAATGGCCACTTCGTCATCATTTCCCAACATAGGATGATTTTACAGGATGTATGAAAGGCAGTGTGCCTTCATTTTGGCCTGCTGGTCTGAAGCCACAGCTCATTTTCTTTTCATTTGTCTTCCTTCACAAACTGTAATTATAGCCGTCACGCTCAGGTCATGTGACCAAACCGCAGCTTCTGGTAATAAGGATGCTTCAGCTGTTGAAAATGGAGATTATTGCTCTGGATCTGCAGATCGAAAAATGTCACGTTAGCACTTTATTCAGCTGAACTCCGATGAAGCTAAACTGTTTCAGGATCAGCTAACGAATGAATTGGTTCACAACCAGGAAGCAGGTTTTTACTTACAAAACAAACGGGAGCTTTAATCAGTCTGTTTCTTCCTGCTGAGATGGAGATTTGTGTCTTATTTAAATGAAGGAAATCCAGATTATCTTTAACCTTTAACCTCTGAAGAAACTGCCTCAATCTGTGCACCAATAAAGATTTTCTGGGTTTTATTTTCCAACTGAACTGTTTTTTTTTATTGTGAATAGATGAAAATCTGACTTTACAGAAGCAGCAAAAGTCCTAAAAACATTTTGAAAGAGCGTCAGAAAGCCCGAAGAAGTGATGGAGATTAAAGATGACAAATTCTGTTTGCTTAGCAGCACGAAAATTAAAAAAGTGTTTTTAAATTATGCTCCAGAGGACTCTGGTGTCTCATTTAAGCCCAGATGTGAAAACTCTGAAGCGTTTCTGTGTGTCTCTTCATCTCCATCCACCCTCTCCTCTCAGAGATTACACCGCCCTGACTAACACCACCCACCTCATTCTGGATCCCCTCCTACATCTGCCTCAGGATTGGTAGCTTAGACTTCATACAGCCCCGCCCCCCTTCGCCTGGATCGTTTCGATTGGCCGAGCCATGTTGTTCTTTAAACTCTTTTAAAAAAAGGTTTAATCTGCAGAATCCCATTAGTTTGTGAGTTACAGCTGAATAATCCCCGAAACACTTTCACGTGTCCATCTTTCTGCCCACGACGCGGCCAGGGCGAAGGAAAGGAAATGCGATTGAGATGGTTCGCTCATGTGTGGTGGCGAGTGAGTGATAAATCTGAGGGGATGTGAGAGAGGAAGCAGCTTTTTGTAGCTGACGTCCATCACTTTAGGTC
Source organism: Nothobranchius furzeri (assembly GCF_043380555.1). Classification (NCBI taxonomy): domain Eukaryota; kingdom Metazoa; phylum Chordata; class Actinopteri; order Cyprinodontiformes; family Nothobranchiidae; genus Nothobranchius; species Nothobranchius furzeri. Next base: position 9,717,331 of record NC_091759.1, read on the forward strand.
AGGCAGCATCGGGATAGAGGAGAGAAACTGGGAGGGCTCATGGAATAAAAAACACACAAACTTCCTCAGTTTCTGTAAACATCAAAATAAGAGCTTTCAAATGATTTAAAACCAAAGTTTATGTGTGGAATTAGGAACAAAATCCATCCCAGAGGGCCCGAACTCACTCAAGGTAGTCAGTTTAATCTGTGCAACACTCGAATGGGTGAATTAGGGATGATAGTGAGACTTTTTTTTATCAGACGGTCTTTTTCAGGTTCCTAACTTGGTGTTTCTGGCTGTGAGTCCCGAGGAGAAGGAGTCATGGATCAATGCCCTCAACGTGGCCATCATCAAGGCCAAGAACAGAGTTTTGGACGAGGTCTGAACTTATTTGACTCAAAGTAACGAACAAACTGATAGTCTGTTGGATTTTGTCCCAGTGGCCTTCAGGTGTGTGAAGTGTGTGTAAATGTCCGTCCAGGTGACCTTAGAGGAGGACAGCGCTCTGGCTCATCCCACCAGAGACCGAGCGAAGATCCCTCACAGCCGCCGGCTCCCGACCCGAGGACACCTCATGGCCGTGGTACGAGACCCCGCCCTCCCGCTGTTTACAAACGAATCCATCTTTGTAAACCTAAATTTACTCATTTATCATCATCAAAGGCATCCACCTCCTCTCACGGCATGCTGACCCTTGACCTGGTTGCCGAGGAGGACGGCTTCCCCCCGGACTACGATGACGACCTGCAGGATTCCTGGGAGAACAGCTTCCGGGTGGACCTGCAGAAGGAGGGCTCCGGTGGGGGTCGTCAGAGAGCCGGCACTGACGTCTCCAAGCTCCGGGCCACGCCCAAAGAGCCTAAAGTGAAGACGAGCAGTTTACCCCGAGGGAGCGAGCTCTCCTGGGGCAAGCATCTGGAAGTCCCCAAAGTCCACAAGAACCAGCAAGTCCAGGTAAGAAAGCCCTGGGATGCAGCTGGTGTCTCTAAATTCCTTTTTGGTGATGAACGTTTGAGCCATACGTATAAATCAACACAACTGTTTCCTTTTAGGTCCTCCAGGCTCAGTCTCGGACGCCTCAGCCGGGGAAAAGATTCAGCATGCAGGGTCGGAGTCGCTGCGCCTCCATGGACGAAGTCCTGTCCTCTAGGTCTGCAAACGCCTCACAAGCCTTTTGTTCAGTCGCTCTTACAGCAAGGAAACATGGCGTTGGCTCTGTTGTCATGGTTACATTTCTAAGGATGTCCACCTTAGGACACATTTTGATTAAATATTTAATAGAAACAAGGTGAGGAGGTGATTTGGGTAACTAATGGAAATGTCCAGAGAACTCCACAGATGCTGCACAGCTGCAGGGCCCACATCTGGATCTGGATAATTAGCCGGGATTACTGCTGCCGGAGAAGCACGGTCCTGGTAATCTGGTGCATCCATTTACTCTCGATATTCACCCTCTTCTCCAGGCCTGCAATGATCCGTTCAGAGTTTCGTTCGGCTCTGCGTCGCTGTACAACTGAGGAAGAGGCCGGGAGCGGGGCTTCCGCCCAGCCCGTCGGTCAGCTGCAGAGTCTCATCGCACAGAAGATGCAGCGAGCTCAGGAGCTGCTGGAGGAGATGAGACTGCAGGTCTGATGGATTCTCTTTAGGGGCGCTTCATTGAGTGTTGGTGTAAAAAAAAATGGGATGAAAAATGACAAATGTTCTTCTAGGAGCTGCAGAAGGCCAAAGCCGAGAGAGAACACGGAGGCAGCTCGACGTACCTGAAGGGCGTCGACTCCCCTCGACTCCATCACATCCGGGGCTCTGACTCCCCCCATTCCAGGTGCGCTTCATCACATTCACTTCTGTTATTTAAAAGAAAATACGGCCAAGGACTGAAACATGACAAATTCTCTCATGAGTTCTGTGTGTGGGGTAATCTGTTCTCAAGCTGAGTTAAATCTGTGGAAATCAGACTGTGGTGTTCCCTAGCAGGTCGTCTGGATCCCCGAGGAGCAGGAGCAGCGATTCGCCTCGCCTCCGGGGAAAAGACTCTCCTCGTTTGAGAGGAAGGGAGTCTCCCCGATCCAAAGCCAAGAGGAACCGTTCCAAAGGGACAGACTCGGCCCGCTCCAGAGGATCCCACTCGCCCGCGGCTAAAGTCACAGACTCTCCTCGACTGAAAGATTCTCCGCATCTGTCTGGATCTCCTCGATCTAAGAGCTCAGACACGGTCCGCTCGCCAAAACTCAAGGGATCTTCCAGTAAACGGGATGCCTCTCCTGCACAGAAGACACCTGAAACCTCCTCCTGTCCCAAAGGATCCCACTCCTCTCAGGTTAAAACACCTGATTCACCACAGACCAGCAAATCTGACTCCCTTGGCACTGGGAATCCTTTGAGTCAGAATTCCCCGAGAGTGTCTGGATCCTTCGATTCCTTGCAGCCTAAAACCCCAGACAAACATAGCCTCTCCCCTCCTCTTGCAGCCTCACATCTCTCAGAGGAGGACCCGGAGGTGGAGAGCCGGCGTGCCGAGGCTGAGCGCCTTCTGGAGGAGGCGGTGTCATCGTGGAAAGAAGCGCAGGAGGTCCTGCAGGAGGTGAAGGAGCTGCAGAGCCAGACGCTGAGGCGGCAGCGCAGGAGGACCTACGAGAAAATGACGACATCAGCGACGACGTCTCTGCTGTCCGCGGCAACCACCGCGGCCGAGGAGGACGAAACCCCGGCGTCGCCGACGTCTCCGGAGGACGACGACGGATCCGAGACACCTTAACGAAAAAAATCTCTCAGCATCTGAATTTTCTCAGAGGAGGTCGCAGCATTTCTCAGCATGTTTAAGCACAAAAAGTAACAAGATGAACTAAATTAGGACTTTTTTTTCTTATTCTTCTGAAACGATTTTGACCTTTTAATCCAGCAAACGTGGATTACTTTGTATGTTTCCTTCCAGGTTTTGTGACTTTAATCCTCCGCTGTCGCCAGGCAGACGCCCTCTCACGCGTGCTGCCAGGACGCCTCCCTCTGTGGCGGACGTGTCACGTTTAATTTGAGTAAACACACTTTTAAACGAGCGGCCCACCACCACCCCCTCTAGCATTGCTGCACCATTCCCTGTCGCTTCATGCCAGAAAGTGAAGCGAAGTGAAAAGCCTTTCTATTGATTCTACATTTTTTGGGAATGAAGGACAACTTTTTAAGAACATCAACATTTTGAACACTAAAAAACAAAAAGTCCTGGATGAGCACAACGTTTCCCGAGCGCTAAAGTAAGACGGCATTAAAAAACACGGAGAAAAGACGGATCTGTTTGCTGATATATTTAAGCCCCTTTTGTGGCATTTTTCTTATGAATTGCTTAGCTCAAATTTATTTGTAGCTTTGTATAAAAAAAAATCCTTCCAGCTTGTTATTAATTTTTATACAATCACAGCAAAAATCAGGGACTTTACAGAAAAAAAGAGAGAGAAAAGCAATAATGAAGAAAAATGACTCGTTTATAATTCGTGTCCGACACCAAGAAGCACTCTGCACTACGGACTGAAGCTTGGCCTTGTTTTTAACTGGCTGAACGTGTTTTGTGAATCCTTTTGACTGGAATTGTGGAGATGTCGGTAATGACTTGCTGGATATTTGATGCTGATGCATAATTTAAAACATCCGTGAACGATGCACAGGTTCCTCCTAATTGAATCTGCATGAAAACACGCATTTTTAAGGGCCACTTCCGAATCATAGCACATGCTAGGACAGCACTTTTTTCACATTTTACAAATGCACCTAACTTGTTCCTGCACAATGTTTGCTCCAGGTATGATGAAGCTTCGTTGTCAAACGTGGCTTTGTTCAATGCACACAGTTGAATATTAAAGACATGCGTGACTACGTGATTTTGTAACAAACAAAAATGCTGCAGACATGAAGCAGGTGGTGAAACGAGAGCCTCGTGGACGGGGTAATAAAATGACCCGAGCTGCAGATGGGTTGCTGTCATATTTACCACTGATGAGTAAATTTACATGACCAAAGAAGTGCTGGCCAAGGTTACATATTTATAAGTCTGTTTTTGTGTAGCAATCATGCAAAGCTGATTTGAAATATTACATTTAATTCATTTCAAATGTGAAAGGTCTTATTTTAGCTGCAACTTTGAAGCTCTTGTATGCTGCATGTGGCGCCTTCTAGTGGCTCTAGTTACAAATTGCAGCTAAACTTTAAACCCGACCTTTCCAGCTCTGCGTAAGCATCGGTTAAGGTCCGCGAAGCTCAGAACGCCGCTGTTACAGTGAATGGATGTTTCCACCAACACTGCCTGCCAAAAGTCAAGTCAATGAAGAAGTAAGAAAAATAGCAGTTCCTCCTTCATCCACTAGGGGCTGGCTTCAGAAAGGAGCAAGTTCTCATTGACTCCCATGTTAAAAAAGGCAAATTCACAGCAGAAATGAACATGTTTACAGCCTGGTTCAAAAAAACATTTTAGGTTTAATAGCTCAAGTTTACCGTCATGACAACTGTGAGGTGGGTGCATTTTTTTTATAACTTATCAATTTGGGTGTAATTAGCAGATGAACCATCAGCTCTAGCAGCTCTGCTTGCTCCAGGGAAGGCCTTAGTTTTGGTCTCACTTAAAATGTTAGCCTAGAAGAAGGCAGAGTCGCCAAACTGCGGTTTTATTAAAAGCGTCACCAACCTCCGTTAGCTTCAGTTAACTCGTAGCTACATTAGCTCAGAGTGGTGAGTGTCAATAATCTGCCCCTACCCTCACAGCCCCCCTCTCTGTTCCATTTTGTGTTTTTGGGGAGTGACGAGATGCATAACTCGACTAAAAAGGTTGCGGGATCCGCCCACTGAGCTTCGATTCAGTTCTTCAGAGACCTACGGGAGAGGACGCGAAGGGGCCGTCCATTATACATACAATTAGTGGTGAAGGGTTGCATCTTGGATGCGTCCCAGAGGCGTCTGCCAAATTTAGGCTCTGAATATATATTTTTACTCGCTACATTATCGGATTGCGACAAGCTCAGTAGTTCAGATCGGAACAGACAGGAAGTCAAACACGGGGTCAGAGCAAAACATCTGGGGGTTTTCAAAATAAAAGACACATGCAGATTTCTTGTTATTTAAATAATAATAATACTGCATTGAACTTAATTAGCGCTTTTCTAGACACCCAAAGACGCTTTCACACACTCTCACATTCACACACTGCTAGTGATGGTAAGCTACTTGTAGCCACAGCCACCCTGGGGGGGTCTGACAGAGGCGAGGCTGCCATTTGGCGCCGTCGGCCCCTCTGACACCCACTAACACAGGCAAGTTGGGTGAAGTGTCTTGCCCAAGGACACAACAGCAGGATACCCCTGGCGGGAGCTGGAATTGAACCCATGACCCTCCAATCATGAGGCAACCCGCTCTACCACCTGAGCTACTGCTGCCCCAAGTAAATAGTAAAAAAGAAGCCTGTCATTACCTGTGACGTCTCTGTGGCTGAGGTAAAAAACAAAAGAAACCATAGACCTTTATGGAGACACGCTACTGTCTTCCACTTTGCGTTTTTTGTGAACTGCCGGAATCATGCATCCTCTCTCCGGCGATTTCTTGACCTCGCAGGCTGCAGGGTATGCTCCCAGTGGGAAATGCATCATCTTATATTACGTGCCGCTTACGCATCCATTGGAAAGGCCGGGTCAGTTTGGTCAAATAAAGGAATGTGTTGCATGATTTTTTTTACCTCAATGATAACAGGGGTTTTTTTATAAACATGCAACTCTGCACTATTTAAATATTTACAAATTCAGTCACTATTTAAAAATGTTACACACTTTCCCTTTAATTGTTCATAAAGCGAACAAAGTTGTGTTTGATTTAAATCCTATAATACAACTACACAGTTCTCTTTGGTCACCAAATGTAAACTGCAAACACATAAACATGTTAATAATGCAGGATATTCTCACGTAAACATAAATATTTACAACTAATGAGGGCTAAATCCATTGGTTTTATTATTGTAATGAACGTAAAGTAAATCTGATCGTTTTTACATTTTATAGAGTCACAACTAACTAAATGATCTTCCACTGTTTGTTACACGGGATATAAAAAATTATTTAGCTGCTGATTTTAAATCTAAGCAAACTGTCACATTTTGTAACGTAAAACATTTATCGTCATATGAGCAGCGTCACGTTTGGGTCTCTTTTTTGTTGTTTTTGCACATTTGTTTGGAATTAGAAAGCACAGACACTGGAAGAGCTGAATTTTCTGTACGATGAGTGTATGTTGAAGAGATGTATTCATTTTTATTTATTTTAATGTTCATGTACATAGAAAAAAAAGCAGAATCCAATGCTGTATTCACTGTCAATATAGGGAAAAAAAGATCTTAAGTTGTTTTATAACTTTACTTGATTTTAGATCCGTATGTTAGTGTTTGAAATGCATTGTGGGTACACCAAAACTATTACTGTTGATTTGTGTGGACGATCCACGACTCGTGGAAACACGCAAACGAGAATAAGCTGGTAAGGTGAATGCACTCACCTGTTTTATGTAGCTTTTTGTTGGTTTCAACTTGCTAAAAATATTTGAGTTAAACAAATCCCAAAGGAAGTCAGTTTGTCTCACGTTACCGGTTGATTTATTTCTTCTTCTTTGTTTGAATAAAACAGTCCTAAGTGGGATAGAAGACCAGGTGACTGATCAGAGATGTGTTTGTCCTTGTGTCCCATTACACATATTTCAAACAGTTTACTTCCTCAGTATGCGGCTTTAATGAGCGATGTGAGTTCCCAGACAGGGCACGCAAATCAGGTCAGCAGGCTCTTCTTCCTGTATATCTATGCCTATGTCTATGTCTGCGCTCTAGATCAGTCGTTGCTAACTAGCAGGACGCAGCTGTCCAACCCCATCCCATCCAATGGTAAGGTCTTATTTGAACACAAAAATGATGCTTGCTTGCCATGATTCAGGTATCTACTGCCCCCTATTGCCAGGGAAATTACACACTGTCACTTTAATACATCTCCATGACTTGTTTTCTGATCATCAACACGGAGCAGGTCAGTGAGCTGTGATGAAGAGCTGAAGCAGATGTAGGGCAGGACAAAGAGCATCGCTCCATTACACAGCTCAGCCTCTAAAACACACACACACACACTCTGATGCATCAGTGAGATCATCTATGCATGCATGAGCATTTCTTGATGACTAATCTGCTGCCATTATTTGTGCTGGATTTCATGTTGCTGCAGGGAAACGTGAAAACCAGAAAACTAAACCCACTTTAAAGAAATAATTTAATAGAATTCATTAAATCTCTTTTTTTTAATCCCCCATTTGCTCCATTAGTTTATCTCTGTGTCGGATATCCAGGATCAGTGAGCCGCATATGAAGTGATTACTGCGTTTTCAGATGGAGAGCTGCCCTTTTAAGTTTGTTCGTGTTTTTATGGTTCGATTAAACATTGATCCCACGCCTTACATTCCCCTACAGCATCCTTTTCCTTCTCAGGTTACCGCAGGGACCGGCTCCAGACGTCATCAAAGAGTCTGAGGTCATCACCCCGCCTCTCCAATACCAATTATGATGAGATCCGATGGCCTCTACAAGAAGCAAGCCAGATCCATGGGGTCTCGAGGATCGATTAATACCTCCCAATGTTCTGCATGGTTAAATCTTCCCTGGTGGTAAAGGAGGTATCTACTGCATGGTAGACATGCGTTCATGACTAAATGGTGATAGGGACCAGAGTGCTGCTGCTCAGAGGTTTTAAATATTTCAAACTACTGCCTCCAACTTTTTATAGAGCAGGAATCAGAATGGGCAAACTGGAATGTACAAGTCCCACATGCTGTTTCTGACTTCAGAGCAACTCAAACAAAAGACAAACATCGAAAAAACATAAATTTGTACTGTTTAGCTTCAGCGCAGGACAGTAAAGGTGATCGGAAGCAGGATTAAGGTGGGATGGAGAGAGATGGACCAGTAGATCTGGGCTACGTCTGCAGGAACGAGGGTGTTGCTCCGGTCTGTCTGAGATGAAGCCGAGCCAAAAAGAACCACTTTTGAGCCTACTTGGCCTCTAACCCTCATATGGTTGCAAGATTTAGAGGATCAAGATCCTGGCTAGAAATCCATCCACCAGCTGTTTTACTTCATCAAGAGTGAGCTGAGGCAGTCTGTTGGGATTTTGGGGGCATGTTCCCCAACTTAAAGCAAATCCAAACCTCACCAGAAATCCTCCAAGGGCTGGGAATACCTCAGGATCCTCTAGGACCGGGGTAGCCAACTCCGGTCCGAGAGAGGGCTCGGTATCCAGCATGTTTTAGAGGCGTCTCTGATTCAAGACACCAGATTTTAATCAGCTCCTCCTTGAACCGTCACCTTATCGTGGTGGAGGAGTTTGAGTGCCCTAATGATCCTAGGAGCTATGTTGTCTGGGGCACTTAGTGCCCCTGGTAGGGTCTCCCATGACAAATTGGTCTTAGGTGAAGGGTGAGACAAAGAACGGTTCGAAGGATCTTTCATGGCGGTTAAAACGAAGAGTCGGAGTACCCGGCCCGGAGGGTTACCGGGGTCCCACCCTGGAGCCAGGCCTGGGGTTGGGGCCCGTGAGCGAGCGCCTGGTGGCCGGGCTTTCGCCCATGGGGCCCGGCCGGGCCCAGCCCGAACCGGATACATGGGCTCGTCCAACTGTGGACCCACCACCCGCAGGAGGAACATGAAGGGTCCGGTGCAATGTGAATCGGGTGGCAGACCAAGGCGGGAGCCTTGGCGGTCCGATCCCCGGACAAGAAAACTAGTTTTTGGGACATGGAACGTCACCTCGCTGGCGGGGAAGGAGCGTACCGGCTAGATATAGTCGGACTCACCTCGACACATTGCATTGGCTCTGGAACCCGAGACCTGGAGAGGGGTTGGACACTCTACTTTGCTGGAGTTGCTCCGGGTGAGAGGCGGAGGGCTGGGGTTGGCTTTTTGTTAGCCCCGAGACTCTCTGCCTGTGTGTTGGGGTTTACCCCGGGGGACAAGAGGGTAGCTTCCCTGTGCCTTCGGGTCGGGGAACGGGTCCTGACTGTTGTTTGTGCTTATGGGCCAAATATCAGTTCAGAGTACCCACCCTTTTTGGAGTCCCTGGGACGAGTGCTAGATAGTGCTCCATCAGGGGACTCAATTGTCCTGCTGGGGGACTTCAATGCTCACGTGGGCAATGACAGCTTGACCTGGAGGGGTGTGATTGGGAGGAACGGCCCACCTGATCAGAACTCGAGCGGTGTTTTGTTATTGGACTTCTGTGCAAGCCGCAGTTTGGCCATAACGAACACCATGTTCAAACATAAGGATGCCCACCGGTACACTTGGTACCAGGGCAGCCTAGGTCACAGGTCGATGATAGATTTTGTAGTCGTATCATCTGACCTGCGGCCGTATGTTTTGGACACCCGAGTGAAGAGAGGGGCGGAGCTGTCAACTGATCACCACCTGGTGGTGAGTTGGATCAGATGGCAAGGGAACATGCCGCGTAGACCTGGCAGACCCAAACGCATAGTGAGGGTCTGCTGGGAACGCCTGGCAGAAGAACCTGTCAAGACGGTCTTCAACTCCCACCTCCGGCAGAGCTTTGACCACGTCCCGAGAGCAGTGGGGGACATTGAGTCCGAGTGGGCCTTGTTCCACTCTGCGATTGTCGAGGCGGCTGTTGCTAGCTGTGGTCGTAAGGTGGCCGGTGCCAGTCGTGGTGGCAACCCCCGTACCCGCTGGTGGACACCAGAGGTTCGGGGAGCCGTCAGGCTGAAGAAGGAGGCCTACAGGGCGTGGCTGGTCTGTGGGTCTCCGGAGGCAGCAGACAGGTACCGGATAGCCAAGCGGGGTGCAGCAGTGGCAGTTGCCGAGGCAAAATCTCGGGCGTGGGAGGAGTTTGGTGAGGCCATGGAGAAAGACTATCGATCGGCTCCAAAGAGGTTCTGGCAAACTGTCCGGCGCCTCAGGAGAGGAAGGCAGCAACTCGCTCACACTGTTTACAGTGGGGATGGGGAGCTGCTGACGTCAACTGAGGCTATAGTCGGACGGTGGAAGGAATACTTTGAGGAGCTCCTCAATCCCACCAATGCGCATTCCGAGGAGGAACCAGAGCTGGGAGGCCTGGGGATGGACTGCCGATCTCGGGGGCAGAAGTTGCTGAGGTAGTCAAACAACTACCAGGGTGGCCGGGCTCAGCCTTAGAGATAGGGTGAGGAGCTCGGACATTCGGGAGGGACTCGGAGTAGAACCGCTGCTCCTCCGGATCGAAAGGAGCCAGTTGAGGTGGTTTGGGCATCTGGTCAGGATGCCTCCTGGACGCCTCCCCGGGGAGGTGTTTCGGGCATGTCCTGCCGGCAGAAGGCCCCCGGGTCGACCCAGGACACGTTGGAGAGGTTACATCTCCAATCTGGTCCGGGAACGCCTTGGGGTCCTGCCGGAGGAGCTGGTGGACAAGGCCGGGGAGAGGACGGCCTGGAGCTCCCTAGTTGAGATGCTGCCCCCGCGACCCGGACCCGGATAAGCGGAGGAAGACGAGACGAGACGAGACGAGATTTTAATCAGGCTTCTGCTGAGATTGGCGAGCTGCTGAACAGGCGAATGAACCGTGTTGAAGCAGGGAAACAACTAAAACATTCCTAACAAGGATTTCAAATCAGTAAGGTGTGAATTATTGTTCCAGCCACGAGTTTGACATAATAAAACTGTTCTTTAACAGGGTTATTTACTGAGAGACGATGGAGGCTGATTCATGTTCAGATCGGAGCAGAGTAAATTATTCATACTGATTCTCTCCCTGTGTGTCATCACGCTCGCTCTCTTGCTTTTTGCTGTCTGATGCTTCCAGTTTAGCTTCCTTCTCCATGGGTGGAGGAGGACGACGAGGAGAGGGCGTTATTGCATGTTTTATTAACACTTGCACACATTAACACGTGCTCAGAAGCCCGGCGTACCGGGCCAGTGTTACAGTTTGTTCTCAGTTAAAGCATGGAGGATTACAGGGGGGGGGGGGGGGGACTGTGTGACTCAGAGCCCTGCAGCGTCTGTTCAAAGCCTCGACCTCGTTTATTCATCTCAACCTCGCGTCTTTTACCGTTTCTTCTCCTCGTTTCACTTCTCTCGTCTCCTCTTTATCATTATCATCATCTCTCTCTTTCCCGTGTCTGCTCTTGCATGGACGTAATTTTGGGGGGGGGGGGGGGGGACAGGGGGGACATGCCCCCCCCACACACACACACACTTTTTCCAAAGTCAAGTTTTGATCCCTGCACTTTTTACCATCCAAAAACAACATTACGTTATATTAAATTGACACTGGTTGAGCTCTAGGACCAAGCGGAAAACAACCGTTTGTTTTGAAGCCTGTTTCCCTTTAGAGCATACTGTAAAGATACCCCCCCCCCCCCCCAAAGTGAAAATTACGTCCATGTGCTCTTGTAAATCTTTAATGCTGTCAGTCCGTACATTTCCAAGCACAGATAAATGGAGCTGCGATTACTGCACGTCAGGGCCGTTTAATGTGACCGCTGGGCCTAGTCGTGGAGGGATGGAAGAGGAGAGTTTATTATTGTTACGACTTGTGGCGTGGCACAGGTGCTGATAAACATAAATAGGATCCTAACTCAATGGATGAGCCAGATGAAATATATAATGAAATGACATTTAAATTAGACTTTTAGACACGATTCGTCTCCCTGACTTAGTCGAGTATGAAAACCGTAGAACAGTTTTACAGCCATAAAACGGTTTTTAGACTGAAATCACAGCCGATGTCCAAGAACCGGTTATCAAGACCACTTTATATGATTACAAGAAAGTCTGAGCCCCAGGAGCCAGAGCATAAATAAATTAATGTGGTCTCATTTTATGCCAGAGTTTTAAAATAAGCTTGTTTTATGCTGAGAGATGATGGACTTATAAATGCTTTGGTCAAATCTCTAAACCATTATGTAATATCGTGCAATATCGGAGGATTTGGAGGGATCGGTTTGCAGTATCTGAAGGGAAATGACATTTATTTTTTAAAACCACTCACAGAACTGCAAATTCTAGGATTGTGAGAATGCTGTGGAGGCCTCCTTGGGTCAGCGCGTATTCTGGGCTTTAACCACCACACAGGCTCCCTGGGAGAGTATGATACAGGGTTGGGGGAGTGGGAGAATCTCATGATCCTGATCTGCAGCATCATGATGATCCTGTGATGCTGTGGAGCCCGGAGGCCCTGAGCTTTGACTGGCAGGCTGGCATCATTAGTAAAGAGAGGCAGCCTGATCTCATCCTGCTGCTCTCATAGCAACAGAACTAAAAATACTTGCAGTTTGCTTTTATTTACTAACTGATACACTCTGTGCAAGACACTAATTTGATTTGCAAAACATTTTCAGAACAATATTAAAATAGTATTTTCAACATGCAAAAATCTACGCTGGTCAAGGTTGAACCGAAACAACGTCAACTCAATTATGTCTCAACATGACATATTTAGTAAGTAAATGTAAATCACAGATAAAACCGATACCAAGCGTTTTTACAAAGAAAGTCCAAAACTGGAGATCAAATTGCTCCACCTGTAGAGAATCCTCCATTAATGTAAATTTTATCTAAAGATAATTTGGAACTTGAACCTTTTGATTATTTTGTGTTTGCTGCAGGTGTGTGTGGCTCTGTGCGTCCAGGTCCTCTAAAACTAGCATGGCCACCATAAGGCTTTTAAGTCAGAGTGTAAATATTTCAGAAGAGCTGAAACACTAGAAGACGACCGCAAACAGGATTCAACAAAACTAAAACAAATTAAAAAACAGACACGAACCTATAAATAACTATTCTACCATTAGGTTGAACTGAGCGCTGAACTAACTGGCTCTGGCTGGCACTAATAAAGATAATTTGCATTCACTGATCACACTGCTGTGAGGAAACAACAATAATAAATTTACTGCAGATATTTTTAGCAATACCAACACGTGAGCAGATATTCCACAAGATAACCAGACGCCTAAATGTTATTACTTCCACTAAGGAGAATATAAGGTTAATTTTAATCTTGTTTGTTATTATTTTCTTTCACGAAACTGAATAGACTCCTCCTTGAACCGTCACCTTATCGTGGTGGAGGAGTTTGAGTGCCCTAATGATCCTAGGAGCTATGTTGTCTGGGGCACTTTGTGCCCCTGGTAGGGTCTCCCATGACAAATAGGTCTTAGGTGAAGGGTGAGACAAAGAACGGTTCAGAGGATCTTTCATGGAAGTAAATTCAAAGAGTTGGAGTACCCGGCCCTGAGGGTTACCGGGGTCCCACCCTGGAGCCAGGCCTGGGGTTGGGGCCCGTGAGCGAGGGCCTGGTGGCTGGGCTTTCGCCCATGGGGCCCAGCCGGGCCCAGCCCGAACCGGATACATGGGCTCATCCAACTGTGGACCCATCACCACCTGCAGGAGGAACATGAAGGGTCCAGTGCAATGTGGATCGGGTGGCAGACCAAGGCGGGAGCCTTGGCGGTCTGATCCCCAGATAAGAAAACTGTTTTTTGGGACATGGAACGTCACCTCGCTGCCAGGGAAGGAGCAGGAGCTTGTGGCAGAGGTTGAGTGGTACCAGCTAGATATAGTCGGACTCACCTCGACACATTGCATTGGCTCTGGAACCCAAGTCCTTGAGAGGAGTTGGACACTCTCGTTTGCTGGAGTTGCTCCGGGTGAGAGGTGGAGGGCGGGGGTTGGCTTTTTGTTAGCCCCAAGACTCTCTGCCTGTGTGTTGGGGTTTACCCTGGGGGACGAGAGGGTAGCTTCCCTGCGCCTTCGGGTCAGGGAACGAGTCTTGACTGTTGTTTGTGCTTATGGGCCAAATATCAGTTCAGAGTACCCACCCTTTTTGGAGTACCTAGGAAGAGTGCTAGATAGTGCTCCATCAGGGGACTCTATTGTCCTGCTGGGGGACTTCAATGCTCACGTGGGCAATGACAGCATGACCTGGAGGGGTGTGATTGGGAGGAACGGCCCGCCTGATCTGAACTCGAGTGGTGTTTCATTCTTGGACTTCTGTACAAGCCACAGTTTGGCCATAACGAACACCATGCTCGAACAAAAGGATGCCCATCGGTACACTTGGTACCAGGACAGCCTAGGTCGCAGGTCGATGATAGATTTTGTAGTCGTATCATCGGACCTGCGGCCGTATGTTTTGGACACCCGAGTGAAGAGAGCAGCGGACCTGTCAACTGATCACCACCTGGTGGTGAGTTGGATCAGATGGCAGGGGAAGATGCCGCGTAGACCTGGCAGACCCAAACGCACAGTGAGGGTCTGCTGGGAACGCCTGGCAGAAGAACCTGTCAAGACGGTCTTCAACTCCCACCTCAGGCAGAGCTTTGACCGCGTCCCGAGAGCAGTGGGGGACATTGACTCCGAGTGGGCCTTGTTCCACTCTGCGATTGTTGAGGCGGCTGTTGCTAGCTGTGGTCACAAGGTGGCCGGTGCCAGACGTGGTGGCAACCCCCGTACCCGCTGGTGGACACCAGAGATTCGGGGAGCCGTCAGGCTGAAGAAGGAGGCCTACAGGGCTTGGCTGGTCTGTGGGTCTCCAGAGGCAGCAGACAGGTACTGGATAGCTAAGCGGGGTGCAGCAGTGGCAGTTGCTGAGGCAAAATCTCGGGCGTGGGAGGAGTTTGGTGAGGCCATGGAGAAAGACTATCGATCGACTCCAAAGAGGTTCTGGCAAACTGTCCGGCGCCTCAGGAGAGGAAGGCAGCAACTCGCTCACACTGTTTACAGTGGGGATGGGGAGCTGCTGACGCCAACTGGGGCTATAGTCGGACGGTGGAAGGAATACTTTGAGGAGCTCCTCAATCCCACCTATGTGCATTCCGAGGAGGAACCAGAGCCGGGAGACCTGGGGATGGGCTGTCCAATCTCAGGGGCAGAAGTTGCTGAGGTAGTCAAACAACTACACAGCGGCGGAGCCCCGGGGGTGGATGAGATTCGTCCTGGGTATCTCAAGGCTATGGATGTTGTAGGGCTGTCATGGTTGACACGTCTCTGCAAAATTGCGTGGTCATCGGGGGCAGTTCCTGTGGAGTGGCAGACCGGGGTGGTGGTCCCCATCTTTAAGAAGGGTGACCTGAGGGTGTGTTCCAACTATAGGGGGATCACACTCCTCAGCCTCCCTGGAAAGGTCTATTCCAAGGTACTGGAGAGGAGGATCAGATCGATAGTTGAATCTCAGATTGAGGAGGAGCAATATGGTTTTCATCCTGACCGTGGAACTGTGGACAAGCTCTATACCCTTGCAAGGGTGATGGAGGGGGCATGGGAGTTTGCCCAACCAATCCACATGTGTTTTGTGGATTTGGAGAAGGCTTATGACCGTGTCCCCAGGGGCACCCTGTGGGGGACGCTCCAGGAGTATGGGGTGGGTGGCTTTCTGTTAAGGGCCATTCAGTCCCTTTAGCAGAGGAGCGTGAGTTTGGTCCGCATAGCCGGTAGTAAGTTGTACCTGTTCCCAGTGAGGGTTGGACTCCGCCAGGGCTGCCCTTTGTCACCGGTTCTGTTCATTACCTTTATGGACAGAATTTCTAGGTGCAGCCATGGTGTGGAGTGTGTCGAGTTTAGTGGCAGGAGAATCTCGTCTCTGCTTTTTGCGGATGATGTGGTCCTCCTAGCTTCATCCAGCTCTGACCTTCAGCTCTTGCTGGGTAGGTTCGCGGCCGAGTGTGAAGCGGCTGGGATGAGGATCAGCACCTCCAAATCTGAGACCATGGTTCTCGACCGGAAAAGGGTGGCTTGCCAACTCCGTGTCGGGGGAGAGGTCCTACCTCAAGTGGAGGAGTTTAAGTATCTCGGGGTCTTGTTCACGAGTGAGGGTAGGAGGGATCGGGAGATCGACAGGCGGATTGGTTCAGCATCTGCAGTGATGCCGACGCTGAGCTGATCTGTTGTGGTGAAGAGGGAGCTGAGCCAGAAAGTGAGGCTCTCGATTTACCGGTCCATCTATGTCCCAATCCTCACCTATGGTCATGAGCTTTGGGTAATGACCGAAAGAACGAGATTGCGGATACAAGTGGCCGAAATGAGTTTCCTCCGTAGGGTGGCCGGGCTCAGCCTTAGAGATAGGGTGAAGAGCTCGGACATTCGGGAGGGACTCGGAGTAGACCCGCTGCTCCTCCGGATCGAAAGGAGCCAGTTGAAGTGGTTTGGGCATCTGGTCAGGATGCCTCCTGGACGCCTACCCGGGGAGGTTTTTCGGGCATGTCCTTCCGGCAGGAGGCCCCCGGGTCGACCCAGGACACATTGGAGAGGTTACATCTACAATTTGGTCCGGGAATGCCTTGGGGTCCTGCCGGAGGAGCTGGTGGAGAAGGCCGGGGAGAGGACAGTCTGGAGCTCCGTAGTTGGAATGCTGCCCCCGAGACCCGGACCCGGATAAGCGGAGGAAGATGACGACGACGAAACTGAATAGAGCTAGAATGGTAAGATTTATGGTGAATTTTAAAGGTACATGAAGCTAGAAGGACACCTTGTGGTCAAATTGAGGTACTGCACTCCATGTATCAAAACAAATGAGTCCACTCTGAACAATGGTTGCCAGAAGATTCCAGATGATGAGCGAAGACAATCCTTACGCAGTAAGTTAATAGATAAATACATTTCACTGTAATTTTCAGTTGTTGGTAAGTAGCTTGAGATATTATTAGAGCTGACTATTTGTTTTTAATTCACTGTTAGCATTATTAGCTCAGTGTTCTTTACCCGATATTAGAGTAAAACAAAAAGATGCCGGGGTTAACTTCTGGGTCACTCCTGTTTTCTGCCTTAGCATTATTCCAAAGCCTTTTGCGGCGCAGGCTTGGCAACATGGCAGGCTCAAATATGATTGGCTCTGGAACCAAGAAGTTTGGAGGTGGGTCACATTGTAAACAAAGATACTGTAGCCTTTTTGAAAGAAGAAAAACTGACCCACCCACCCCTACCCGCCACCCCAGCCTGCTGAGTCGGAAATATGTTCCAATGTAACATTCCTTCCAACATGATTTAGACATGAAATGGTTTTGTTATTTTACTGCAGAATTCTAACCTATTGTACCTTTAAACAAAAAAATTTAATGTAAAGCCCAGTTCCTGTGTATAAGTAAACAACTCATATCAAAGAATATACAAATAAATCAGTTTTATTTAAAGACTTCAAATTTGGACGTGCCTATAAAAGATGCATTTTTTAAATGTAAGAGCAGCATTTTTAGATTTTCTCTTACTTTGTGAATTTTGCTTCACCTTACATTGAAACTTTCAAATTCAAAGCATGGACTTTAATCCTGTTTCAGCTGGAAATCAATCAGTACGATTAGTAAGACATCCCGTGCTCCTATGGACTCTGCCCTCTTGTGAATAATCCTCAGATTGATCCTTGTAGTTCAAAACTGGAATCAGCCTTTACTGAAATGATCGGATGTTTGACGAAACTCCCGTCTCTGACTCTTTAGGCCCATGATGAGCTGCTTCTGAGTATAAACACACTTAAAATCACAGCAGATGCATAAATCAGCTCAGTAGATCATTAAACCCAGCTTGATGACACGTCTCCTTTGATCACCTGACCTTTGCTGACCAATCGGAGCCTCAGCAGACAGTGAACAACAGATGAATAATAAGCAGTTTGAACGGCTTCTTCCTTGGAGGACGCTCCCAGGGGAAGCTGAGGGTATGTGTTAATGTGTGAGTGTGTGTGGTCACAGCTGTTGCAATTCCTCAAAGTGGATCAAGATGAGAAGAAGAAAGAAGGAGATGTCAGAAGGGTGTGTCCTTGCTTCCTTGCTCACTTGTCTCCTATCAAACATGGATATTTATAGATCTGTTCCACTCCAACGGCTGTCTCTTTTCTTGTTGCTGAAAACCAGAAATAAGTAAAAATGAGCCATAATTTAGTTTTAAATCAGTTCACTGAAATGAAGGAAGGAGGAAACGTAAAAGGAACAGTTAATGAAAAAATAACTGAAAGATTCAGTAAAACTTTGAAATTGTCTGTTAATTTAAATATAAAATCCTGAAAACAAGCAAAGGTCAGAGATGAGCAAGAATTACCAAAAGAGAGAATAGCGCCTCCTGTAGGAAAATACTATGAATACAACATGTAGCTCAGAAATAAATCATCAGCCAATCAAAACCATTTACCAAAGCAAAAAGATCCCAGATCGCTCTAAAAAAAAGTAGAAATCATAAAGAAATATTGAGTTAATTCTGATTTGCCATTTAAAAAAATCAAACCTAAATAAAGTTTATATTTTCTACAAAACTCCCCCCAAAAAGTTGTATTTATCTTCAGCTCGTCTGTATTGTTCTTTTCTTTTATTTCATTAGCTAAATTTATGTTAATTTATGACTCAAATTTTAGACATGAGTAATTTTCTGATTCAAAATTGTTTTTAATATCTAAAAATTTGGCTTTTATCTTTTTATTTTAGGGTTTTCACTGAATGAATTTCAGTTTATTAATCACAACTTGAATTTTTTTTTATTTCTAATAAAAATATTGGTACTTTTTTGATAGTTCAAGAGATGGTTGTTCTTATATAATCAAAACTTTATTTAAATATATTTATAACCTCCTGAATGTGGTTTACACCACAAATCTCTGTTTTCCCTAGAAAGTATATATTTAATGCATAACAAATAAATGTAAATACTTTGAATAATTTTAACTGATTCAGTGTTTTGTTATTGAACATCGGTTAACCAGAGACTAAAACTAAAGATTGGGGAAGTTATAACTTGAAAATGTTAGTTCCAAAGTAAAATCCGCAAATGTGATTTCTAAGCAGTCAGCAATAGCCTACCTGTTGTCGAGAGCTTTCTCACTGACCCGTTTAAAGAGATGTTTGTCCAGAAGCTCGTGTTAGTGGAGCCAAGGATAATGAATTTAAACAGCTCAAACATTTTACGAGCGAATGCTTATTTATAATCATCAAAATAGTTTTTAGGGCAGAAAAAACTCCAGATGATGCCCAGAAGAGCTAAAGCTAGCTGCTACTGCTAACACTATTTGTGCTTATGACTGATTAAACAGCATTAGCATGAACCGCTTTAGGGTGTTTGGATTGAGTTGTTTTTAAACAGCAAAAACCTACCTTGGACTAGTAGTTAGCTTGTCAATCCTATCAGAAATAATCCGTTTTCTCCAAAGTGATATCAGTAAGCTCTTTACAAGATATTAATCATTCACAAATGTTTTGGAACTATCTTGTGTTAAAACTGGGGAAGATATATTAGAATTTAAAATTTCACTTTTCTGTTTTATAAGATCTAGTTTGCTCTAACACAGCAAACAAACGGATGTAAACAGCTTAAAGTCAGCCAACAACTTTGAAGATACTGGAGTTCCCAACATGACATGAGGAGAAAAGGTTGGTTTGGAGAACTGAGAATCATTATTTGTAGAGTGAATGTGTGTATATGTGATGTTTAAAGAGGAAAAAAAGAACAAATCCCATTGTGAAGTGATTTAAAAGTAAATATAAATATATTTTAATAATGAACACTGTTAATGCTGATCTGACAGAGATCATAAAATACAGCAGAAAGCTGCAAATAAATAGATAATTCAGCTGATAACAAGTTTAACTGATGTAAAGACGCCTCCCTTTGATAAAACTCACGAGGCCGTTAGCCGAGGATGCAAAATGTATAAAACAAAAAGCAGGAGGTGGTCGAGGAGAGCTGTCAGGCTGCTCCAAACGGAGCCCGAGATGTGGCGATTTTACCCACCTATAGGGGAGCGTCAGCCACTCTGTCATTTATTAGGATAAAAATATTAACAGCCATTATTAATAAAACATAGAAACCAAAAAAAACGGAACACGGTTAACAAAAACAAAATCCATAGAGCTAATGCCACTCGCTCACGAGCATCACACACACACACACAGTTCTAAACTGAATGAAACACACGCTAGAATACAAACACCAGGATTTAAAGTACAGCAGGGTCTAACGATAACCAGGTGGAGCAGGAGTCCACCAGATGCTCCTTCCATAGCAGATATGAACCAAACGTCTCCATTGTTATTTTTACAGCTGCTAATAAGATTTGGTGTAAATTCTGTTTATCATTAGTAGCTCAGGAGTTAAACAACAAACAAACAAAAAAACACAAAAAAAAGGTGAACTGGTGGTTCCTGAGAACACGTGTTTACTTCCTGTTTCTGCCGAAGGGTCTGTAGTGATTAAAACAAAAAACTTTAAAGGTTTTGATCTAGAAGATAAAGTAACGAGTTAAAGATTTATTTGTGGTTATTTTAAGGTCAGTTTGTGGTTTCAATGATCTGAAATATTAAGGTCCCCGTACGTCTATGAAACCACTGTGTGTGTGTTGACCCTGTGTTCATAAGAGCTCGTGACTATCATGACGCTACATCAGCAGAATTTTGTATGAATAACCACAAAATGGCTTTAAAACAAACCAGAGAAGTTCCAACAGAGAACACAAACACACCCAAAACAAGATAAATAGATAAATAAAACCGAGCTGACGGCAGGACCTGAATGGTTTACATCAAACTCATCTGGTGGGACTCAGCTTGCTGCGGCGTTTGTTTAAAAGCTACAGAAACACACAGAAACGCTTCTACTGATGGTGCTGGTGGCTACATGAGCTGATCGCTGTTTCGTTCTTACATGATTCAAGGACCCACGCAACACCAGCTGAGCAACAGATCAGAAACCAGACAAACAAAAGTTCATTATTTGTTCCTTTAAATTTAAAATCCAGTGTGAGACTAAGCTGCTGAGTCAGCACTGGAAGCCAGCAGGATTGTAAAAGTTGTCCCTGAAGATCTGACAGAAAATCTAAATAAAACCAAACTTTTCTGGTTGATCTCCTGTGCTTTGAAGACCTGATTGCCGCAGCCAGACTTCAGTTGTCCAATGAGACGTTGGGGGTGCAGACCTACCGGAGAAGACCACAGTTCGGACCTGAATCGGGTTTTTAAAGGGAAACTTGTGGACTCTTCGGCCGGAGCCAGCAGGTAAAGTTCAGATAAAATCTCTATAAATTTCTTATTTGATCTAAAAACAACAAGTGATTCTATAACAAACTGAAACCAACTATCTGAGAACGGCAGGCGCCGCCGGATGGAAGTCGGGTCCGGGGGAGTCGGGACGGGACTCGCAGACGCTGGTCCCACGGAGCGACTAGTTGTCTTCATCGTCGTCGTCGTCATCTTCCCCTTCATCTTCTACGTCTCTCTTCCTCTTCTGTCCCTGAGCGCCCGCCTGTTCCTCTGCAGAGAGAATGGACCAATCACAGCCTGCGACACACCGCTGGGGTTCAGACTCACCTGTAAGTCTAGAACTCACCATCCTCGTCTGCATAGTCTTCCTCGTCCTCATAGTCCTCCTACAGACACAACACAGGAGTTTGGTTTAGCCCAGAGGACAGCGTTTTCAGGTCAGGGACACAAAACTGAACGACACTAATGAGACTAGTAGTTACATCACTGTGACCAGGTCATCCTCCATCAGACCAACTCTGTCTGACACACACACACACACACACCTGCAGTTTGTTGTATTTTCTTTACATTCTATTAATAGTAGGGATGTAAGTAAATATCGATATGGCAATATATCGTGATATTTTCCCCAGCAATATTATATCGATATCCAAAAGCCGTGTATCGGAAATATCGATATGGCAGTATATCGTGATATTTTTTCCTGTGATTATTACATCGATATTCAAAAGCCGTGTATCTAATTCTTGAAAGAATGTACATGCAAACTTTTGTGTATTTTCTTTTCGTTTTGTGCAATTCAATCGCCACCCGCTAGTTGGCAGCAGTGTGCAACGGGTTTTGTTTCCACCATTGAAATGTAAATCCCTCCATCATGGTTCAGATACCTCATGTTAAACATGTTACGTATCAGTTTGGACTGTTTATTGAACATTCTTACAATAAATTCAGTAAAAAAATTGCTTGTAACATCTGACTGAATGTATCGCAATATATCGTGATATATCGTATCGTCTCCCCTATATTGTGATATGTATCGTATCGCCAGAATTTCAAAAATACACATCCCTGATTAATAGCATAAGAAAGTCTCATTAAAGCAGCATTCCAGTTTTCCCCCTTCAGGAATTACGTATTAATTTCTTAGAAATCTGATGAATTGATATTCTGACCCTGTACTGTAATAAAATGTAGACTATACGTCATTCTCTTCTCGATAATCTCCCATGGGTGGCCATGGCCCCCCTGGCAAACCCTTTGGGGACACCACTGACAAAAAAAGTACAGATTTCACGACTACCTGCTTTTACTTGGACAGATAAAAGTGAAAAAAAAAATAGCCCACGGACTTAACTTCTAATAAATTTCTCCTTCCTCCTCAACACCGTGATCAGATAGGGCTGAGCCTGGTCAAAAACACGTTCACACCTCAGATGAATTCAACAAACCAGCCAGAGAACTGAACTCAATCTAAGCATCCTTGGAGGATTCACATCAGCAGAAAAATCCACATGGATCGAGGCTGATTGTGTTACTATGGAAATGACAAATTAATTCAAATCTACCAAAACAAAGAACCTGAACATAATTGCCATGATTTGTATTATTTTTCTGCTCAGAGCTGCTATCTGACGGTTTTCCAGCAGCTCCTTGCAAATCGGAAACTCTGTTCTCTGCCTGGCTGAACACAGGTGCATGATGGGATGGGAGGGGCTGCTCTGGATCCATCTACGGGCTAAAGGCTGAGTTGCCCACCTGATTGCCCTGGTTCACCTGAAAGCTCAGCCCCACCTCTCCTCCTTCTGAGCCATCCTCCTCCTCCTCTTCATCGTCATCCTCGCCGTAATCGCCGGTTGGCCCCGCCCCATCCTCACCATCTTCATCTGCAAACAGAGAGAACCATCAGAACGGGACAACTACAGAGACCAAAACCCTTCACGTAGAGGCCACTAGTCTCACCTTCATCGTTGGCATCGGAGTCCGGAGCCTCGTTGTCCTCCTGATCAAAGCCGTCTAAGTAGGTGACCTGAGGAAGTAACTCGAACACGCTCTCCCTGTACTCCTCCAGAGACGTGATCTCACAGTTGAACAGATCCAAACTCTGCAGGTTCTTCAGGTTTTGCTGCAGCAGGAAACAGAATCTTTACATCTCCGGTCACTTCTGCTGCAGCCTAAACAAGCAGAGCAAGAAGAACCAACGGACCAGAGCCTCCAGAGTGCTCAGCTCTTTGATCTTGTTCCCGCTCAAGTTGAGATAGGTCAGATTGGGACATTTCTCTGCAAGAGTCTCTAGAGAGCCAGACAGGTTGTTGTCACTCAGCTCCAACTGAGGAGACAGAAGAAGAGCCAAGAGAACAGCTGAGGGAACGTTCAGATGGATGTCCAGAAAAACTGAAACCTACACTAATGTAGCTCATTTTCCTTTAGCAGGTCAAATAATTAAAATATAAAAAATATCAATATTTAAAAGCATGCAGTTCATAAATGGATATTAACATATGAGCAATATATGTAAACCAAACAGTTTGCGTTGTGAGAAATATGTTTATTTATCTTTAATGCAAAGGCAATTCCAGTTAGGAAAAGCTTTCAGCAGAAAAGCAGACAAGATGTCTGAAGTGAAACAAAACTATCCCACTTCAGATATTTTTTTGTTATTAATTTTTCAAAGTTTTATCATTTTTAAAAACTGCTTTATTATATATATTTTTTATCTTTCTTTATTCTGTTTCCTTTATCTTTAGTTTTATTTAATGACAAATCTTATAAATTTTATAATTTTACTCTGCTTCTTTTATGTATTTACTTTATTACTATCCACTCTTTTATCATTGTAATTATTTTTAAGTTGCTCCCTTGAAAGAGGAGCAGATAATTAGATTTTCCTTGCCCAGCAGCCTCAGAATAACTCTGAGACGCAGCTAAATAGTGCCCCCTAGTGGACTAGCAGATGTACTACAGACACTTTACATCTAAACCACATGGACACATCCATCCATCTGCACCCAACTGCTGTTGAAGACGTTTCTCCATTTCAGTAACACGTTTTCCTGACCAAAACTGAATTAAAAAAGACAATATGTTAGATTTAACTAATAATAAAAATAATAATTCTTACAACAGGCCATCCTGCTCTTGGAGCTGAGGGTGAAGTGGTCTTTCTTACCTTACGTAGTTTTGGCAGTGAAGGAATCTTAGCCAGTGAGCTCAGACCCACGTTGACCATACTGAGGAACTCAAGCGCCGTGAAATCGTCCGTCAGACCTTCGACCTCCCCATCAGCAGAGCGACTGTTGTCAACGACTAGCTCAACAATCTAAAGAGAAGGATCAAAACCAACAAACTGTATTTGGAAGAAAAAACAAGAGAATTGCATTTCCACAAAAACTCCTGCTGCTTGAAGATTGCATATGGAAATTATCGTAACAATTCCAGTAGTGTTTGAATATCATAACTATTTCAAACATTAGCTGATTATTATTCATGCATTTTTATTTAAACTTCAAGTGTTGTTTTCTACCTGAACCCAGAATGCTAATATGTATTCATGCACACATTTCTAGATACACTTATTGTGAAGGAATCAGGGGCGGCGTTAGGCCCGGCTACTTGGGCTGAAGCCCCGGATGTTTAATGAAAAGCCCCGGATCTAAATTGCAGTAAGTAACATGCAGTACCAAAGTCCAACAGAGAGGGAGCAGCTGGCAGTAGTTTGTATACAGCCTGCCTGAGCCTCCACCACTGAAGAAGAAGCCCTTCAGCAGCCGGCTTCTTCTACTCTGCCTGAAACGCATGAGTGAAGATGGACATAAGGACGTTTTTTAGACAAAAAGTACGGCGACAGAACCCCAGCTTTGATGAGACTGGTGTTGACTCAGGTTTGTGAGTCTTATTTGAAAATATTTGTTGTGCTGCTGGTTTGCCTGAAGTTAGCTTATCAGGTAAAGTTGTTGGAGAAAGAAAGGGAATATTTACTATCATCTCACACTAAACACTAACAGGATACTCTGCCCTGAAAATGCTTAATATGTAGATTCACATTAAAAATTATGTGGTACAAGACAAATATATATGATGTTGTTGACTAGTGCGTGTCACGTGTGTGCGTGCGCGCGTGTGTGTGTTAAGCCCCGGATCTTCTTCAGTCCTAAATCTGCCCCTGGAAGGAATTAATGAAAAGCATCTCCAATTTAGTAAAATTCCTATTTTTTATTTTATTAAACAATCAGAAAACCCAGTAATGAGTCAAATTTAATGAAAGAAAAAAAAGTCAGGTTCAGAAGCACAATGTTGTTTTTTTTCCTTTAATCTCAACCTTTTTTTGTTTATAGTGTCCCTCACACGCTGGCATATTTGTGTTGTTCTGGTGGGGCTGCTTTTATTTCCCAGAAATCTTTGGTGTCCTCTGCTTATATAACCGGGAGAGCTAGAAGAGCGCATCCTGCAGCTCCATCATCTCCGCTGTTGGTGTGCAGGTTTAACCCACCGGAATCTGCATTCAGAGTGCAAGTGTCGCTGCTGCTGCAGCAGGAGGTTTCTTTTGCATCCACCATCTGCCGGCTTCCCTCAATTTATTAAACATGACAACAGCGTATCATCTGCTGGAGTGGATATAGGTTAGGGTATTATTTAACTGAAGCGGCTGGTTATATAACACGTGCGCACGCGCACACACTCCCGGTGCATGGAGATGGTCGACATTAGTTCAACAGACACCGTTTTGGTGTCCGTGTAGTATAACACCTCAGAAAAAACCCCGGCGTTCCAGCGGAACAGTCAAAAAGTTGCGAGATTCAGACAGAGCAAGGCGAACTGTAGCCTTCTGTTCGCTGGTACTTTAAAGCGCCGGAGTAACGCCATCTTCGTTTCGTTACGTCGTTCTTCTCCGAGCACCGAATCCTCGTCCCCTGCGAAGCAATAACGCAACAGCGACGGTCGGCAGTGTGTCGTAGCTTTTACAATTAACCCTAAACGTTTCCAATTTGATAGTTATGCCTTTATCTGACGAAATTAGTCAATTCGACAGGATAATCAGCTTTCTGTAACGGTATGTCGGTAACGCGTTACAGCATCGGTCGGTGTGTGACCGACCTCTGCACGCAGCCGAGCTGGGTCGAACCGAAACCTCCACTAAAGACCAGACATTTTAACTAATTTCGTTGTGAATTTGTCTGGAAACCGCGAAAGTGGTCTTTACACGACGGATGAAACGCGTAAATGCGACACTGACGTCGAAGTTTAAACCGCTCGAGACTTAAAATGTCCGCTCGTGAAAGGACGAGTCCACATAACCGCGCTGTTGACGCGGAGCCCGGTGGTTTTCTGGAAGCAGTCGGTCTCTCCCTCCGTGTTTTTATTTGACTTTATACAAACGGCCACGCTGTTAAAGGCGAGCAGCAGGGAGGAAAACGAGTATGAAAGTTAAACTTTAGTAGCCCGGCGGCGTTTCCCTTACAGGTGAACCGATGCTGAACGACCCAGATTAGTAACGCTAATGCCTGTGCACTTCAGCGGATAATATGGACCTCGAGAGAGAGGGGGATTTCACCGGAGAGCAAGGGGGGCGGGCGGACGGTGAACCGCGAGATGCCCCTCATACAACTGAAACCGTAGCTACGAGGTGCAGAGCAAAAGCTCAAACAATACAATGGTTGATATTTGGTGTTTAAAAGAGAAGTATCCGCGAAGCAAGTGTGTGGGGGTCATTATGAGTAACGTAGGGGGCGTAGGATGCGCAAGCTCTGGACCGCTCACCGCGGACTATTTCAGGCAACAATAAACATGTTATTAAAGTTTAAGTCGCTTACCTCTGCAGGGCTCCGGTTCCGCAGCTCTAAAGTGATCCTCTTCTTCATGTCCATGGTGAATATACCGTGTGGTTGTTCAGAAGCGAGCAACGAACAGTTGCGAAAGTCCCCGGGATCAGAGCTGTGGCTGCCCTTCTCTGTTGGCCGCAGGTTGCCTACTGATCCTCCATGATACCTCGCGCCCTGCCCCCTCCACTACAGCCCCGCCCACAAGACACGGCGTTGGCAGAGCGTATCTGTGCCGTTTCTGATTGGATGAAGGACCTGTCAATCACATTTGATCGGCATTAATCCTTTATCGGACAAGACCAGCCGACTACAGTGGGGGTTGTAGTCAGATGCAGTTCCTGTATTAAGTTCTTTAAAATAAATATTTACACTCATGAATCTTCTGGTCATTTAATAAGTCATTAACGAAAATATGTTATTAAATTAAGACTAAAATTGCATTTCTGACAAAATAACCAAATAATTCCGATTCTAATATTGTTCATCTTAGTAATAATTGATAACAATGTGAATGCTGCTTTCCATATCACAAAATGTCCTAAAATATTTCTCAAAAGATGCAGATTATAAGAAACAAATACAAGAACGATAGGGGTAGATTTTTATAAATTCACAACTAAATGTAAATTTTATAAAATAAATTTATGACCAATGTGAAATATATTGAGCTCATGAATGATGTAAAGCGCATCAAACACACTCAACTTTTTTGTCACAAAAACAAGTTTTATATTTAAATGCAGGAAAACATAATCATCAAGACGCAATTATGTGAAGTTAAAAAAATACAACTTTATATGTACATAGGAAAGAATTGGCTTTGCAGAGCTTATAAAAATAACTCAAAATGACGCCAAATCTCAGGTTAAACAAAGGAATGAGGGTGTGACGTGGCCAAAAGAAAAAGGTGAAAATGCTAACAGCTTGTGCAGAAACCTGAACTGGACCAACAACCTCACAGAAGAACTTTAAAATTCTTTCAAGTCACATGAGCAGGTCTACAGGCTTCCCTGTTTACATTCATTTATTTGTACAATTATTTACCCAAACACAAACCCAGAGGAAGTTTGAACTAGCAAACATAGCAAAAGTTCATATTTTTTAGATGAAAATAGTTTGCAGTAATTTCCATCAATTTTCAAGCTAGCTGCTAAAACTCTTGCAGGTGTGTCTGAATCAGCATTTTTCTGCAGCTCTGTTGCACAACTGAGATTTGTAAACATGCAGCTGCAAACGTTTCAGAGGAACGGCAAACACGATGTGTCACACAAGACGAGAGGAAGTGCAAAACACTGACAAGCTCCTGCTTTTTGTTCAGATTTTGCAGAGTGGCAAAGATGCAACATCAACTGTCTACAATTACGATCTGACATGCAACAAAGCAATGAAACACTGCCGACTTGTTCTCCACAGCAATAAGGCTTTATGTGGTTTCAGAAAGCTTTGGGTAGAAATTATGTCTGATCTCTTTTTTTCATAAACAACTCGAAGAATTTATTAGAAATAAAACACTTCAACAGTATCTCACTGCTTTCTTACAAACCTTCATTAAAACACTGGACTAAAGATATGTTAGACCACTTTATTAAATGATTTTTAACATTTATAATAGCCGACTATAGAAGCCGCACAGCAGAAAAATAGTCAATTAGCTGCACTTTCATCGTTTTCTACCTTAATAAACTGGATATCTTTGGATGTTTTCTTCCAAAAAGACAGTTTAAGTAGTGGGAAAACGGATGGCTTCATTATAATGAGTGGCTCTGGTTCTCTAGTCAGGATTCTGGGTTGAATTGTTAGTTTTGGACATTTGTTGGCCTGTTAGGTGAGGAACAGGGTAGAAAGGTGGTTAGGAGACTTCTTTAGCTTCTTTAAAAACAACTACTGAGGTTTCTGCTTGATCATATTAGAAGCATTTGGGAAACCTTTGGCATTGAAAAGAAAACTGAAGGATCAGATGCTATTAAACAGTTTAAAACAGGTTGCAAACATTCACTGGAAGTTATTTTAGTGTCCAAATACTGAAAAATAAACATGTCCATGTTATGGCATCTGTGGCCCTAGTTTAAAGGAGACTGTGTGAAAACGAACAACATAAACATTTATGAAGCTGTTAAGACAAGCTGTGATGATTCACTAAATGAAACAAGGTAATAACTGAACATCATGCAAATAAAAGTTATGAATGAAGATGAGGTGGTTAATGAATGGCATGAAAATGTAAATAAGACAAGTTAATGCTAACTTCTTGCATATTCTACACGTCCCGTTTCGGTGATTCTCTTTACAACCCTTCACTCCCTTTTAAGCGGGGAAGTGAAACGTGACGTGAGGCGTTTGGAGGACAGAGATGCTTCCCTGTGAAAAGGATTGTCCTCCAGCTCCCCACAGTGTTTCTGATTCAATTCGATACATCAAAAACTAAAGCAAGCGAACAAGTCAGTGTCCCACACCCTCAAAACGGCAACTCTTCTGTTCTGTTGTCCAACGAAGTGTCCGTACATCTCCCTGATGCGTTTAAAACGGTGCAGAGCTGACCCACGTCTAGCCCTCCTCTGAAAGTTTACCATTTTCCTCTTTTTCTGGTTGGTGTTAGACCTCTGAGGGGATTCAAAATGGTTCACAAATCCTGCCACGAGTCGGCTCCTCCCCCCACGTCTCCGCCAGATTCAAGAGTCTAATCAGCAACCTCCTGTTGTGATGTGTTTTCTCATTAGCGTCCCCCTCCCTCCCCGTCTCCTCCTGTTGGGTCTCTGTTAGGAGCTGACCTGAGTTGCCTCTCCTCCTGTCTCCACCAGCGTCACCTGACCCTCCTCCCCTTCCATGATGATGCCCCCCTCCTGCAGCACAACCATTTCTCCCTCTTCTTCTACCACACCAGTAGCCCCCTCCTCCTCATCCTCTCCTCCCACCACCTCCTCAGGACTCGCAGCGTTGGTGGCACCGCCGGCGGTGTTGGTGTTGCTGCTGTTGGCCTGAATTTGGGCCATGGCCTCCAGCTTTATGCGGTACTCCTCGGCTTCCTGCTCCTTACGCAGCAGCTGCTGTCGGTACTCCTGGGCCTTCCTGTTGGCTTCCTGCAGTTGTCTCTGCAACAACTCCTGGAGAAGAAGGAAATAAGGGAGATTTTGTTTTAGAGGCTGTGAAATCCTTGGAAGTAAAGCAAAAAAAACATCAAACTTTATCACTCTGTTTAGGAAAGCTGAGAAAACCACCAGATCCCACTGGTTTCAGATTCAAAACACGTCCACTAATGAATTAGTAACATAAAAAAATGTTGTTTTTCCTCATTTTTCACAGCAAGATTACTTCTGTAGTAATAACAAACCCAGACTTTAGAAGCCATCTCTTTGGCTTTTTTCTGTATTTCTGGAAGACAATTTCCATTTACGCCAGCTAACCAGTGCAACTCTTTACATTTTTGACCAAAGGTTCTGCTAACCGTCTCTCCCGTGTCACTGTGGTTGTTGGTCACCTCCAGCTTTCTCTTCCTGGATGGAGGAGGCTCCTCTGTTACCACCTCCTCTGTCACCGTGTTGGCTGGCACCGCCAGCACTGAAAATAAACAAACGTGTTTAGAGGCAAAACAACCCGCCGACCCCTCCAACTCTGATTGGGTGCCGTCTGTGTCATACTCTGCTGCCCGTGCTGCATTGTGACAAAAAACGGCTGCGTCATCCCTCCGGTGGTCTGCAAGTTGCCGTGTTGATCTGTTACTATGGTGATAACCCTCTGGCCACTCTCGTTAACGACGGTGGCGTGCTGGATGTTGGAGTCCAAAGCGTTGGCAGCCATCGCTTCCTCCGACTCTCCTTAGGGACAAAAACATTCATTAGTTAAGAAAAGATTCAGTTTACTATCAAAGTGATGTGTGTGTGTGTGTTCCCACCTGCACTGGCCTTGTTGAGCAGCTCCGCCAGGTTCACCACCCCCCCCTGGAGGGTGGGTATTCCCTGGATGATGAACTGTGGCTGGTTTGTGGTGCTGCTAGTCTCCACATTCATGCTCACCTGGTTCATGTTGACCTGGTTCTGCATGCTCTCCTACACACACACGCACACACACACACACACACACACACACACACACACACACACACACACACACACACACACACACACACACACACACACACCTTTAATATCTCCCTATATTACACAAGTGCAGGCGTCTGACGGACAGATCTTTAGCATTCCAGGTTTTCTCTCACCTGCAGCAGCACCATCAGCTCTGTGTTCTGGATGTCTGCCGAGATGTCAAAAGGTGTCTTGTCGAATTTACTGCGCGCGTGCACGTCAGCCCCGTTTTTGATGAGGGTCTCAGCCACACCATGGTGCCCGTGCTGTGCAGCCCAGTGAAGAGCTGTCATCTTCAGCATGTCTTTGGCATTGATATCTGCTCCACTCTGAAAGCAGTTTATTTTTTTAAGTTAACCTAATTCTCTGAAAATTATCTGATTGAAGTTTGTTCCTGACCTAATCGTTTTTTTAATCTGTAGAAAACCAGAGATCCTACCCTGATCAGCAGCTCTACAATGACATTGTGTCCCTCAGCAGCAGCCATATGCAGCGGGGTCCTGTCCACTTTGGTGCGAGCGTCTCTGCTGACACCGGCTCTCAGCAGGACGTCCGCAGTGGAATAATGGCCGTGCTGAGCAGCCAGGTGGAGGGGAGACGTTCCCAACTGTCAAAAACACACAAAAAAAAAGATAATTCACACAGAAACTGTGGCTGTGTTGAAAGACCTGCCATCGTTCTTTCGGTAATTTAAAGATTTAATGCTGTCAGCTGTTTTCTTACCCAGTCAGTCGTGAACGGAGCTCCATTGGCCATCAGGTTTCTGACCTCATCATCGTTGCCTTTCCGGGCTGCATCCAGCAGTCGCTTCCCCAGGTCCACCAGTGACATCTGACACAGATCCATACAGGTGATCAGATCTGATCATCAAATAGTTAATTTAAAATCAACTCAGTCAAACATCTTTTGCATGCTTCCCATGTAAATGCACGTTTTTTCTATTGTAATAAAACTTTTGCAGAAAGTAAAACATGTAGATAACACAAAATCGACCCAATTAATACGTTTTATGCTTTCACAAATGTGGATTTTATTGTGGCATGAGTCTATGGAACAAATATAAATAATAATAAGAATACATGTTTAATTATTCTTATCATCAGCACAGGAAATGGTCCATAAACCAAATACAAACCTATTGTCTTTAATTATGCAAACTCCAGACTATTATTCATGTTTTAATCATATCTGTAGCTCCTGACCTGACAAATAACAAAACGTTAACTTTTAACCCTTTAACTTATACTGAGTTTATGCAGCATTTTATTTTTAAACTTTGTTGCATAAATTCATCAGAAAAACCCCAAACTTCCCTTTTACACAGGATTCATTCGTCTGTGAAGTTAACTATCATGCGTCTATTATCGGACACACTCACCCCTGTGCTGTTTAACTAAATCTGAACAAACACAAAATGTTTCTGTGGTGAGGATTGTTGCTGTTTTTACTGATGATTAGATGATAATAATAACAAAAACAATTGATTAATGTCCAGTTATGTACGCACAGACATTCTGCGCGTTAGTATTTTTACTTTTAATGAATACATAAATACAACATCAGAACTACAAAGGGAAACTATTCAAAGTTTCTGTATTTAATATGGCACGGTGTTTAGTTTTAAATGTGGAAATTTCAATTTTAATCTCGACTGTGTTTAAAACGCTGTGTCCGATAAAGGAACCCAAGCTACATTGAGGGGTTAGTGTTGTGAAATAGCGTAGAAGGACGAGGTTTTTCTCTCTTTGACCGAGGAGCCATTTTACGCGCCTTCACGACCAGAAAACAGTCCGCCATGTGCCACGTTACCCCCCTGGTCCCTCTCCAAGCGCCTATCTTTAGCATCGACTGCGTAAACATCAAATATCTGCCACCGATAAATTTACTGTAGCACCGACAGGAAACTGTTTGATATTAAGTTGTTGGCTTTCCGGGGGAAGTCACACAGAAATTTCCTATTTTACACACGGAGAAAAAACTACTTCCACATCCGGTTAGATGCATTGTACAAGCGTGCATCGCCAAACTGCTTACCGACTCGTAGTAAAACAGGATTTCTCTACTTAATGTTATTTAAACTACTTGGAGTAATTATGTGCGTGGAAGATCCGGCTCTTTTGCTAGTGTATGACGGATGAGAAACTGCTTACCGTGTGTAGGTTTGTGCGGGGCCGGGAAAGCTGCTCCTATGTGCTTTGCTAATGTTAGCAAGCTAGCTAGCTAAACAGAGCTAGTCCCCTGTTAGGAGGACGATTGCGCTTTTATCGTTCAGGACCACGTAAGAAAAAACGAACGATGTGCAGAATATATTTCAAGGTTTCCCAAAACCTTAGACATTAGGAACCACATCTGTCGATCTCGGCAGAGCTTGTTCGTTTTAGGAAAGTTAGCGAGAGGTTATCGTTCCCTTTCCGGAAGTCATGGATTCAGACTTCCAACATAAGAGACTTGATTCATAAGTCGTAAGTCATATGTTCTCCCAAATGCATGGATGTATTTAATATAAGGTAAAGTAAAAAGCATTGATTCAAAGATTATAGGTGCACTGGTTGATCGTGAAATACCAGTGCTCTGAGTGACTTGAATATATTCTTAATTTTGGCTTGTAACAACAAATTAAAATAATGAATACTTGATTATCCATATGGATGCGGAAAATTAATTCTAAATTAATTTACGGCCAATTATATTATTTTAACCATAAAGTGGAAGAAAACTAATGTAATATTGGCAAGCGGAGCTTGTGTATTTTATTGTGAAGGTCTTGGAAGGAAGTTCGTACTCTATTACTGTTATTTACTAGTCTGCTGCGTTAGCTATTAGCCTGCGCGCATGAATTTAGTTAGTAAGCTAAATTAATTCAGGTTTTACCTCTTTTTGCCTTGTTGAGTCTTGTAACTGTACGCCTCCTGTCGTCACCCGTGTTCTGACATGCAGCCGTTTAGCTGCGGAGAACTAAAAACAACCTATTTAATTTTGTATTTTTCTAGAACAAATATGGCGGCCTCGCGACACCGGAGGTGGAAGCCAGAATGTGCGTTAACCTCCCTATGGGCGGGCTTTCTAACATTGTGACATTACAGCTGACTTGAGGTCAGTGTGGGTAGCGGAGTCACCGTAGATAGTATTATATCGCCAGAACAGATGCTGACAAGTGGGATGAAATGGCGTATTTGTTGTTGTCTGCTA
This sequence comes from Nothobranchius furzeri, assembly GCF_043380555.1. NCBI lineage: Eukaryota > Metazoa > Chordata > Actinopteri > Cyprinodontiformes > Nothobranchiidae > Nothobranchius > Nothobranchius furzeri. Next base: position 9,751,391 of record NC_091759.1, read on the forward strand.
TCTATCACGGTTATCTTGAGCTGCTTAAAAATTTCTCCATAGGAAAATGAATTTTTTTGTAATAAAGAACTCTGCCTCTTAATTTTTAATAAATAATTGCAGTCACATGTCCCTAAATTGTGAGCAGGTGTCAGTTTATTCTGAAATTTGAGTCTCACTCGAAACAGGATAAATCAATAGGAAATAGTTTTCAAAAAATAAACACATTTCTGAATAAAACAAAAAGGCACAAAAAAACTTGTACACATATAAACTCAGAAAAACATTCTGAAAATTAAAATTCACATGTGGGTCATGTTTAGCCAACTTTAGGGACATAAACCAGTAAGTTTAAGGTCACTTTTTGCTTTAATTCTGCAGAAAACAAAGTTCAAATCTCCAAAACTCAGTTAGTGTGACATGCATTAATTTACCATAAGGTAAGAATCAATGATTTTAAAATAAATTATACCCCAAAGCACCATATTTGATCATCAATGGCTGTAATAAGTGATGTAGTGTTTCTATTACTCTATTAAGTTCATTCGGACCTTCAGTTTGTTTCAATATTTTGAATATCTTCTTAATTCAGATTAATACATTTAAGAAGACTAATAGATCAACAGGCCCAATTTATGTCAACTCCATATTAATAAAAAATGTACTAGCTTATTGGTTTAAACAGGACATTTAAATACGGGTCACAGATCTACTGATGTTAGGCTGAATCAGATGATGCAGGTTTGATCTGGGGTCAGATTGTGATGGCTTTAGAGCAGCAGGTTGAGGTCAGCCAGTAGAGAGTCCACGTCAGCGATGGGAGCTCTCCAGTAGTTGAAGGAGGAGAACTCTGACAGCTCCTGCTGCAGGAGTGGAGATAATGTTTTATACAGGAGCGCAAAAAAAAATGCATATGTTCATTTAGGATTCAGAAAGTTCAAAAGCACAACCTTGTCATCCTGACTCCACATCTTGTTTGTTTTGCTGCTTCTCATGGAGTCGGTCAGTCCCAGGTCTTCCAGCTCAGACAGATCCAGAGCTGGGATTGGCTGCCTCCAGAAGAGGAAGGAGTCGTACATGCTGCTGGATTTCTCCATTGTGTCTGCAACTTGTTTTAAAAAGTAAAATATAAAAATTCAGAATAATCTGATCTGGATACTGTTTGATGAGCTTCATCCAAAAGAAATGACACAGCCTCTGTTATCTTATAGCTCTACATTGTACTTTTATTTAACATGATTTTTAGTGTGGCATGGGTTCTTTAACTTGGATTGAGATATTTTTTTTTAAATCTTAAGTGTGTTTCTGGATAAAAAAAAAACCCTAACCCATTGATGTCTACCATAGTCATGCAGCCCAAACAAAATGGTATTTTAAAACATCCAATCTCCTAAATTTAAATTCTGGTTAATGCAGACATTATTTTCTACAGTGTAAATATCACAACCTGCAATAATTGTTATTTCAGCAGAGATATAAAGACATCTCTGCAGGATTTCACCCTATAGTGCACCGAGAATGCAACATTACTGCTGGTTATGTTATACATATTAATCAGATCCACAACTATAGAATTAAATGGTGGTGAAATAATGTTGTAGCAACGACAGTGTAATGGTTTGTTTAACGTTTGCATGAACTGCCATGAAATTTAGGAAACTGGAGCGGTTCAAATACAGCACCAACAGACTGGTGGAACAACTTAGTAATTAGGATTTTCAGTAAATAAGCACGCTACATGAGTTATATAAGACAATTTACTCAATAAAATATAAATAGTAAACCAGCTGATGGATAGAGAGGGTCACCGGGTGTGGTTCTGGATCTCAGCCTAGTCCAGCATCAGCCATTTATGTCAGATTGAGGCGGATTAATCTGGACGGTGAAACAGAAACCGGGTCATCTTGTCTCACTAGACCAAAATAGAGCTCCCACCGAGCTCTATTTAGATTAATTTTATTCTGGGAAATGAGGCCTCGGCCCGGTTCCGATCCATCAAACACACCAGCAAGAATGGTGATAAATAAATAAAAAGATTTAATGGTCCTGTCAGCATCTGTGGTGCAGTCGCAGCGGAGCATCAGTCCCGTTGAGGGCGTCGGCCGGAGAACAGCAAATTACACGATGAATGGGTGAATGTAATCAGTAGGCCATTAAAGATGTATAAATATTTAAAATGTGTAACTATCATTTATGCAATCCACATGCAAGTTCCGTCTTCAAACAATAACAAAATAGGCCCTTATTACAGATTAACCAGCGAAGAAGAGTGAATACTTTACCAGACTGTATCCGGTTGGAAATTAATCTGAATCCTGTATTTTATTTTTTCCTTATGCGGTCTTTGTCGGTGGTTCAGGTGCTGATTCTGATATTGTGCCGCAGATTCTAGGAGTTCAGTGCGTCAAAATCAAAGCGTTTTACACACTTCCTGTTAGGTACTTCAAAATAAAATTCAAAGCTGTTCAAAAGCTAGGGATCAAATGACCGTTCTTTTAAAATTAGTCTGAAAATATGAAATACAACTCTTAATTGAAGTAAGCAGACATTATCTCATTAGGTTTTAAGATTTTAATAGGGAATAATAAAAAACGTAGTTTTACTTCGGGTTTGGTATTAGTTATTTACACACACACACACACACACACACACACACACACACACACACACACACACACACACACACACACACACACATTTATATATATAATCTGGTAAATTGCTGTTACTCATTTGCAGCTTGGTTGTACAGTGTTTACTTCTCTAGGATCATTTACACACCTGGGTACATATCACTGAACATTTTTATAAATTTTCTGTACAAAATTTGTTTGATTGCTATGTATATGTAGTTATTGTGTTTTATGTTACTATAGGAGTTGTATAATACTTCAGTTTCTCTTTTGTGAGATAAAGGTATTTTCTATTTTATTCTAAATTGGAAATTTATAAGATTCGATAGATAGATAGATAATAGAACATTATATAGTTGAAGATTTAATGTTAATATTTAAAAAAGTGTGATTATAATGTAATTATCCTGCATTTAGAACTGTTTAGACAAAATTTTGGACTTTATTCTGAAAGGATTCACGTCTTCCGGTATGTCTGTTTGGGTGACAAGTACCCAATTTGCCACACAAACACAGAAGTCTAACATGGTTTGTTTAAAATAAATAATACAGATTTTAATTTTTAACAGATTTTCACACCATCAGGAAAAATATCGTTTGTGCATTTTCTTTTCAAATTTACGATTTTTTTCTCTTTAAGGGTGCAAGAATTACCACAAAAAAGCGTTTTGATCACCATAAAGCATTTTACTGAAAACGTTTCATATTTTTCGTATTCAAACATTTAAATGAGACAAAAACAGGATTATTCACTAGTTATTGCTGTGTGATGTGTTCTCCAGCAAGGGGCGCTGTTTAGCTGAAAGCATGCACAAGGCGGGAGGGTAGGGAGGGGAGAAAGGGAGAAAAAATGAAGTTGTTTGGTGAAAAAAAAACGAAGTAGGATGGATTTCCTGGTTGGAGCCACACCCCAGAGAGAGAAGGAGGCAGAGAAACGCTTTCAGAGAGCTGCAACTGGTTTCTGATCCCAGTTCTTCAGCTGCATGTCGGTGGTAAGTCCTCTTTTTTCAATTATTAATTGTCTCAAATCAGATCCACATTCAAGATGACTTCATGTAAGACCACAGGAGCGAGATTACTATGAATTAAAATGTAAAATGCTCATAAATCAGCTAAAGTTGCCAGATCAACCACCTCCCTGGAGGACTGATTGAGCTGTAAATAATTAATCTACTATATATTTCAGGCATTTTTACAATCTAACATGATGAATGGGAACAAATAATGCTATTTGAAGATTTTTGGCTTCATAGTTTAAAATGAAAACAGGATTATGAAAAAAAAAATAAAATCAGTGGGGATTTAGGAGACTTGAAACATCTGTGGGGGATTTGAACTGGTGTTACTGGTTACATTGTCATGTTGTGACCCCTGATCTGGCTTTTAGTGTTTATGTTCAGTCTTAAGGTCAGTTTCCCTCCAGAAAGGGAGTTCAGGTTGTGTTCAAGGTACACAAGACCATTTAGGTCTGTAATCAGGTCACAGAATCGGACGGGTCACAGGATACAGCATACCACCAGTGCTTTTTTGGCAACCGTCTCACGTCTTTAGTGTCGTTCTTTTCAGTTCTTGTAATCAAAGTTTCCTTTTATGAGCAGAAACTTTGTCATGTAATAAAAATGTTGTGCTCTGCAAACAGATGGATGAAAGTAGAGGGGAAACAACAACGTGTGTACTTAGAAAAGGGACATTGCTAATATATAAGCCTTTTTATGGTACTGTCAGCTTAAAACGTGTTGTTCACATACTAATTGACTTAAGAATGTTTGTTTTTCTGTTAAACAAATCAGTTTGGGACACAATGAGTGTGTTCCAATGGAAAACGACTCTTTAGCCACTTCAATTAGAAAATGCCTCTTTTTACTGGATCACCTGTAGAGGTTAAAGGCCAGAGGCCACCTGCTGCGGACAAACTCCGTGCTTGTTGTCAGGCTCAGGATGAACTCTGGGAAATGTTTCCTGAAAGCTAAAATTACCCACCTCACCGCGCTCGCTCGTGACAGGGTGAGTTCTTGTTTCTTGGTCTGCAGTGTGAAGATCCACATCTGGAGCCAAATTACAGGTCTGGAGTCAGTTTAGAGCGCTGAGCTGCTGAATGTGGCGAGGGGAGCGAAACACAGCAGAGCTCTGTTCCCAGTGTTTGTGGGATGTATTCAACCGTGGAGTTGTGTTCACGAGCAGTTTGGGAAAATGTTTAGTCATTTTGGAAACCCCGAATTTCCACTGGGATTTACGCTTGTGCAGACGGATTCCCGGCTGAAGGAAAACCCTATGAACCAGCAGATATTTCACGTCATTCCTGAGCTTCGTGTCCTTGTTTAGTTAACTTTTTTTTTTAAGGGAATGACTCAAATCTGACACAATCAACCTTTTTTGTGCTGTTCATGTCAACAGTGTGTTGTTTTTATTTGCGTATGTGTGCGAGTGAAGCAAACACACCTAGCAAGTCAAATTCTCGAAAAAATTATATGCAACAGTGACAAATTTGTTAGCTTCTGGTGACGTTTTTTAATTAATTTAAAAAAAATATTTTTTCCTTTTATTCCTGGAGTGTTTTGGTTTATTTGCAGGCTATAATGTGTCTGCCTCTGTAAGTTTGTTAGCAAAAGGTCTCAAAAACCTGATGGATTTCAAAGAAACTGGCTTTAAAGAATGAATGGACATAGATGTCCATCCATCCATCCATCCATCCATCCATACATCCATACATCCATACATACATATATATTTTCTTCCGATCCATCCATCCATCGATTTTCATCCGATCCATCCATCCATTTTCATCCGCTTGATCCGATCCATCCATTTTCATCCGATCCATTCATCCATTTTCATCCGCTTATCCATCCATTTTCATCCGCTTATCCGGAGTCGGGTCGCGGGGGCAGTAGCCTAAGTCAAGAGGCCCAGACGAAAACCACATTGCTCCTCCTGAATCTGAGGTTCAACAATCCGACGGACCCTCCTCTCCAGAACTCCTGAATAGACAATACCAGGAAGGCTCAGGAGTGTGACCCCCCTGTAGTTGGAACACACCCAGCAGTCCCCCTTTTTAAATAAGGGGACCACCAACCCGGTCTGCCAGTCCGGTGGGACTGCCCCCGATGTCCATGCGATATTGCAGAGCCGCGTCAGTCAACACAGCCCCACAACATCCAGAGCCTTAAGGAACTCTGGGCGGATCTCATCCACCCCTGGAGCCTTGCCACAGACGAGCTTTTTAACCACCTCGGTGACCTCAGCACCAGAGATTTGAGAGTCCAACTCAAAGTCCCCAGACTCTGCTTCCTCACTGGAAGACGTGTTGGTGGGATTGAGGAGGTCTTCGAAGTATTCTGCCCACCGATCCACAACGTTCTGAGTAGAGGTCAGCAGCACACCGTCCCCACTATAGATAGTGTTGGTAGCACACTGCTTTCCCCCCCTGAGGCGCCGGATGGTGGACCAGACTCTCCTCGAAGCCGTACGGAAGTCTTTCTCCATGGTCTCACCGAACTACTCCCATGCCTGGGTTTTTGCCTCGGCGACCACCCGAGCCACATTCCGCTTGGACTGCCGGTGCCCGTCAGCTGCCTCTGGAGTCCCACAGGCCAAAAAGACCTGATAGGACTCTTTCTTCAGCTTGACAGCATCCCTAACCGCCGGTGTCCACCAGCGGGTTTAGCGGTTGCCACCACGACAGGCACAGACGATCTTGCCACAGCTCCGGTCGGCCGCCTCAACAATGGAGGCACGGAACAGGGTCCATTCAGACTCAATGTCCCCCGCCTCCCCCCAGAACATTTTAGAAGTTCTGTTGGAGGTGGGAGTTGAAGCTCCTTCTGACAGGAGACTCTGTCAGACGTTCCCAGCAGACCCTTGCGATACGTTTGGGCCTGCCTGGTCTGACCAGCATCCTCCCCCACCATCTGAGCCAACTCACCACCAGGTAGCGGTCAGTTGACAGCTCCGTCCGTGCCAGGCTAATAAAGAGCTAACATTTGGTGTTGTAATATCTGAGAGTCATTCACAGCACAAAGCTGAGTGAGAGTGCTTGATTTTTAAAGACCAGGTTCACTCGTTTTTATATACATATGCTGTAGACTCTAAGTGGAATGCCTTGTGAGTCCATCTCTGTGGGGGGGAAAAAGCTCTCGCGCTTCTGTTTCAGCAGTTACAAAGTACCCAGAGCAGAGGTAAGCAGACGGTGAAGGATATGTACTCTCATTTCCTGATATTTGAACATCTTGCCTCTGATTGGCTAACAGCAACACAACTCTACCACTGACGCTGTTTGCAACATTGAAGTTTTATCTCCACAAATAACACAAGCCTGAAGGAGTTCTGCTATGTGGTGGAGTTGCTAATGCTAACGGTTAGCAGTTAGAATGGTTGGAGAAAGGTTAGCTTCTACTAGCCAAGATGTGCCCTGGTCTTTCCTCAATTCCAAATCAACAACAGCCTTCCCATCATCTTCCCAGCGCCTTGGGCTTCCCGATAGGGTTGCGGAAGGCGCTTTATAAATAAAGCTTTGATTGAGTGATTGATTGATCATGAGTGAGTCTGTGAATGATGTGATGTAGATCAAATCAAATCAGACATTATCTATAAAGTGCTTTTCTTACAAGGAATGCAACTCAAAGTGCTTTACAGATTAAAACGATCAACCCTCATTTCCATCCCTCGCAAGGAAAGGCCATCAGAGGATCTAAGTAGCTTTTCTAAAGTGAGTGTTTTCGTGCCTATTTTCTATTAGTGGCTGAAGCAGGAAATAGGGGTAGCAGACCATTTTCACGTTCATCCTGCACGTGAGACTCACCCCTGCTTTCCACAGGAGCCGTCAGCAGCACGTTACTGCAGCAGCACGTCATAGCTGCTGATAGGAACCGCTGTGGTCAACAGAACCTTTTCCACTGGAGTCGTCAGCAGCGCGAGTCGGCCGCGTCTCAGGAGCAGCATGTCGCGGCCTTTACGCGCCGGTTCTATTTTCTACACGCGACGCCTCTGAAACGGGTCAAGTTCAACATTTTTGGGGAAGGAAAGACAGGAAATCGGACGCGGAAATGGAGAGAAGCTCCCGAGATTTTCAGAATAAAGAAACGTACTGCCTTCGGTTGCTTTACTTTAAAAAAAGTTACTAAATGTGCGTCCCCGTGAGAAGTTATCACCTAGCTAGCGGTCTCCTTTGTTTTTCAGGTCCGTATTGGCGATTATAAAACGGACAGAACATAAAACACAAACCTTTTGGAGCCATGTTGTAGTTTTCTCCTGCTTGTTGTTGTATTTACTGACGAAGTCACTCGTGTGACTTCGTGCTCGGTCGGTGACAGCTGCTCCCCTGCTGCTTCGCATCTTGTGGGAAGGGCCGAGCAGCAGTTTACGCGAGCAAGACGTGCTGCTGCAGTAACGTGCTGCTGACGGCTCCAGTGGAAAGCCGGGGTCAGAGTAACAGTTGGTTTTTCAAGATAACAAGTAAAAAAACGATTTCTCAGTGAACTTGGTCTTTAAAATTTTACCAAAAACGACAACAGCTCCCGGCATTTCTCAAAATAATATAGTTTTAGATCAAAACCCTTGCATAAAAAGTGGGACCAATGTGCATTCCTTTCTAAAAAAAAAACTCCGTTAGTTTGAGACTGATTTCCCGCAGTTTTTATGTAATATTAGTTTCTGTGCTGTAAATCCCTATTTTAACTTTAAATAACTGACATAGCTGTTTTCCGTCAGCTCCTGGTTCCCACGGCGGCCCTGACTCACAGGTGCTGACCCGCAGGTGTAAACGCTTCATGGCTGGGTTTTGTCTGACGCACAAGCATTCAGGACCAGCTGTGAATATGTCGTCTCCATCTCGGTGAGAGCCGAGCACTTCGCTGAGCTCATCCTTTCAACAGCTTGAATAAGTTAAATCACAGCAGAGATTTTCTCTCTGACTCGGGGCAGAGGGGATTGGGAATCCCTTCAGCTGGGAATGTTCAACAGTCTTTAAAACGTTTAATGTTGAGTTAGCTCATCATGATGTAAGCGGTCAGTGATCGGGGTGCTATTTTTGCAGGAGGAACAGCTTTGATCTGCTGGACCCTAAACTCAGTCTCTGTGTTTGAACCGACACCGATAGATCAGTTATGATTAAATCTGGTCACATGTTCCTGCAAACATGATGGATATTGATAGAAACATAATAAATGCTGGGTTGTCATTTGATTTTTTTCACAACATAGATCAATAAAACTTTGTTTTTTGCTTTTTTGTTTTTTGCTTTTATCTTCTCCAAAATGTTCAGTAAAATCAATAAAACACAGGGAATAATGCATGCGATTGTACCGTATTTGAGTTTTTTGCAAAGCTGAACACTGATGTCAGTTTAAGGAGTGTTATTTTCCGATGGAAGAAGTGAAAGCTGCTCGTTGTGTTTTAACGGGAGCCTCGACCGTTTACCAGTTGGAAAGTATGTTTTTTCTTTAAACATCTGAATGAAAAGAGTTTGTTGTGAAGCTGCTCCCGCTTCCTCTCTTTCTGTTTTAAATCTTCAGCCATGCATTTCGTTTATGGATCATTGTTTATAACCTCATTCTGGACAGAAGAAAAACCCACACAACAATGTTGGGCAATTAACAATATATATTCTTAAATAGATTTAAATTTTGTGCTAATTTAGAATTTAATTAGAGTTTTCTGATACTAAAACACCCTGTTGAGTTATTAACTGTGAAAGTGAAAGTTTCATATTAACTTTACACACCTTACAGGGTATCCGCGGGTACTTAAGAAGTCTTAAAAAGTCTTAAATTTGCTTTTCCAAATTTAAGGCCTTAAAAATGACAAATAATCCTTAAATACAGTTTCCAAAGGTCTTAAATTACCAAAGACTCAATAAACTAGATTATTTTATTTCTATTAAAATTTTGCGAATTTCTAGTTCAGCATTTTTTGTGTATGATGTTGGCGTAAGCGGAACCGTACACATTCAGCTGGTTGTGAAAGGGGGCTATTTTTAGATGAGCACATTAGCTGGTTAAGCTAGTGGGAGCTTGCACCATGGGGAAGTGCAAGTTTAATGGTAACTGGATGGCTATTCCCACGTTTGCGACGTGGTTAGCACCGGTTCCAGGCAATGGCTGGAAATTTTAGCTTAAATTTAATTTTTAAAAATTACTTAAATTTGGTCAAAGAGGCCTTAAAAAAGGTCTGAAAAAGTCCTAAATTTGGTTCCCTTAAACCTTCAGATACCCTGCCTTAACTTCCTTTTCCTGTTAGTGATCATAAAAACATAACAGGAAACTGGAAAGGTCTACTCCAAGGTACTGGAGAGGAGGGTCCGATAGTTGAATCTCAGATAGAGGAGGAGCAATGTGGTTTTCGTCCTGGCCGTGGAACTGTGGACCAGCTCTATACCCTTGCAAGGGTGATGGAGGGGGCATGGGAGTTTGCCCGACCAATCCACATGTGCTTTGTGGATTTGGAGAAGGCTTATGACCGTGTCCCCAGGGGCACCCTGTGGGGGACGCTCCAGGAGTATGGGGTGGGTGGCTTTCTGTTAAGGGCCATTCAGTCCCTTTACCAGAGGAGCGTGAGTTTGGTCCGCATAGCCGGTAGTAAGTCGGACCTGTTCCCGCTGAGGGTTGGACTCCGCCAGGGCTGCCCTTTGTCACCGGTTCTGTTCATCACTTTTATGGACAGAATTTCTAGACGCAGCCGTGGTGTGGAGTGTGTCGAGTTTGGTGGCAGGAGAATCTCGTCTCTGCTTTTTGTGGATGATGTGGTCCTCCTAGCTTCATCCAGCTCTGACCTTCAGCTCTTGCTGGGTAGGTTCGCGGCCAAGTGTGAAGCGGCTGGGATGAGGATCAGCACCTCCAAATCTGAGACCATGGTTCTCGACCGGAAAAGGGTGGCTTGCCAACTCCGTGTCGGGGGAGAGGTCCTACCTCAAGTGGAGGAGTTTAAGTATCTCGGGGTCTTGTTCACGAGTGAGGGTAGGAGGGATCGGGAGATCGACAGGCGGATTGGTTCAGCCTCTGCAGTGATGCGGACGCTGAGCCGATCTGTCGTGGGGAAGAGGGAGCTGAGCCAGAAAGCCAGGCTCTCGATTTACCGGTCGATCTACGTCCCAATCCTCACCTATGGTCATGAGCTTTGGGCAATGACCGAAAGAACGAGATCGCGGATACAAGCGGCCGAAATGAGTTTCCTCCGTAGGGTGGCCGGGCTCAGCCTTAGAGATAGGGTGAGGAGCTCGGACATTCGGGAGGGACTCGGAGTAGAACCGCTGCTCCTCCGGATCGAAAGGAGCCAGTTGAGGTGGTTTGGGCATCTGGTCAGGATGCCTCCTGGACGCCTCCCTGGGGAGGTGTTTCGGGCATGTCCTGCCGGCAGGAGGCCCCCGGGTCGACCCAGGACACGTTGGAGAGGTTACATCTCCAATCTGGTCCGGGAACGCCTTGGGGTCCTGCCGGAGGAGCTGGTGGAGGTGGCCGGGGAGAGGACGGCCTGGAGCTCCCTAGTTGGGATGCTGCCCCCGCGACCCGGACCCGGATAAGCGGAGGAAGACGAGACGATAACAGGAGTTTATTTCACAGCATAACTGGAATAAACAAGACTAGAATTAGAAAGTCCAAGGACGTCTTTGTAGATGTGATGAAGATCTTTATGGAAAATAATTCCAACTTTATTACTTGATGTAGTAATTCTCCTAAAATGATTAGTATTGTTGCTGCTTTTCAACATGCTTAAATAAGACCCGCACTGTCATCATCAGGTAACGGTCTTCTTTAAAACATATTTAAATCCCACAAACCAACATGTTAGCAGAAAGGGCAAAAGGGTTAATTCTGTCAGATTAAATAAAAATAAAATGTTTAGCCCTGATGACCAAAGGAATGCTTGGATTACCGTAATTTCCGGACAATAGAGCGCACCTCAATATAAGCCGCACCTACTAAGTTAAAAAAAAAAACTCATGGAACTGTACTTATATAAGCCGCACTGGGCTAAAAGCCGCAGATATCTACCGAATTGAAAACGTAGTTTAACTGAACTGATCAGTATCAAACAAAACAGAAAAGTTATTGATTAGTTTATTCATCGTCCTCCTGCTCACTGAAACCACTGAAGTCCTCTTCTTCAGTGTCGGAGTTGAACAGCCTCAGAAGAGCTTCGTCACACACCTTATCTGTGGCGATGTCAGTGTCGCTGTCCGTGTTGCTGTCATCATCCCCGGGTGAAGCTGGCTTGAATGAGTTCTTCCCGCTGCCGTCTCCAGTGCCGAACCACGGATTCATTCATGCCAAGCTTACGTGCGGCAGCACTGTTTCCCTCCTTTACTGCCAGATCGATGGCCTTCAACTTAAATGCGACAACATATGAACTCATACGTGTAGTTACCATGATGAGGGGGTATGGATTTGAAACAGATTCTTCGTCCTGCCGGCTGCTTGCATGGGCTAAATTAAAATGAGCACTTTCTTCGATTTCCACTTTTGACTTCCACCTGTTTCACTTTCTGCTAAAGCGCCCCCTGCAGGTGAAGGAAAATCTTCTGTAAAGCCGCACCTCATTATAAGCCGCATGGTTCAAAGCGTGGGAAAAAAGTAGCGGCTTATAGTCCGGTAAATACGGTAGTTGATGGGCGGCTTTTCATTTCAAGGTTTCTGATCAACCGGGATACATGGCGGTGGTAGCATCATGTTCTGGGATATTTTTGCAGTCAGAAACACCAGTTGGTTTATTAAAACACCAATAACTCAGAAATTATATTTAAATAGATGCTTTAATATAGGGATAGATTGATATACCAGGTTGATATTTGGCTGATATACCATATTGTAGAGCTGATTAAAGTCAGGCAAATCTGCAGGCAGCCCGGTGCTGCTACTGAATTTTACTTCAGTGTATGTTACAGGAAATGTCAAAATACAAATAACTGCTGACTTTTTATGGAGTCTTTACAGTTTTAGTGTGGCCTCTTTAGCATTTTTCCCCTTTAGAGTGTTAAAGTATGCAAAAGATGCTACAGGGTCTAAATCTCATACTTCACCAGCTATGCAGCCATGTTTCTTTCAGATATTTACCGAATGCCAAGATTGCCTTGTCAAGGTGCAAAATGCATAAAGATTAAATAACCACGGTAACAGAGGTATTTGTGAGTATTTCGTTAGAAAAAACCCACACAAATTGATTTTATTATTTTTAAACCTTTTCATATCTCACCACAATAAGATCCAGTTCAGTCAGAGTGAAGAGGAAAAGAACCTGACTGATCTAAGAGGTCAAAGGTCAGACTGGCTGGATGTGTCCTAAAGGGTGAAGTCTGTGGTGGACAGGAAGTTGGCTCACAGTGAGTCCACACACTTCCTTTAGAGATTTCCATTCTAAATGTGGAACTGTCAAATCTGATAAATTTATAATCTTGAAACATTTTCATCATCTTATCAAGACCTTATGACAGATGTTGTGTCTGGAAAGCTTAAAAACACATTTAGGTTGTTATTTAGATCAGAACTCAAATAATTAAATTAATATGTGAGAAAATGACGTCAAAGGTTTGACGGCCAAACTTCCCTCCTCCGTTTGGACCCTCCTGAGATCTGGACCTGTTCAAAAACCAAACCTTTATTTTTTATTTTTCCCCTTATCACACGCGGCTGACGCTCTAAGATAAGCCCCAGCAGGAAGTCGGTTTGAATTTATAAAAGAGGAAGTGAACCAGAAAAACCGTTTGTTCTGTCAGTTAGTAAAGAATTAACATTTCCACAGAACCGCACAACATTTCATGTAAAGTCACCGACTTATAGCTTACTCTTTCTTTTAAGATTTTTAGAAAAATCATTAGAATTATTACCAAGGTTTTAATGAAGTGGAAGATAAGTCACGGAAAAAGACTTTAAAAAGATCTAAAAGTCTTAAATTGCATAAAATATCACCAATTTTTTTAAATATAATTATAACATACCGTAAATCCTCTAATACAGGCCCGGGCCTTTATTTGACTCAAGCTCATCAAGCTCCAGGCCTTTATTGGAAGGAGGGCCAGTATTAGAGGCAGGCCTCTATTTCTAATTGAGCAAAATGAACTAATGGTTCGCTGGAGTTTTTGACAATTAAAATTGCGCCCACATTTTCAAAGTTAAACACATTTCTTTTAACAACGGTAGTTTCTGCTTCAGCCATCTCCCCCCTCCCCCTGCTTCAGCCATCTCCCCCCTCCCCCTGCTTCAGCCCTCTCCCCCCTCCCCCTGCGCAGCGGCAGCAAACTCACTGATGCGCCTGCAGCCTCTCGCAGTTCCTGCTGCTCTAAACATTAAAATAATTATTTCATTTTCTGTTCCACTTCTGATTACCTTCAATGGTGTCTGTTTGTTGCAACCACCAGGTACAAAAACTAACTTGTTTTTATTTGACTATTTTTCTGTCCTGCCTGTTTATTATCTTCCTGCATCTCCTCTCAATCCTAAAGAGAAACTGCTACCTGGGTTCATATGTATTCACCTCATGAGTTACCTTTGAACTGCAGTTCTAAAACATCTACCGACCGCAAAAACAGCGGAGCGCTCGCTGTTTGGCGGCCGTATCAGTGATCGGTGCGTCGGAGGACAAGGTGATGCGCGCAGCGCCCCGCTCCACAGCATGCAGCAAAACGCATCAGGAGCTTGTCACCTGCTGATAGCAGGCTGCTGTCTTTTCCATGGACTGCATCTTGCCTGTCATTATCACGTGACAGCGACTAGTCGATGACAGGCGTAAAAAGTCACTACAGTAATCCCTCGTTTATCGCGGTAGATGCATTCCAGACCTGGCCGCGATAGGTGAAAATCCGCGAAGTAGGGACTCCCAGCATGCCCCTCGCGGGGATTCCCTCCACGTTGCACCTACGTCACAAACCGCGGCTATAAACGGAAGTCGCCTTTCCAGCTCACCACTCAGTCATCGTTTCTTCAGATTCATGATCAGAGTTTCCAACCTACCGATCAATCCAACGAACTATCAGCTCATAGTAAGTTATCTTACTTACTTCTGGAAAGCCCGGCATTTCCATGTCACTTCGTTGACGCTCGAACGCTCGGGGGTTTTCTAGATCAGCCGGCGTTTCACCGACGCTATCACTTCCGCGTCTGTGAAACCACGCTCTCTATGGAATTATCGTATGATCACATTCTCTTTTTGTGGGTAAAACTCAAGAAAAAAAATTTTTTTACTTGTTTTTTTTTAGTTTTATTACAAAAAGTGCATTTTATGATGAAATTGATGAAAAAAACAAGAATTTCTTGATATTTCGCATAGAAAAATACCACGAATCAGTGAAAAATACCGCAAATCTGCGAATTCCCCCTGAAAAATGCTCCAAAGAAAAAATCCGCGAAGCAGCGAATCCGCGATGAACGAACCGCGAAGTAGCGAGGGATAACTGTATAGTGAAGTTGACTAGTTCATACACCCCCTACTGCTGCTCTCCAGAGTGTTCTGCAGCATAATCAGCACGTTCTCTTTGAACTTGATAGTGTAATGACCTGGCTGGGGTTGTAAGCCAGGTGCATTCTGGGTATTGTGTTATATGTGTTTCCTATCGTTCTGCTAGTTCCTATGTGCTGATTTGCGTGTTGTGTGAGTGTTATGTAAGCCACAGGGAAGGTGATGTGTGTTCTGTGGAGGGGTTGAATTAGCATGGTTAACTGACACCGTGACTCTGTGTGGTAGGAGCGTGATAGAGGATCGTGTCTGTAGTGTTACAAAGCATTGAAGAAAAAGCCCAATAAAGGCCTGTGTGAACCTCTACTGCCTCCTGCTGGTTGATTTGGGGACTATAACCCTGCCGCTGGGACGCTCATACTTGCTTGTCACCACATTCCACCCGGCCACAATAAGAGACCGGCCATTATTTACCTCCGCTGACTCCGACACCGGCCAAAATTGGAGACCCGCTTTAATTGAATACCGGCCTGTATTAGAGGATTTACGTAAATATTTAAATTTGCTCCTAAATAATGAGCGATACCCCTCAAAATTCTTTATAAAACAATTTGTCATATATTTAACGTATAGATATTAGTTAATAAACACTTAATGATTAAAACGATTATAGAAACTCATCTTTTGTCTAAACTATCCTGACATTTATCACGCCGTTCACTAGGTCTGAGTTCGTGCTGTTCACTAGACCCGTTTAAATAATGTTTTTCTGTTTTCCTCTCGTCTGTTTGAAGTGTGATCATGTGACCGGCATGCTGTTGTTCCCAACAGATGGACTCTTGTTTTTGTTTAGTGTTTTTTTTAGCTGATTCTTCCCTCGGGCACATTAACACTCAGCTGGTCTCGGATCAGGAGGTCACACTGGTGATGACGACTTTTGGTTTATTGTTTGGATTTTCTGGTCTAAAAGCTCATAAATGTATCAGATTCCTGTGATAAAGCATTTTTTTCCTTTTATGTACAGATGCACAAACCAAATAAGTTTTTTATCATTCATTAATTTTTAATTTTAAAAAATGTATTTTAAAAATTGCAACTTTGCTCGTGGCAGAGCTGAAAAATCAAGGTCCAAACCACCTGCAGACAGTAGGAATGAGAGGAGGATGTTTTACCTCCTCACCATGACGTCATGAGACAAACGCGCTGCTACCAACAAACAGTCTGCAGGTCAGGAAGTTTAAATCGAGCTTGCTCATTTGCTGTCTGGACTCCTTCCTCTTTGTTGAAGTGTTCACGTTGGCGTGAATCACGACTATTTTTCTGTCTTCTTCAGTTTTTTTAAACAGAAGCAGAAGTTATGGTAAACCATGCCAGTGCAACAATTGATTTTGTCTTTTTTTTTGTACTTTATCCCCCCCAATCCTCCCCAAGCTCCACCCACTTGACCTCATAATTGGGTAACTTTTTCAGTTACGCAAATCTCTGATCGTAATCCAGCAGAGATTAGGTTTGTCACCACGCCCCAGCACAGAGACTATTCAATTACGTGTTGTCAGCGGTGTAACAAAAACGGAGACGTTTCTCTTCTGGAGCTGATCCCAGAACTTCCATGTATCCCAGAATGAATGATTATAGAAATTATGGAAGATTTGGCATGAAAGTGTGGGTTTGTTTCATATGGAGGCTTGGAGGATCTAGCTCAGTTACCTCCTTAATAAATAAATAAATTATTTTTCTTCAAAATTTGTGAAGATCAGAAGAAATAGAACGCGATCATTTAGAAGTTCCAGGGCAGGATTTGATAAGTTGTTTGATTCAGATGCAGGAAGTCCTCTCCTTGGAAGGCGTACGTCTGGATGTCAGACCCTGGAGCTGAATTCCTCTCCCCTGATCTTTGTGGACATGAAGCATGAAGCTACATGTTTCTGGCCTCCACATTCTTTCCTTATCATCTGCTCAAATGTGCTGGAGCCACTCCAGACACTTCTCTAGCAGGACTAGAGCAGACTGAGAATAGAACGACATGCTAAAAACGCGTGCAATCAGGAGACCCTGGGTGCCGTCTGCCATGCTGTTGAAAGTGATCCACAAAGGAATTCAACTTTTTCAGTTTGTTTAGAGTCGCCCACACGCTGGCTGTAATCCTTGTAAACTTGTTGGACTCGATGGTTGGACTCAACTGAACTGACGTGGAACAAAGATCCAAATCTGTCAGCAGCAACACACAAGATGAATTTAAAACCGCTTTTCACGCGATCAAATGAGAAAGTTCCTCCCTAAAGGCTCAATTGTTTTACCCCCTCGGGTGCAGGGTTTATGCAAAGTTTTTGAGCGTGTCTGTCGTCACACGATACAAAGTCAGTGACACAAATTCCCAGCTTTAGTGCAGGACTGATTTTTGCACATGAGGCCTGCAGGTGTATATTTAGTGCCGGTTTATAGGAGTTTTATTTGTTTTGAGACTTTACAGTTCATATAAAGTGGCTGGATATACATGCTTGATTATACAGGGGAGAATATGAGATGTATTGTGATACTAAAAGCCAGATAATATTTGCAGCTTCTTAAAGATGCTGTATTATGCAAAGTTCACCCTTTGCATCTTTTGTGCAGCAATGTGGGTCTTTACAGCCTTTTGTAAACACTCCAAACATCAAAAATAAATTGTCCATCCATTTTCTGCCAGTGTATAATTTTAGGAATTACGCGCCTAATGCCTGAACCACACTGAGTTTTTCGGCCCTCTCTCTCTCTCCTCATGAACGGAATTGTGTCAAAAAACGGTGAACACGAGGCTCATTAGCAGGTCTGTGGCAATTCAGTGTGACCAGCTTTTAGAGCACTCTCATAACTAAAGTCCAACAGTCTTCAAGCAGCACTTGAAAACCTCCGACTGACATCTGCAATTGACCAATGAAAATCCACCCAAGGATTGACGAAAACGACTAGTGACGAGAGTAGAAATGGCAACAATGGAAGCTGCTTGCAGGAATATGTGGACCACTCCTTTTGGGAGTTTGGTTCAAGATTAAATAATAGAAGTGGCAAGGGTGGCGCTTTTTTTCTCTTTTCGTTTTGTTTAGTTGTCAGATTTAAGTGATGCATGCTTTTTGGTGAGTAGACTCGTGACGTTAACGTGTCCTACTAGAGCGAGATGTCGTGCAGTTTGGCTCACGCAGTGTGCTACATCTCTAGAGTCCTCACAGTGTGACATGATGCAGTCCTGTGCCACAGCCAAAACATGCATTGTGGTCCGGGATTAAAAGTCCCAGATTAGGATGTCACAAACTGGAAAATTATAACAGAACCATCTCTCACGTGCTAGAGAGAGATGTTATTGGAGGAGCAGCAGCTCTTCTCCAAGCCCCTCCTGGATGTTGGAGCTTTTCAGCGCCTGAATGGGGGATGGGTGTGCATGGCCATTTTTTTTCTTCAAGTGACAGAGCCCTGAAACGGCTTATTCTGGATCTCAATGGTCCGCCAGAATGAAGGCAGTACATTCTGCTGCCACCTAGCTGTCAGTGTTTGAATTACGTCACACAAAAGAACCCCAGTAAATGTTTGCATGTAAATTCTCAGTAAAATAATCCATACGCTCTTTTTGAAAATCAATTTAGTATCATCACAGGATACATTGCAATATTTCAGTGTATCCATATTTTCTTACATCCCTAATGAATGTGTTTCTTTGGGCTCCAAAAGACTTATTTTACTTAGGATCATTAGATTTTGAATCTGATTTGTTTGTGTAGGAAGCCAAGTGATTGTTTATTCTTGTGTCTGAAGTATTTAAATCTGTACTAAATGTTAAAGAACAGAACAAACTTCCAGGCAAGCTCTTTATGTTCTCATATCAGATTACATTCCAAAAACTACCCTTTGAATGGTGCTTCCCACCTGATGGGTCAAAGGTCAAGCATGTGTGTTTCTTATATACACAGAGACCTAATCAGCAGCTGAAGAGTTACAACTAAGGATCAGTTTCTCTCATCTGCAAACAACAGAAGCAAAACACCAGAAACACGCATTTAAATTCAACATTACAGCCCCAAATGTGTGTTTGAGTGTGTTTGTAACTTCCTGCTCTGTGTTTGGACCACACCTAGTGTTTAGTCATGCTTAATGTGCTTGCCGTGTTGACGTCTCAGAGGGTTTGGTTCCCATGCAGCTCAATGACAGAGTGCATAAGCATTTTTCTATCATTCTGAGGACCCCGGTTGAGTTAAATGACATTTCTTTGGAAATGTGGTGATTTTTTTTGGAGAAAACATGAGTGCTATTTAAAAAAAATGTTATCATGTATTCCCTTACAATGTTTTTTCATGCAGCTTAGTTTCACTGGCCTTATTTGGCTAGTAATGGCGGCTGACGTCAGATATTTTATCTCTTTGTAGCTGGTGTGCCTTAACCTGCTTTGTGCTCCGTTGTGGCTTTGATCTGCAACATTTAGAATAGAAAGAATGATGAATGATTTTCTAACTGGCTAACATACTTAGATTTGATGAAATGTTGTCTAAACAGAGAATAATTCAGACTGGATTTATTTAAATGTGTCGGATAGGTTTTATGGTAATCCCACTGAAACACCAACATAAATCTGATGGGCTTAAATGCTTTAAGATAAAAAGGTGTGACTGATAAAAGAAACAGCTCTCTGTCTGATTGCAAAAGACAAACTTACACAGTCAGTGGCAGAATAAATCATTTGTCAGCTTCCTTGTTGTGAAAAGAACAAGTACATCAAAAGAACAGTATGGAATGTTTTGATTCATGAGGGAAATACTTTCTGACTGTAGACTGAAACCATTATTTTGGAAAGTAAAAT
Organism: Nothobranchius furzeri; assembly: GCF_043380555.1. NCBI lineage: Eukaryota > Metazoa > Chordata > Actinopteri > Cyprinodontiformes > Nothobranchiidae > Nothobranchius > Nothobranchius furzeri. The sequence continues at coordinate 9,771,206 of NC_091759.1, forward strand.
GTTTTCTTTCCTCACAGATCAAACTTGGACCTCACATTTTGGATTTTTCTTCATTAAGCTTTGAGGACATTCAAGGATCACATTTTTTGAGAAACCAACGTATGGATATCTGGATTTGACCCTTTATACCTCCTCACAGTTTTTTTTTTTTTTTACTCTGAGGTGGGTATATTTAGGGATTGACTCCCCTGAAAGTCTACAGTCGTGTAGATAGTTTTTGTCTGGATGCCCCAGGATTATCCCCAGGCTGCAGTTCCTTCTCAGGCCTGCAGGGCGGCGGCGGAGATCAACGGCAGGCCGCTGGACAGGCAGAGCATTGGAATGAGCGATTTCTGGCACAAAATGGGCTGCTGTGTGGTGGCTAAACCCCCACCGGTGAGAAATTTTACATACATTCAGTCTCTTTAACTTCGTGAAAATCCTTGTTGAGAAATTTTACTTCCTGGAACACAGAGTCCTGAAAAACAGCATTTTTAACCCCAAAAGAAGCTCGACTGATTAGAAATGTTTACATATAATTAGCAGTAACTGCAGCAGGGTAACTTTGTAACAATCAATTAAAAGTGTTAAAAATAAAACATTAAAAAACAAATAATTCCAAGATTATATTTAAATAAAATGGAAACTAAAACTGCTTAAGAAACTATATTTTTCATTGGAGAGCATTAAATAAATATCTAAAACTAAATTCCATTTATTTTAAGTTTAAACATATATTACAATTATTGTTAACATTTATTGTGGTATAAATGAGCATGCTACAATACTAATTAACTAAAAAATGTTACACTGAGTGCGTTTACATGCAGCCAGTAACCCTTTTAAAAGCCGAATATTCACAATAACCCGGTTCCGCACGGCCATGTAAACACCGCCAAAAACCCGGATATGCTCATAACTACTACACCTGGGGTAACCCTTTTCTAACCCGAATGTTTGGTCGTGTAAACGCATATCGGGATATCCCCATCAAAGCGTGTGTTCTGCGCATGCTCTGTTCGCAAGGAATCTTGGTCTTTTGAGTAGCGAGACGTCTTGTATGCGCCAGAACTCCGGAAGTAAACAACAAGTTGGGAGCAACATGGCGAGTCGCGGCACAGCACCACACTTTTGGAGTGACGAGGAAACCTCTGTCTTCATCGGTCTGCTGAAAAGTATGAACATTATGTCTTTTGTTGACGGCCGAAAGTACAGAGACAGTGTTGTTTTCACGGATACCGGAACAAGAAGAACCGGAAATGACGCATATTGCGTCTTGACGTAGTCCATACGTCCTGATGCTACCCCAACGTCCGCATTTAAATCGGGTTATGCAAGTTAGGGGTAACTCTTTCTATTTATGCTTGTAAACGGGTTATTCTGATCAACTCAGAAACCCGAATACCGACCTTAACCCGATCATAACCCGGATATTGGCTGCACGTAAACGTAGTCACTAAAACAAATGACCTTTTTTCAGTGTCTTGTAAATTCTTAGTGGTATTTTGAAATTCATTTTTTTTTTTGTAACTTTCTGTTAACCGTCATGCAAGATTTACATTTACACAAGAATTGTGGGTGGTGTAGCTAAGCCATCACAACAAACAAGATATTTACCTTCTCAGTTTCTGTTTCAAAACGGTTGAAATAATTGTCTCTTCTTCAATTCAAAGTGATTGTGGAGATGTTACAAACATTTTATTATTTGTATTAGTATTACTATGAAGAAAGTTCGTTTTCATTTAATTTTTCTATGATTAAATTTTGTAAATTAGTTAAGGTGAAAACAAAGGTTGGCATGGCTTATATGTATTCGTTTTTATTATTTCATACTTACAACTACATATGAATGATGTTTTTCATATTCTCTTTTTTCTGTAAAATTTTATTTTTGAATTAAAATGTTTTATTTTAAGTATATGAAATTACTGTTATTTGTGATTTAAAAATTACTGTAATTAACATACAAATACAGCTTCCTATGCTGCCACTTTGTTCATCCATCCATGCATCCATTTTCTTAACCCACTTGTCCATGTAGGGTCGCGGGGGCGTGGGGGGTGGCTGGTGCCTATTTCCAGCGGTCAATGGGCAGTCAGGCGGGGTACACCCTGGACAGAGTGCCAGTCCATTACAGGGCAACACACACACACACACACACACGCACGCACACACACACACACACCTAAGGAAAATTCAGACAGACCAATCAATCTAACAGTCATGGGTGTGGACGGTGGGAGGAAGTACCCAGAAAGAACCCACGCATGCACAGGGAGAACATGCAAACTCCAATTAGAAAGACGCCAGGCCAGGAAGAGAACCCAGGGCCTTCTTGCTGCAAACAGCTCTAACCGCTGCTCTACTGTGCAGCCTGCCACTTCGTTCAATAGAAAGATAAAGAGAAGAAAATAAGAAAATTGCTAAAGCAAAAAGGCGTCAAACTTTCTGACGACTTTAAATGAAAAATGCTAAATAATACCACTATATCAGTTATAGTTTTAAAGTTCATGATCAGATTATTCCCTGCTCCAACACACCTGGTTCAATAATAGAATCACATGTTCTCAAGATCTTCAGAACCCATTTAATCAAGCCAGGTTTGTTGGTGCAGATAGTGACCCTGAAGACTAGATCTACACCCTCGCTAGTGTCCTCATGAAGTCCTTAAAAGCTCATCTATCCTCATAAAGCTGTAAAACAAGAACAGACACACACAAACACACACACACACACACACACACACACACACACACACACACACACACACACACACACACACACACACACACACACACACACACACACACACACACACACAAAGCCGCACATAAACAAAACAAGTGTAAGAACTTCCAGTTTTATGTTGACCTTTAAGTTTTTCTGCAGCTACCACTAGGTTCTACTTTTTGCGGTTCATTGTATGCAAAAACTGTAATAATTTTGTTTCTTTTTGTTCATTAAAAAGTGTCACCCACTCAAGAATTGTTTTAAAAGTTCACACACTTTAGTTCACAAACTTATTTTTTAGTTCAGTTTTAGGACTTCTGGTTAAAAAAAATAATTTCTTTGTCGTATTATTGCCACCCTTGCATTTTTGTGAAGATACACCAAATAATTTGTCCATCCTCTTAGCTTACCTATGACTAATGTGTGTACAGTTCATGTCTTTCGTGAAAACTGTATCTACATACATGTACCAGCACCACATACACACCTGGCTTGTGGTTTTTTTTTTTTTTTGTGGGTAAAGAAACTTCTAGTAAACAATGTCCTGTTTACAAAGAAATTTTATTTGAAACAACAAATATAAAGATTGTTTCGAGAAAAAGACTTTCCACGTGGCCAAAACTCACAATATGATTCATGTTAAATGGGGGTCTTCTGTTGTTTACCTTTATTTTGGATTGCAGCTGAGATCAAAACAAGATGTTGGAGCAAATGCTTGGAGAGAGTGCAACTCTAATGTTTAACACACTGAATAACTATGTGATTAACGGAGTCAGAACAAATCCCTGCAGTCATGGGAGTGAATGCCAACACATGTACCTTCATGTGCAGGTTTACTCCAACGACGTGTTGTAGACACGGTGTGTGTTCATGCTCCGGGGAGGAAGTTCTGCTCTGCTGTGCTTCTCTCCAGAGACCCCCTCCCTCCTTCCTCTGCCTGTATTTTTAGAGTTTTCTGTTTTGTTCTATTGTGCTGCTGCAACAATACACCTTTAATAAACACTCAGAATCGCATCATGCCAGCAGTGACTTCACTTGGGAAGTTAAAACTGAGTCTCTTTGTGAAGCAGGACCGTAAAACCCAACTGTTACAGCTGCAGAAACTAATGTGAAAAAGCTGGTCGGGTTGTTAAACATGGCCCCCTCTGAGTCAGGAGAAACATTAACTGTGTTTGTCTTGTTTGCTACACTGCGTTTCCTCATTGCTGTTGCAGGTTGTAATAATCCAAACAGTAATTTTGCCCCCCCCCCCCACCATCTCTTCATAGTTGATTTCAGTTGGTGTGTTTTATTTAACTTGGCATCTTTAGAATGTTTTGTACATTATATTAATGCAGTTTATTTGTGGACTTTTTTGCAATTCTTTTGCATTTTTGTTATCTTTCTCTTGTTAACTGGGGTTTATTCTTAGCCTAGAAATCTAGATAGGCCATAGCAGAGGCACGGTTGGTTTAGCTATGCTCTATTTACTTAGGGGCAGCAGTAGCTCAACAGGTTGAGCGGGTTGTCAAGTAATCGGAAGGTTGCAGGTTAGATCCCGGCTGCGGACAGAGAATGCTGCTGTTGTGTCCTTGGGCAAGACACTTAACCCACCTTGCCTGCTGGTGGTGGTCAGAGGGACCGGTGGCGCCTGTGCTCGGCAGCTTCGCCTCTGTCAGTGCACCCCAGGGCAGCTGTGGCTACATCGTAGCTCATCCCCACCAGTGTGTGAATGTGTGTGTGAATGGATGAATGATACACTGTAGTGTAAAAAGCACTTTGGAGTCCTCACTCTGAGAGGAGCTATGCAAGTGCGGGTCATTTATCATTTATATTTTAGCCTCAGTATTAGCTTGTCTAAGTTTAGTCCAAACCAGTCACAGCACTGTCTGTTTTTAGAGACGTTGGGCAGGCTTAGCACCAGAGCTGCTACAGAGCAAAACAACTGTGGTGTCAGTTCAGGAACGGCGCTCGTCTGAAACGGCGGTGGCATCAACTTAGTAGCATTTAGACTTGGGCTTTTCTTTGAGACATGAGTAGAGAGTGGTACTTCTTCTTCAGTGGTAATTTCTGTTGCTATGAATATGTCACATTGTGCGTTGCTCTGATTGGTCCTAGCACTGTTAAATTGCGTGCGGAAGCAGTTTGAAAGACAGCCGTCGATTCCGCCCCTACAACTGAGCTCTGTCAATAGCTTCTTTTAGAAAACAATGCCGCTAATTTGCCACTACGCCAAGCTGGCATTAGGGAGCCTTAGGTCACTTATAAGTGGTCAGATCGTGGCGGTAATGTGGCACGATCATGTCCTTTTTACAAAAGATGACGCAATGGTGGTAAAAATGAGGTATGGGCCGGTTTCTGCGGTGCCGTGGACTTCCGTTCAGCTTGGACATAACTTGCTTTTTATTGCAATCAAAGTTGTGCTCATTACATTTTTTTACAAGCTGCTCCTAAAGTTGTCTGTCCTCCACAGTCTGGTGATCTGAGCCTTACCCCGGCTTTCCACAGGAGCCGTCAGCAGCACGTTACTGCAGCAGCACGTCATAGCTGCTGATAGGAACCGCTGTGGTCTACAGAACCCTTTCCACTGGAGCCGTCAGCAGCGCGAGTCGGCCGCGTCTCAGGAGCAGTTTGTCGCGGCCTTTACGCGCCGGTTCTATTTTCTACGCGCGACGCCTCTGAAACGGGTCAAGTTCGACATTTTTGGGGAAGGAAAGACAGGAAATCGGACGCGGAAACGGAGAGAAGCTCCCGAGATTTTCAGAATAAAGAACGTACTGCCTTCCGGTTGCTTTACTTTTAAAAACAGTTACTAAATGTGCGGCCCCGTGAGAAGTTATCACCTAGCTAGCGGTCTCCTTTGTTTTTCAGGTCCGTATTGGCGATTATAAAATGGACAGAACATAAAACACAAACCTTTTGGAGCCATGTTGTAGTTTTCTCCTGCTTGTTGTTGTGTTTACTGACGAAGTCACTCGTGTGACTTCGTGCTCGGTCGGTGACAGCTGCTCCCCTGCTGCTTCGCATCTCGTGGGAAGGGCCAAGCAGCAGTTTACGCGAGCAAGACGTGCTGCTGCAGTAACGTGCTGCTGACGGCTCCAGTGGAAAGCCGAGGTTAGCTCTACCTGAAAGAAGCTCCTGGAGCTCTGCATTGCTCCAGTTTATCATCTCGGTTGATTTTGTTAACAATAGGGAAACTTACGGCCTGTATTTACTTTCATTTTCAATATTGTAGCCAGCCGGAGCTTGGTAGTAACTCCTCACATGATCATGACGCCTCCCTCTGTTGCGCCAAGGCGTAATATGCATTCACAAGTCCAGCTTTGCAGCTAAATTCCTGCAATGCCTAGCCACCATGACGTGTTCATAAGACACCATAGTGGCAGTATTATGCTGATTTGGTGGCATGGTGTGTCTTCTAAAAAGGGCTTAACATGGCCAGACTATAGATTTACACATAGCTTGCCATGGCAAATCTAATATTTAGAATGCACTCATATAGTCATCATTACGGTACTTCTGGATCATTATCCCTGCAAACTTGTGACGTAACTCATCCTCAGCAGGAGGTCTGGGAACAGCTGACATTCTTTACACAGTATGTCTGTGCAGTGGCCGTTTACTTTTAAAATTCCAGCTTGTTATTTGCTTTGATGGTGATGATGATGGAGAACAGAGCTGTTTGTTTGCCCAAATCAAATGTTGCCAGGACAATCTTTTTTTCTGTTTTTTAGTAACCGAGGAACAGTTGTGATGTTGCGTAACCAAACTGCTCTGGCATAAGTGCACAGCTTAGTTTGTCACATTACTAACAGTACTGATACTGATCTCTTGATTGACTAACTGGCTGCAAAGAAATGATCAACCAAAAAAAAAAAAGCCACTAAAGTGGTGATCTGGCATCAGTGGTTGGCATTTGGTCTGGAGGTGGAGCCATCTGTGCTCTTTAATTTAATCTTTCTGATAAAACTATTGAGTTTAAACCATGGCCTGCTGAAAAGCACTCAGGCTTTTGTTCATCAGAGCAGTCCGGTTGCTTTTGCATGCAGTTGCTATGACAACAGTTATAGTTGTGGAGGAGGGAACCTGTGGGCTGAGTGATGATTCACTCCCAGTTGGTTGACGACTGGATGCCCACAGGCAAAGATCTACAGTATGAGGTCCAGTTCTGGCTTCTGTGGTTGGAATCAGAACTATTCACTTTGGTCCAAAATTAAAAAAAAAGGTAAACATTATATAAATTAAATTATTAAGAAAAAAATGTAGTAAAAGTAATACAACATTTTAAACATATATTTTTTTCATTTAAAGTGAAATTAATAAGTTACAGAATACAAATTTTTTAATTTAAATTTTTTTTTTTTGCAAAAAAAAAACATAACATTTTTGTTACAACTAAAACTCAAGATTTTGCTTTGATCTTGAAGACCACACCTCTAGAATGCACTCAGCCCATCACTTCGGTTCTGGTTTATTACATTAAGAGCTCTGAATAATGCTGAGAAGCTTAATCCTCCGAAATCTCGTCTAAATGGTTATGATTGCGGCGGGAATGCGTTTCCACTCTGTGGGATTTACTAGACTTTGGGAGCACAATTTGATTTTAATGAGACGTTCAGTGGCTGTTTGCCAAAGTTCAGATTGTCCCTGAACACACCACAGACAGCTGCTTGGTGAAGAACAGCAAATTCAAAACAATTTTTAGGAGCCAAGCCTCTTTTTTTAACTAATAAACTTGCTGAGTTGCATAAACTGTATTATTATAGAGGCTCAACCTGCAGATTTCAGTTTTTTCCTTTTCTCCATCTGTTGCATCATACTTATTTGTTCTTGCATGAATCACTGAGATGATTTGAGTCTGAGAGTATGTGGACGTGTGGAGACACATTAGAGACAGAGGACCATCAGAAAAACACCGGACACAGAATGAAGCACAATATAAACAATTTTTATTCCTTTTTTTGCATTTCACCTGCAAGATCTGAAATTTGAATCTGTCATTTGAAAAAATTCACAAAGGAAATACGACAACTGAGCACAATCATCTATTCAAGTAGTTTCATCATGACAGAAAATGCGTTTAAACCCTCACCAGGAACATCCCAGACCTCAGGTGTTCTGATTTCATCTTGCATGCCAAAATGCTGAATTTACACTAAAAGAATCAACTTGTTAAATTAATTCAAAAATGTAACTGCTTTACAGCATCTTTTAAAAGAAAGTGTTTGTTTATTTTAATTCAGTATATCTGGGCTTGTTTTACATATTCTTTTAGAGCAGATCTATCGTTTTATTAGCTGATTTATTAACTTTGCTCATATCATTAACTTGAATTCACACGATATGAAGTGGCCTTTTTTTTTAAATTCCAACATACAAATAATTTGCATTATTGTACTTGTAAAAAAAATAAAAAAAAAATGTTTAAATTTCAGCAATTCATCATTAAAAAAATCAATCTTGATAAGCGGTGAAGTGTTTTTTTTAATAATTTCCAAAGTAATTGTGTAGAAAATGTTTACATGAATTGTTTGTTTTCAACCAACTATTTACATTTTTTTAATGTTAGACACACATTCACTAGGGATAAGGTATCAAACAAATGTAATGTATTTTGTTAGTTTGTAAACACATTTCTAATTAAGTGCATCAAACCACCTTTTTGTCTAATGGACTTTTGAGTATAGTGAAGACTTTTTAAAGTAAATAATGTGTGTATTTATTATTAGAAGAAGAAGAGGAGGAAGATCGATCGCAGTATGATCGGAGAGCCGACAAACTTCATCCACCTCACACACATCGGTTCTGGAGAGATGTCAGAGGGCATGCAGCCGGTGAGACTCGTTTTTACCTGAGCTGTGATTTTATATCGGAACAGAAAGTATAACAGGAACTCGAAACTTCCTGACAAACAAGAGACGACAGAGTTCAAGACAGAGGGGCTTTGTGTGTGTGTGTGTGTGTGTGTGTGTGTGTGTGTGTGTGTGTGTGTGTGTGTGTGTCAGGAAATGTCATGCAGTGCAGCATCCTTCATGCCTCAAATGTAGCTTTTCCATGTGGCATGTGAAATTTATGATCGTAGCTACCAACAAATCTCTTATTCTCTTGAGTAGATCCTAACCACTTGTAAATTAAACAACTTTTTAAACAGAAACTGGCTCTAACCTCCTAGGGCCCTCATGTCCACATATGTGAACATTGGCTCCTTGCACTATAAAATTTTATTATCTTCACCTTAGACCATTTTTGTTATCATTTATAGACACATGATATTGACTTTAAATGTATTTTTTGTTCTCTTTCTTTTTCATAGAACATTTGACACATTTTTTATTCAATAAAATTTTATTTTAATATTTGTATTTTTGTTTCTATTAATGAGAGTAAACCTCTCTATAACAGTTAATGTATTTTTTCTTTTAAATCACATCAAATACAGGTTTGGGTCTCAGTAGGTTGAAGTAACTTCGAATTCAAATCAAATTCAAATTTTATTTGTCACATACACATTCATACACAGTACGAAATGCAGTGAAATGCCTTACACAACTGCTCATGACCTAAGAGTTGAAAATTAAAAAAACTGTACACCACGAATTAAAATGTAGGGTAAATTTACCTGGGAAAGAGTAAGGTACAATATATCTGAATTATAGTTGAATAATAGAATAGCTTTACAACAAAATACACAATACAATACAAATTAGAATAAAAGGTACATTTAGCTGGGAAGGAATAAGATGAAATATATATAAGTTGAAGTTGAGAATAAAGTAACTGTACAACAAAATACACAGTATGTAAATGTATAAGAATGTATGAAGAAATAAAAATATCTATACAAAACAGCGGCTGAACAAGTATTAAATGGAAATGAGAAAAAAAAAAAAAATATATATATATATATAATATAATGTCCAGAGTTCTGCAAACCACATTTTAGTGACTTTGTAGTGCAACTATGCTTAAGCAAAGTCCAGACTGTTCGTTGTGTGTGAGAACCATATGTGTGTGCACTTACTATGTGGTGGTGTGGTTTAACTTTTATGCAGGTTTGTTAGATATACAAATATATTGCATGTAATGTCTACAGGAAGATGGAATTCTTAATAACCATTAGCGTCTCTAAAGCATAAAACACCCAAAATAGTTTTAATTTAATATTTTTACCATATGGGACATAAAAACTAAACATCACGACCTCAAGCTGATATAAGTAAGTAATACAATACAAGCTGAAGCTATTTCATTATGGTTTTGTTTATTTAGTGCTATAGTTCAACCACTGTTATATGGGATTACATTTTTTTAGAAATATTGATCAACGTGTATTTTAAATTTTTAAAAAGCAAGTCACCCCCAAATCAACTTTTTTTAACTGATAAAATATATAAATGAGTGTCTAATTGTGCAGCAGACACATGTAGTCAATAATTTGGCACTTTAGTGCATCTTAGTTAAAATTTAAATATTCTGCCTAAAACTGTCAGTGTTGCACCCCCTTCAGGTAAAAATGCTGCACTGCAATTGAATTTAATTTTGCCATCGCTATTGGCTAAGATGTACCCTATGACGTTAGCTGGTACATTATGATGTCACAATGTCATTGTGAGCCTGTGTGTGTGTGTGTGTGTATTAGTTAGTGACTCCACTCTCTGTCTGCCAGGTAAAAGCATTTGTTGCATTTTTCAAACAGGAAGTGGGAGTGGAGTAAGACTCTGGTAGGGGGTGACCTGATCTTTAAAGTGATATTTGGGAAAACCTCAATTCTTTTTGTGGTACATACTGATTAAGTACTTATGATTACTCTTTCCTATGTAATTGTCATTGTTTGTATTGGAATGTCATTTTGGTGCATACCTTTGTTTGTCAACAGATTAATTTTCTCATGGTTGTTTTACAGTCTGGGTCGGTTCAGGAGCAGATGAGGTCCAAAGGCCCAAACATGAATGGCAGGAACAGCCTCTTATAGCTGGTAAACACGCAAACACGTCCAGCTACCACTGAAGCTTTGTGTAACCACTGACACCCTCCTGGTACTGGCCGGTGGATCATTATAGATCAACATTGTATTAAAAATATGCATATTATTGTGATACATTGGTTATTGGTTCACACACACCAAATATAAATTATTGTTTTATTAGACTTTTTCAAGAGGACTTTGTTTTATGTCAAGTCATGATTGAGTTTTAAAATGACTTTCTTAAAGAGCAAGTCACCCCCTACAAGAAACTTACTTCACTCCCACTTCATGTTTGAAAAATGCAACAGATGCTGTTGCTTGGCAGACCGAGAGGGCGGAGCCACTAACAAATACACACACACACAGGCTCACAATGGAATTATGACATCACAGTATACCAGATGACATCATAGCATACCTCTTAGCCAATAGCGATGGCAGATTTAAATTCAAATACAGTGCAGAATTTTTCCCTGACGACGGCGCAACACTGACAGTTTTAGGCAGAATATTTGAATTTTAACCAAGATGCACTGAACTGCCAAATTATTGACTACACGTGTCTGTAGCATGATTAGACACTCCTTTATATAGTTTATCAGCAAAAAAAATGTGATTTGGGGGTGACTTGCTCTTTAATGTTGACACTCAATGTTGACTCTGAGTCAACAGGTCACCCAGCCTCCTCCTTAGCATTGAGTCACTGCACAGCCTACAGACTCGTCTTTTGTAATTCCATTAGCAGTTTATAGCTTGTCTTACCTTTCAAGGCTTTAATGAACTCCGTCTGCCAGGGTGTACTCTGATATCTTTTTTACAAACTGTTTCTGTTGTTTTGTCTGTTTTGTTTCAGGATTGCATTAAATGGATTCAGACCAGCTGACTGACCTCCTCCACACCCTGAACTTCTGAGCCTTTCCTCCAGCATCCAGCTAAAGGCTTTAACAACCCCACTGAAGTGTCCCTGAGCAACGGCTGCAACACCGAGGCCCCTTTTTGGGGGAAAGCCCAAACTGAAAATGAATAGAATAACATAAACCTAACAAAATGTCCTCCTAGAAGTCTGGATAAAAACTTTCCATTCAGTTTTTTATTTATTTATAAGACTTTTAAAGCCCCATCAGACCCAGATTTTGTTGTTTAAAAAAGAAAAGTCAAGGACTACATTTCCCAAGATGCCTCAGAACCTCCTGTTTATTTGTATTTTACAAGCAACCAATGCTACACCAGATATTTTATTATAACAATTAGTTTTAAACATAGATATCTAAGATAAAACATGCTTCTGTTGCGCTCGCCTGAAGAATTTTCTCCCATCAGTATTAAATTAAGATTAGCCCCACTGGACTCCATTTCCCAGAATCTTTGAGTAATTAAAATGTAAATGACAGAAAGTCTGTATTTGTATGGGCAGGGAAAAAAACTAATGAGAAAAAGAAGAAAAAATTTCATGAAATGAATTTGGGATTTTTTTTCCACCTTTAATTGTAAATTCATTCAGTATTCACTTATGGTGTACACCTTGGTTTAGTTAAAGGGTTTCTGCTCCTGAATCTTTTTATTGGTTCAGGAGTCCCATTGACCACAATGATGACATCACTGGACTTCATTCCTCAGGATACTTCAGTCTGGCCATCCCCACCGCTGGTGCTTGTTGATGTCAGACTCTTATTTTAGGAGATGGGAAAGTCCCAGGAAACTCTGCTACACTGGATCTGACTCTGTGTGTGTGTGTGTGTGTGTGTGTGTGTGTGTGTGTGTGTGTGTGTGTGTGTGTGTGTGTGTGTGTGTGTGTGTGTGTGTGTGTGTGTGTGTGTGTGTGTGCGCTCATATATATGTATTTGTGGGGACCAGCGTCATTTATAGACATTGGTGAGGATATTTAGGGTAAGTCCGGTATTCAGATTTAGAAGCAGCCCTGAGGTCATGGGACTGCATCATGTCAGCGAAGACAAGACGAGATTGTGTGTGTGTGTGTGTGTGTGTGTGTGTGTGTGTGAGAGAGTGTCAGTTATGTTAACAATTTCATTTTAAGTATAAACAACCCACCTTTTGTACAAACTTTCATTTTCAAAATTTTTGGTTTTGCTACATATTTGTTTATGATATAACTTCACTAAAAGTGTTTTTCTGGGACTTTAAATGCCCTAAAATATCATGTTCAAATATTTCACACACTATTTTTAAAACATTTCATCCTGTATCTGGTAGAAAATCTTAAGATTTACTGCTCTACATTGCGGAGTGTTTGAATGTTTTTAAGCAAATTTATATTATTTGTAAATTTATGCTGTTTCGGGTGATTTACTGTCGAAAGTTTGATGAGTTGTCTCACACCGATGAGCTTTTTTGCTTATTTAGTATTTTTTAGGTATATTTGGGTTAATATGTGGATGAATGTGTTGAAAGAACTGCAACATGAAATGTCTGAACACTTTAGGATATTGTGGAACTGAAAATATTTAGAAACGCTGTGCAAATTAAGATTTTTTAAAATAAAAAAGACATATGAGAAATGAAGTTTTTCATTTTTGTGATTGATGGAAAACAATATTTCTGGAAACAAAATTTAAAGCGTTATTGTTAACAAGTCCAATTGTACAGTTATGTTCAAAAACAAATATTTACAAAAAATCTAATTAAAAAAAGCACATTTTAAACTTTTACTTTTCTCCCTGAGAATCATTAGCTGAATTTCCACTAGGAATTCCAGGAAATTTCTGGGAGGGGGAAGGTGACTGGGAAAATACCATGGCTCATTGTGTCTCCATTCAAAATCAGCACTTTAAGAAGACCGTTTTGAGTGATGTTAATTCTTTTTAGTTACATTGCTCAACATAAATGAGTCCACTCCCTTTAAAAAGAACAAATTTAATCAGTAGCTCAATGAACAAAAGAACAATTACCAGAATTTTCACAAGGCTGGGTTTTATTGATTACATGTTTAACTCCATAACATGAAATTAAGGTTAATATTAAAAATTAGATCACAAAATCTTCAGTTTTACTAAAATAGGTCAAAGCAAAAATGAATACACCCCACAACAAAACTACTACGTCTAGTATTTTGTATGACCACTGTGATTTTCAAGGAAGGCACCAAGTCTTTAAGGCATGGGATGAACTAGTTGGCGACATATTACAACGTTATCTTTTTCCATTCTTCTAGAATAACCTCTGTTAGATGCTAGATGGAGAGTGATGCTCAACTTGCTGCTGCAGAATTCCCCACCACCATGTTTCACTGTAGGCACCATTTACGACGCCATACAGTTTTGAAACCATTAGTTCCAAATGCAGTGTTCTTTGTCTCATCCCTCCAGAGTATAGAGTCCCAGTAGTCTTCATCTCTTTCAGCATGGGCCCTAGCAATTCCTAGGTGTGCTTTTTTGCGCATGGGCTTTAGGAGAAGCTTCCTTCATGGACGATACCCATGCATGCCATTCATCTGCAGTGTGCGCCATATGGTGTCATGGGAAATGCTCAGTCCAGCTTGGTTTTCTACTGCTGTAGCTAACTAGCCTGGCAAGCTAGACTAAATAAATGTATTATTTAGTCTGGCCACGCTCCATTGACGGCTCTCGGTTGTGGGGCGGGTTCTACCGTTGTCTTTCAAATGATCTCCACATTCCACTGGACAATGAATGTGACATACTCTTGTTTCACTCTGTTGCATCATCCCACCCACCAGGCACATAGAGTGCCTTGATTGGCCCACAAAGCGAATAAAGCTCTGTGATTTGTTCACTAAGCAGATAGAGCACTATGATTGGCCCACCATTATGGACCAATCACAGCTCTTTATGTGTTTGAAACCCCTCTAGAGAGCTGTGATTGGCTAGCCAGAGTCCTGGTAGGAGCTGCGGAGGTTCCAATGGAGCGTGCCTAGACCAAACTTTGCAAAGCAAGAATTTGGTCTAGTTCACTAGGCTAGTAGCTAACTGCAGTGAACTTGCATGCCATGGTGATTTTCTTCAACCCTTCTCATCAGAAGACACTCCTGTCGAGATATTAACATCCGTCTCTGGACGTCTCTGTAAGATGGTTGCACTTCCATCTTTCTTATGCATTTGGATTACTTTTCCTACAGTATTTTGACTGATATGTAAAGCTTTGCTGATCTTCTTGTAGTCCTCACCATTTTTGTGTAAAGAAATGATTTCCTTTCTCAGATTGTGTGACATTTCTCTTCCACATGGAGCCGTTGCTGACGGCATGAAATGAGAAGGGCTTTTCTTTGTTAAGAAATGCTCTTTTATATTCACCTGTCTGCTGAACACCTCTTAAATGAATCCTTAGATTCACCTGTGGTTGAATGTCTGTTCGTTTGATAGTTGTAGTCTTAGGTGTGGCTTTTCTCCTAAGACTATAATTGGGGTGTACTCGTATTTGCGACATGGGCTTGGCAGTAGCATGCCAGCCAATGGCCCCCTCCAGGAAGGTCCTTGGTCAGCACCCAAAGGAGAGTTCATGCCTTGACATAAAACTTATACATAAAAGTTTTATTCTGTTAAGATACATCATGATTAAATCTGTTTGGGGGACAGGAGATCAGCTGTGTGGCGTGAAAAAAGAAGCATTTCAAGACCAGAAGTAGCACCGGTTTTTACGGCACCATAACTACACCTCAATGTGTCGTAATTTACAGTACAGGGATTTTATGTCTTTGGGAGTTCAGAAGCAGCGATTTTAGAGCTGCGATAATGCTACTTCTTTTCCTTCCATTCCACTTCAACAGCAACTCTAAAAATTTTTGCAAAGGCTGGTTGTTTGGGGATGCCTGTTGGTATAATTTCCCACTGAGTTACAACTAGTCGGTGTGAACTAACCACAAATCCCACCCAGCAACTCTACCAGGCCTTTTTCATGTACCCACCCCTGTTCAAGTTCCTGAAGTATCCTGGACAATGGTCTTTTTGGGATAGCCCAGTGAAAGGAAGGGTCACACAAGCTGAGAAGATCCAGTAAAGTTACCTGGAAACGGGCCTATTCTTACAATACGGTTAAAAAGTGGTAACCGTTTCTCTCCACCAATCAACCAACTGTTAAAACTGAATAAAATTTTAAATCACAAAAAAAAACCTTACTTGGTAACTATTAGATTGCATTTGTTTGTTTGTTTTCTTTAAATCATTGCTGAACACAGTCACCTGATCTAGTCGGCCTGAGAGGACCAAATTAATCAAAGTAGTAATCCTTTGGTACCTTTTGGGTGCCTTTCATTCATTTTGCTGGAAATTTTTCCAAACCCTGGCTGCTGTTCATCAACACACAGGCTGAACTTTGTAATGTACCTGGGGGAAATCCATCCCAGTAGTTGCTATGGAAACCGCTGAGTCACTGTGGTTCCCCTCCAATCCATGGCGACCGTCCACTTCCTCCCTGTGGCTGACACCAAGAACGCAGAATTACTGTTTCAGGAAAATCTGAGCTGCTGCTGCTGGTTCTCATCATGATTTGTTAGAAAACCTTGCACTGTGGGAGTTTCTGACATCCCCTCCTTATTACAGCTCTCTATACGCTTTTTCCATCCAGGCTCATCCCAGACATTTGTTGACAAAACTGCATATTCTATCCAGATTTAGCATCTCCATGAATACATATCGTTTACGCCTCATCTCAAAGGTTTACAGAAATATGTTTCCAACATGGTTCACACCACAGATGCCAGAAATAGTTCAAATAGTTTGGGCTTCTGTAAAGCTGAACGCTTTTTAACGACTTGCTACCATTTGGACGCCATATGTTTGACCGCTTTGAATCTTAAGTGTGGCGAGATGGAAGTCTTCAGGTTCATGCTGCTCACTCTGACACTGCATTGTTCCTCTTCTCATTCTTGGAAACCTGGCTACCGAAGTGTAGTTCCTTCTGTTTATCTCAGCCATTTTCTCCTTTCCCGTTCCTCTTCCTGTTTGATTCCCAACTACCTCTACAGTTCAACCACACCCGAAAACACTTTCCCCTTCAGTCTCACCTTGATGTAAAGGAAAACATGTGATGTTTATTTGCTTTCTTTGACATAACCATATTAAAAGATAGTATCCAGTTTAATTATTGCATAAATAGACATTATTTATTACTTATTCAGTGTATTTTGGCATTTAGAGGCTCTGTGGATTATGCTGCACAAACATGCTGGTTAATAATTATTTATTATATCAGTTTTTTTATCACAGCACCTGTTTAAATACTCACAAAAACCCCAGTGTTGAATAAAAATTTATTATGATTTGTTTTGAAATCAGATTTGAGCAAAGTGCTTCTTTTTAATGAATGAATATAAAGAAAAACAGATACATTTTAGTTTATTTGCAAACTAAAATGTTTTAACTTGTGCTTTGCTGGAGTTTCAACCCATCACACTTTAGAGGTCAATAAACTTTGAGAACGAAATCCTACAATTATTATGTAAAATAAGACATTCTCTGCTGTTCTAATGATAATCTTAGTTTAACTTTAAAACAGAGATTATCTTTAATGACATATTAATAAAATTTCTTTAAACATACTTCACACACATGTGATGTGTGGGCTGAATTTGCTGTTTTAGATTTTGTTACGTAGCCTGTTTCTCCTTGGCAGAAACAGGCTGACTTTTTTCCTCTTATGTAATAAATGTCTCATGATGGCTGAATAAAATGATGTTTTGTCTCAAATATGTTAAAGACAATAAGTATTTACGGGTCAATGGTGCCAGTTTCCTGGAATAAATGTGATGAGTTTATATTAGAAAATTCTCACGACTGATTACTGAAATGGAGGTAACTTAAGATTATATTTAATGTGATTTAAAAATAATGAAATATTTTAAGGATAGCTATCATAAAGGGGAATGTGTATAACTTTGCAGAAAGCAGCTGAATAGAAAACCAAGATCTTGGCAAAACGACAATGCAATGTAGTTCGAGAGATTTCACAAAGTTTAATGGACAGAAACTACACTCGAGCTCTTGCCTGTAGTCATGTGATATGAGGTGAGACTGAAGGTTTTAGAGATAAGGTTAGGAGCTATGAGTAGAGCCATAATCATCATAAGGGCTCAGGAATGCCACCTGGTTGCATTCATCAGGAGGTAGATCCAGAACTCCTTGGAGGGAGTATACATCCTCTCTGGCAAGAAGCTGGAAAGTGGTGTGAGTAGATCCTACAGATCCTACACAACTGAGTTTGGATGGATGGATGGATGGATGGATGGATGGATGGATGGATGGACTGATGTATGTATGTATGATGGGCAGATGAATGGAAGGAAGGACGGACAGATGGATAGAGCAGACGCTTTTGTCCAAAGCGACTTACAAGTGATAATCGGCAAATTGCCCTTGAGGCTAACAACAACAATTACAACAACAACTTTACATCAGTCACATTGATAGATAGACGGGTAGATGGATGGACTGACCTATGGATGGATGGATGAAGGGAACAAATTAATGGATGATCGAAAGGATGGATGGATAGACGGATGAAATTAAGAAAGGATGGACGGACAGATAAATGGACATATGGATTGATGGATGAGTAGCTGGATGGACTCACACATGGATAAACAGGTGGATGGATGGATGGATGGATGGATGGATGGAAGGACAGACAGATGGATAGACGGGTAGATGGTTGGACTGACCTATGGATGGATGGATGGATGGATGGATGGATGGATGAAGGGAACAAATTAATGGATGATCGAAAGGATGGATGGATAGATGGATGAAATTAAGGAAGGATGGACGGACAGATAAATGGACGTATGGATTGATGGATGAGTAGCTGGATGGACTGACACATGGACAAACAGGTGGATGGATGGATGGATGGATGGATGGATGGATGGATGGACAGACTGATGGATAGACGGGTAGATGGTTGGACTGACCTATGGATGGATGGATGGATGGATGGATGAAGGAAACAAATTAATGGATGATCGAAAGGATGGATGGATAGACGGATGAAATTAAGGAAGGATGGACGGACAGATAAATGGACGTATGGATGGATGGATGGACGATCGGATGAATGGATGGATGGACAGTCTTCAAGGATGAACATAATCAATGGATGATGGAAAGGATGGACGGATGGATGGATGGTAGGACGGACGGATGGAAGGACAGACAGAATCTAAATTATATTTGAGTAAGCATGAACTCCAAAACTTGACTGCTAATGAAGGCAGCACTACGAAGCCAAGAATTTTTCATTGTAGTTTCAAATTCATTACCATCAATTTTCTTTCAAATAAAACAACTTACGCTAAATAAATATTATAAACTACTAATCTGGTATTAGTAAAAGCAGCTGGGCTCACTCTACATGTTTGACCCAGTTCAAATACTGTGTCACACTTTAAGATCACGTTTTATTGGAAGCAGCTGTGCAGAGACCACAGGGCTGTAATAACGATGGTTAAACTGTGTGTTACCATGGCAACCCGAGTCCAGCTCTGAGGAAGGGGTAACAACACAAGTGGAAAAACTAAAGACGTGGTTGCTGGTGGCTTGTTTTAAGCAGAGTGCACGGGGAAAACACATGGACACGTTAAAAACATTCGTCATTTCATGGGTTCTCAATGTTCCAGCTGCTAAAATGTTTCAAAGTTTTATTAGAAAATGAGCCATTACTTAGGAAATGAAACGCTTCAAGGAAACAAAGACGACAAAAACCAGAATTTAGCTTATTAGATCACTGCATAAAACATCAATGAGTTGGTTGTAAACTTGTGCGTTTGTGTTTTTTTTAAACTACTATGCAAATTTGTTAGCTGTGTTTCTCAAACCACTTTAACCCTTTTTCGTAGTGTTGGGGGTTAAATTATGAGGTTGATAATGAATAATATTTAGAGATAATGTCAAATTAACATCAACATGAATGGCAAAGCCTAAGGTCGCCCTGCAGAATGTTGCCTAAAGCATCAAACTGCCTGTGTTGACATTCTCCTTCAGAATGTCCTGGTGGTCTGTCGCCAAGTTAGCAATGAAGTGGGTTAGTGCATCTTAATGGACTGCAGCTGAGCAGCCCCAAACACAACAAACAGGCGCATCATTGCATTCAAGCTGCCGCGCAGTGGTGTGTCCAGATCATTTAAAGTGGGGTGGCCCAGGTGAGGCACAACTTTGTGCATGGGTGGCACCAATGGTTATGCTTTTTTGTTTTACCCCCAAGCCTTTTGTGGACAATGAAAAGCTTATTTAAAGGTAAATTAGGCCCTGTCCACACGTAGCCGGGGATCTGCCAAAGCGTAGATATTTTTCTACGTTTTGTCCTGTCATCCACACGAAAACTGAGTTTTTTCACACGAAAACGGATCTTTTTAAAAACTCCGGCCAAAGTGAAGATCTGGGTTTTCTCCGTTTTGGGTGTCTGCGTGTGGACAGACAAAACCGGAGTTTTAAGGTCCGCAACGTCACTTTCCGCAACAAAAAATGCTGACATCACGTGTGTGACCTGTGTTTACACTAGCCGACAGCATGGATGCCCTCAGAGCTGCGCTCGCTTTATCAATTGTCCAAGCGCTTTTTGCTTGTTTGTTTTTGCAAGTGGAATTACTGCTCCTTGCGGAAGACCACAGACGAAGGACGAGGTTAAGAACGGGGGAAGTACTGCCGCCTACAGGTCTGGCATGTCCTTAACAACGTATTTATCCGAGTACATGTGGACAGAGTTTTTTTTTAAAAACGAGGTGGTGTGGATGCAAGTTTTTGGAGGGGCGGATATTCGGTTTTAAAAAACCCCGGCTACGTGTGGACTAGGCCTTAGTGTGGTGACACCTGGGGTGGCCAATCAGATTCCAAGGGTGGCATGTGCTAACCCAGGCCACTCCCTGGACACGCCCCTGCTGCCACGAACTTCCTAACACACTATTCAAACGCACAGGAAGTGGAAAGACATGACAAAATGTGGCTTGAGTAAATCTAGGGATCAGCGACAACTAACCAAGAGTGATACGTGGTTGGTAAGCAAAGGAAACTGGAACAACTGGCAGGAAAAGAAAGAAGGGACACAACATCAAAATCATAGATTACTTTAAGTCTTGGTCACTGAAGACTGGAAACATCTCACCAACAGTAGAAACGATACAAACCTTTAAATTTGATCTCCAGACTTTCCAACTAGCCATATTGGTCAATATTAGTAATTAAAGTAGCAAAACCAGCTGAATAAAAAGGCAGTACAACTATGAGAAAACAAGACTGACTCTTTCTTTTCATGTAATGATTGCAGAGGGATAAAAAAACAGTTGTTTGACAGAGACTCACACACAGTCTGGTGTGTGTTCCTGTTTATGGAGTTTCCTCTGCAGCTACATCACTTCCTTCCTGTCAAGCTCCATATCCTGAAAAATGGCTGTGTTCATGCAGACCACTTTTATGTTTCCTTCGCTTCAGGAGACATTAAAATGACTCAAGCTCGAATCCTGACCTTTGACCTGCCGCCATAAATTTCAGGAAATTCGGGTCTTTACCGCATAATCTGTGTTCTCGTAATCAAATTAAAGCTGACAATTAGACACACAAAAATAGGTTTCCATCTTCATCACAAGCTTCAGGATGTTTTGCATGTTACAAATGTTACAAAGGAAATGTTTATTATTGGAAACAATAGAAACTTCGAACTTTCACACAGATAAGTTTATTCTTCGTCCTTTTTGTTTGAGATCATTGAATCTTTTTGTGCTTTTTCTCTCAGCTGAATACGTTCCACATAAATTGACACATAGAAGCATTTCAATGTATCCTGGTGCTAATTAGCCGTGACTTGCAATGCTTTAATCCCTAATCAGTAACTTGAAACGGTAATACTGACTGATTACAAAAGCAAACCGAACATATTTTTCTTCTTAAGTGAAAAGAGGATATCTGTTAGAGGAAGAGCTGATAAAGAAGCAGAGTTCTCCATAATCTCAGCTGATCGACGGGAGAGTGCTTTAGCAGCTAGCGTAATGACATAAACGTTGCTCAACCAATAAAACAACACTGTAAACAACTCTATTTAATATCGCATTAGCTGCAAAATCATTTTTTTACCTTTCAGCTGATTTGGATGGTGGACATCCACTTTTTAATTCTTTGGATTACCTGTTAGGTGAACTCTCTAGCCCTAATATGATCAGAATAAATGATGAATTTCTGTTCAGATTATAGTACGGAATTGATTTGCTTTCACTTTTTTATTTTTCTGAATTGATAAGATGATAAAGGTAACAAAAAAACTTAATTATTGATTATGGCTTCAACGTGTTCGGACTGCTTCCCTCAGGGAAGCGCTACAGGTGCATTAATACAAAAACCCACAGACTCAAAAGCAGTTTCTTCCCCAAAGCAATAACCACCCTGAACTCACACATGCACCGATAACACAGCCCCCCACTTCCCACTTCCTCCATTGACCACCACTATCTGTTGATACCAAATTCCATGTGCAATAATTGTATATACACAACATTACTGTCCATATGTACATAGCGCTGCAGAACTGTACCCCCCCCCCCAAGTATGTTTGTTTTACACTGAGTAGGAGATGCTCTGTATCTCACTTTACACCTGTATAGTGACAATAAAGGCATTCTATTCTATTCTATTCTATTCTGTTCTGTTCTATTCTATTCTATGTTCTGTGCTTGTAAGTAAGAGGAACTGAAACATGTCCAGTTTGTTGAGTTTAATCCACTTTTACTTTGTTGTGAGACTGAGAAAGTTAAGACTCTTGTCTCTAAACTATGTAGATAAGATTTCTATTAGTTTGTCGACTTTGCGCTGACGCCTGCGGAGCGTGATCTCTCCTTGATGTGACCATGTTTCTCCAGGATCCGTTGGCAGAGGTTTTTTAAATGATCTTGTTACTTTAGAAAAAATGAGATATTTTTAAATTTCGCATTATGCTTCTGTAGTCTATAATTACACAGCTTTTATTTTTATTTTATTTTTTTTTTTTACTTTTTGTTTGGCAGAATGCAGAATCAAGTTTTTCTTCAACACTCCCAACAAAATTACTTGAGTTTGATGATTATGGTTTTAAGAAACATCATTCTAAAATATAAGAATGTCTAAGAGCATTGTAAATAAACAAAATCAATCCCAAACAAAGCTGTGATTTGGGTTTCCCCCCACCATTTACTGTTTTAAGCAAATACTTCTTCATGAGCAAGTGATGTTTTTCATGGGCAACAGCGCCCTCTGGAGTCACAATAGTTTGTTGTCACAAAATGCAAGAAAAGGTTCTTTCCTGTTTGTGGTAATTTTGTTTTACATAAAGTTGTGAATTTATTAAATTTTTTTTACCTGAGAATTTTAACCTTTTTTTCTCATCAAATTCAGAACTGAACAATCTCAGTAACTTTCTGTGATTTTTTTCAGATAAATGTATTTTTTCTGTTTTCTTGCAGTTTTCAATCTTTATTTTAGTATTTTCCCAGCTTTATTCTCATAAGTGCAAGCTTTTAGTACAGAAAATCTGAAGTTTTTCTTGCAAATGTAGGTGTTGTCATACAAATACACCACATCCATGAGACTGAATCAATAACAAAACACTTGCAACTTTACCCCCCCCATTTTCTTTACAAAAGCTCTAATGTGCAATCATTCCTAAAACTAGACAAAATTAGACAAACATCAAGAATTAAATCAAGGCTATAGCAAATTCAAACATCAAATTCACAAACAGGAAAGAGCAAGCATGACTAAAAGTGCAAACAAGAGGCTAGTTTTAAAAACCTTCACCACTTTGCAACATATTTAGGAAATGTGCGCATTTTTAATTGTTTTGGACACTTTAAAGAATTCTAGCTTTTATTTGTGTAAATAATCACAAAATTGTTTCAGGAGATGACAAGTCTGTAATGTAAAAATTAGATCCTCACATTTGACTCTTAATTAAATGTTTTGGTACTAAAATGCACAGAATTTCTATGACAAATACTCTTTGTGCTTTTTCATTTTTGATTAAAATGGAACATTCTCATAAACTAACTGTAAATGTTTGACACTTAAAAAATCAAACAAAAATATCGGCTTAATTATTTCTATTAAAAATTGGAGTAATTGGAAATCATTGAAGTCTCCTGGTTCACGTTTTTTTGCTTTAACATGGCATATAAGTTAATTTATCTTTAAATTTAAATATCTGGAACTAAAGATTCCACCAACACTGTTTACAAGATCAAAACTCTTGTTGAAACTGATTGTTCTTCACCACCACCCGATACTGCCGGGGTGCTTTTTGATGACAGCGATATGTCCTTAACTGGCAGCTGATAAATATCAGAAAGAGGAATATTTCCAGCGTTCTCACTCTGCTGTGACTCCCAAGCTTCACCTGGACAGGTTCTGGTCATACCTGAAAGGTTAAAAAACGATTAATGTTCAGGAATTTGTAAGGTATAATGATTTAAGGTTTCTGGACAGATCCCAACTAGTTGGTGATGAGTCTGTTAATCTATAAATCTCAAACGACAGCATGTCGATAAATGATGTCACTCACACTTTAACACAGTCCGGTATCTGCACATGCTCAGTAGGGATGAAGTGAGAAAGTTGCTGAAGTCCATTGACGAACTGAAGCTTCCTGCTGAACTTTGTGCTAAGAAGGAACAAAACATCAAATAATGCTCTGTAAGTTTAGTAACCATGGTAACACAGGACGAGTGAGGAAGAAGAGGCAGCAAACCTGATGAAGGGTTTGATGATCGTAATGACAACTTTGATGTACCAGGTGGGATGAACCACATAAAAACTCTTCAGGTTCTTCCTCAATCTGAACAAAGATGAACAAAATAAACAAAAAAATACTTTATTTATAATTCAAATTTTAAATAATCTTAACTGGAAAATCTACACATGATAAATAAATAAATAAATAAATAAATAAATAAATAAATAAATAAATAAATAGATAAATAGATAAATAAATAAACATAAATTTTTTTGAAAAAGTTTTAAACACAAATGCATCAAATAGATGTGGTGTAAAGTTTAATTAAATTTGCAAGGTTTGTGAGAATCTAAACTTTATCCTAGTGAAGAGATTTAATGTTTATAAGAATAGATTTTACTCCCTCTGTTGGAATCTGACCGAAAAAGTTTATCACTCAAGGTTCAGATGAGCAAATGTCACCTCTTCAATCGGAATGCTCATCATTTTGAGTCTTCTTTTAGTTGTTTCAACATTTTAAGTACTGAGAGTTGCACTTATGGATGATAAACACAAAAAAGAACAACAAATCCTTAAAAAGGAGTTGGAAAACAACTATTACTCACCCACTTTTTGATTACAGCAAATAAAACAGAATTCTCATTTAGATATTTTAAAGCTGGGTTGCGTCGATTAAATTTGTAGCTTAGACCTTTCATAATTTGTTTTTCCCCTTGCTAATCATTTATACAAGCCAAGAGCATTGACCAATAGAGTTGTGTATCCAAAAGAAAGAGCTGTGCCCCAGTTTCCAGCATGCACTGCAGGAAGTCACACCACTATGCCAATCTAGCTTGAATGCTAACTCCACCTGCATTGAATTAGTGTCAGTAAATTTCAAGCTAGCTTTGGAAGAGGAGGGGGGAACGAAAAGGGGTTTATTTTTTGTCTATTAGAGCTAAGTGTTTAATATAGCATTCAACCTTACGCTACAGCAAACTGTTGTTTTAGCCTGTTTGTAGCGTTAGCAGGGGTGGGCTACCAACTCGAATGCTGAATTCCTGCCAGTTTTAGACGTTTCCCTGCTTGAACACTGAAGATTAATGTGCAGTAAGCAGGTCCTGCAGAACCCAATGAAGGCTGAGGAAACATCAAAAGCATTCGACATTACTGGTTTGCTTGCTTGCTATTTATGTGCGCATGCGCAGCATGAAGCTTGGCTTTCAGTTCCTTCTAGAGCAGGGGTGCCCAATCCTGGTCCTGGAGGGCTGTAATCCAGCAGGTTTTGTGATTTTTCTGCTCCAACACACTTGATTAACTGGTTGAATCACCTGTGCAGCATCTCATCAGGCTCTGCAGAAGCCTGTTAATCACCTGCTGATTGAAATCAGGTGTGTTGAAGGAGAGTTAAAACTAAAACAAGCTGGATACTGGCCCTCGAGGACCAGGATTGGGCACCCCTGTTCTATAGGTAGAGGGGGGGGGCAGGGGTGTGAGCTATTGAACATGTTGTAGGGATCAAAGGAACAGCGCTAGGCTGGTTTAAATCCTACCTGTCTGACAGATTTCATTTTGTAAATGTACATGACAAATCTTCTTCATACTCCAGGGTTACTTGTGGAGTACCACAGGGTTCAGTGCTTGGACCAATTCTTTTACTATATATATGCTCCCAATTGGTAAAATCATTAGACAGCATAGGGTAAACTTCCACTGTTATGCTGACGATACTCAGTTATATTTATCCATTAACCCTGATGAACCTAATTAGTTGGGTAGATTACAGGCTTGTCTTGAGGACATAAAAAATTGGATGACTCTAAACTTTTTGCTTTTAAATCAAGACAAGACGGAAGTTCTCATCTTTGGACCAGAAATCCAGAAGAGGAAATTGCTTAGTCAATGACCTGACCTGAATGGCATTACATTAATCTCCGAGAACAAAGTAAGGAACCTTGGTGTTATCTTTGACCAGAACATGTCATTCAAATCCCAGGTTAAACAGGTTTGTAGGATTTCCTTTTTCCACCTTCGGAATATTGCTAATATTAGAAGCATCCTTTCCAGGAGTGGTGCTGAAAAATTAGTTCATACATTTATTACATCAAGACTGGATTACTGTAATTCATTACTCTCAGGAAGTCCACAGAATGTAGTTAAAAGTCTTCAGCTTGTCCAAAATGCTGCAGCTAGAGTTCTGATTAGAATTAAAAAGAGAGATCATATCTCTCCTGTCTTAGCTTCCCTACGTTGGCTACCTGTTAAATTCAGAATAGATTTTAAGATCCTCCTTCTCACATATAAAGCTCTTAATAATCATGCTCCATCATACATCAGTGATCTGATTGTTCCATATGTTCCTAACCGAGCACTTCACGCTCATACTGCAGGTCTACTGGTGGTTCCCAGAATTTCTAAAATTAGGATGGGAGGCAGAACTTTTAGTTATCAGGCTCCTCTCCTGTGGAACCAGCTCCCAGCTTTAGTCCGTGAGGCAGACACTTTGTCTACTTTTAAGACTAGGGTTAAAACATTTTTATTTGATGGGCCTATGGCTAAAATCTGATGTTAGCCTTAATCTGGACAAGTGGGGGAGTACAGGGAGGTGGAGTGTACAGTCGGTAAAGACAGCTCTCCCTTGCCCTGCCTCCAACATGCCTCCATCTAAATAGGATAGATTATCCTGATTTATCTCTGTAGTTATGCTGCTATAGGCTTAGACTGCTGGAGGATACACTGACCTCTTTTCACACTCTACTACTTTCTTCTATAATCTGCTCTTTTACGGTATTATTTTCTGCAATTTTAGCTGTTAACTTTATTTTCTCTCTAAGTGTTTTTCTCCCCAGAAGAAGCAACAATGATGTTCTGCTGAGCTGTGGTGGCCTCATGGAGGGGGCCATCGTCTAGCACACTGCTGCTAACCACTTAAACTTTCTCCCTCTCCTAATAATAACTTTTTGCTTTCCTTGACGTTGGATGTGCTACTACTAGTTTATCCGTTTAATTATAGATCCACTAGGATAAATACAATAAAGTTTATCTTTCACCAAATAGAATATTTACTAAGACATCACAATATAACTATAGACACATTATTTTGCCGTGTGTGTGTGTGTGTGTGTGTGTGTGTGTGTGTGTGTGTGTGTGTGTGTATGTGTGTGTGTGTGTGTGTGCGTCTGCTCTGTCATCTCGATCCCCAGTGAGTCGTGGAGGATGGCTGCTTATAGACCCTTTTACTACCTACGTCATCAAAAGTTGCGCGCGCAGCCTGGCAATGAGAGTGAAGGCTTCCTCATTCAAACTCGATACTAAAACAGCGTTTTAAACCCTTTGTTTTGAAGTTCTGAGCACATAAGAATGTCGGGTTGTTGCGTGTATGGATGCCAGAATCGCTTCTCTTCAAGCAGTGGACTGAAACTTTACAGAATTCCGAAGGGAGCACATCCATTTCAACAAAATCGGAGGCGTCTGTGGCTGCAGGCCATCAAAAGGGTTGATGAAAACTGGACTGAAAACACGATCCGAAATGCTCGAGTTTGTAGCGCCCATTTTATATCAGGTAAGGTAATTATGTACTAAGATTACACCAGAAAGCTGGTTAACGTGTGTTCTATTAAATAAAGTAAGTTGCATTTGCTGGTTTGCTTTTAAGCAGTCCATTTATTTACAGGCGAGGTTTTCTGTTTTTCCCATCCTAACACAAAGCTCAACTTTGAATAAAATTGCTGCTGCGTGGCTGCAGCATGACCCAAGTCTGGAACATCAAAATGACAGAATTAAACAAATTTATACGCTTTATTTCATGCTTCAAATTAACATTTCATTCTAATTCATCTGTATTTTCCCACTGCATATTAGTATAAACTGTATTTCTCTAAAATTAACACGATTGTACTCTGAGCACGCTAAAAAAAAGAAACCTATGCTATACTCACCCTGCCATGCAGGTACAGTTGGCTGTGAAGAGGTAGTTCTCTGGTTTGTTTACTATGACCCAAGCCTCGTACATAGCAGTCTTGTGTCCTTGTCTTTGGCTAGGAAGGACTTCTGCCTTCAAGACGCAAAACTCAGAGTCTATGTGGTGATATTTTACTTTCTGTACGTGGCCACAGACAACATAGTTGTATGCATCTAACGATTTGTATGCCCGTAGCTTCTCACTTGTGTACTTACTGGGCCTCTCCACTAAAAACGTATATATATCGGACCACTGGATATCTGGCCACGCACCTATCTTCCACCCATTCCGTAATGCCACAGGGATCCGGGAGTCTGTTGCCATTCGTTAAAGTGAGTTTAATAATATAACATTCAAGATTTGCCGGTGATAACCCCGCAGCGTAGCTTGATAAAGCCTGACACAACGCCATTCTCTGTTGCCAAGCTGCGTGCGCATTCTCGCTGACGTCATATTGTTTACAAACAGTAAAAGGGTCTATACAGAGCCAGGATTCTCAGGAGGTTTCTTCCTGTTTAATGGGAGTTTTCCTCTCCACTGTCACTATATGCTTGCTTAGTATGAGGATTGCTGTAAAGTCACTGACACTAGTCAGTGACTTGATGCAATTTGCTGGGTTCCTTATATAGGAAAAATTATTTCTGATTGGCTTAATGAACTGACCTGAATTGGAATGTTTATTATGTGAAGTGCCTTGAGACGACTCTTGTTGTGATTTGGCGCTTTGTAAATAAACTTGAATTGAATTGAATTGAATTATTTTTGCCAGTTTATTTTTTATTATTAATGGATATCAGTTCACAGTGTATCACATCATTATAAACATATTAAACACATTAATAAAAAAAATGCACTTGTGTTTGTTGAGAATTACTTCACAAATGACCTTGCAGCTCAAATAAGCTGACCAACTAAAAACATTTTCTGTCTCGCTGTGTTTGTTACCTCCTGTCGATGGTGGTGTAACACTCTTTCAACCAACTGATTCTTGGAAGTTTTTCCTTCTGACCTCCGGCACAAAGATACACAATCACATAATTCTCTGCTACCATCAGCTCTAGAGTCCCAACAATGAACCTGAGGAACAAAACAAAAATTGGACCTAATCATCAACAATCTGCTTTGTTATCAGCTTCGTCAACTGATGACATCCTGAAGTCAGCTGGGAGTTACTGGTGCTGTACTGGCCTGGACCAGTTAAGATGTGCAGTCTTGCTCTCATATTCCTAATTAAATACTTTAGGAGCAGATCTATGAGCTCACCTGAACAGGTTGTCCATCACATATTGATAATTCTCCAAGGTGTTCTCTGGCAGGTAACAGGAGGAAAACACAATGATGTCATTCATCCCGTCTCCATAGTAACCTGAGAGATGGCAGCAGCTGTTACATTTCAGGTCTACAGGTGACAAAAGTGGACTTGAGTGCAGGTAAGGGGGGTACCTCCATGTGACAGCACCCTGAGGAAGGGCTCCAGGACGCTCATGTTGACTCGAGACTCCTGCGGAGGGTCGCCTGTGGAGAAGCAGCGCCACCTGGTGCCCTCGGCATCCACCACATCCTCTCTGTCCATAGCTCCCAGTCCACTCTGGTCAGTCCCTGGTAGAGAACCACTTTGAGAGCCTGACCTGGACCTGGACCTGGAGCCCGTCCGTCTGTGGTGATGGGACGCCACACCGAGACGTTGCAGATCATCTGGAAAACAACCATTCTTGAGAGTCATAAAGATAGTCTACATTTGGCCAAACATCAGAATCACGTTCATTGCCAGGTAAGTGAGAGTCTCACTTATGGGGAGTTTGTTTCAGTGACAGAGTGCAAACATACATACAAGTCAGGCAATAAATAAAATAGGACACATCAGAATTTTGTTCGTTCATTTGTTTTCTTCCGCTTATCCGGGTACGGGTCACGGGGGTAGCATCTCAAGCAGGACATCTCACCAGCTCCTTCAGCAAGACCCCAAGGCGTTCCCGGGCCTGATTGGAGATGTACGTGCTCCAATGTGTCATCAGAAATAATTAACATAGCAAGAAAAACACAAATGGATGGTTGAAACAGTTAATAGGTGTCTTACAGCAGAGGGGAAGAAGCTACTTTTGTAGCATGAGGTTCTTGTCTGTAAGGACCTGAACCTCCTCCCTGAGGGTACTGTATGGGTCAGCTGTAATCCAACTTGCGTGTCTCAGAACCTTGGAGGTGAGCCGATTGGGGATTGATGGGGGGTTGCCTCCGATCACCTTTTCTGCTGTGCGCATCGCACATTGCAATCTTTGCTTGTCCCTGGCAGTGGCCCTCCGCACCCTACAGTGATGGAGGAGGACCAGGCACTCGATGATGGTCATATAGAACTGGACCATCATCATGGTTGGCATCATCTTTTCTGGGCCCTCTTAATGAGGGAGCTGATGGACATCTCCCAATTGAGTTCATAGGTGAAGGTGGTCCATAGAAAGTGGAAGGAGCCCACAGTTGGGGCGACGGTGGCACAGGAGTTAAGTGCTCGCCCCGTAATCGGAAGGTTGCAGGTTCGAGCCCCGCTCAGTCTGTCGCTGTCGTTGTGTCCTTGGGCAAGACACTTAACCCACGTTGCCTGCTGGTGGTGGTCGGAGGGACCGGTGGCGCCTGTGCTCGGCAGCCTCGCCTCTGTCAGTGCGCCCCAGGGCAGCTGTGGCTACATTGTAGCTCATCCACACCAGTGTGTGAATGTGTGTGTGAATGGGTGAATGACTGATTGTGTTGTAAAGCGCCTTGGGGGGTTTCAAGAACTCTAGAAGGCGCTATATCAAATACAGGCCATTTACCATTTACCATAGGGGTGTCTGTCAGGGTTTTTGGGGGCAGTGGAGCTGACACTTTCCTGAAATCCACAATCATCTCCACTATCTTCTGCACAGTCAGCTCCAGGTTGTTATTGGTGTACCAGAACGCCAGACATTCTGCCTCCCTCCTGTCCGCCGCAGACTGATCCCTGCCTGAGATGAGGCCAACGAGGATGGTGTCATCTGCAAACTTGACCAGTTTCACAGACTGGTGACTTGAGGTGCAGCAGTTGATGTAGAGGGAGAAGAGCAGAGGGGAGAGGACCCAGCCCTGTGGGTTTCCAATGTTAGTGGTCCGAGTCTCCACAAACAGGATTCTTACATGGGTTCCTGAGGAGTCCAGATGCTGCAGGATGAAGTTGAGGGCAAGATTGATTGTGTCATCTACATATCGGTTGACTCTCTAGACAAAATGCATGGGGTCCAGGAAGGGGGGGTTGTGATTTCTTTGAGGTGAGACAGAACCAGGTACTCGAGAGTCTTCACGACTACTGATTTCAGGGCCACTGATCTGTGGTCACTTAGTCTAGTGATCCATGGCTTTTTAGGTACTGGGACCATAATGGAGGATTTGAGGCAGGTTGGTACACCACATGAGTTAAACTTAAAGTTGACCTCTGACCCCTCACCTTCAAGGTCCAAGTCATAGATGGGGAAGTGCAGTGATTCGCTGTCAGATGGTGTCTCTATGGCATCCAAGTCGATATCAAGTCCAGCGTCGTCTGCGTCTGCATCTTCAGGTGACGGGGAGAGGAGGCCCGAGGGGAAGTCATCAGAGGCCATCGACATGCTTCCACCTGAAGAAGAAATATCATCACATGACTGAGACAGATGTAAAGCTGATTAAATAAATATGGCACAAATATTAAAAAAAACTTTACCTAAAGACAAACTGAGCTCTGGAGCTGTTAGAACCTTCTTCTTCATGGGCCGGGGCCCGGACAGAGCCAGACAGCTGGGAGGAGCTGCAGAATAACACAGGCTGTGATGTAAAATTTTTAAAAAAAAGATGATAAACCAGAGGATCATCTCCTGTTTACCTGGTCTGCTGTTGCTTAGAGACAATGATTTGTTCTCTGACTCAGATTCCTCAGTTCCTGATGGACAAAACAAAGATGGGAAGCCAAAATGGGAAACTGGAAGAATTAGGATGGAAAAAGGCTGTAGACCTACCTGGATGGAATTCAAACACCTGTTGGTCGTCTCTTACTGTCAAACAAGAGAACTTGATGAGAACCCGTGAGTTTTAGGAGCTGAGGCTGAGTTTTTGCTCAGAATAAAGCAGAACAAACAACACATTTGTAAGACTAACACACATGTATCTAGTCTTACCTGCTGGGTCGCCATCTGTCATCGCCAAGGCAACATTGTGTCCTCTTGCTTCCTTGTCTTCTGTTAAGAGATGATCAGAAATAAGCTGCAAGTCAGAATTTTATTTCAGGAACAAGGTTGAGATCTCCCATACCAGGTGCCCCTGGTAGGGTCTCCCATGACAAATTGGTCTTAGGTGAAGGTTGAGACAAAGAACGGTTCACAGGATCTTTCATGGAGGTAAAGTCAAAGAGTCGGAGTACCCGGCCCAGAGGGTTACCGGGGTCCCACCCTGGAGCCAGGCCTGGGGTTGGGGCCCGTGAGCGAGGGCCTAGTGGCCGGGCTTTCGCCCATGGGGCCCGGCCCGGCCCGAACCGGATACATGGGCTCATCCAACTGTGGACCCACCACCCACAGGAGGAACATGAAGGGTCCGGTGCACTGTGGATTGGGTGGCAGACCAAGGCGGGAGCCTTGGCGGTCCGATCCCCAGACAAGAAAACTGGTTTTTGGGACATGGAACGTCACCTCGCTAGCGGGGAAGGAGCAGGAGCTTGTGGCAGAGGTTGAGCGGTACCGCCTAGATATAGTCAGACTCACCTCGACACGTAGCATTGGCTCTGGAACCCAAGTCCTTGAGAGGACTTGGACACTCTCCTTTGCTGGAGTTGCTCCAGGTGAGAGGCGGAGGGCTGGGGTTGGCTTTTTGTTAGCCCCAAGACTCTCTGCCTGTGTGTTGGGGTTTACCCCGGGGGACAAGAGGGTAGCTTCCCTGCGCCTTCGGGTCGGGGAACGGGTCCTGACTGTTGTTTGTGCTTATGGGCCAAATATCAGTTCAGAGTTCCCACCCTTTTTGGAGTCCCTGGGAAGAGTGCTAGATAGTGCTCCATCAGGGGACTCCATTGTCCTGCTGGGGGACTTCAGTGCTCACGTGGACAATGACAGCTTGACCTGGAAGGGTGTGATTGGGAGGCCTGATCTGAACTCAAGTGGTGTTTCGTTATTGGACTTCTGTGCAAGCTGCAGTTTGGCCATAACGAACACAATGTTGGAACATAAGGATGCCCATCGGTACACTTGGTACCAGGGCAGCCTAGGTCGCAGGTCGATGATAGACTTGCGGCTGTATGCTTTGGACACCCGAGTGAAGAGAGGAGCGGAGCTGTCAACTGATCACCACTTGGTGGTGAGTTGGATCAGATGGCAGGGGAAGATGCCGTGTAGACCTGGCAGACCCAAACGCATAGTGAGGGTCTGCTGGGAACGCCTGGCAGAAGAACCTGTTAAGACGGTCTTCAACTCCCACCTCCGGCAGAGCTTTGACCGTGTCCCAAGAGCAGTGGGGGACATTGACTCCGAGTGGGCCTTGTTCCACTCTGCGATTGTTGAGGCGGCTGTTGCTAGCTGTGGTCGCAAGGTGGCTGGTCCCAGTCATGGTGGCAACCCCCGTACCCGCTGGTGGACACCAGAGGTTCAGGGAGCCGTCAGGCTGAAGAAGGAGGCCTACAGGGCGTGGCTTGTCTGTGGGTCTCCGGAGGCAGCAGACAGGTACCGTATAGCCAAGCGGGGTGCAGCAGTGGCAGTTGCCGAGGCAAAATCTCGGGCGTGGGATGAGTTTGGTGACGCCATGGAGAAAGACTATCGATTGGCTCCAAAGAGATTCTGGCAAACTGTCCGGTGCCTCAGGAGAGGGAGACAGCAACTCACTCACACTGTTTACAGTGGGGATGGGGAGCTGCTGACGTCAACTGAGGCTATAGTCAGACGGTGGAAGGAATACTTTGAGGAGCTCCTCAATCCCACCTATGCGCATTCCGAGGAGGAACCAGAGCCGGGAGACCTGGGGATGGACTGTCCAATCTCGGGGGCAGAAGTTGCTGAGGTAGTCAAACAACTACACAGCGGTGGAGCCCCGTGGGCAGATGAGATTCGTCCTGGGTATCTCAAGGCTATGGATGCTGTAGGGCTGTCATGGTTGACACGTCTCTGCAACATTGCGTGGTCATCTGGGGCAGTTCCTGTGGAGTGGCAGACCGGGGTGGTGGTCCCCATCTTTAAGAAGGGTGACCTGAGGGTGTGTTCCAACTATAGGGGGTTCACACTCCTCAGCCTCCCTGGAAAGGTCTACTCCAAGGTACTGGAGAGGAGGGTCCGATCGACAGTTGAATCTCAGATTGAGGAGGAGCAATGTGGTTTTCGTCCTGGCCGTGGAACTGTGGACCAGCTCTATACCCTTGCAAGGGTGATGGAGGGGGCATGGGAGTTTGCCCAACCAATCCACATGTGCTTTGTGGATTTGGAGAAGGCTTATGACCATGTCCCCATGGGGCACCCTGTGGGGGACGCTCCAGGAGTATGGGGTGGGTGGCTTTCTGTTAAGGGCCATTCAGTCCCTTTACCAGAGGAGCGTGAGTTTGGTCCGCATAGCTGGTAGTAAATCGGACATGTTCCCGGTGAGGGTTGGACTCTGCCAGGGCTGCCCTTTGTCACCGGTTCTGTTCATTACCTTTATGGACAGAATTTCTAGGCGCAGCCGTGGTGTGGAGTGTGTCGAGTTTGGTGGCAGGAGAATCTCGTCTCTGCTTTTTGCGGATGACGTGGTCCTCCTAGCTTCATCCAGCTCTGACCTTCAGCTCTTGCTGGGTAGGTTCGCGGCCGAGTGTGAAGCGACTGGGATGAGGATCAGCACCTCCAAATCTGAGACCATGGTTCTCGACCGGAAAAGGGTGGCTTGCCAACTCCGTGTCGGGGGAGAGGTCCTACCTCAAGTGGAGGAGTTTAAGTATCTCGGGGTCTTGTTCACGAGTGAGGGTAGGAGGGATCGGGAGATCGACAGGCGGATTGGTTCAGCATCTGCAGTGATGCGGACACTGAGCCGATCTGTCGTGGTGAAGAGGGAGCTGAGCCAGAAAGCCAAGCTCTCGATTTACCGGTCCATCTACGTCCCAATCCTCACCTATGGTCATGAGCTTTGGGTAATGACCGAAAGAACGAGATCACGGATACAAGCGGCCGAAATTAGATTCCTCCGTAGGGTGGCCGGGCTCATCCTTAGAGATAGGGTGAGGAGCTCGGACATTCGGGAGGGACTCGGAGTAGAACCGCTGCTCCTCCGGATCGAAAGGAGCCAGTTGAGGTGGTTTGGGCATCTGGTCAGGATGCCTCCTGGACGCCTCCCTGGGGAGGTGTTTTGGGCATGTCCTGCCGGCAGGAGGCCCCCGGGTCGACCCAGGACACGTTGGAGAGGTTACATCTCCAATCTGGTCTGGGAACGCCTTGGGGTCCTGCTGGAGGCACTGGTGGAGAAGACCGGGGAGAGGACAGTCTGGAGCTCCCTAGTTGGGATGCTGCCCCCGCGACCCGGACCCGGATAAGCGGAGGAAGACGACGACGACGGTTGAGATTTATCCAATCATTCCAACAGTTTGTTTAATTTAATCAGTCAAACTACAAACATGTGCTTTACTACAGCACCTTTGTTGCAATCCTTTAATTATCTTAGTTTATTTTCTGGCATTTTAACAACATTTGAGTTAAAATTATTGATACACTCTGATCACAACTTTAATTGTGTATTTTCAAACATTTTAGTACCTGGTTGATCCTCATGGGATGCAGAGAGACTTGTGTTTGTTGTTGAAGTATTTCCAGAAGCTTCAGCATTATTTTCTGTGATTGTGGACGTCATCCTGCTGGTGGTTCTACTCTGATCATCGTTATGATCTACCAGAAATGTTCTGCTTTTAGAAACACGAGGAAAGTGGTCAAATTAGACACTAAAGAATAATTTAGTGGAGGAAAGCATGAGGAAATTCTTTGAACGCCACAAACTTTTAGATAAGAGAATGGGTTTGACTCCTCAAGTAAAGATAAGTGATTATTTTCTGAGAGTTTCTATTAAACTTTTGTTTTAACTAACAGAGAAACTAATCCTCACTTGAGCTTTAAACTTCAGGCAGTAAAAGTATTTCAAAAAATGATTTATCTTTTAAGAATGAGCTCTTACTTTGATGTTGTCTCTTCTTGTTTCTCTTTTCTTGCCTCCATGCTGTTTCTGATGCAAATAATTGAAATAAATGACATTGAACACTGGTTAGATTGTAAAGTATGTTTAGCTTTGAGATCAGATTGAAATAATGCTGACAGCTAATAAATCACAAGCAAAACCAAAGAACCACAGAGTCGCTTTTTAAACCTGTTTTCAATAAACAAACGCAGTATGTAAAACCGAGAGATTTGCTGTCAGCAGCAAAAGTACTGGACACTTGTGATAAACATCAAATAAATCTGAAACTAGTTAATTTCATCAGTCATAATCTAGTGTTTTGTAAAAACGAAAGACTAAGCTGATTTCTGTAAGATGAGCACAAATAAAGAGAAAAATTAAGTGACTGATTGGATACGATGAATAAAGCCAGGAATGTTGCTGAAACCTAAATCAACTAAAACAAGTCAAACCTGTTGACACAATGCAGTTTTAAATATAACTGCGTTAAGTTTTCAGCTCACTGGAACTAAACAAACCCTGTTCACACACTCCTGTTTTGCTTTTTAACTACTAATCTGAACTGATCCTACGCTTATCTGACGGATTACGTTTGAGGACAAATGACCGAACAGCTGAAATCTGAAAGTGGTGAGAAACGACTCCACAGAGAAGAGTTTAGCCTGAGGAGTAGAAGGGAACAGACTTACAGCTCAGCCCGTCCACTGCCAGGTGAGGAGAGACAGGTGAGGTGGGTGAGACGGATTCTGAACAAACCAAGGAACTTGCTCCACACCTGAGGACTGATGATTTTACAAGTGGACTCTGACTGCCTACATACACACCCCCCACCGCCGGTCTTTCACCTCTTTGTGTGTATGTCTGTACTTCAACTAGAAGGACAATGAAGGTGTGGTGTGTTGCAGCAATAAGGGATCCGCCTGGTTGCTGTGGCAACTCTGACTGTGCAAGCAGGCGTGCCTGGGTTGAAACTGCAGCGTGCGTGTTGCTACCTGCTGAGTGCAGCCCACATGTGTGTGTTTGTGTATGCTGTTGGTGGATTGTACAGCTGACCTGAGCTGCTGTTTGACAGATGCTCTTGTTTTGAAGGTCTGGATTATTGGATAAATTTACACTTTCAATTTCTTACAGCAATATTACAAAATGTATGGCACACATTAAAGAACTTAATAATCCTGTGAAATGTATATCGGTGATAGAGCCTACGGTTTCAGAAAAGGTAGATTCCAAATATGAAACTAATTTATTGTAATGCTCTGGCTGCCAGGTCACCCCCTCTGAGCATGCTTTTGTCCCCAAATCTTACTGAAACATGCACAGAAATGTTTAAATATTATTGGCTCACATTAATTAATTAATTAAATTAATTAATTAATTAATTAATTAATTAATTAATTAATTAATTAATTAATTAATTAATTAATTAATAATAATAATAATAATAATAATAATAATAATAATAATAATTTAGGTTATTATTTTTTAATAAATTACAACTAGGGGAGTCCCAAAGTGAATAAAAGATAAAAGGATACATATTTTTTTCATCATTACTTTTTCTTAGTGTGGACATTAAAGTGTTAATAAAAACAAGCTTCATATGTAGACTATGGTCAGCAAAGAGGACAGCTATTCAAAAAATGTTTACTGGTATGTTTACAGTATGTTTACTGGTATCTGCACAAATGTACATACCAGTAAACAGCAACAGTAATGTTAGAATGTTGTTCAGAGGCATGAAAAAGAGTTTTACGCTAATTTGTTTCCAAAGTTGCTACAGCAACTTTCCTTTTTTAACATATCACATAATTTTAAACTAATGACCCCAAAATTCACATTTTACAATGTTCTCTTTGTTTAAAAGTCAATAATATGCAATTATTGGAAACGGGCATTTTGTTTATTTCTTGACGTAAAAAAAAGAAAATCTCTGTTATTTTTCCTAAATTTTATGTTGGTGTAAATATTAAATTATTTCACAATTAGACATTTGACTGTTTTAGAAAACATGACACTTACAAAAATACAAAAGTCGGGTAGAAATTTTAAAATGGAAGAAATAAATTCACCTTCTAATGCTGACTTAACCATCCTTTAAAGTTTCAGTTGTAATAATTTATTGAAAAGTTATAACAATCTTTGTTTCATCTGTCAAATTAGTTTGTATAAATAAAGTTCTCTTAAAAAAACGTCTCTGTGTCGTCACTTCCTCCACATTCAACATGGAGTCGTACGGAACGAAGCTGAGTTTTTGGGAAAACGGACCAAAGCCCGGACAATTTTACTCTTTTCCCGGTAGCAGTACATCATGTGGTCCGGTTAGACACACGCTGTGAGTAAACGGCATTTTTATAAACTGAATCGGTGTGAAAGTTAACAAATCTAAACGGCGGAATCGGTTTCGGTTTGAACTCCGCTGCTGTGCTGCATCATCATGGCTGCTAACCGATGCTAAATTCACCGTCAATTTGCATCAGTTTTACTGTTCTGTAAAGTATTAGACTCATATTTTGTCTTTACCTAGAGAATATTGTATATATTTTTATTTGCTAGAAAACGTTTTTTTCGGTTTCGGGTTTTGTTTTTCCTTCACTCTTAATGTGTTAGCTTAGTTAGCCGAGCCAGAACTTTGTTTTTGTTTCTAGTCATAAAAAGATCCTGTTCTTTTAGTAAGTAAAACGAATTTAGGTAGTGGTTTGAATTGTGCTGACTGAAGAAAGAAGTTGACAAGCATAATAGTATTAAAAATTGGGCCTTTAACTTGTTTAATCAAGAGTATTTTCAAATTTAATCATGCTTTTTGTTGCGAATCCTTTGAAATCAGTTAAAGTTTGTCAACTTTGAACATAATCTGGAAACGCGATAACAAACGTAACATTTATTAAGTTATTTTTTGAATTTCAGAGAAAAGATTTAAACTAAAATGTATGTGAACTAATCTGGGAGGAATTTCAGCAAAGCCTTAAATTGATTTTATTCTGACATATATTTCTCTTTTCTACAGTAACCCGATGGTGACCGGGACATCGGTGCTTGGTGTGAAGTTCAAAGGTGGCGTAGTCATCGCTGCTGACATGCTGGGCTCATATGGCTCTCTGGCTCGATTCAGGAACATTTCTCGTTTAATGAAGGTGATGACCGCTACTGACAAAGGACTCACTGATGAGTGAAAGTCTCTTAAATCTGCATTTTTGCTGCAGGTGAACGACAACACCATCCTGGGGGCATCAGGTGACTACGCTGACTACCAGTACCTGAAACAAGTCATCGAACAGATGGTGTAAGCTGCTGCTGATCAGAAAAACATTCTGCAGCTTGTGTAAAATGCACTTTCTTAAAGCTTTGTTCTGTTAGGATTGATGAAGAGCTGCTCGGTGATGGCCACAGCTACAGTCCAAAGGCCATCCACTCCTGGCTGACCAGGGTGATGTACAACCGTCGTAGCAAGATGAATCCACTGTGGAACACGGTTGTCATTGGAGGTTTCTACAATGGGGAGAGGTGAGGTGTCCCAAATTATCTAGACACAACATTTAGGATACATCAGATTCATTCTCTTAGCTGTTTTTGGAGATGTAATTAACTGTTTGAATATTTCTTATGTAGTTTCTTGGGCTATGTGGACAAGCTTGGTGTAGCCTATGAGGCTCCCACAGTAGCCACAGGCTTTGGAGCATACCTGGCTCAGGTGAGTTCCTGTTTAGAAAGTCAACAAGTAAATTAAGTGATATTAATTACAGCTTAATTGGAACATGGAAACAAAAAGCTTTTGCCACGTTTGTAAGCTAATAAGTTACAGAGAGGAAGATTCATAAGAGTTCAGAGTGAAAACCCAAATCATATTGTACCATAACAGCTTCAACTTCTACGTTTTACTCTAAGACTTCATATTTGCTTCATCTGTTGTTTAAGAATAGATCTGCTCTGATTTATATACTTTCATATGTTTTAGTATCACAATTGTCATGTCTTACTCTGCTTTAAGAGTGCAGCCTACAGACTGTGTGCGTTTGTGTTTACAGCCACTGATGAGGGAAGTGGTGGAGAACAAGGCGGAGATTACCAAACAGGAGGCCCGGGACCTGGTGGAGCGCTGCCTCAAGGTGCTGTACTACAGAGACGCTCGCTCCTACAACAGGGTGAGTTCACTTTCCATCCCAGACTAATTCCAGATCTAAGATCACTCTTGTGTGCTTGAAATTGCTCATTTTATCTTGCGCTGGCTATCTTTTCCTAATACTCAGCCTCAGTAGTTTCCTATCTAAGGAACCCAGCAAATTGTAACTTAATAGATTGAGAGAACTCTTAGAGACAAGTGTTATAGTGTTTGATGTATTATATGATGTCTGAATTTTAGCATGAGATTGCCATAGTAACAGAGGAGGGCGTGGAGATCATTGGTCCTCTATCATCAGAAACCAACTGGGACATCGCTCATCTGATCAGGTAGGGGGTCAAGATTTATTTTTTGTAAAAATGAAATCTCTGACACAAAATGTTGCCGTTTGTTTTTGTCAGGATCATGTGAAGGATGCTGAAATGTATAAATTTTTTTGTTTTGTGTATTTTTTTTTCCTGCAGTGGGTTTGACTGAAAACAAACAGCAACTAGTTCCCTGCAACATCAAAACAGCTTCTCACTTTCAACTTATCTATCCCAGTTTAGTTTTTTCTGTTTATGGACATTTTTCTAATGGAAAATAAAATGTGTTGATTAAAAATGTGTAGGTTTCCTGGTTTAATCCGTTTCATGTAAAGCTGATCATTTTCTGTAAATGCTTTCTATCTTTTCTACCCACTGGGTGTCTCTGAAAGGCAAAACGTCACCAAACCACACTAAAATCACCAGCAATAACCAAATGTATACTCATCAGTGTTGTCCAGTGATCAAATTGGAAATGGCATCCTAAATGAGGCAGGTATAAGTATGGTAATTTAAAGACCTGGAAAAAATGCACCCGTGACCATTTGTAGATGCAGAACATACGACACCATAAGAAAAGAGCACCAGAAGGAATGCGAGAAGGAAACAACAAAGACTCACAAGAACAACAACAAAAAAAGCAGAGGAGCAAACCCTCAAGTCAGCCATCTTAGATCACTGCAAACAAAATTATCACATCATGGACTGGGATCAAGGGAAAATTATCAACACGGAGAACAACCAGTTCAAACGTTGGGTCAGGGAGGCTGTAGAAATAAGGAAACGTGAGCATTGGAACATGAACAGAGACGATGGGGCCTATCAGATGTCTCGCACCTGGGATTCCCTTCTCCAAAGACCAGCCAGAGGAGGTGGGCGTGACCGACCCGGTGGATCTGACAGATCCGGGTTGGTCGCGCCTGTAACGTCCAGCAATGGTCAGTTTAGGTACTGTTTGACCTTTCAACATCTGGTCAAAAAGGAGACACGAGACTGCATGTGTTCCCTTTAAATCAGCTTGCCTTCCTCACCAGCTGGAGCTCAGATCCTGTGTCTGTACAAGATCTGCTCGGGTGCAAGATCGGCTCGGGGTCCTTCGACTGTCGATGACGTCAAAGTAGTTGATTGGCTGAACATGAAGCTTACGGAAGTTACGTAATCACGTTACGTTGTTATCACGTTACGTTGGTCCAGGCAAATTTTTCTGTTGGAAAGATGGACAACTTTTACAAAGAAATCCATCATTGCCTCTTTGAAAATACACTTTTAGCATAGAGCTGCATGTATATTAGGGCTGAACGATTAACTGCATGTGCAATTAAATTGCGATGTGACAAAAGGAGATTTTCTAATCGCAAAGGCTGCAATTTGGCAGCGAGTGGTTATCGCAACGCTAATATACATGGAAAAACCCATAGGAATGCTAATGCTAATATCACCGATTACATTCTTACAAATTATGAATTAGAAACGTGCCAAATGATTACATTTGGAGTCTAATAGAAAGTAAAACTACCATCAATCAAATAACTACAGACAGGTATTTTAGTAAAGCTAGAAAAGTTTTAACTCCAGAGTTTTGGCTAGCAGCTATGAGCGTAACTGAACTACGCATGGACAAGATGTCAAAAATTCTAAACACAAATACTTCAATAAACGGGACACACTTCTTTCCTGCAAATACATTTTCACAGGCGTTGCTAATACCTACGATCCTTCAAGGGATGTGCTCAAAGAGGAGTTCATCATTATGAATACAACATAGTGTTTTATTTTACAAATACCATTATAAACACAAACTTGCATCGTAAGAAACATTATTTTAATAACAAAACTGCAAAATTCTTTCCAACAGTATAAAGATGTGTAGTGTATTTTGTCCGAGTGGGTTTGCCGTACTTTGACGTCATCGGCAGTCGAAGGACCCCGAGCCGATCTTGCACCCGAGCAGATCTTGTACCGACACCGGCAGCTCTGACAGAGATAATGAAATCATAACAATGATATTCTCTCATTCCAAGGTCCCTCACAGAGCACCCTTTTATCTAAGTCTCCTTGCTCACAGAAGAAAAGAAGAAAGAAGATTTTTAAAATGAAATATGAACTTCAAAAATTTACATGCTAGATAATCATTAAATAAACGTTTGTTTATTGCTACTTATAATAATTATAAAATAATGAAATGTTCATTAATCTGTGCTCAATGATGTATGTTTCAGCATGTTTACTTGACAAGGTCATAACATTTGCACTCACACAAGAACAAAGTAAGGTAAAGTTCAATCCATGACACATAATTAGCCTTTACCCCAGATCAGAGCCTTCGCATCAAAGAAGGCATGTTTCTGAGATTATTGGTAACATCCTCAAACTTGTCAACCTCTGGTTGGCTACACAATCATAACATGAG
Source organism: Nothobranchius furzeri (assembly GCF_043380555.1). Classification (NCBI taxonomy): domain Eukaryota; kingdom Metazoa; phylum Chordata; class Actinopteri; order Cyprinodontiformes; family Nothobranchiidae; genus Nothobranchius; species Nothobranchius furzeri. Next base: position 9,814,421 of record NC_091759.1, read on the forward strand.
AACATTAAAACCAGATCACTCTGGTGATTCTTCAGTTCTAGAGAAGCTTCAGGCCGGCCACCTGAAGCAAAAACGTCTTTAACCCACCAAAGCTCTTGACACGTCATCAAAACCTTTTTGCACCTGAGAAGCTGATACAACAAGATAGTCCTGCAGATCAAGCTGATTTGTTCAACTCCTTGAGAGTTATTCCTGAGATGCAAACTAGTTCCAACTGTCGTTACCTGGAAGATGACTCTGGACTGACCTGGTCGTACTGCAGTTAATCTACAGACTTTGGTACCTGGGGCCTCCGACCCCTCCCTGACATCTCGGATCCGAAAACGACGTCTCCACTTGGGTACGTAGAACACAGTGAGATTGCGTCTTGATGTGGTTTTGATAACTATCAACCTCATAGCTTAATACAAACCAAACTCTTACATCCAGAACGCAGCTCTCAGAGATACGGAAGTTCTGACCAACATCGCATTCACACATAGGTTCCAGACATCACCTTTAGTTCCATCCACTCACTGTAAATAATAGTTAACCAATTTGTCAAGTTTTAATAGTTTGCAAAATAAATTCTTACTTTTGTAAATGTAACAGAATGAAATGACTGTTTTCCACCTAAGTCATTTCCCCCCCTCTCCTCAGCAAGAACTAATCTGCATGAGATATTGCTCAAGGTCTCATGCTCTGCTTCTAAACTGTTTCTTCCTTTCCAGCTCAAGAGAAGAATGAAGACAAAGGACTCTTTCTTTTTAATAAATCAAAGAACTAAATTTTTAATAAAGCTAATCAAACAAAGTGTTAGTCAATAATAAAATGTGAACCAATCTGTGAAATGAAAATATTAATTACTTAATATTATAATCCTATAGAAAATAATAAGTAATAAAACTTTAAATGCTACCACTAGAGACTGATTACACGTAAAGTCACATGACACATTGCTTTTACTGATCCATTCAGAACCTTCCAGGTCTGATGCGAGGCGAGGTTTTGGTGGCGCTTGGTAAAGCTGTCCCTTTTTGATTGAACCATAAATCAAAACATCCAAATTATAAAACTATGCCCACGTCATCTTTAACTCCAGTTCAAAGCTTTCTAGAGAAGTTTTCAGAGTGGCCAATCTGCAACTTTCCTCTTCAGCCAAAAGAACCAACGGCAAGCTGGATAAAATCTGTTGCTGTTCCACCTGCTGCAACGGTTCCTTTCAGAATAAAAGCTGAATCATCACAACCCCTTTTTGGGTCTTGCTAGATGCCAATAAAACTGTCGTTTCCTCATCCGCACAGAAGCTTCCTTCTGGAGATCGGTCAGCAGCAGCGACCAAACATTCTACCATGGATGCCCCCCCCCCCCTCCTCTACGTCTTCCTCGTCTCTGCGTCCAGCAGTAGGTCAACACAACCCAACATGTAGCTGAGGCACAAATGCTGATTCAGACTTGTTAGCTTTGATGTGCAGTTGGATGTCATCTGCGTAAAGATGGTAGGAGATTCCTTTGAAGGAGCTCAGGATGTGCTGAAGAGGAAGCAGATAGAGGAGGAAGAGCAGAGGTCCCAGCATAGAACCTTGTGGGACACCATGGGTAAGGGAGGTGGTGGAGGACCTAAATTTGAAGACGGCCACAGAAAAGGAGCGCTCAGAGAGATAAGAGGAGAAGCACTACAGAGCAGTTCCTGATAGGCCTACCCAGTCTCTCAGCCTCTCCAGTAGCAGGTGATGGTCAACAGTGTCAAAGGCTGCAGTCAGGTCCAACAGAACCAGAACAGAACAGTCCCCTGCATCACTGTGAGTCAGAAGGTCGTTAGAGTCCCTAAGAAGAGATGTTTCAGTAGAATGAGCTCTACGAAAACCTGACTGGAAGCTATCATAGATGTTATGTTCATCAAGAGCAGCTGTGAGTTGTTTAGCCACAACCTTTTCCAAGATCTTGGAGATGAACGGAAGTTTAGAGATGGGTCTGAAGCTGCTATGGAGAGAGGGGTCGAGACTCGTTTTTTTAAGAAGCGGGTGGATTACAGCGTTCTTAAAGTAAGCAGGGACCTGACCAGAGACCAGAGAAGCATTAATAATAAAGAGCACGCTGGGACCAATGGACTGAAAAGCACTTTTAAACAAAGATGACGGTAAGATGTTGAGGGGGCATGCAGAGGTCTTCATAGAGTTAACTAGTTTGGTTAACTCAGGCAAAGAAACAGGAGCAAAGCTAGCTAGGATGATGGGCCTGGTTGGAGTCGGGAGAGGCAGCGATAAGGCTGAAGGAGAGATGCTAGATCTAACCTTATTGACTTTGTCCACAAAGAAAGACAGAAAGTTCTCACAGTCTGCAACAGAGTGGATGGAGGCTGTAGGAGAGGCAGGAGAGGAAATGCTGCTGATGGTGTTAAACAGCACCTTGGGGTTCCCTTTGCTCTGGGACAACAGGTTGGAAAAATGGGAAACCCTGGTGTCTCTGACTGCAGAGTTAAAGGATGACAGAAGGTCCTTTAGGTGCAGCAGATGGACGTGGAGATGGGTTTTCTTCCACAAACGCTCAATTTTTCTGCATTGGCGCTTCAGGCTGTGAAGGCAGAAAAATTGCTAGCTGTGCTCTCATTAAGAAAACGAGAACTAACCAGATGGCGAGCAGGATGTGGGGACGCAGAAATGGACAAGTTAATGAAAATGCAATGGTAATCCGGAATATAAACGTCCTCAGGACAAACATTGTCAGCATTTAGACCCAGAGTAACAACGAGGTCCAGAGTGTGTCCCCTGGTGTGTGTGGGGCCAGAAACATGCTGGGTAAAGCTGAAGGTGTTCATGAGGCATTAATAAATGGGTGCTATTAGCTTTTGTAGCACTAAGGATGTAGACTACATAAATATCCAGTTAGTTTGCTTGGCTGTGTGTCGCCACGCGCCTTTTGCACGTTTCTCTGCCACCTCTTAGCAGGCCATGTTTGTCTCTCACTTCCTGCCATGGCTTGCTCAATGGAGGCCACCTCTCTGCCTTACTCTGATGCTACTTTGCAGATAATTCAACCAGATCTTCGGTCTAAGCTCAAAGGTAGTGACTCAGGAAGAAGGAAAACACAAGAAAAGACAGAAAGTTTAACTTATCTGTTGTTAAACAGAATTTTTCTTTTGAAGTTTTACATAAAACAATCAAAAACAACCTTCCTGTTTCCCATTTGGTTGTATCTAGATTTTTTAACCTCTGCCAAAAGGCCTCTCGCTTACGAGAGGATATCTTCTTCATCGTTGGTGCTACACAACAGAGGGCTCAACATTCATGTCTGTCCTTTATCGTTTTCCATTCTGTGATCACAGAATTGTATAAAAAACCCTGTTTGTGAACTGGTGTGTGAATGCAGCGGAGTGTGTGTTTCTCTTGATTCTGTCTAAACGAAGAGCTCCAGGTCAGTTAAAGGGACCAAGAACATTTCAGACTGTTCAAATATTTCCTTTTGCATCACCAAATAAATAAATAAATAAATAAAAAGCGAGTTTGCATTTTAGATGCAACAGAACTTTCTGATTTAGAAAATCCAAAAGTCCACAGAACTGGAACTAATGTTGCACTGTTGAAGGCTGAAGTGTCTGTATGTTATGAATGTATCGTATCAAGAAAACACATTAAATGAGAATTTATGAGTATATTAAAATTCTGCTTTACGCTTGCGCTCTGCTACAAGCTGACAGCTGCCGGCTCTATTTTTATTGCAGAATAACAAAAAAATCAGAGTAATAATCCTCGTTTAAGCTCAGAATTAAACTGCAGAAATAAAAAAAATACACTCTGATATTCAAAGGTTTCAGTACCTAGCGGAGAAGATGAGTAACTTTCCATTTTCTGGGGTTTGGTTGCAACAAGATGTTTATAGGAGATAGTAAAAAGACTGAATTACCGGATAAACCAGTTTTTATTCTGGACTAATAATTTAACTAAAACTTGATGGTTTCAACTCAGAATCTGATTAATAACATTAAGGTCTAAGGCCACGTTCACAAGATAAGTTTAAAACAGAAATTTTGGAATTTGTTGGTCTTGATTTCAAGATGTATTTAAAAAAGAGTTGAAAGCAAATCTTATAGGCATGTGTCTAGAATTTCTAATCCAAGAAGGACTAACAGTGATCACACTAAAGATAGATTATTCCTGCCTATTGTTAATTTTTCTCACTGATTAAACTTAAAGACACGTTTAACGCCCAGAAACCCAAATTTAGAAAACAACTGCTAAATCTTTTTTTAACCTTTCACATGTTGTTGTAGGAGGCCAGATAAACAGGCCTATTTACACATTTTAACAGCCAATAGTGTTGCAGAACTGAACAGGACCTATTAGCAATGTAAATGTGGTTTTAAAAAGAAAAAAAAATGGGGAAGGTTTATTTTTGTATACTTAAATCTGATGTTGTAATATTACAACCGTGGGTCTCTGGGGGTTAAATTCTCAGTTTTTATTGCAATGAGGTGAACTGTTTTCACCAAAACCCTGAAACGGACGACTTTAATCCCAAAGTGAAATGTTGCTTCTGTGAAAGTCCGATTGAAACCTGAGGCTATGCAGCAGCCATTTCCCTTTGCAGGACCCGAATGGGCTAATCAAGTCGAACTGGAAAATCTGACAGAAATGTCACAGAGATAAAGGAAAGTTGGGCGCCACAAGTTCTGATGTTAAAAAACTGTTCAAAAGTTCAGTTTTTTTTTGACTGACAAGTACGGTTACCATTAGTTGTTATGTTTTGATGAAATGCCAAAGATGAGCTGCAAGCTATTACTTTAGACCAAAACAACATCTGATTAATAGATCATTAAGACAGATTTATTGTGAGCAACTGAAGATATAATAGAGTTTTAGTTTTTTTAAGGGCTATAGTTTGTTTAGACTGAAGCTTGGACTCCTGGGTCTTTAAACATCTTTAAACACCTAAAAGTCAAAAAAATTTTGTGGGAACATTCACTTACGTCTTGTTTGTAACTGGGCAGACCAGGAAATGTCGTCCAATCAGAATAATTCCTGTCACAAAAATATTTTTGTTCAGCCAATGAAATCTCGTCTTCTTTTGGTATCTGAGTAGAGTTTCGACAGCTGACCAATCGCAATAGACGCTAGCTTTGTAGTTAGGCAGACACAGCAAAGTCATCCAATCACAAAAAAATCTGAAAGGGGATTTTTGCTGTATCTTGGCTCAGGTACTTTCTTTTTCTTTTTTAAAATAAATACTGAAACATGAGTCACCCTGTCGACCATACATTAATAACATAATTTATTAACTATTATCTGGAGTTATTTTGAAGCTAAAAATCACCCGTAAAATCCCGTTTGACGGGGCTTTTATGTAGCTGCTTCTAGCTAGCGAGAACCACAAGCTAGCCGAGCAACTGTCAGCGTTAGCCGCTTTAGCTTTTTTCTCTTTACTAAAAAGTTCTCGTTTTCTTTGTCTACTCGATGTCTGTCAGTTGTGTTCATAATCAACCCCGCTAACGAATGTTATTGTTTTTGTCAGCCAAGGTGAAACGTGTTAGTGGTACCGTTAGCCAGCTAGCTACCACGTAGAACTGTGTCAGAGTGTTTGTGTGCGAGTGTTGTGTAAATGGCAGGCACATGACCACCGGCGCTACGCCCGCTGTAAACACAACAGTCAGACCTGACATGGGAGCTCCGCTGGGTAGACCAGCGTTTCTAGCTTTTGTTAGCGGGTGTAAGGAGAGGTAGTGGCCAACCTGTGTTTTTCCTTTTAGAAACATTCCGCCCCGCTCAGGCTGTAGTGAAGTTTTAACAGCACCCCTGACTACAACAAACATATGTCCTCATCCGCCAGACAGCGGGCCTTTTTCAGCCTGTCGGGGCGGAACCGGTTCGGAATCAGAGCCTTATTACACCGAGGTGTGGTGCTGAAATGAGGCGATCAGCAGATATCTGTTCCTCCTGGTGATCGCAGCTCATTGTTTTTAAAATCAAACGAATAATCCCTTTAACACAGGACTGTCAATCGCAGTTATTTATGATATTTAAATATTTAGAAGTAGTAATTACTACAGAACCAGTATTTAAACTTATCAGCTGTAAACATCTGATTTGACAGCTAACATTTATGATTTTGCAACAGCTATTTATATTTTTGCGTGTATAATATAACTATTTAATATCTCATACCTTACTGCAGCATTCACCTGTTACTCAGAAATCACCCCTGTCATTAAGCAGAAATGCACTTAAAATCGTTACGTTTAGTAGACAGAGAAACTACCGATGCAATCCAAGTAGGGATAAACCGATGTATCTGTTGGCCGATATATCGGACTGATATTTAAAAATTGTTATATATCTGCAATGGCTGATATGCCTCTTTAGTAGGGCAAATTTAAAAACGGGCACATCCGCAAGCAGCCTGGTGCTGCAGACAGACTCTGCAGTTAAATGTTTGATTTTAATTTTGAGCAGTGCAAAAGATTAAGATTAAATATTTGGTTAAATCCAATGTTCAAACACTGACTGAGGTTATGAAAAGTTGTGCATTTACTGTTATTAGTGACATTTTGGCCCAAATAATTGGCAGCACATATTGGACATTGGTTGATCTTGACCTCATATCTGTATTGTTATCGGCAATAGAAGACCTCACATGTCGATTTGTAATTTCAAGACAGTATATGGTTGGTGCTGTTGATTTAAATGTCATTATCTGTTCTTTTGTAATTCTTTCCAATTCAAATGACATTACCATCAAGTGTTTATTTTTCTATCTACTGCATAACTTATGTTAAATGATTTCATATTACTTAGCTAAATTGGTCATTTGTAAAGTATCTCTAGTCTTCCTCAGCAAACTGTTCATTTGATAAAGCTGAATTGGTTTGTGCCTGTTTGTTCTCAGATGGTGGTTTTCAACACCGGTTAGTTGGTCCAGATGTCTGAGGACCAGCGGCACCAGCGGGCTGAAGCCTCGCAGCAGGCTAAGGGTGGTCTGGAGGCAGTGGAGGGTGACACAGAGCCCAGCATGCTGCTGCAGAAACTAAAGAGCAATATCTCGTAAGCATGGAGATTTCTATAAACTTCTATTTTTGTTTACTTTCTCTTTTACAACTATTTCCTTAGTCCTCTGATAAAAAAATTTTTTTGTTCCTTTTTGTTTGGTTTCTGAAATGCTATGAAAACATTTATTGATGATGATGATGACCGAATAGTTTTTAACATTTTTCTGATTATTGGTTTTTTTTTTTGTCTTGCAGTAAAAATGTTCAGACCAAAGTGGATCAGATCCTGGTAAGAGTTTTTCGTCTGAATCTGCAGTTTGTTGACATTTGCTCAGGTACCTGATGTGTTTTGTTCTGCTTCAACAGCAAGATGTTCAGCGTTTCTCTGACAATGACAAGCTGTACCTGTACCTCCAGCTGCCCCCTGGACCCAGCTCTGGGGACAAAAGGTTAGAAATGTTTACCGTCAATAAAAGCACGTCATGTTTGTTTTCACTTTGTTTTTGAATGGAAAAAAAAACTTTGTACATAAGTCTGATGTGATGTGATTATTTACAGGAAGGTTTTTGTTCTTATTTAATAGTTTTAACACCATATTTTCATGTTTGTGGCAGTGGTGGGGACTCCAGCTCGTTCAACACAGCTGATCAGCTTCACACCTGTAACTGGATCCGCAGCCACCTGGAGGAGCACTCAGACACCTGTCTGCCCAAACAAGACGTCTACGAGACCTATAAGTGAGAATACTCCAAAACACATCTAATCAATCAAAGGAATCATACTTATAAAGCACCTTCCACAACATTAACGGATGCCCAAGGTGCTAACCACGATATAGAAACATAGATAGAAATTCCAAGAATTAAAAGGAGGATAAAAATAGCATAAGAACCATAAATAGATCTAAGTTAAAGAATACAGTTTTTATTCTGTGACTTGTGTCCTACAGGAGATACTGTGAGAATCTGCAGCATCGTCCTCTGAGTGCTGCCAACTTTGGGAAAATCATCAGAGACATTTTCCCAAACATCAAGGCGAGACGTCTCGGGGGCAGAGGACAGTCGAAATATCCTTTCTACTTCTAGATGGACAAACGGGAGCTTTCAGAGGAGAGCCGAGGAACGTTTTCTGCTCCTCTTTAGTTTAATTTTCTTATTTTCTGTTTATTCAAATGTGATTTTAGGGGGATTTTTATGCGTTAAAGTAACACTTCTCCCCGCTTATCCCTTCTGCTGGTTGAAAGCAGAGTTACAACTATTGTAAACAACCCTGCAGCAGCCTGCTGTTGCTAGCGCTAAGCGAGCTACTGCTAACAGGAGCCAACTGATTTTAAGCAGGGCTGCCAACTCTGACGCACTGAGCGTGAGACACATGCATTTAACCCTCTTCACATGCTCTCACGCCACACCTCCCAATATGTCACGCTGATTATTCACCCCCCCCCCCCAGTGAACAGGGTGAAACGGTCCGCCCCCCCACCCCCCGCTCTTATGCATTTAAATGTTCAAAAGTTGGCAGCCCTGTAATGAGTAAGCCACAAAGTGAAAAGATCCACACTGTTGGACAAAATCTAGTATTACTTTCAAGTCAAGTAACAACAAAGCCAGGTCACCATCAGTCCATGATCTCATAGCCTCCTTTAGCTTCCTCAAATGAGTATCGGCTGCCCTGATGTTCACTCTGGTTTTTACAAAGATGTCTTGCTTTTATTCCATAAAAAAACCCTTTTCTTCTTGTGCTTGTTATTGACGTCAATGAACTGAAAAAGCTAATCTTTATATTAGCTAACACCACAATAAACAGTTATTGCAGTAAAGCAGGTAGAGATCTTTCCACCAGTGCTTACCCGAACCACAAAAGTTGTTGATTTTCAGGTCAGCTTATGACAAATATTTACCTTTGTTATAATTTTTCTTCAAATTCTTCTCTTAACTCATTAACTGCCAGCTGTTTCCTGATCAGTAAATCCCTTAGCTGCCAGCGTTTTTCAGCGCTTTTACTGTTTTTTTAGAGTCACAGAACGTTGAGCTCTATGATGATGTTGACGCTAAAACTAGCAAAACAAAGAGTAGACTCACCTCTTACATCAGGAAGAATCCACGCGTTTCGAACGTTATCCGTTCTTTCATAATCCGTTGTCGAATTGTGATCGGCAGAAGCTTTTCCGGTTCGAGCCTCACATTGTTTACAGTAGCGGCCCAAAACGATCTCCCAACACATGGATTTTCTGCTTCCTGGTCACATGACGTGTGACGTACGCAGATGAAGATCGGCTTTAGAGCTGGGATGTTTGCTCTCATGGTGCGGGGGCTCGTTCCAACGCCCACACAGTAAAAAAAATGCAAATAGCAGTGAGTGGTTGGATTTAAAATGACAACTTTTTGTCGTCAATGGCAGTTAATAAGTTAAGTGTTGATGCTGCCGTAACAAGTGCATTTCCCCACTTTGGGATCAATAAATTCTATTCTGTTCTATTTAGAAAATTGGGCTCTACTCTGTTCATCCTTGTCCATGTCCATGTATAATGATGTTGCATATCTCCGTATCTCTGCAGATGGAGAAGTATAAACTAGGCTTTAGATAGTAATGTCTTTGGAGGCAAGCGAAGAAAGTGTGAACTAAACAAAGAACTAAAACCAGAGTGAACATCAGTGCCGCTTACACTCACTGGTTTCAGTTTCAAACCATCTAAATAGTTAGCAAGCAAAGTTAGCATTTTTTTCTTTGTTTCTGAACAACAAATAATCATAAAAACGTGCAAAATGCAACACTTTGTCTTGACGACATCGTTATCTGCAAAGCCTTCAGTAAGGTCTTTTACAACAGTTGTAATTCCACTTCCGGCCAGTAGGGGGAGACAGGAAACTTTTCAAGTCTCAATTTAAATCTGTCTCATAATGCTTTTTCAATCTGTGCTTTGGTAAAAAGCTGACTCATAACAGAAGTGTTGCACAAAAGAACTCGAGTAAGATACGCTTGCCTGCACCTAACAGACACAGCTGAGGGTTTAGTAAACCTTTATGTGGAGACAACTTTTAACTCATTCACTGCTAGCCGTTTCCTGATCGCTAAAGGCCTTCGCTGCCAGTGTTTCTCACCGTTTTTACTGTTTTTTCAAGAGTCACAGAACGTTGCGCGCTAGCGTGATGTCGATGCCAAAAGAACCAAAACAAAGCGGGGACTCACCTCTTACATCAGGAAGAATCCATGTGTTTCGAGCGTTATCTGTTCTTTCATAATCCGTTGTTGAATTGTGATCGGCAGACGCTTTTCCGGTTCGCGCCTCACTTTTTTTACAGGAACGGCCCAAAACGATCTCCTAATACATGGATGGTCTGCTTCCTGATCACATGACGTGTGACGTATGGGGATGAAGATCGGCTTCAGGGCTGAGATGTTTGTTCTCTCAGCGGGGGGGCTCGTTCTGATGCTCAAACAGTAAAAAAAATGCAAATGACGACTTTAGTCGTCAATGGCAGTGAATGAGTTAAAGAGCAAGTCACCCCCTACCAGAGTATTACTCCACTCCCACTTCCTGTTTGAAAAATGCAACAAATGCTGTTGCCTAGCAGACCGAGGGGCGGAGCCGCTAACAAATACACATCACACACACAGGCTCTCAGTGACATTGTGACATCATATGGTACCAGCTAACGGTCTAGGGTACCTCTTAGCCAATAGCGATGGCAGATTTAAATTCAACTGCAGCGCAGAAGTTTTACCTGACAACGACACAACACTGACAGTTTTAGGCGGAAAATTTAAATTTTAACTAAAATGCACTAAAGTGCAAAACTATTGAACACACGTGTCTGCAGCACGATTAGACACGCATTTATAATGTTTATCAGAAAAAAAAGTTGATTTGGGGGTGACTTGCTCTTTAAGGCCTCTTTTTAAATAACGTCTCATAGTTTTACCATTTCTGAGTTGTTTTTAAACACATGAAATTTGTAAATGTTGCACTTCTTTGGACAAATGTTAGTATGGAGGTTGCCGGTTGAATTCCCTAACCTGTTAGGTTGAAACGTATTGCTACAGCGGCATCAGGAGGAAAACGGTTCTCAACATGCCTCTTCTGCCCAACCTGGACCTCAAGAATGACCCGGTACACGCTCTAACTCAACCGTAACATGATGTTGCACGAGTAATACTAATCGCTGTATCTTTACGTGTATTTATATGATACTCTCACTGAGTTTAATGCGTCAGTTACACAAATAAAATTATTTCTCTAGTCGGAGCTGACTGAGCTGGTCCAGACCTACAAACAGGAAGTGACAGAAGCGGCGTGTGAGCTGATCTGTGATTGGGCGCAGAAGATCTTGAAGCGATCCTTTGATACGGTGGTGGAGATCGCTCGCTACCTGATCCAGGAGCATATTGTCAACCCTCGCTGCAGCCAGGCTGAGCTGGTGACCTCCGCAGCACTCGCAGGTGCTTCATTAGGACAGAAAAAATTCACATTAAAGGGTCGAAATTCTTGTTTTCTCTCCATGTTTACTGATTTATCAGCTTTCCCTTTTGTTTGCTTGCAGGTGGTCCAGCTAAAACCTACAAGGTCATCAAGAAAACTCCTGTGATTTCTAAAGCTGATGGGGACGGAGCTGGAGATTCAAAGAAGGATCCGGGAGACTCCTCATCCTCACAGAAGCTTCCTTCTGGAGATCAGTCAGCAGCAGCGACCAAGCATTCTACCATGGATGCCCCCCCTCCTTCCTCTACCTCTTCCTCGTCTCTGCGTCCAGCAGTAGGTCAACACAACCAAACGTGTAGCTGAGGCACAAATGCTGATTCAGACTTGTCAGCTTTGCTTTATTAGGAAACTGAATGTCGAGTAGAACATGGAGCAGTTATGTTTTAGTTGTGTGAAATAATATTGAGCAGATCAGTGAGTAATCTGAATTCTGATCTCTGGCTGTGCTGCAGGTGGAGGCTCGCATAAAGCAGTTACCCAGAATCCTCCCTCGCAGCTCCATCCCTGATAAGAGCCTCTCTGTTCGCTCCTCTTTGCCCTCGCAGGCTCCCAAAGAGGCCTCTGGGGTGGGAGGGCCACCTGGACATGCAAGCTCTGCTGCCGCTGCTGCTGCAGCCAGTAGTGGTGGGGTGAAGGTTATTGCCATGGCAACGCTGCCCCAGCAGCAGGGCGGGCCTGTTCCTGTGATGATCCTTCCTCAGGGCTGTTTGTCCTTTGAGAGGGACAATGTTGCTCCTCCTCCTCTTCCTCCTCAGCAGCAGCAGCAGCACCCTCTGGCTGCTTCCACCTCTGTGGTCCAGAAGGCACGAGTGACCAGCACTAAACGCCCTCTGGGGGGGGAGGTGTTGGGTGGGACTGCTGCTGGTGATTCTGCTGTCAGCCCCTCTCCTGTCAAACGAAAACGTGGACGACCAAGAAAACCCCGTCCTGAAGACTCATTTCCTAGTGCTCTTCCTCCTTCTCCTTCTCTGCCTCTATCTCAGCCTCCAGTCATCACCTCCCTGACTGGGGGCGTCATCCAAAAGGCTTCCTCCTCTTCGTCGTCCTCGCAGCCTTTGGTGGAGCTGGTGATCCAGGACCCACCGGGGCTGGTCCTGAGTCAGCTGCCTGCGGCGTCGGACCCAACCCATCGGCTGATGGAGCACCGCGGGGTGGTGGTACAGTGCCAAGCGAGCAGAGCGGCTGAACCGGATCACCACAGTCGGTCGCTGCTGGTGTTCCAGAGTCCCGGGAACCCCAGCTGGGAGCTGGCCACGTCGGGCCGGACCCCGATGGTGGAGGTGATCCAGAAAGCTCCGAGCAATAACAACAGCAGCTCTGCTCCTCCTCACCTCCCCCAGAACACGCTTCCCCTGCCCATGCCGCTGGAGGGGAAAGGAGAGGTGGAGATAACGTTGGTCCCAGTGGAGCCAAATGTCAGTCTGCCGCCACCCTCCTCCCCCTCCTTCACAGTGAAAGTTGAGGAGGAGGTGGAAGAAGGAGAACGCGGCACCTCCTGAGAGATCGAAGGACTTTAGCTGCCATCAGCCGCCTTTTTGTTTTATTCTTTACCTCATCTGCTTAAAACTTGCCCCTTGCACCTCTCCTCCTTATCGGTGGAAATCCCAGATTGGCTGCTGCCGAGAGCCAATCAAGCAGGATAAATGAAGCCAAAATATCCACACGCTGTCCTTCCATTGGCTCCAGAGCACTCTGAAACGGTGATTCTTCTGTGTCCACTCCTCCTGCCTCACTCATTCTTTTACTCGCAACATTTTCTGTGCTGAGAGTTGTTTGTTTGTGGCAGAAGTTCCCTTAAAAAGGGTAAACGAGACAGGAATCACGAACAGGAGGCGGTAAATAGCCAGGCCCCTGACGGAGTCGGCAGAGACAGCAGGTACGTACGGGTCAGAGCCTTGAAAAAGTTCTCTCTGCTTAAAAACGAGCTGGGGATCGTTTGAGAATGCACCCCAAAGCTGAGCTGCAAGAATCCTTCATGAAGTTTAGCTACTAGACGTTTATGGAGGCTGGAATAATGTCCGGTTATAGGGGCTGGATGTGAATCGCAGCTCAGTTCCTCTGTTTTAAACAGTTTTGTACTTTTATGGCGTGTAATTTCAGTGAGTTTGAGGGAAATTAAAAATATTACAAATATCTTATTGCTTAAAATAATATATTGTGTAAATTTTTATCAGACATTTTTAAAAGAAACTAATTGTTTGAAAATATTTGTTAAAAAACGGCACCTGGCCAGCGGAAAACAGTCTGAAAAAGTTCTGTTTCAAATTAAACTGCTTGATGAACTAGGATAGAAATAGTAAAAATAGTAAAAAATGTATTTCTATTGCCAGACTCACACCTGTGTCAAAGATCCTGACCTAAAGTTTATTGGAGATTTCCATCTCAGACGCCGCTTTGATCATGTCCGACTGTTAACTACGACGCTGCGACCTGCAGTTTCTTTACAGAACAGCACAAAACCCAGGAGGACATTACATGATAACACCTGAAAGCGGTGTTGCTATGTGACAGTGTTGTGAAACGGACTCACTCGCAGCAGCTGAACGTTCTCAGTTTAGAAAAAAACACAAAACTGAACACGAGATCCACCGAACATTTTCTAAATCCTGCGTTAAAAGCTCGGTTTTCCACCAAAACACCAAACTTTCACACTCAGCAGAACCTGCTGAGATGCAGATAGGTGAAAATGTGAAGTGCAGCTTTTGAGATTTAAAAACAAACAAACTTAGTGGGGTTTAATTGGTCTGAAACTGCTTCAGCGTAGGCACCGGAGAGCAAAGCACAAAGATTTCTGCTACGTAGCGCTGATATGTTAAGATACAGTACAAATCATTAATAAATGGGTGCTATTAGCTTCTGTAGCACTAAGGATGTAGACTGCGTGAATATCCAGTTAGTCTGCTTGGCTGTGTGTCGCCACGCGCCTTTTGCACGTTTCTCTGCCACCTCTTAGCAGGCCGTGTTTGTCTCTCACTTCCTGCCATGGCTTGCTCAACGGAGGCCACCTCTCTGCCTTACTCTGATGCTACTTTGCAGATAATTCAACCAGATCTTCGGTCTAAGCTCAAAGGTAGTGACTCAGGAAGAAGGAAAACACAAGAAAAAGACAGAAAGTTTAACTTATCTGTTGTTAAACAGAATTTTTCTTTTGAAGTTTTACATAAAACAATCAAAAACAACCTTCCTGTTTCCCATTTGGTTGTATCTAGATTTTTTAACCTCTGCCAAAAGGCCTCTCGCTTACGAGAGGATATCTTCTTCATCGTTGGTGCTACACAACAGAGGGCTCGACATTCATGTCTGTCCTTTATCGTTTTCCATTCTGTGATCACAGAATTGTATAAAAAACCCTGTTTGTGAACTGGTGTGTGAATGCAGCGGAGTGTGTGTTTCTCTTGATTCTGTCTAAACGAAGAGCTCCAGGTCAGTTAAAGGGACCAAGAACATTTCAGACTGTTCAAATATTTCCTTTTGCATCACCAAATAAATAAATAAATAAATAAAAAGCGAGTTTGCATTTTAGATGCAACAGAACTTTCTGATTTAGAAAATCCAAAAGTCCCTTAAATGTCTGAGCTGCAGCTCTTCCTCACACAGAACTGGAACTAATGTTGCACTGTTGAAAGCTGAAGAGTCTGTATGTTATGAATTTATCGTATCAAGAAAACACATTGTTGAGTATTTATGAGTATATTAAAATTCTGCTTTACGCTTGCGCTCTGCTACAAGCCGACAGCTGCCGGCTCTATTTTTATTGCAGAAAAAATCAGAGTAATAATCCTCATTTAAACTCAGAATTAAACTGCAGAAATAAAAAAATACACTCTGATATTAAAAGGTTTCAGTACCTAGCGGAAAAGATGAGCAACTTTGCACTTTCTGGGGTTTGGTTGCAACAAGATGTTTATAGGAGATATTAAAAAGACTGAATTACCGGATAAAACGGTTTTTATTCTGGACTAATAATTTAACTAAAACTTGATGGTTTCAACTCAGAATCTGATTACTAACATTAAGGTCTAAGGCCACGTTCACAAGATAAGTTTAAAACAGAAATTTTGGAATTTGTTGGTCTTGATTTCAAGATGTATATAAAAAAAAAGAGTTGAAAGCAAATCTTATAGGCATGTGTCTAGAATTTCTAATCCAAGAAGGACTAACAGTGATCACACCAATTAAAATGATAGATTATTCCTGCCTATTGTTAATTTTTCTCACAAATGAAACTTAAAGACACGTTTAAATTCTCAGTTTTTATTGCAATGAGGTGGACTGTTTTCACCAAAACCCTGAAACGGACGACTTTAATCCCAAAGTGAAATGTTGCTTCTGTGAAAGTCCGATTGAAACCTGAGGCTATGCAGCAGCCGTTTCCCTTTGCAGGACCCGAATGGGCTAATCAAGTCGAACTGGAAAATCTGACAGAAATGTCACAGAGATAAAGGAAAGTTGGGCGCCACAAGTTCTGATGTTAAAAACTGTTCAAACGTTCAGTTTTTTTTGACTGACAAGTACGGTTACCATTAGTTGTTGAGATGTTTTGATGAAATGCCAAAGACGAGCTGCAAGCTATTACTTTAGACCAAAACAACATCTGATTAATAGATCATTAAGACAAATTTATTGTGAGCAACTGAAGATATAATAGAGTTTTAGGTTTTTTAAGGGCTATAGTTTGTTTAGACTGAAGCTTGGACTCCTGGGTCTTTAAACATCTTTAAACACCTAAAAGTCTTTTTTTTTTTGTGGGAACATTTGAACACTTGGGGAATATGTTAAACATTAAAACAAATAAATTACCATCTGCCAATTCAGAATAGTTAATAAACCTGAGATTTGAATGTTATGGAAAGGAAACATTAGTGTTAACACCATCGGGGGAATGCTCGAGTGTGAAAATATTAGTGATCAAAATTATTACAGAACCTCTTCTTCACAATATGTATTTTACAAACTGCCGGTAGGAGATGGGTTTGAGTCCATCTGCAACCTGAAAAGGTCCATCTGGGTCTTCTTTCAAAACACCGGCCCATATCACTACCACCCTGCACCGTGTTGGTGTCTGGGACAAGCTGAAGCTCTCTGCCCTTTTGTGATCCATTCATGGGTCCAACCATCCACCTGGTCCATCATCTTCAGACCCTTCTTGACCCCGTCTTGACGTTTACATTGTTTACATGTCTTTTTCGATGGCGTTCAGGTTTTGTCTGTCCCTACCTTGGCCACGTCTCTGAGCCTGGACAATGATAACACCAGAGGATGACGGGTTCCTGTTTGGTTCATGCTGTTGCAACGAAATGCTTGATGGTAGAAGAATCACTCCTACGTATCTTGGCAATTTGGAACATGTCCCCCCCCCCCCCCGAATGACTGATTCATCTCGTTTTTGGCCCATTTTGCCTTTAGGGAAAAAATAAGCATCCTAATAATTATGTACACCTTGACGTAAACATCAAGTTTAGCTTGCACAGTAGCCTTGGAGTGTACCAGTGAGAACTAGGTTGTTCGGTTTACTCTCGTGAATTTTACGAAGTTTAAACATTTAAACCAACTTCTGAAAGAAGGGCAGACTTAAAATTGCTTTAGTTTGGCCCAGTTTGGCCCTGCTTTGGGAAACAAGGTTTAAAAGTAGAGTTGGTGGCAGTTAAACTTTCACTGTGGAGCCACGTTGCTCAAGCAACAAACCAGAAACGGGTCAGATAAGCAAAGAAAATAAAATCGGGATTCGGGTAGTGGTTCGTTGACGCTGGAGGATCAGATTTAATCAAACAACACGCTCGGATGTCACTTCCTGTTTGTGATCTGTTAAACAGATGCTGGAGTTTTTCTAATTGTGTAAGCAAAAAAAATAATTTGCTAGACAGTATTTATTGTGGAGAGAAAAGGAACTTTATATATTATTTGCTCACTTGCTGTTGAAGCATCTCAAAATTAGACCAATCAGATGTCTTATTAGGTTGCTTGGAATGTTCCATTTGCTTGAGGAGCTGAACTAGAGCTGAGATGATTTGTCTAGATCAGCAGTGATTTAAGCTAGAACAAATTCAACAACATATTTTTAGAAATCTAATCTCTGATTAAAACTGTAAATGATTGCAAATTTAAAAAGGGAAAAATGGAAACCAAATTTAAAGCCAGTTTGAATCTTCATGGTTCAAAACTGAAGGTGATGAGATGATGAGATGTTCGTTTGTACGAGCTGATCCTGGTCAACCCTGCAGGTCGTGTAATGATGGCGAACTCTCATTCTGATGTACTGTCAGAAACTTACTAGGATTGCAGAATCCATCCTGAGTGGGGTCCACGACATCAGACAGCTTCTTAGAGGCGTTCTTTTTTATTCATCAGTGTTTTCTAAAATTTCCTGTTCATTATTTTGTCTTTTTATTCTGCTTATTGCTGTGTCTTTTTGCAGTTTCATACAGTTGTACAGCTCGTTAAAGTGCAGTTTTTCCTTCTTACTGAGCATCGTTTAAAATTTCATTTCATTTGTAGAAGACACTGCCAGCTTCTTGCATGGTTTTCTGTGGCTGTTTGTCAGTTTTTTTTCCCTTCTCTAAATGTTTGTTTTTATCTGTAACCTGCTGGCTTTGTTTTGTTATTTTGCACTTTAATTCTCAAGTTGGAGGTGATAAATGTGAGTGAAATGCACATGTACTTTGCCCCGTTGATTTTTTTTTCTTTTTTAAATGAAAAAGTGTGATGGTTGAGAAAAGTCAGAACATTAATGTGAGTCTATTTTCCTACGTTCAGGGAATAAAGAACGCAGAGTTGATTTGTTGTCTTGTGTTTCTTTTCTTTCTTCCCATCTTAGATAAACTTTTAGCATAGTATTTACTTATTCCATATTTTCTTGGCCATGCATTTATTTTGTATTTATTCATGTGAGCAGTCTGAAATAGCAGAATTACCCTTTTAAACCTTTTTGTCCTTTTCACTAGCCTGGCAAGCCAGACCATATATGTGAATATATATATATATATATATATAAATAAGAATATATAAACTTATATATATATGTATATGTAAATGTATATATATATATATATATATATATATATATATATATATATATATATATATATATATATATATATATATATATATACAAACTTTGCAAAGCAAGAATTTGGTCTAGTTCACTAGGCTACTTTTCACAAGACCACTAAACTGTAAGAAACAGTCAAAATGTTATGTATATTATTTTAATGTTGTTTTTGAGATTTAATTAACATAAAACATGGAAACATGAAGCTAACATTATTATTATTATTATTATGAATAAGACAAATTACATTATTGAGAACGATATCTGTTTACATCACTGTAACATAGGGTTTAAAAAGCAATTAGTTTTATTATAAAATTTATAAACTTCTTAATTTTTTAATGAAATGAAAACGTCTAATGATGAACTCACTGATGAAGAGCCGGGTGGGAAGACCGGATGGACCATCTTGGTCCAAACGGAAGCATAACCAAAACCAGCTGCTTTGTAAAAGTTGTCATATTTTGTAAAATACCGGAACTGACGATGTTTACACTACAAATTAAAAGGTTCAGAGCATTTTAATCCAACACATAGTTTACACAACTCCACAGGCTGTGTTTTTTTACGAAGCATCTAAAAGAAATATATGCTACGTTCTTGCTTTGTGAGCATAGCGTTGCTCTTTGTACAAAATTAAAAGATAAAAAAACACCAACATTTGGGCAAGTCTCAAAAATATACATATATTTGATAACACATTCATGCTCATATTTTATGTGTTTACGTTTCTGACATAAGTGTCAGGTTAAATATTTTATTCTTCCATGCTTTTATTGTTTAGCCTTACAGGAAGTTGTAAATAATTACAACACAGGCTCTCTTTACGGATGTTGCGTCACCGCTGCTTTAAAGCAGACCGAACTGAGCGAGCAGGCCACAATTTATTCTCAAGCCGATGGATCGTATCCGAGCCTGAAAACCCGGGTTAAACCCACTCTAAAACCTGGATTAAGAACCTGGACCCTAACTGGGACACCCCTCGAGGGAACCTGGATTATCCCTCGCGCGTTGGAGCTTTTAAAACGGAGCGAAGGCGCTTTATTGGCTCGGTAAGTGCCACCGTTTCTTCGCTATTTTCACTTTTTTGACTTTCTTCTCCTTCTGTTTTTGGATAGTTCCGCTTAAAATGGCATTTAGCTGTGTGAGGCCGCTGCTGCAGTGTTAAATACCCGTTCGTGGGCCTGTTGCTGCCCGGCTCCCGTCCTCCTTCCTTTAGTTTGTTTTCATCAGGAGGGAGCGGCTCTCCTCCTCTCCTCCACCTCCACCACCTCCTTGTCCTACTGGCAGACAGGCTCGTGTTCATTTAAACGGCCAATATTCAAGGAGGTTTCTAGTTTTTATCACAAAATGTTTATTAATGTAGTAATAGCTCATTAGTATATACATGTGTAAGTTTTAACAGGAAAAACAGTAAATCAGCTTTTTATTTTACTATATTTACTGTGAATGCAACATAAACAAACATCAACTAAAATGTTTAAGAATAGGGATGTGTGTTGGTGAAATTCTGGCGATACGATACTTATCACGATACAGGGGAGACAATACGATATATCGCGATATATTGCGATACATTCAGTCGGACAATTCTCTACTGTCCACCCCTTGTTCCCTCCTCTTCACGATTGATGTCAGGTTGTTGTTATTGTTGTTGTTAGCCTCAAGGGCAACATGCTGATTATCACTTGTAAGTCGCTTTGGACAAAAGCGTCTGCTAAATACATAAACATGAACATGAACAATTATAGCGATTTTTTTTAGACTAAAATTATTATAGGAAAATTCAATAAATGGTCCAAACTGATACTTAACACGATTAACATGAGGTATCTGAACCATAATAGACGGATTTACATTTCAGTGGTGGAAACTAACTCCATTGCACCCTACTGCTGACTAGCGGACGGCATTTGATTTGCACCAAAAGAAAAGAAAATACACAAATGTTTGCACGTAAATTCTTCCAAAAAATCGATACACAGCTTTTGAACATCGATATAATATCGCAGGAAAAAATATTGCGATATATTGCTATATCGATATTTTCTTACATTCCTAGCTAAGAATGATAAGTGCAGCTGGTAAAAATAGGTTTTCGTCTAAGATTTTCTACCCTTGAGGGGTAAAATCCATCTGGATGGACCTGCATATAATCATTTACTTGTAGAGCTACTAACAGGCACATGCACTGTGCTTAGATTAAAGCAAAACAAAGCTGTGGTTGGCTAAAGCATCCCCCATCATGTGCTGGATTTATAATCCTTTGCCAAAAAAGCCAAATGAAGGTGGAGAAATGTTTCAACTCGAGCCATTTGAATGACTTAATGCAGAAATATAATTTGGGCCAAATAAAGCTAAATTCTAGATTTAACTACCTCTTCATTCTGTTTCATCCAAATCTTGAGAAAACTTGTTACATGTGTATTTCTATTTGTTGCTGAAAGACGAACTTGTCATTCAGATTGTTGCATTTGCATTTTCAAGGCGTGTGGAAGGACCCTGAGTTCATTTAGTTGTGATGTTGTCATAAGTTTCACACTTTGCCCTGAACTGCACACGTCTGTCTTCCATCAGCCCGCTGGGACGTTGCATTCAAAGACCGTCTGGTTATTAAATCAGCTCTCCTGACCTTTAAACTATGTCTTCATCTACTTTTTTCAGTCGAGATATAAAAGGTTCACCAGATCATTCAACTGAAGCAAATATTCAATTGAATTGCTCAAGTATTAATTTTTGATCAAACATTTTCTGCAGCAAAGTTGACACGATTTTCCTGCACAGTTTATTTTTTTTAAAATTTTTTACCAACCTTACCAATGCATACAAATCATTGTCATTAATTGTTTTGAGATAAGTGAGCAAAGAAAAAAAAAGTCTCCATCCCCTTTTATTTATAACGTGACATCAGCCTGAGACGCCACAAAGGGAGAGCAGTAATTGTCAACTGATGATCTGAAACATCTGCAGATGATTTTCAGCTCCAATCCAAACCCCAGTTGAGCAAAGCAACAATAACACCGACAGAAAAATTTACAGCACACACTCCCTTGTGCAAACAACGTCACTATGACAGCAGCAACCTCCACGGCATTCACATCAGGAATCCATCACACGTGCATTAACTCACACTATCGCTGCAGTGAGATGATCTCATGCACAGCTGCACATGATCAGCTCCTCCTATCTACGAGAAGGTTTGGTCTGAATCGCACACTTCAGTCAACTGAAGTCAACTTCAGGGTTCATTTCAAGATCCTGGTTCTGGTCTATAGGGCCTTACATGGACAAGCACCATCTTACATTGGTGATCTTCTTAGTCCCTACACCCCCAGCAGGTCTCTGAGGTCCAGTGATCAAAGCCTACTGGTTGTGCAGCACCAGGCTAAAGACCAAAGGTGACAGATCATTTGCTGCTGTGGCCCCCAGACTCTGGATCTCTCTCCCCCTGAGCCTGAGATCAGTGGACTCAGTGGTCTCCTTTAAAAATCAGCTGAAGACTCACTTGTTCAAGCTGGCTTTTGTATGACCTTCTTCACCTCTCTCTCTTTATTCTGCTCTCGCCACCTATTCCACCTTCCTCAGGATCCACTGATTTCCCTCTTTCCTATTCACTCTCTCTCTTTCTTAACATTTTTTCTTTTAAATCGCAATTGCTTGTTCTTGTTCATTTTAAATATATTTTTAAACATTTTCAAAATGCTTTTTTTCTATTTTTACAATTTTTACATTTTTTGTTTTTGTTTTTGTGAAGCGCCTCGTGATTTTTATCTTGAGAGGCGCTATAGAAATGATATTTTCTTCTTCTTCTTCTTTTAGGGGCTTATTTTAATCAAGTTAAAATAAAAACACTCAGGTTAGAAACTGTTTTATTTATTTATTTTTTAAAGAAGCCGTGATTGGATGAGTTTTTGGAAAAACAAAATAAAAAAAATGTCTTTAAAATCAAAGAGACATCAGAGGAAACATGGAGCTGATGTAAAATGAAAATGGAAACAAGATGCCTCCTCAGGCTGTAGGCTTGCAGATGATGGTGACGATGATGAGGCCTGCGTCACACTGATGGCTCGCCAACAAAAATGGGGATAACTTCCTGTCACCATCACAGATTCTGCAGGATCAACAAAAAACCCCAAAAGAGAACACATTTGTTTTTAATGGCAGAAACATTGTTTTTCTTGTTAATTTTAGAGTCCTTGCTTCTAGATATGCAAATCTGAGCTGATTTGTGGTATTTAGATGACACCCAAATGCAGAAACACACACATCCATCCACCTGTACACAAATGTCACCAAAGCAGAGCTGGAAGTGAAACATATTTAGTGCTTCCAATCAGACACAATCCTTTACTTCACTTCCTTCTGCTAAATCTCAGACGTTGGTCTTGGCTCATGAACAACACACTGTTTGTATTATTATTATTATTATTATAAACAGGAAGTAGAACACAATCATGCTCCAACAGGTAAGTTTTAATACTAAACCTCTATGATGTTCCAGATAACTCGGAAGAAAGAAATAATTGTGTTTGAGAAGTGAGACAAGCTAGAAAAATCATCCTCTCGCCGAAATTTAAAATGGGAATATAATCTATTTTTGTTGGCAATAGTATTTAAAAAAAATCAAAATGATATAATTCAGATGACTTTTTATTTTAAAATAGACATGTGCTTCTAAATGTATAAATGGAAAATGTGATAATTTTCATAAAGAGACAAATCGGGAACAGTGTTTATGGTGCAGTTTCCGAAATGTCTCAAAGTTACAGTTTTCTCTTTCCCGCCTCAAAACGGTTGCAAAGTTGTTGTAATCCAGTCTATATTTAGATAAATTGTGAGTCCGAATGGGCAAAAAATGGAATGGTCTGGTTTACTTAGAAAAGTATACTTGTTTAATTTCTTTTATGATTAGTCACTCTGAGTAGCACTTGTTTGTGTAATGCAATGTAAAATTTCTCTTCGAATCCAATTTCCCACATTAGCCACAGAAAGGGAACAAATGCGAAAATGACTGGGTCAGGTGAGGTGGTGCTCACTCCTCACCCCTGCCACGTGGACCTCAAGGGATAAGCCATGAACCCTGCTCAGTGGTCAACTTTCCCGGCAGCCAATAGGACAGTGGGAGGGTTAAACTTGGCTATTATTTTCATACAGTGCAGGTTCATGAGTCTTACTCATTAGCAGCACAACTCGTTTGCTGCCACTATTTGCTCTTCTTTCTCGGGTAAAAAAAATGCGACAATTTTTAAAAAAATGTTTTAATCTCCAATAATATTAATAATAACACAACCCCGAATATCTTCAGTCATGTTGTGGAGTTGCTAATGCTAATGGTTAGCCTACACTAGCTACTAAAATCAACACTGCCTTCTGCAGCTGCAAGCCAAACTGGGCAAGGCCATGAATGATAATTTACTCTCTGGCATCAAGCTGTCTGGATTTTTCTGGCCCAGTCGTTTTCGCATTTGTTTCCTTTCTGCGGCTAATGCAGGAAATAGGACCGGAAGAGAAATTTTACATGACATTACACAAGCACGTGCTACAATAGGACCGTGGGAGGGTTATTGTCATATGTTAATTGTTAGCAAAGTTATAAGAACCCTGTTTCTGGTAAAATTACTAAAGCACACATTTGTTCAAACGGATTTCTGCTTTGTGTTGTTTTTCAGGCCTTCCTCCCAAAATGGCTGACACCGAGGTCTCCTTGTCCCCAGCTCTTCAACCACTCCATCTTAGCCCCTCCCACTCTGCCCCACCTCCTCCACCTGGCTCTTCCTCTTCCCCAACCACGTTCTCTTGCCCTTCCTCCCCCTCCAGTGCCTCATCTTCTTCTTCATCCTCTTCTTCCTGCTCTGAGAGCTCATCAGACTGCCCTGATCACCATCACCATCATCGTCACCATAATCATCATCCCCGGCCTCAACTTCAGCTTCCCCCACCTCCCAACGGCGAGCAGCCATCTTCCCCCAGCGCCAGCCCTCGCAGCTCCAGTCCCAGCGGGAGCATCGGCAGCACTGGCAGCATCGGCAGCAGCAGCGAGGGCATCGGCAGCAGCGGCGTGTCGAGCGGCGGTGACCAGCGAGAGCCGAGTCCCCTGCTGGACGTAATCTCAGAAGACGCCATGGAGATGGACCTCGGGGTTGACCCAGGTAATCGCAAGAAAAATTATTCCATCCTTTCATCCTTTAATTGTTAAAATCTTGTTCTGGTGACAGTCTGACCCGTTTGTTTTGTTCCCCAGTGATCGATCCGGAGGTGGCGCTTAAAGCTTGCCAGGAAGTGCTTCTTAAGGTCCAGATGCTTGAAAACAAACAGCGACAAGACGACCCAAAGCAACACAACTACTCAGAAACCCCAGAGCTCTGCAGTCCTCCGTGGCACATCAACCCCGACACAAGATTCATCAAAGAAGAAGACGAGGACGAAGGACAGAAAGATGCTGCTAAAACCCAACGAGACCCGTCTCCTTTAGCCCGATCGGAGTCTTCTTCAACGTCCAAGCAGTCTTGGCTGTTGCGCCTGTTTGAATCCAAGCTGTTTGATGTTTCCATGGCGATCTCTTATCTGTATAAGTCGAAGGAGCCTGGAGTCCAGGCGTACATCGGAAACCGCCTGTTCAGTTTCCCTGACAGTGAAGTGGACTTTTACCTGCCACAGCTCCTTAATATGTACGTGCACATGGACACGGAGGTGGGAGATGCTATCAGGCCGTACCTGGTGAGTGTTCACACACCTGCTTTGAGTTACAATTTTGCTCTAGATGTTTTAAGAAGTTCAGTCTAAAGTGAGCATTTGTTTTTTTCTCAGATCAATCGCTGCAAATCGAGCATCACCTTCTCTCTGCTGTCAGCCTGGCTGCTGGGCGCCTACTCCTCCGACATGCACATCTCCACTCAGCGCCACTCCAGAGGCACCAAACTCCGAAAGCACATCCTGTCAGATGAGCTCAAACCTGCTGGAACTACATTTGAAGCACCTCGGCCCATTTCGGGATCAGTTTCCGACAGTCCGCTGTCCTCGCCGCCACACTGTCGCAGTCACCGCAGACACAACAGTAGCAATGTAGATGCCTCCTTGTCCTTCATTACTGGATCTGTCCCAGATGGTACTGATCAGGGGGAGGTGTTTTTTTCCCCGACCAAGAGGACCCATCAGAGGTCCAAGTCAGATGCCACCTTGGTGACCAGTGGACTTGGTGCCAGCCTGAAACGGACAGGAAGTAACCCGAAGGTGGAGGCTGTCCACGAGGAGGTGAGGGGCAGTTGTTGGATATGAGAGAACTCTGTAGGGGGGAGGGCCTGATGGGAATAAAAAAAAGTCATATTTTCAGCCTTTGAGAGATGACCAACCCCAAATTTAATTAGGAAAGTAAAAATAAAAATAACCAAAGCAAAGTCATTTCTGGTCTAGCTAGGGATGGGTACCGAATTCAGTACTTTTTAAGGTACCGACCGAATTCCACAGTACCGACCGAGCACCGATTCACTTCATTTGAAACGGTGCCTCGTTTCGGTACCCGTCCTTCACAACGAGAACTTGCCTAGACAGCTGTGCATGCGCAAGAGTGTCATGTCGTTGGTCGCTGCGAGCGAGTTGTAAACAGAGCAGCATGGTAGAAAGAACACACGCTAAAGCTTGGGTCCACTTCACTAAATGTGATGGGTAACTGGGTGATGATGAAACCAGCAACAACGATCTAAGTGAGACATCCTCATCTTAATCTGCTCCGATAGGTAAATAAAATGTTTAAGATAACGTTATCTTGATTTGTTAGCTTCCGTTTCACTAATGGTGCGTTCGCTTTCTCCTCGGAACTCCGAAATTCCGACTAGATGAACATGAACGCGCTCTAAAGTTTGGCTTCACTTTACTAAATGCGACGGGTGATTGGGTGAAGATGAAACCAGTGACAACGATCTAAGTGTGAGGCATCATTGTTTAAATCTGCTCCAGCAGCTAAATAAACTGTTTAAGATAACGTAGCTTGATATGTTAGCTTCCTATGCCACCATTGTTATCATCTAATGGTGCGTTCGCTTTCTCCTCGGAAATTCTAACTTCCCAGTAGGAAAAATCAAATGAAAAAAGATGGCAAAAGGAATGAAGATACACAGTAAATTTAGTTCACAGTAAAGATGTTTGTTTCAGTTTAATTATCAGCTTATAAAACTACAAGGACGATGTTAAAATACAAACAGTTGCATGTTATTTATCGTGATATTTATCAAATATTGTTATATATTGAGAAAAAAATATATATAATTATAAAAGAGAATTAAAATATTAAACACTCAAAAGTATCGAAAATTGGTACCGTTTAGTACCGGTATCGATTCGTAGGTACAGGGAATTAGTACCGAATCGATTCAAATGTCAAAGGTACCCATCCCTAGCACTCTGCTGTTGATCTTATAATTAGCCAAGGCTGCAGAACACGGATTTGCTGATCATTTATGCCACTTTGTGGTCTTTCACAGAGCGCTGTAAAAAATGTATTTGGTCTGGCCATAGAATGCTGCTTTTTACATCACACAGCCACTCTTTAAACGCATCACATGAATGGCGTGAAATTCGGCGTACTTTGACAGAATAAACGTTTAATTAATAACGCCTGTAGCTGTGGGCACCTTTTCAGTGATGTCACTCACAAAACGGTTTAGTCTGGTCAAAAAACTCATGTAGTGGCAGTGGGCCTTGCCGGATTGCTAAGAAAAGTGTAGATTTAAAGAGCAAGTCACCCCCAAATCTACTTTTTTGTTTTTTTTGTTGATGAACTTTATAAATGCGTGTCTAATCGTGCTGCAGACATGTTCTGACAATAATTTTTCACTTTAGTGCATTTTAGTAAAAATGTTAATTTTCTGCCTTAAACTGTCAGTGTTGTGCCGTTGTCAGGTAAAAACTCCGCGCACTGCATTTGAATTTAAATCTGCCATCGCTATTGGCTAAGAGGTACCCTATGATGTTAGCTGGTATATTATGATGCCACAATGTTGTGTGTGTGTGTGTGTTTGTTTGTTAGTGGCTCCGCCCTCTTGGTCTGCTAGGCAACAGCGGCCTTGTTCGAGATGAGCCAGTTCTGCGCAGATTAGATCACCGGTGATCGGCGCGCAGTGCATGCCGTTTAGATTTGTGTCCGACTTGACGCCGACTTGCTCTGACATCATGTCTACGTAGGCAACGATATCCTCGTGAGATCAAGTTGGTCGCAGATTTTGGAGCAAGGCGCTGCAGTTGCTCTCCACCAGCTGCAAAACCTAGGGGATGACGGGTAACGCCTGGCTCTCACCTGATCTGACCCCGGGTTTCCACGGGAGCCGTCAGCAGCACGTTACTGCAGCAGCACGTCTAGCTGCTGCTTGGCCCTTCCCACGAGACGCGACGCAGCAGGGGAGCAGCTGTCACCGACAGGGCACGAAGTCACACGAGTGACTTCGTCAGTAAACACAACAACAAGCAGGAGAAAACTACAACATGGCTCCAAAATGTTTGTGTTTTTATATTCTGTCCGTTTTATAATCGCCAATACGGACCTGAAAAACAAAGGAGACCGCTAGCTAGGTGATAACTTCTCACGGGGACGCACAGTTAGTAACCTTTTTTAAAGTAAAGCGACCGGAAGGCAGTACGTTCTTTATTCTGAAAATCTCGGGAGCTTCTCTCCTTTTCCGCGTCCGATTTCCTGTCTTTCCTTCCCCAAAAATGTCGAACTTGACCCGTTTCAGAGGCGTCGCGCGTAGGAAATAGAACCGGCGAGTAAAGGCCGCGACATGCTGCTCCTGAGACGCGGCCGACTCGCGCTGCTGACGGCTGCTGACGGCTGCTGTGGAAAAGGTTCTGTTGACCACAGCCGTTCCTATCAGCAGCTATGACGTGCTGCTGCAGTAACGTGCTGCTGACGGCTGCTGTGGAAAGCCGGGGTAAGATCTGATTGGTTCACATTTTGATCCAAACATCCAGTGGTAGTACATGAAATGTTAGTTGGTCACATGTATTCTGTAAATCATGTTATGTTGATGATGACAACTATATGGGCCATAAAGAGAAATGTGATTTGTGTTATTTTGTCACGTTTCCTATGAGCACACTAAACCTACAGCTGACAACCTTTACTTATTATTAGTCATATCTTCATATACAGTATATGATATCCACAAGCACGTGAGGATGTGTTTCGGTTGCTAACAGGCACCAGAATTAAAATAAGTAATTAAACAAGTATGAACTCTAACGCGATATCTTCATCCATCATCACCCGCAAGCTACATATGTAGGGAAATCTGTCAGACTTAAATGCCGGCTTTTAGCCACTCCCCCTGCTGCGTCCGTCGGCTCTCGTCTGTTTTCCAGGTTAGGCACCGCTCAACTCGAACAAGGCCAACATTTGTTACATTTTTCAAACAGGAAGTCGGAGTAGAGTAAGACTCAGGTAGGGGGTGACTTGCTCTTTAAGTAAAGAAAACCTAAAATTTTTAAGTTTTTTTTAAAATTATTATAGGTCCAGAGTTGTGACTGCCTTCAATTTAGTATCTGTGTGTCAGAATGAGAAAGAACAGATGCGACAAAATAAAAAAGTAAATTAAGATGAGTTCCCAACAAATGAAAGAATCACGACACTCTGTGACTGAACTGTGGTTTAGACATTTTTTATAATATTCGCGTGAATCTTTCAGAACTTTTAATAATAATAATAATAATAATAATAATAATAATTAATAATAATAACTATTTATTTGCAATTTAGATAATCCCAAATTTATTGTTAATACAAATCATCACTCAAACTGAAAACTTGCTTGTTGTCTTCTGGTATCGTCGTCTTCCTCCGCTTATCCGGGTCACGGGGGCAGCATCCCAACTAGGGAGCTCCAGACCATCCTCTCCCCGGCCTTCTCCACCAGCACCTCCGGCAGGACCCCAAGGCGTTCCCGGACCAGACTGGAGATGTAACCTCTCCAACGTGTCCTGGGTCGACCCGGGGGCCTCCTGCCGGCAGGACATGCCCGAAACACCTCCCCGGGGAGGCGTCCCGACCAGATGCCCAAACCACCTCAACTGGCTCCTTTCGATCCGGAGGAGCAGCGGTTCTACTCCGAGTCCCTCCCGAATGTCCGAGCTCCTCACCCTATCTCTAATGCTGAGCCCAGCCACCCTACGGAGGAAACTCATTTCGGCCGCTTGTATCCGCGATCTCGTTCTTTCGGTCATTACCCAAAGCTCATGACCATAGGTGAGGATTGGGACGTAGATCGACCGGTAAATCGAGAGCCTGGCTTTCTGGCTCAGCTCCCTCTTCACCACGACAGATCGGCTCAGCGTCCGCATCACTGCACACGCCGAACCAATCCGCCTGTCGATCTCCCGATCCCTCCTACCCTCACTCGTGAACAAGACCCAGAGATACTTAAACTCCTCCATTTGAGGTAGGACCTCTCTCCCGACCCGGAGTGTGCAAGCCACCCTTTTCCGGTCGAGATCCATGGTCTCAGATTTGGAGGTGCTGATCCTCATCCCAGCCGCTTCACACTCGGCTGCAAACCTACCCAGCAAGAGCTGAAGGTCAGAGCTGGATCTTTCATGGAAGTAAATTCAAAGAGTCGGCGTACCCGGCCCGGAGGGTTACCGGGGTCCCACCCTGGAGCCAGGCCTGGGGTTGGGGCCCGTGACCTGGTGGCTGGGCCTTCGCCCATGGGGCCCGGCCGGGCCCAGCCCGAACCGGATACATGGGCTCAACCAACTGTGGACCCACCACCCGCAGGAGGAACATGACGGGTCCGGTGCAGTGTGGATCTGGTGGCAGACCGAGGTTGGCGGTCCAATCCCCAGACAAGGAAACTGGTTTTTGGGACATGGAACGTCACCTTGCTGGCGGGGAAGGAGCAGGAGCTTGTGGCGGAGGTTGAGCGGTACCGCCTAGATATAGTCGGATTCACCTCGACACATAGCATTGGCTCTGGAACCCAAGTCCTTTTAGAGGGGTTGGACACTCTCCTTTGCTGGAGTTGCTCCGGGTGAGAGGCGGAGGGCTGGGGTTGGCTTTTTGTTAGTCCCAAGACTCTCTGCCTGTGTGTTGGGGTTTACCCCGGGGGACGAGAGGGTAGCTTCTCTGCGCCTTCGGGTCGGGGAACGGGTCCTGACTGTTGTTTGTGCTTATGGGCCAAATATCAGTTCAAAGTACCCACCCTTTTTGGAGTCCCTGGGACGAGTGCTAGATAGTGCTCCATCAGGGGACTCCATTGTCCTGCTGGGGGACTTCAATGCTCACGTGGGCATTGACAGCATGACCTGGAGGGGTGTGATTGGGAGGAACTTGGGAGCCTGATCTGAACTCGAGTGGTGTTTCGTTATTGGACTTCTGTGCAAGCCGCAGTTTGGCCATAACGAACACCATGTTCGAACATAAGGATGCCCATCGGTACACTTGGTACCAGGGCAGCCTAGGTTGCAGGTCGATGATAGACTTTGTAGTCATATCATCTGACCTGCAGCCGTATGTTTTGGACACCCGAGTGAAGAGAGGAGCGGAGCTGTCAACTGATAACCACCTGGTGGTGAGTTGGATCAGATGGCAGGGAAGATGCCGCGTAGACCTGGCAGACCCAAACGCATAGTGAGGGTCTGCTGGGAACGCCTGGCAGAAGAACCTGTCAAGACAGTCTTCAACTCCCAGTTAAAGTTAATATCCAAAGTTAATATTAACTCTATAAAACCATTGATATATTAATCTAGTGGATATAAAGGACTGGGCTTGCTGGGAAAAAACAAATTTACTTGAAACCTTTTATTTTTTACGGTATATGTGACTCATAGTCGTGATCAGAGTGTGCAAAGAAAACTAAGATTATCACGTTTTCTTTGTATTTTCTGCTTATTAGTTGATCTTGTTTTGCTCCTTCGCTGCATCTCTCATGCTTGACTCCATTTCTTTAATTGGTTTGATCGGTTTCTGCGGTGGAGTAAAACTCTTATTGTTCATCGACACGTGGGAGAAAACAGATTGGTCCTAAGTCATCTTCAGCCCATCAAATAACCTTTTGATGTTATCATTTTAACATAAAATAAACAAGGCATCAGTTTTATTTTGAAGAGTGGATCCTCTAATTTTCTTTCAAATATCAGTAACCAGCATCTGTTAGAAGTTTATCTGCTTCCCAGATGTGTTGGGGAGCAGGTATCTGTAGCTTATCTGCAAACAGGAAGTAACTTGGTTCAGATCTAAAGTCTGGGACGTATAACAGGCAGGTTTAGATTTTGAGATTCTTTCTTTCCTCACATTGAAATAAATCTTTAGACATTCTGTGACAAACAAACCAAAAGCCGATTATCATTGACCCTCTTGTTGGAGCTGCTGAAACATCTTGTGATTCCTCCTAATCAGCTGTAACACGCTCAGATGAGGGAGGTTTTCAGTCTGACGTTACAGCAGAGAAAATGAGAGATAAAGGTGTCTCTTCTGTGTTGCTCTCAGCCTCACATTCCTGGCTGGCGGCTTAGTCACATGAAGAGTCTCTGTTGGCTGAGATCCAGACACATTGTGTGATGTGATTGGAATAAGGACCAGAGGAACGAGGGAAAGAAAACTCCGACTCCCCTTCTCCTGTTTGATGGCATTCCAACTGATGTTATGTTTTAACCCTCCCACTGTCTTTATGGGTGACCCCGCGAGGAAAGTTGACCATTGAGCAGGGCTGATGGTTTATCCCCTGAGGTCCACGTGACAGGGGTGAGGTGGTGCTCACTCCACGTGGACCCAAGGGATAAACCATCAACCCTGCTCAATGGTCAACTTTCTTCGCGGGGTCACCCATAAAGACAGTGGGAGGGTTAAAGTAGTTAAATCCTACCCTGGAAAAAAGGAGAGAGACAGAAGAAAACCAGGACAGCTAATCTTTATTTTCTGCAGCTGAACTTGTGAACTCCTGATAAGGAAAGCCAAAGGGAAAGCTGATGTCTTTCATTTTGATCCTGATGTTTTCTTAGCTGAATAAGCGAGGAATTCTGGGACTTGGATTGAATATTACAAAATAACAGTAAAGAAATCAGGACCTCAACGGCCAACGAAGTTAGGCTCCCACTATCTGTTGCCATGGTGATTCACACTCTAAGATGTGATTTAGCCGTGAAACACAAAAAACACAGTTTAACCTGAAGTTACCTTTTTAAAGCCACGTCACAGAACACAGAATCGCTGAGCTTTACAAGATGTGCTTCTTTTCTAAAGGGCCAGGATTTAAGATATATCAAATACCTACAATTCCTGTAAAGACCAAGTTCACTGGAGTTTTTGACAATTAAAATTGTGCCCACATTTTCTAAGTTAACACATCTCTTTTAACAAAGGTTGTTTCTGCATCTTGCTTCAGTCCCCCCCCCCACCCCCACCCCCACCCCACACACACACCCACCCCCGCGCGCAGCGACCGCAAACTCACTGATGCGCCTGCAGCCTCTCAGAGTTGCTGCTGCTCTAAACATTAAAATAATTATTTCATTTTCTGTTCCTCACTTCTGATTACCTTCAATGGTGTCTGTTTGTTGCAACCACTAGGTACAAAAACTAACTTGTTTTTATTTGACTATTTTTCTGTCCAGTCTCTGTTTATTATCTTCCTGCATCTCCTCTCAATCCTAAAGAGAAACTGCTACCTGGGTTCATATATATTCACCTTATGAGTTAGCTTTGAACAGCAGTTTTAAAAGATCTACTGGCCGCAAATGTAGCGTAGTGCGCGCCGCACATGGGCCGCATTGATGAGATGAAATCACCGGAGGACAAAACAGGTGATGCGCCCCGCTCCACAGCAGCGAAACGCATCAGGCACAAATAAAAGACAGAAAACATAAAAGGAAATGAGCCGACATGAACGATCGCGTGTTAAATTTGTTTTTGAGGTGGTGACACCTGATTTGATAATGTTACTGTGGGCGCAGATGTCTGGAGCGCGTCAACAATCAGAGCTTTGCATGCGCAAGCTGGTTAGGATGGGGGTGAGGGGAAGGTTAAGTTGCAAGAGGGTAAAGGTCATAATTTGGTCAGATGTCTGTTTTACGGCGGGCGTCAGATACCGACGCTCTGGCACAGCGCGTTGCCTCCCTACGCGCAGGGGCTCGTCACCTGCAGTCTTCTCCGAGGACTGCATCTTGTCGGTCATTATCATGTGACAGCGACTAGTCGATGACAGGCATAAAAAGTCACTACAGAGCAGTGAAGTCGACTAGTTGATACAACCCCTACTGGGGAGCCATATTTACTAGTTACTTTTGTAATTAAGTCGCTCTCTCCGAGTTTGACACACAGGCTAAACGTGAAAATAGTCAACATAGATGGGGAAGCTCAAATTAGAAAAGCTACTCAGATTTACGTCACTGAAAAGAAGCATTCATGGACTCAGTCATTTTGACTCGTAACAGGGAAGGCCGTTGTTGATTTAGCGTCCGGGAGAGAGCAGAGCGGTTAAATCGTTAAATTTGATGAATCATACAAATTTAATGCCAAAGTCGTTTCAAATGAATTCCTGAGCCAACACTGTTTTTGTTATTTTCTTCTCTAAGGTCACACAATCCCAACAAACATGGAGCACTGTGATTGGTGAGACAAAACCTTTTGGGCCAATGGTAGACCTGCTGAGCATGGCTAGATTCATCTGCAGGGCAAAATCTGTTTGCTACTGCTACGATCGGTTTAGATTTCTACGCCATTATATTGGTTTTGGTCATCACTTGTAATACAGCACAGCTATAAATGCATCAAATCTAAGGTCAGTGTCTGCAAAATAACTGAGTTAGCAGTATTTTTGTGTGTTCTTAGCCTAACACAGCCCAAACCTTAAACATTACCCTAAACCTAGCTATCAGGCTAGCTTCAATCAGCATAACAAAGAAAGGTAGTCATGGTGCGTTCGATTTGTCCTCGGAACTCGGAAATCCCTACTTCCGAGTAGGAAAGTTCAAACGAAACGCCCTCCAAAGTCGGACCTCCGAATCGGAAACTTGGAAGAATTTCAGAACTCCAACCTCGACATCCAAAAAGGCAGCTCTCCGTATCGACAACTGTAACTTTTGGGTGAAATGTGTTTATTTTACAAAACACACTTTTAAGAGCGCATTTAAAACGATGTTACATGTAGTGCTTGCAACTCTAAGCTGGTCAAACTAAAAGTTTTGTTTGCATGTTGAACGTACAGCTTAAAAATATGTTATTAAGAGGAATCTACAAACAATGGCTACTTGGGTGGTGTGCGTCGTCTTATTGGAATCCTGACTTCTCCGACTACGGTAACCAGAACGCAGTTAACTCTGCTGTGACGGCATT
Organism: Nothobranchius furzeri; assembly: GCF_043380555.1. Lineage (NCBI taxonomy): Eukaryota > Metazoa > Chordata > Actinopteri > Cyprinodontiformes > Nothobranchiidae > Nothobranchius > Nothobranchius furzeri. The sequence goes on from NC_091759.1 coordinate 9,849,216, forward strand.
CCCATTTCCGAGGTAAATCGAAAGCACCATCAGTTCTACATTAAGTCAAGACTTTCAGATCTTTTCATCTAATTATTCATGAGATAGGCAAATGCACCCAGACCTCATTTCCCACAGCTGAAGACACGACTTTATGTTTTTGGTGATACTTTATACTTCAGGGCTCCTATGGGCGTTGAAAGTGTAGCTGAAATAGTTTCATCACAGTGGGGCAGATACTGATACCTGTTTCTTGTACATCTTTGACCTGCTGATGCTGATAGTTGAGTTTTAGATCAGCCAGGAAAGCTGAGTATCAGGTAGTTCTGATCACCAACAAATGTGTATTTGTACATTAGGTTTAGATCCACGGCGTCAACGAAATTTGTATTTAAATTTATAGTTTAGCATAATCTGAAAAAAAAACATGTTCTTATTCAAAGTATTTGTTGCGTTCCACGTGCTCTTATTTAATCTTGCCTTTCAAATGAGGCACCGTCCTCCCCTTTTGATGGCTAAACTTGTCTGCTGTTGTTTTTTTAAGTTTATGCAAAAAAAAAAAAGAAGATGGCAGAACCAGGGCACAACTTATCACCGGTGTATGATGCATACCCCAAAAATGCCCCTCTATTCAGGGTTCTCACTTGAAAGTGTTTCAAGCACTTTTTTAAAGAACTAGGAAGGGAAATAATCATTTTGATTATTTAATTTTGTCGATGCCTATTCTGTGATCAATTTGGCCGATCCAGACTCCTGAGTAAGCACATCAAGATTATTTCTAGATCAGCAGCTTGGCTGATTATTACACACTCTGTGGGTTCATGATGCAAAGAAATCTCTGCTGAAAGGATCAACAAAATCTGAACTCCTGTTGACTGCTCTGTTCAGGTCGAGCTTGTCCAACCTGCAGCAGAATCTCAGTTCAGCTAAAGATTATTGGAAAGACGTCGGCAAAGCCACGTGCCTCACTGGTTGCTCAGTTTGACACAAAGATGGTATCAGACACGCATTTGCAGTCAGGCTTCAGGAAGTCCGCGGTTCTTCCCTCCCTCTGTCTTCAGAGACCTTCTCTGGCTTATTTAGTCAGCGGATCAAACAAATAACCAGAACCAAAAATCCAAGATCTGCTTTTAATTTTTGTTTTGTTAACTGGCACAAAAAAGGACATTTCTCTGTAGGATATTTATCACATTTAAATTATTGTTCCTGTTTGTTTTTGCTGTTGAATTCATAACAAGAAGAAGCCTAAAACTTCTGTTTTTTGTCTCTGCATCACAAAGAGATGCAGCGTGACGCTCGACTATGTAGAAATCTGAGATGATGCGGTGAAACACGAACTCCCTGGCGAGACCTCTCTAAGTTGTCATGGTGACCGGGAGGGATGGACAAAGGGGAGAGATGAGTGTCGTCTTTCAGCGAGAGGCTTTGGATTCAATAACAGAGCGAGAGGACCAGATTCTGTTTACAGTATTCATGATTTAAATGTAAACTTCTTACAGATGAAAATGTTTTTAAATCATTTTTAATGTCATTTTTAGATGTTTTGTCTCAGCAGTAATTGTCTGAAGGGATTTGTAACTTTTAGCCTGGAACATTGAAAGACAGAGAAATCTGTGTTTGTTATAAGAAACGTTCCTGTCTGCTGGGATCGGTTTCATCTCTGAAAGTCTCACTGAAGAACACAGACTCTTCCACTCTACACATCAATGCCTTTGCAGAATCCTTTTTGTTGTACTTTCTAAGGGAGCAGATTAGTGGTGCTTTTACGTCTGCTGATTCCTTATCTCGACACCCAACCTGTTCCAGAACAGGTTGGGTTTCCAGCACGAACCGCCGCTGTGACATAACCCGGGAAAGGAGAGAACCAGTTTTGTGATACTGAAAACCCTCAAACTGACCCTTGAAATGAACTAAATCAGATGCTATAATCCTGATTCAGAGTACTGACGTAGGGTCCGGGTCAGTAAAGGGCCTGTGGGGGATTTGAACCCACGTGATGCTCAGAAGACAGCCTGGTTGTCGTGTGACTCAGCTGCTTTTTCAGAAAGCAGAAATGGACTAAAGCCAAGTTTATATGCAGAATTCATTCTAAACACCTTGTTTTGACATGTTTTTGTTGGTTTTAATTGACTAAATTCTGACCTGGTTTATAGCAAAACATGCTAAAAAGTAATATATGTGATGGCAAGAATCTGGCAATACAATATAAATTCAATATGTTAAGATAATAAAAGCCAGATGAAATTTGCAATTTTTAAGACTGAATTACATCTGAAACCTCAGGCCCGAAGCTTCCAGGACACATCCTGTGTTATGCAGATTTGTTAGGTCAGAATGAAAGTGGTAAAACCTGCTGCCTCCTAGCAGTCGGGGTTTGAATTACACCACAAAAAACAAATTGCATGTAAATTGTCAATAAAAACCTGATACACTGCTTTTAAAGGGGCATTATAGAAGTTTGACAGCCAAAACATGTATAGAAATAATGAATTTCTTCTTAAAACATTCTCCTGCAATGTCCTGGTCCTGTAGAATGAGCCCTGGCATTTTTACTGTGATTGCCTGTTTTTCTGTAAAATCATAGAAAAAGAGAGCTGCTCGGGTCGAGCAGGCTGCTTCATGCACGTTCACGCTCAGGCATAGCCCTCCGAACGGTTCTTACATGTTACAGATACTAGTAACGTCACTGGCACGTTAGCTCGCCTGGTAAGTCGTTGGTCTTATGTGCTGAAGACCGGGGTTCGATTCCAGATGTGGATATAGTTTATTTAGTTTCTTTTTTTACGTTAATGTTATATTTTTTTACAGTAAGATGGACAAATTTTTATTTGAGACTCGCCGAACGGCATTGAATTCAGATAAAAAAGAAGTGGTTTCAACTTTCATTTTGGAACAATTTTTCAAGCAAGGGAAGGGAATGATCTGAGCATGCAGGAGGACTGACCCATCATAAACATTTGTCGGCTGTGCTGAAGAGAAAGGTACAGAACCAAATTATTTAATTAATTAGCTGCGTGCCCTCTGTCCTCTGGGACACACACACACACACACACACACACACACACACACACACACACACACACACACACACACACACACACACACACACACACACACACACACACACACACAGACACACACACACGGAGCTGACTGTCTCAGCTGCTATTTTAGTTAAGGAGTGTGCACGTACAGCATACGCGCTTCGTGCACGAGTCTACTATTGAAGCTGCCGTTACGCTTTTGGCCTGAGGGGGCAATCACGAGCGTAAAAATTCAAAACTCCGTAAAGTCCCTTTAAAGATTGAACGAGGACCAATTGCAGCTCCACCTCTCCTGAGTCTGTGTGTGACATCTTGTCTGTTGTCCATTACCTGACCCATCTGAACTCAGCCAATTGTTTACTCTGTTGTTCACGTGTGTGTGTGCGCGTGCGTGCGCGCGAGTGTGTGGGTGAGTGTACGTTCACCTTGGAAATTGGTTGCGGGAGGGGAAGTGTAATTGTCAATTGTTTTATACTTGGGGAGGGTGCTGGGATGGGAAATATGGGATCTTTGGGGCCATTTTAATCTGTGAAGCACTTTGAGTTGCATTTTTTTGTATGAAAAGTGCTTTATAAATAAAGTTGATTTGATTTGTCTTCTTCTGCGCATGCGATTCGCTTTGGGGCAGCGAATCGTTCACACTGGGGAGTGTTTGCTATCGCAGTTCAGTTATAATGTGAACAACCACACAAAAAAACTAAATTGGAATTGAACATTAAGTCCTGCAGTGTGAACGTAGCCTAAATATCTTCTTTTTTTCCCTGAATGTTAAAAGCTTCCTAAACACTTGATTTAATCTTGCTGAAGTATTTGGGTTTCTGTTGTTTCTTTGTAATCACCACCTTTTTAAAGCTTCTCATAAAGTTGTTTTTGCTTCGTCTCGTTTGCAGCCAGATCGTCTTCGTCCTCAGCGGGAGTTTGTAAAGTCTCTGTTCGGCATCGGGAAGCGGTTAGCCACGCTGCCAACCAAAGAACAGAAGACTCAGCGGCTGATCTCAGAGCTGTCGCTGCTCAATGGCAAGCTGCCGGCTCGGGTTTGGTTACCGACCGCTGATCATCAGCACCACGTCTGCAGGGTCCCCCACACCCAAGCTGTGGTCCTGAACTCCAAAGACAAGGTGAGAACCTCGCGCTGTCAGCAACTCTGATCACATGAAGAACAGCTCACAGTTAAAGACACAACGGCTAACATCACATTTCCTCTCCTCCTCCAGGCTCCCTACATCATCTACGTAGAGGTTTTAGAGTGTGAAAGCTTCGAGACGTCTCCGGTTCCCGTTCGGATCTCTGAGACCAGGATTCGTACGGCCCGTTCCGCTGAGAACCTGGACTGTGGAACGGCGGCTAATGCTAACAGTAGCATCATGACGTCAGAACACCGAGCGGGAAGCTTCTCCACCGTCCCAAACTATGATAACGACGACGAGGCGTGGGCCACTGATGATATCGGACAGCTCCAAGTAGAGGTACTCTTACAAGAAACTTTATTCTTTGAAAGTCCCAATAAGTCTTCGGAGTTTTTCGTGTCCTTGTCAGGAATATTAACCAGTTTGTGTGTTTCAGGGAGAGGCCCAGACCAGCAGCAGTGATAACATCAGTCAGTTTTCAGTAGACAGCATCACAAGTCTGGAGAGCAAGGAGCCAGTGTTCATCGCTGCCGGAGACATCAGGTAGACACACCCCGCTGGAGGACGTTGGTGTCCCTGAAGTGTGTATTTGTTACCGTCGTCCAGCTTTGATCTCTGTTGGTGTCGTTTCAGACGCCGTCTCTCAGAGAACCTGGCTCAAACACCCACTACATTCAAGAGGGACCCTGAAGACCCATCAGCTGTCGCCCTCAAGGAGCCCTGGCAGGAGAAAGTCAGGTAGGTCTTTTTTTTTAGAAGAAAGGATGACCCTTCATCAACTTGATACTGTTGCTGTTAAACTTTGTATTTGTGTTCAGGCGGATCAGAGAAGCCTCTCCGTACGGTCACCTCCCTAACTGGAGGTTGCTGTCGGTCATCGTGAAATGTGGAGATGACCTGAGGCAGGAGCTGCTGGCCTATCAGGTTCTCAAACAGCTACAGGTACAAACAGCCCCGAACCACCCTGGCACACGTACGCACAGATTTTATCATTTAATTTACTCCGTTTGTGTCCTCAGTCCATCTGGCAGCAGGAGAGAGTTCCTCTGTGGATCAAACCTTATAAGATCCTGGTGATGTCCTCAGACAGCGGGATGATCGAGCCCGTCCTCAACGCTGTCTCTCTGCACCAGGTGGGCAAAGGATCCTGGGAAAGGACCCTGCTGAAGCATTCATGTGAAACAGTTTGTGATCTGACGCCGGGGACACACCGGCCGCGGAAGCGCCGCGAAGCGCCGAGAAGCGAATCGCTCACGAAATTCGGCCGCTGCTCGCCGCTCCTCAGTTCAGATCAGACGCGCCCCAGTCGAGGCGCGCCTCGGCTCAGCTGTAGTTTTTCTTTTAAACACTTGGTGTCCTCCATTTCCTCTCTGCCTTTTCTCAGCTCTTTTCCTCTACGTTTGAGTGTGTGTGTGTGTGTGTGTGTGTGTGTGTGTGTGTGTGTGTGTGTGTGTGTGTGTGTGTGTTAACCTATGGTATGAGTTGTTTCTGCCAGTTGAATCTCTTGGAACCCGCTCCAATTCTGCAGCTGTATCCTAGCAGTTTCTTCCGAAATGGGTACGTAAATAATCGTGTTTTTCGGGGGTCGTACAGCTCCTTGTGTTTCTCAACTTCCATAATTAATTTAAAGTCATCCATCTTAACTGCTTGCCTCAGACTTTCTGCCTCTCTGTCCTGTTTGCTCCGGTGAAAAGACACCCAAAACCACACCCCCCTTCACGTGGTCACACACGCACACAAGTTCGATGTGTGTGTTTGTGTGTGCGTGTTCGTGTGGTTTTTCTGCAGTGTCTGATGACGAACACATTTGACTAGTGGGGAATTTTATTTTGAAATGCTTTATTTTGTTAACTTTACCGGCCTGCCTCTTGTGTCTAGGTTTGACTTCCTGCCAGAATTGACGCGATTCACCCGCGGCTCGCGAAAAAAATAGAGCCGACGCCGAAATGATCGCTGCACGGCGTGAGGCGATTTGCGGCGCTTCGGCGGCCCATGTGGTCTATAGAATAGCTTAACAAGGGCGCCGAATGAAGGCGGCCCCATTTTCGCGGCGCTTCCGCGGCCAGTGTGTCCCCGGCGTTATGTTGACATAAAACGGTGCTCAGATCAATTATTTACTTATTTATCTTTTGTCTGCCAGGTGAGAAAGCAGAGTCAGTTGTCGCTACTCGACTACTTCCTGCAGGAACACGGCAGCTTCACCACCGAGGCTTTCCTCACCGCTCAGAGGAACTTTGTCCAGAGCTGCGCTGGATACAGCCTCATCTGTTACCTGCTGCAGGTCAAGGACAGGTGAGGAAAACACAACGTCTCTGCACCATGTCGGGTTTGGGGTCTCGGAACCTTCTCACACATCCTCCTGTGATCGCTGCAGACACAACGGGAACATCCTGCTGGACTCCGAAGGCCACATCATCCACATCGACTTCGGCTTCATTCTCTCCAGCTCTCCTCGCAACCTTGGCTTCGAGACGTCAGCCTTCAAACTCACGTCAGAGTTTGTAGACGTACGTTTTGGGTATTTATTTTTTTGGGGGGAAAGGATTAAATTCCTGTTAAAATTAGACAGAGAAGCTCAGATCCTCGTTTAAACAAACACCTTTTCATCTGGTGTTTCCAGGTGATGGGCGGCCTCGATGGAGACATGTTTATCTACTACAAGATGCTGATGCTTCAGGGTCTGATTGCGGCCAGGAAGCACATGGAGAAAGTCCTGCAGATAGTGGAGATCATGCAACAAGGTAACACGTGTAACACACTCCACAGCTGTAATGGCTTTCTACGATTGGATCTAGGGATGTGTATTTTTGAAATTCTGGCGATACGATACATATCACGATACAGGGGAGATTATACGATATATCACGATATATTGCGATACATTCAGTCACAGACGTTACAAGCAATTTTTTTTTTACTGAATTTATTGTAAGAATGTTCAATAAACAGTCCAAACTGATACGTAATATGTTTAACATGAGGTATCTGAACCATGATGGAGGGATTTACATTTCAGTGGTGGAAACAAAACCCGCTGCACACTACTGCCAACTAGCGGGTGGCGATTGAATTGCGCAAAATGAAAAGAAAATACACAAATATTTGCATGTCAATTCTTTCAGGACTTAGATACACGGCTTTTGAATATCGATGTAATAATCGCAGGAAAAAATATCACGATATATTGCCATATTGATATTTCCGATACACGGCTTTTGAATATCGATATAATATTGCTGGGAAAAATATCACGACATATTGCCATATCGATATTTTCTTACATCCCTAATTGGATCACAAAAGTAAAATCCCGCTCTCCACCTTTATGTCCTCCGTGTGTTCCTAGGTTCCCACCTGCCCTGTTTCCATGGCTCCAGCACCATCCGAGGCCTGAAGGAGCGCTTCCACATGTCTCTGACAGAGGAGCAGCTCCAGCTGCTGGTGGAGCAGCTGGTGGACGGATCCATGCGCTCCATCACCACCAAACTCTACGACTCCTTCCAGTACGTCACTAACGGCATCATGTGACCCGTCACACCAGGCGGGGCACATTTAAGCTCTGTGCACAAAGTGGCGGCTTGATTTCTTTTTAGTTTTTCTCCTTCTGATGGAAGTCAGGAGCTAAACACGACACCGACTGGATTCACTGGATTGGAATACTGTGATTCTTTTGGAATCTTAACGGATTGATCCGATCAGCTTTTTGCTGGGATCTTGGAAAGGAAAGAATCTGGAACTTTTCTGCATCAAAATTAAATAAACAGTATAAAAAAGGCCAGAGGCATAAAAGACGTTTATCATCCGAGCTGCTGCCTGTGATGGATTTATTTTAGACCCCGTTGGACTTCTGCTGGACTTAACTCTGAACGGTTTGTGCAGCTGCTGCTGAAGACGGAGAAACGGAAGATCGTCAGATTTTAACTTTATTAAACCCTCGAAACCTGCACGGCGCAAAAGGCGAAAGCGACTTTCGAATCGGCCACAACTCCACAACGAACTCGACGAGCTGCAGCGACAAATATGAAACGGAAAACTAAATGGCCAGCTGTGAGATTTCAGGGGATTTGGCAGATGATGAAAACCACAGAAAAGATCCACTTTCTTATTACTTTAAGAAGAAAACTTGGAATTATGAAATCAAAATGTTTAATTTGCCTCCAGAATTTGGAACATGACAACAGCTAGTTCTCAGCTGACCCGAGCCCGACGGGGCGGCGAACACCAGCAGGACGTCTCGACTGACTGAAGAAATCTGTCGGTATTTGTGATTGTTCTTACAGAACAGAAACACTAAAGGGTAAAAGCACATCCAGAGCAAAGTGGAGTTTTTTTTCCTGGACTTTATTTCTCAGCAGAGAAAGTTTATTGAGAGAAAAAAAGAAAACTGTTCTCACCCCCTTTTAGTTTTGGGGAGTTCTGAAAATGTTTGTGTCAGTTGTTTCACCAGACAGTTACTGCAAAAGCTAAATCTGAGTAATTCTACATCTACAGCCAACTTCCACCAAACTAAGAAAGAACAAGCAGAATCGCGCTCTGTGTAGCGTGTTTTCAATCTGCATTCTGTATTATGGCCAGCAGAGGGTGACTGTAGTCTGTTTCAAAGTCATTAAAAGGGAAAAGGATGCTTTTTAAAAATCCATTACCTCAGCAACCATTTTCCTTTTACGACTAAATGCTCTAAATTCACAGTTTTAAACTCGGCATAATATTCATTAAGCATCTTCGTGAGTAGAAGATTCTTCCTTCACCTGTAAATAGCTAACGGTTGAGCTTAGCTCATTTGATGACACGTTGCTACATCCTTTATCAACGGTATTTTTCTTCATTTGTTATTAATTATTTCACACACTAAGAAAACATTTAACCAACGAATGAGCTGTTGCTGAACATATTTACCGTCCTGAGTGCCCTCTGCTACGTGAATGTTCAAATATTCAGTATTATGAAACATTTCTGGTTAGCATAGCATCCTGTCTGGTGGGAAAACTGACTTTTAACATCTGTTTTTCATCACTTTAGGTCCAAGTTGAATTTCAGACTTAAACTGTGCAATTTATAGTTTTGTTTTGTTTTTTAACTCAGAATATCTGTCAAAAACATTCGGTTCACATGGTAAAGGGGCTAACGTTAGCGCAAACCTTTGACCGGATTGGACGATTCCTCGCTCAGCGTCTGTGTTGTTTGCTCTAAATGGATCTCTTGTGTTACAGTCCAACGAGCGTTTTGCATATTTAACATACGATTAGCGTTCTTCCTCCTGGTTGGTTGAAACCAAAATTCCTCTGACTGAAGGGAACCAATCAGGAGATGCGGTTCTGCACGTTGGGTTTAAAAAGACAAATAAATAAATAAATGGACTCAATAAATGTATTTGTAAAATCAAAGATGACAGTTTTCCTGAACATGTGAAAGTGTTTTTTTTATATAAATGTCCTCTAAAATATCGTAATATTGTTGTCACACAGATTTGTTCTGACAAGCAGAAGTTTCTACTTTAATCTCTTTGCACTGGCTTTACTCCAGAGTATTAGCTTACTGTTTACACCTGGAAATACAAGATTAACACAAGGTGGAGTATTTCTTCTGTATTTTAAATATCTATCTTTACTAAAAGTAATTTGAGAATTTAGTATTAGGGCTGCACAATATATCGCAAATATATCGTTATCGCGATATCAGCATGCACAATATGCATATCGCAAAGAACAGATAAATATCGCAATGAATGGTCAAGTCAAATGTTTGCTACACATAATGCATTCTTTCAATCAAACGGAAGTATGTTTTTTTTAACAAACTAAATGGAGCTCCACCCATTTGTCCAATTGGGTGGGTTCTCCTGGGTTAGATGCCCACCCCCGAGGCGGACGGCACTTAATTTTGATGGTTAGCAAACACCTGCGTTAGCTTTGTTCTGCACTTTCTGCTGATTCTGCTTTTTCTGGGATCCACTGATTGCCTTTTCTTGTTCATTTCCTTTTTCTCTTTCCTCACATCTTTAGCATTTCTCATTCTCATGATTTTTTTTGCCATTTTTTGATTTATTTGTTTTTGATAATTTTAGTTCCTGAGTTAAGTTTTTATTGCAAATAATATCGTCATCGCAATATTTATCACTGTTATTGCATATTGCAGGTTTTCCTAATATCATGCGGCCCTAGTATGTGTGCTAGCCGATATACAATAATATCTAATGTAAACAAATTAGCTTAACCGCTAACTCCTAATGCCTGTTGCAGGTTTTTGTGCTTTGAATCAAACAACTCCTGTCCTTTTCTCACATTTGAGTTGAAAATTTAAGATAAATTGAATTATTGTTGCTAAAACCGCTGCTTCCAGTGTAAAATATTAATTATAAGCCCTATTTGGCTAATTGTGGCTAATGCTAACTTGATAGCAAGCTGAATAATTAGGCCTACTGAAAGCTGGTTCCAAATTATTGTATATTTTTCAAAATGTTCAAATATTTTAATACATTTATCTGATTTCCCCAGCTTTATTCATATCATGACGGTGATTTAAATAAATTATAGCTAATTTAATAAATGTAGCGTGCTGATAGAATTTGGCTAATATCCATTTTGTGCGTTATTCACCATCGACGTGTAATAAGACGCTAATTTAAAATTTGAATAAGAAAATTCCCTCTGGAATAAAGCCAGTGCTCTAGGAGGTCAAGTTTGTATGATTTATTTCTGTTTTGTCACGTTTCTTTTTGGCCACTATTAAAGAAAAAGCACATGTTTGTTGTTGTGACGGCAGCATCTTGTTACCTTCTGCTAACCGTAAGCCTGCTACGTTTTACCTAGCTGTGACTAAAGTTTACCAGAGAAGCAACTGAAATAGCAAACACTTTTTTGTTTTTTGCAATTTTCCTTATTTTATTAGAAATTGTAAATATGTATTTGTGTTTGTTTTTCCTGTACGAAGAATTGATGCCTTGAGACGTACAGAAGGTACAAAACTTATCAATGCAACCAGAGGGACGATTGTGTTTGTCCCTCCCAAGTGCTTTTATATTTGATATTTGAACGCTTCAGGGGTGAGTTTCAACAGTCTGATGTTTGTTTAGCTTCATGTGAAGTCACATTTTATATTATAACCACTTTATAAGTTATTAAATGTGTTTTAATGTCAGAACTAGCTAAATTGGCAAAAGGAACCCTTCAAATTGCCTGCAAAACGAAGCTAAAATAAGCACTGTTGGAACTCTGCTACTGAAAACCTTTCATTGCCTTCTTTGTTTCTTCCATCAGCTCTGAACACTTCTACACTATCAATGTGAAAAACTTTAAACAAGTGCTTTTATTCTAAATGAAAATGTTATTTGAGTAGATCCCTTGTTTTTACCGTCATCTGTTCGTACAAACGTAAATGCAGACACATTTTTGGTTCATCAACGCACTAATCCAACGCTAACTCAAACTAAAAATGAATAACTTATATATCTTAAACATAGAAAAATGTCAGTTTTTTTTATTTAATTTATTTTTTTTTATAAATGACACAAACTGGCCAGCCAGGACAAAAATGACCAATTTTTATTTTATTTTTTACAAAAATTCCACCTGGATTTTTTTCTGATTTTTAGATCTTAAAAAGAAATCAGCAAAATTTTTATGAACCTGGAATATCATGTTTCCCAAAATTTAGAACAAATAACTATTGATCTTATCAAAATAATTTAGAAAACTTAACAGTTTTCATGAAACATAGTCATTTGATTTTCCAAAAATGTTTTATATTTTATTTATTCATTTTGATTAATGACATTTTTTAATTTTACATTTAAACCACATTTTTTTTCTTCAGCTCCGACTCAGTGTTTTTAAGGAGAAACAAATACATCCTGTTTTAGTTCTAGTTATACGTCTGCTGATGTTCTTGATCTTCAGTCTTACCATGTCCTGACTAACTGCATGGAAACTCATCCAATAAACCTAAAACCTGGTTCTGACCTGGACTTTGGTCTTTTTATGCTCAGATGTGCTAAAGAACACTGGTGTTGTAGGATCTTTTTGACTTAAACACAGAAATTTCAGATTTTGAGTTAAACATTGACTGTTGAATCAATCTGGCTGTCGTTTCAGCAATTTTTCCCCCCCTGATTAGAAATTTTAAGGGTCACAACAGCTTCCAAAGTTTGAGTTTCAGACCGCTGTGACAAGTCTGTTGATTTTGCTGTGTTTGCTGATGAGAGGATACTCTGAGGTTGGTGGGATGTGAGATATGGGCTGCTCTTTCCAGCAAGGCTCAGTGTCACCCACGATGGAGAGGGTGAAATATTCAACAACCTGGAAGCTGCCGTGGATTACGTGAAGATCTTTATCAGATTGGATAATTGAGCACTTGAGCTGCTGCCGCCACAGTATCTGGGATGCACAGGTCAGGTTGCATTATGACACACTTAGGATGTTTGTGTACTAAACCAGTGGTTCCTAACCTGGGGGTCCCGACCCCCACAAGGGGGCGCCAAAGCCTCTCAGTGGGTCGCCAGGACCTCTCCACTTTAAGGGGTTAAAACTTCATTTATTACTTGTTTAAAGCCTACATTTTGCTCACATTTTTTTCATGAGTGAAAAGTTTACTGATATTAAGACAGGAAATAATTAGTACAGAAAAAGTAACACACTTTTAAGAACATTTTGCTCAGCTCACTGTTTTATTTTCAAGTGTCAAAAGTTCATTAAAGATAGGACTGGTTGATTAATCACAGCCTTTACAGTAAATAGTCTAGTATAAACAGTAATATGCACATTTAAGTACGTTTTGCTCAGTGTATTTTTTATGTGTCAAACGTTTATTGAAAGGAATGATTGATTTATGTGTTTACAAGCAACAATGTGTTCAGAAAAGTAATATAAACTGTCAAGCACATTATGCTCTGCTTGGTTTTGTTAATGACTTTGTTCTGTACTGGAGCCTACTATTACTGTTATCTATTGAATCAAAGCATATTAAAATGTGCTTGAACAATTTTATCATTTATTAATAATGTTCGTACTGGAAGAGAGAATGGGAGGGGGTCGTCAAAAATTTTTACTGGTAAAAAACGGGGTCCCTTGGGAAAAAGGTTGGGAACCACTGTACTAAACAACTCTTGTAAACATTTATTTAGACAGTGAACAAGCAGTTAAATAAACTGCATTTTTGTTCAGTTGCTGATTACTTAATTTATAAACTTTTAATTTCATTACTTTGAAATCTGACAGTGTTTGGAAGAATTTAGAGGAAGTTTTTCCACTAAGGAAGTCTTTAAACTTTATAAATCCAGTTCATACTTCTCCTTCGACGACTCCTTCTTAATAACATTCCCAAAAAGATTCAAAGATAGATTAGGATTATGTAAAGCTTCATTAAAATAAGGAGGCTATAGTATTCTCTTCTAAATGGCTAAAATAAACTAAAGCGCAGTATACGATCTTGGACACTAGAGGGCAGCAACCCCCATCTCCCCTTCATTTCTATGGGCTGTTGTATGCCAGAGTGTTGTTCTGTTTTTGGCCTGCAGAGGGCGGAAAATTCCATCTTTCAGTTATTTTTAAAACAGAAAAGGTTTATTTACCTGCAGCGTTTCGTTTGCGGCTGCAAACATCATCAGGCTGACGCCGATGGTGTCATGGTGGATGGTGGATAAACGAAGGAAGTGACGCCAACATCGGCAACGAAACGTTGCAGGTAAATAAACCTTTTCTGTGTTGTAAAAAGAACTGAAAGATGGAATTTGAAACTCAACACGGCAAGAACACACCAAAGATGTTTAAAGAGGGCGGAAAAATCCCCATTCTTTCAAGGCAACAACAGTGGAAGAATTCAGAGGAAGTGTTTCTATTAAGGAGGTCTTTAAACTTTATAAATCCAGTTCATTCTTCTCCGTCGACGACTCCTTAATATTAACATACCCAAGAAGATTTAAAGAAACATTAAGACATTTTTAAAGCTTAATTAAGATAATGAGACTCTGGACACACCCCGATTAAATGTGGTCACCTTTTGCTGTTTGCTGGCCAAAAGATTTATACTCTCACCCACCAGCATACGGTTACTGGGTTGCATTGGCTACACCCCCTATCCACCTGGAAAAGATCACACATAGTTTGAATGGCTCGGTCAAGAATTTTAACATCATTAGGTTATCAGTTATGTTTTATTTTGACAGTGTGTCTGTGGATAATATTTAGATAGTTTCTTTTGTTTTGATTTAGTGTCACTGTGAGACCTGTTTTATGTTTGTTTCTCTGAACTGATCCACTGTGTTTGGGTTAAGTGGGGTGGGTCAGGAAGTTTAATAAAAAGACTTTGATCAACAAATTCTGGTGATTTAGTCGGGATAATCCCAGCAGCACCAGTGTGAGACCCCGTCCATCCTTTATTTATAAAGCACATTTAAAACACAGCAAGGCAGCTGACCAAGGTGCTGTGCAGTCAAATCAAGAAGATCATAAAAGCTACAGTAATCAAATGTGGCCAATAAAAAATTAACAGAAAATAAAACGCTCAATAAAAACAGTCCAAGGGGTAAAAGTATGTAAAAAGAACAAAGTTAAGATTAAGAGAGAGTGCAAAAGCCTAAAAGATGGGGAAACATAGCGTCAAGGTCCAAGTAAGGCTAAAATAGTGCCCCGTTAGTGGGGTCTTGGACGTGATATGTATCGACTCCGAAATACCGCTTTAAGATCTGTGCAGAAAAGCGTGAAGGAGTGCTGTCCTTTCTCAGTAAAAGAAATCGAAGACAGCAGTGAAACAGGAGAGGTTGGACTGCGATGTATTAGGAACAAAGCTCGTATAATAATCAGAAAAAACAAACATTAAAATAATCCAAATCAAACACAGCAGATGTTTCAAAACGGATTTATGTGAAATGGTTACTTTCGAACAGGACTAGTGACTTTAATCACATTTTGACTTCATTGTCATAAAACGTATTCTTTCTTTTAAATTCATCAAATTTTAACATATTTAAAATGTTACATTTTGAACAAAAAAAAATCTCTGAAATCCTTCAGAAAAACAAGAAACAGAAATTTTTGTGCTAAAATCTACATACCGGTACATACCCACTCACTTGAACGAAGTGGAAAAAGGTGATAACCCACTCTGTGGTGTCCCCTGGCTTTGCTGCAGAAATGTTACAATATAATGAAATCATCTTTATCTCCAGCGTCCTTAAAATCTTCCTGTGTGCAGATCAATATATGGGGATGTTCTTTAAAAGAGTAAGGCTGTAGCACACCAGTGGCTGTTTCTTACCAGAAAAAAGTATTTATGTTGCTAATATTACATTTTAATGGGGATAAATACCATCTGTGTTTACGTTATACTCCAAATCCGACTCCAAAAACAAATCAAGACGAGCCTCGGAAAACATCTATAAAGGCTGAAAGCCCTTGACAGAAAACTGTTATTTACTGGTGATTTTGTTTGATTCGACACACTTTAAAGAGCAAGTCACCCCCTACTAGAGTCTTCCTCCACTCTCACTTCCTGTTTGAAAAATGCAACACATGCTGTTGCCTGGCAGACCGAGAGGGTAGAGCCGCTAACAAATACACACATACAGTCTCACGACGACATTGTGACATCATATGGTACCAGCCAAAAGCGATGGCAGATTTAAATTCAAATGTAGTGCAGAGTTTTTACCTGAAGAGGGTGCAACACTGTAGCCTGGCCTGCCAGACTCCTCCTCTGTTTAATTCCGCACTGAGAAAGGGTCTGGGAACTCTCCTATTCAAATAACCCCACCCTCTGAGAATTGTAACC
This sequence comes from Nothobranchius furzeri, assembly GCF_043380555.1. Classification (NCBI taxonomy): domain Eukaryota; kingdom Metazoa; phylum Chordata; class Actinopteri; order Cyprinodontiformes; family Nothobranchiidae; genus Nothobranchius; species Nothobranchius furzeri. Next base: position 9,865,129 of record NC_091759.1, read on the forward strand.
GAGCCAATCAGCGCTCAGCAGCGTACGTCACACACCACAATGCCGAGTTTGTCGAACATGGCGACTGAAGCGGAGTTCGCTGCGGCTCTTTCCTCTGTTCTAAATGACTTGAATGTCTTTAAACCCACAACAAGTAGAAGCGCTAAAAGTATTTCTTCTAAAAAAAAAGATGTCTGTGCCGTTCCCAGACGCCTTTTTTTACTACTGCTAAAAAACGACAGCGTCGCGCGGTACAGTCAGCATTTCCGTCTTTTTTCTGATTGGTTATTTTTGAGCTGGCTAGTACCGCCACTCAAGTGCTTCTCTGCATCACTGCCTGTGAGTTACCAGACGTACTCTGCGCAGCGCTGATTGGCTCTGTTAGAATTATCAGGGGGTGGGGTTATTTGAATAGGGAAGTTACCAGACTTCCTCTGTGCAGAATTAAATAGAGGAGGAGTCTGGCAGGCCAGGCTAGCAACACTGACAGTTTTAGGCAGAATGTTTAAATTTTAACAAAGATGCACTAAAGCACCAAATTATTGACTAAACGTGTCTACAGCACAGTTAGTCACTCATTTATATAGTTTATCAGCAACAAAACAGTTGATTTGGGGGTGACTTGCTCTTTAAGCTCAAAACTGCAGCAAGATGAACCAGTAGTCATATTCAGTGTAGGCACCATACTCTCTGCAACTGTGATTGGTCAAATGACGAGTTTGTGACACCCCCCCCCCCCAAAAAAAAAACACCCAACCCTTCAGATCTATACGACTTGTGTCATCACCATATATGGCTTCAAAAAAGCGACATGTTTGCACATGTACATCTTTAGTCTGTAACTTTGAGGCACGAAAAATATCGACTTGGCTTGAATGAACTTCTGGTTTAGAGTGAAAAGTGCATTAAAAAGTGACAAGTTTCAACACAGCGGGTCGTGGAACGGAACTTTTCAGTGAGATTTGAACATTTTCTCCATAGATTTTCTCTCAAAGACGCCATAACTGGCGTTTTCTGACGCAGAAATCACTTCACTGATCAGTGAAAAAAAGGAGCAGAGACGCCAGCTCGTATTAAATCCACGCTATTCTAATGGCTAATTAGCTATTTAATAAAATCTGAGCTGATTAACATCTGATGAAGGATTTGGCTTTAAGCTGAATTCAGAACTAAAGGAAAATGTATCTGAATTCGTCGAATGATCTCTCACTGCTTTTCTTTCATCTTTTGGCCATTCTGAAGTGCATTTCTGTCTTAAAGTTCAAAACAATTAAAACTTTAGCAGTTGCAACTTCCTAAAAGGCCTTTGTTTGGAAAAATAGCTTTTATGGTTTACTGGACTGACAAGCTAACTGCTAATGTGAGCTTAGGCACATTACTGCCTTCCAGTTTTTAACATCGTTACCAACTTTGCATTTCAGTCATGAATGCAAAAATCTTGTGCAGCAGCTGAATGTAGCACTCATGCTAATCCAGAGGTCAAGTCCAACAGGAAGTTCTTCATTTCTGTCTGTAACATATGTAATGGATCAGAACCATTTCAAAAGGACAGCAATTCACTTTGATCTTGATTTTGCTCAGACTAGCAGTTAGCTCCTCAGTCTCAAACGGTGTAAAAGCCGTTTCTCCAAACAGAGGTTGTTCTGGAAGCTTTTTACAGACAGGTACGACAGTAATGGTTGATAACTAGAAGCTCTTCTTAATTTAATAATTGATCAGATCCGTTTTCATTAAAAAAAAACTTTTTTCTTCTTTGTGTTTTTTTGATTTCTACATCAGCAACAGCATGTTTAGTGCGTGAATTTGTTTACTTTTAAAATGTTCTATACCAGGCTGGAGGATTTGGCTGCTGGCCACACTTAGTTATCTGTGTTAATAACAATAAAAAAGGATTTCAAAGCAGCAGTTAAGAGTTTTAATAAATAAAGACCTTGGTTATTCTGATGAACCCTTCATTTCATCAGTGGCACCCGTTTGGTCCGACAGAATCGCTCCTCCGATTTCTCCAACTTTACAACCCGGAACCTGAAAGGAAACCGTGACCCCGCTGGACAGAAGCACTGGAGTTTAGGCGCCGCGCTGACGAAGCGTGTGAGCTTCTTGCAGCAGACTCGGGGAGTTCCGGAGGTTATCCAGACGATGATGAGGATAGGCCTATAGGACCACACAGTCAGAATCCTTTTCTTTCCTTCTGGCTTGGTGTGACCCCTGACCTCTGGTCTGAAGGCAGAAACAGAAACACAGTCCGAGGGGTCACGGGAGAATGCCCGACCTACGTTTTTAACCCTTTCTGCATATTTTAGTTGGCAGGAATGTGTCTTCTGACCTGTTGTGACGCCTGTGCTGATTCCAGCTGCTGCTGCTGCTGGTACTCCTCCCGCTGGAGCTGCTGGGCCAACTCCAAGTCACTAAGAGGTCCTGGAGCTCTGCCCTGCTGCTGCTGCAGGGAGACGGCCACCAGGTAGTCCTGGGATCGACAAGATCTGGTCAGCAGTGCGTCAGAGACAGGTCACATCACCTCTCAGTCAGCAGAAGGCCTCACCTGGTCGATCTGCCTCTGCTGCTCCTGGGAGCTGGGTGGCAGGTGGGAGGTGGGTGGGGCTCTGCTGGGAGGGTGGCACAATCTAAAGTCAGAGTCACAGAAGTTCCCATCTCCTTCCACATTATGAAGAGACTCCCAGACCACGCTCTCCTCCTGCAGGAAGCCCTGGTCGGTCACGAGCAGGTACAGGTGACCCTGGAGATGGACACAAACATCATCAGCAATGTGCACACACCCTTGTGTTTGATCAGGGTTGCATGATGTGTGTCATCGCCACCTTGTGTTTGATCATGGTACTGAAGTGGTTGTTCCTGAAAAACACTGAGATCTCTCCCTCTTTGGCCGTGGTGTTGAGTTCACATAGGCCGTGGTACGAAAGCTGAGTCGCTGTTGACTCCAGGAACTGCTCCGCCACTAAACCTGCAGGACACAAAATCGCACGTTTCATCATTGAAAAGTGTGTGTGTGTGTGTTACTAGTATACCTTCAGTGACTCGGCTGCTGTCTGCAGAGTGTTTGCAGTCAATGATTCTCTCCACCAGCTGGTTGTAACTCAGTTTCCCAACAGCAGCAACCATCTCTGGACTCTAAACCCACACAGAAAGAAAGTTATGTCATTTTATGTCACTTTATTATCAGTGTTTGTGGTTTTGGGGATGATTTTGCACGTTTTGCATGTAAACCAGCAGCATCCAGGTCTGGCGAGTTACCTGCGGGTCGACCAGCCAGCCGTGGTACAGCGGGATGTCCAGCAGGTCGAACACAATGCATTCTGGAGTGTATTCAAAATCTGTGACTCCGGTGAAACGCACGTTAACATCCAGACCCGTGGACAGCTTCGGGAGCACGGCCATGGCATCGCTCATGTTCTGCAGAGACACACAGATCCATTTTAAATCATCATCATCAAGCAAATACACCAGTGATGAGGAGAAGTGGAATAAAGAATCTGTACCTGCTGAAAGTTGAGCTCCATGCCATTGGTCTTCTCTCGGGGAGTGATGGATAAAACACACTCGCCTACAACGCAAAAAAAAAACAAAACGTATCAAGTAATTAATATGGGGGTGAAAATTTATAAGAACTGATATTTTTACTTATTTCAAACGTTCTACTATCAAAACAGTTCATAAATAATAATTAATGTTATTGTGAGTGATCTTACCCAGGTGAGCCATCAGGTCCTCAGTGGTGACCACTTCAGTCTGAGCAGGAAGCTTTGCCTACATACACAATTATTACAAATCAGGACTTCAAAGGTTAAAAGTTAATTGTACCAGAAGTTTGGACTTTGTAGCTTCTAACTGCTTTTACTGTGAAAATCAGCCTTTCATCCTTTTATTTTGAAAGTCCCTCAGCAGCATCTTCTCACCTCAGACTCAAACATGGTGGTTTAACTTCTCTAAAGTTTTTATTTTGCTTGAATTTTCTTTTCACAAGTGAAAATTAAAGAAAATCTCTGAAAACGTTTTGTTTGTATGTTTGTTTGTTTACCTTCCAGCGGAGGAAGAGCGTGTTCATGATGGCCAGCAGGGGACAGGGTCCGTTCTCACTCTGAGTGACGATGGGGGTCTTCTTCTCCTTCCAGGTGATCCACTTCACCAGGTAATAAGCTGGCATGGAAGGTCCAGCTTCTGCAGGAGCTGCAGTAGCACTGGGATGAGGTGCAGCAGCTGTGGCAACAGCGCCACCTGTGGTCAGGAGGAGCAACGACAGTCACAAAACTAAACTTAATCCTGATTCATGAGTGAATTGAGTTGTTAGACTGTTGAACTAAATTTTAAGGCGCTTGACGGAGGAAGAATAAACCTCACCTGCAGCTTCCACCTCCACCACCTCCTTCAGACTGGGAACTTCCATCGACGAGGAGCAGCCTTCGACGCCTGGAGCCGAATAGGACGATGATAGTCCGTCCTCTATGTCCAGAGAGTTTCCTGTGGTTATGATCCCATCTGAAAACTCCAGGCTGGGAATGGAGAGCGACGCTGAGTCAGTGGATTCTCGCTGATCGTCTGAACCACCTGTAGTCAGCACTGAGGAACTCTCCTCCAGGACCTGGTCCAAACCTGCATCCAGAAACAGATCAGATCATTACAACAATACTAAAGCAGACTTCTTTCACTTTTTTAGCACCTGTGTTAGAATTCTTGCACTAATTTTTCAAACAGCTGTGATCTGAACCTGCTTCAGTAAAAATAGTTTTGTTTGTTTTATTTTTGTTTGTTGTTTAGCAGATTCTCTTGTTCTTGCCTGCAGCTGCTCGTATCCCGTAAAGACAAAGGCTCATTCACAGCCTCTTCTGCTCCGCTCCCCCTCAGCTTCCTGAATGTTAACAAACTGGAACTGTTTTACAAAAACCTAACAGGCGACGCTCAAATGACCCAAAACCAGTTTGTCAGTCTCCTGATCCCTCTGTGGTTCGCTCTTCTAGATGCAGAAATGTGAAGAAAACACAGCCACATGGTTTAGTCCATGTTAGTAACTGAACAACACGTTGTGTAGCTTATGCATTTGGCAGATGCTTTTTCTTAAGAAAGGGGAAAGGCATTTAAAAGTAGGCACCTATATTTGTAATATTCAATTAAAAATAAGCTGCAGAACATCTGGATTGGAGTAGATTATTGTTTATGTCAATCCTGAGGGTTTAAAAAGGTAAACAGACTTCTTCTCTCATCATCTGGAGACCATTCTTCTTTCATTGTAAAGACTTCTTTAGTTCTGACGGGGATTGGGAATTTGATCTATTAATCAGCGATGAAAACCTCACAAACAGGAGAAACTAAAAGGAAGACGTTCTAGTCAAACAGCTGATCTGGGACCCGTTCTGACCCATTACCTGACTCTCCACCGGTCTTGATGTGTTTGAGTTGAACTGAAAGCGTTTCGTCTTCTGTAGTGACGAGGGTCACGGTCATGTTTTCAGAAAGACTTGGTGATGACTCAGGTGGTGTGGGCGTGGCCTCGTCCTCCTCGTGGACAGGACGAGGACTGTCTGCTGCTCCATTGCTGCTCTCGACTCTGCTGCTGTGATCGAACCCCTCTGTCGCCATGGTGACAACCGTTTCTTTGGAGACACTTCCTGTGAGACCTGGCTCCTCTTTGCTCTGTTCAATCTGCAGGTTTGTCGCAGCCGCCGGCTGTGAGCTGGACTCCGCCATGATCAGCAAATTTAACAAATACTGACAAATCAAGATGCACCAGCTTCACGGGGATAGGAGCTCTTTTTTTTTGGTCCAATAGCTTGATTTAATGTGCAGGTGATTTTCTGGAGGTAGTAGACAACATCTGAACTTTTAACAAGGCCATAAAAATCACTCAGAAGAGTTATTTATCCGTGAAAGTCTTCATAAACACCTCTCTATCTGAACAGGATCAGAGTTTCAGGCCTTCTAACCCAAAGGTAGGAAACAGAAATATTGTCAGGAGATTTTCTTTTTTCTTCCTTCTGCAGATGTCCTGTTGGCCCTGAGGAGAAAAAAAACAGTAATTAAATATAAAAACTTGTGGTCACTTTTGTCTCCAAACAGTCATTTTGTGGCTCGTTGTGGTCAATCTAAAACACACGAAACCCTAACCATTCGGGTTTAATATGTCTGCTTTCTTGAGGGCACACGTCTGATGTCTACACACAAAGTAGCTTGGTTGCTTAGCTGTTGTCTATTGTTGCCACACCTTTACTTTTAACTGACAACAGACTAAAACTGTAAATCTAAACAGGGAAGTAACTGTATGGAGTTGTCAGACCGAGTTCATCTTCCTGCATGAAAAAGATGCATTGGATTACTGTAAACAGCACAGGGGGCAGTCATTCGTCAGCCAAACAAGTGCTTAAGTTTCCCGTAATGCTCCTCAGTCTGATAACACCCAGTCAGCTCAACTTCGCTCTGATTAAACACGTTTTACAGGTAAGCTTTCCTCTATGGCCACCTCTACACACCTTTGACATCATTAGCTAAACAGATGTCCTTCCAAAACAAGCCTCACCTCAGCAGAAACCTGCCTCAGCCACGCAACATCCTGCTGACGCCTCAACACTAAGCAGATTTCAGCTGTGACACAACTCCATTCGCTAGCAAACCTGAAGCTAACTTCAACGGCTAAGTCACCCAAGTTAGCTTCGTTCCGCAAAAACGATAAACTAATTCAGGAGTAACTGCTCAAGATATGCCACCGACCTCTGAATCAAATATAAAACGACCACCAGTTTTTAAAAGCCTCACCTTACCAATCCCGGATGGAGGTCTGTGATCTGTGCTGATGTGATGCTAGCTGTTTACATTTTTCCCTACAGGCCACGCCTACCACCGGGTACGCGCTATTTATGCTCCGGCGAACGCGGCGGCGCACCGACTATGTGGAGTTTAATCACAGCTAACTTCAACCTAAGAAAGGTTTTTGATGCCAAGATCAAAATGTTGCATAAATCATTCATGTGTAAAGTCACTTTATCCGCAGAACATCCAGGCTACATGTTAACCAGCAAGTAATCTCTGATAATTTACAATTTCCTATTTAGAAATTGTTGGGGACAATAAATGAATGAATGAATGAATAAATAAATAAATAAATAAATAAATAAATAAATACCCCCATCTTTTTTGTTTAAATTTATAATTACTTTGTTTTTTACAATTTATTTTGTCATTTCTTTTAGCCAAGTGATTCGCTCGATGACAGGTGAGAAATTATAACACACTTTTTATTTCTACATCACATCCGGTTATCCGAACAGTTGTGGCAGGAATTCCAGCTTATTTTGTGGGATCCAAATTCTTTGGGCCACTTTAGAATCACGAGGCTCCCAAACGAATTTTTTCCGGTTGCCACATTGTGTTCTCGCCAGATATATTTACTCAATACTGAGTAGTAAAAAAAACAAACAAAAAAAAAAATAAATAAAAAAAAATTCAACAAGTCATTTTCATTTATATATTTTATTATTTCTCACATTTCTGTTCATTTAGGTAATTTAAACTGTTTTACATCGGTATTTATTGTGAATTTTTATTTGTTCAGCTAAAATCAGATTTTTGGGGGGATCATTTTTGTTTATTTATTTGTGAGAGTTGTTTACTTTCCTCTTTTTCCTTTCCATCTGATGCCAGTTACATCTGTCTTGTTTCCCTAATCTCTATTCACTTGCTCCTATTTTTGACTTTTCACCCTGTTCTTTTGAGATCAGTTTGTTGCGCATTTACTAGACTTCTGAACCCATTCAGTGTTTTTCTGCTGCCTCTTGGGTCTTTCCGTTGTGCTCTGCCTTGTAAAGCAAAGCTCTCAAATGGAGACAAATAAAAGCATAAACTGTACATGTAAAATCGCAACTTGACTGCAACAAATGTAATAAAAATAATCCTTTATTTTATATATTGACACTCGTTTATGCTTATGTCGACTGTGGCGCTTTGTTCTACTCATAACTGTTCACACTTTTCCTCTGGAGCCGATTTCTTACGACAGAAATCTGTGAAAAGAAAAAAAAAAGAACAATGAGCAACATTTAAAATTAAAGATCTTTATCTATCTTTTAGTTTAGCATTGTTTTTAGAAATGTACAGCAGAATAGTCTCCTAATGGTAATTACATTTTATTATTGCATCTTTTTCCGAAAAACACTCAGAAAATGCTTCACTCAAAAGAAAATACAAAAATAAAAAATTAAAACATTAAAAGAATGTAATATGAGACGGGACAACAAAACAAAGAAAACCACAAAAATATAAAAACGAGGCACCCGAACCTTATCTGGTAAAACTGTTCAAATAAAATGTTTTTAATTCATGTTTAAATGTAAATATTTTTATTAGATCCAGAACAATGAGGGAAAATAACTATTCAGTTGAGGTGTTACCAGCTGAAAAAAAGATCTGGAGGTTTAAATCAGGTGTAGAGAAACTAAATCCTTTCTAATTAGATGAACAGTAAAATTAAAAATCAGCACTTAAAAAGTATTTCTTAAATGAACCAGAAAACACCAAGAAAAGCTATCCATTGTTTGCTCCCTTTCAGAATTTTGCACAATCTAAACATATGTGATATTTCTCATATTGAGACAAGTAAAAAAAATCCAAGCCATTATTAGAAAAGTTAGTTTTAGGTTTAGAACTACTCCTCAAGTGGAACGAGAACTTAGAACATGAGAACGTCTCCATCCAGTCACCCACCTGCTAGTCCGTTGTAGATGAATTGTTTGTCGTGACGGAATCCCAGACTCTCAGCCATTTTTTTAAGGTTGTCATGGTCCACCTTATGCTTCTCAACATCCCTGTGTAAGCCCTCCCTTTCTGATAGAAACACAAACCGTATTACACACAGTTACTAAACCTTTTCTACATTCTGTGATTTTACAGAATTTTCATTTTATTAACAATAAATTTTGAGCTTTACTGTAGCTGATCAGGTATTGATGTGTGGAGGTTTTGTAGGGCATCAGCAAACAGTTGTAGCAACTCTCGTAGTAGTCTATGTCACCAATTCCAGTGTAGTTCTGAACGATTCCCTCTTTTTCCACTTCTAACACACAGAACACACGGATAAAAATCACAACACACACCAGTAACAAGAATGGTGCAGAACTAGTCTAACACACTACACCAACATAACAAATACAGCAAGGAACGCAAATATTTGAACATGCTGCGATTTCGCAAATTCTCCCGCTTAGAAATCAGGGAGGGGCATAGGCGTCATTTTAACCGGGGACGCCAGGGACATGTCCCCGGCAAAATTTGTGATTGGCAGCTGCGTCCCCCCCACTTTCAAAAAAGCCTGCTGATGAGGATTTTTGTTTTACCAGCTCAGATCTTATACCAGGGGTCGGCAACCTGTTCCCATCAAAGAGCCATTATTACCCATTTCCCACAGTAAAGAAAACACTGGGAGCCGCAGCGTTGTGGGCGGGGCCTACCCTCAGACAGCAGAGACCTGCTCCCAACAGGTGACAGAACAGCAGCCGGTACCGGTCGCTCGCATGGGCGTCGCACCCGTGGGGGATACAGCACCCACACTTTTCCAGCTGTTTTGCTCACCTCCACACCAGTCTGTTTTTTTTTACGTCGCACTGCACTCTGTTTGCCTCATCTCCTTCTTCACCTCCCGCTTCTGACAACCGATGTCGGGTTCCAGGAGAGCAGGAGATGGAGGGACGGAAGAGCTCGACTGAATTCATAATTTTACATCTTGACATTAGCTGTTCAAAGTCAGAGTTTGATAAAGTGAAGAACAACAATTTGCAGAGGTTTATAACAGGCGCAGCGCCAGGTTTTCATTTTTGGGTGGGCCACGGTAATTATGGACGGACCTTAATAAGCAGTGACTTAAGTGAAGCAGGCAGGTCGCGCTAGAAAATTTCGTTTAAAAAGACGTCATAAATGTTTCCCCCCGTCATTTTAATTTCTAAAATATGAAGTAAAAACTCACAATTTAATTTTCATTCATTTGTCATTAATATGTAGTCTACACCCGTGCGTTAAGTGGACCATCTTCCAGCATCCAGCCCACCTCTCCAAATGCGTAAAATGTGCATCAGCCGCTAGTTAGGCGTGCCACGCGCACCGTCAGGTCAGCCCAGACAAGAGCAGAGCAAATAGAGAAAGAATAGAGGATAATTGTGTCTGGATGTGGATGGAGATTACATTTTACAGCAGCCTGATCATCATTTAAATACGTAAACCATCACCTGTCTTCTAGTCCACGCTATCAGCATTAATTTAATTGGTGTGTGTGTGTGTGTGTGTGTGTTTTCCACATCAAACACTGGTCTAACCAACCAGACCAGTAACATATTAATGTTACAATTAAACAGTTTCACTTCATGTAGGCTAGGAACGTTTCACCTGCCGTGGCCGGACTGCTTCTGCTCCACATAAACTTAGTGCGTGATCAAATGTCTCTACAGGTGCTTGCTGAGCTCAAGAGGCTATTCTGCCTCAGACTGGATGCGTCATACATCTCCATATTAGAGACGGGAACAAGCGCTATTCAGCCAAAGTTTCATAATTTCATAAAAAGAACATTTTTCCAAGCGACACATCCCTCAGAGAGACCGGGTTTCCAGACCGCTTCAGTGGGAGGAAATCTTACCGCATGTGCCGTGGTTCTGCACTGACGCATGACGCGTCAACCTGGTCTCACATTAAGACCGGGTTGGAACTGTTCAGGTTTACGCAGACAATCTTTACATTTAGAATTGGCATACAGATGTAAAATTAATGCAGTAAAATATAAAGCTTTTTATTTAAATAGCCATTCATTATTTTACAAGCACAGAGAGCCACATCAGATGGATGTAAGAGCCGCATTCGGCTCCAGAGCCGCGGATTGCCGACCCCTGTGCTAGCCTACTTTATTGTCCCCAGCAATTTTTAAACCCCACTCAAGTGTATGGTTATTGTCCCCAGCAATTCTGAAAACAAACTGACGCCCTTGGGGAGGGGTCTGACATTGACATTGTAGGTGCATTCCCACTGTAAGAGACAGTATTTAAACATTTCAGGAAAGCCTATTTAATGATTTTTTTTAAAAAGAAATTATTTGTATTTCTTACTGCACTATTTGAACACCTGGAAAAAATAAATCAGTGTTAATGTTTGGTACAGAAGCCTTTGTTTGCAATCAGTTCCTGACCACACTGCAACAAGGATTTTGACCCACTCCTCCACAGTGACGTCCTTTAGATCAGTCTGGTTTCAGGACTGTCGCTGAGCAACAAGAAGTTTCAGCTCCCTCTTAATGTTTTCTATTCGGTCTGGAGACTGGCTTGGCCACTCCAGAATCTTGACATGCTCTTATGGTGCCACTTGTTGGTTATTCTGGTTATGTGCTTTGGGTCATTGTCATGTTGGAAGACCCAGCTATGAACCATCTTCAGTGCTCTGACTGCGGGATAGAAGGTTGTTGCTCAAAATATCACAAAAATGGCCCAATTGATTTGCTCCCTACATTGCAGTCATCCTGTCCCCATTCACAGAAAAGCACCCCCAAAACATGATGTTTCCACCTCCATGCTTACCAGTAGGGATGGTGCTCTAGAGATTCAAATAATCCTTCATTTTCCTCCAAACATGGTGAGCGGAGTTTAGACCAAAAAGTTCTATTTTGGTCTCTCATATGACCATGTGACTTTTTCCCATGCCTCCTCTAGATAATCCAGATGGTCTTTGGGGAACTTCAGATGGACCTGGGCATGTGTGGACCTGGGCATGTGATGTCACAAGCAGGGGGACCTTCTGTGCAATGCATGATTTTAGACCATGACGGCATAGCGTTCTACCAACAGTGACCTTTGAAACTGGTCCCATCTCTCTTCAAGTCATTTACCAGCTCCTCCTGTGTAGTTCTGGGCTGATACTTCACCTTTTTTTTTATTATCAGTGATATCCCACCAAGTGAGAACTTGCATTGAGCCTCCGTCCGAGGAAGACTGACAGTCATCTTTAGCCTCTTCCCTTTTCTGACTGTTAAGGAAATTTTATGTTTCATTACTTTAGTCCAATCAAGAGATCTATTAACTCAGGGGTGGGCAATCCCAGTCCTCGAGGGCCGCTGTCCAGCAGGTTTTACTTGTTTCTCTGCTTAAACACACCTGGTTTGAATCTACTAGTGATTAACAGGCTGCTGCAGAGCCTGATGGGCTGCTGAACAGGTGATTCATCCAGGAATCAGGTGTGTTGGGGCAGGTAAACAACAAAAACCTGCTGGATAGCGGCCCTCGAGGACCAGGATTGCCCACCCCTGTATTAACTGAATGTCCTGAAAGCATTCAGACACACACATTCTTGTCCTCCCACACACACACACACACACACACGCACACGCACACGCACACGCACACGCACGCACACACACACACACACACACACACACACACACACACACACACACACACACACACACACACACACACACACACACACACACACACACACACACACTCACACATGATCCACTCCCATTCCTCTCTTATCTCTTTGCTTAAATAGACTCTGTGACCAGCTGTTCATGATTTGATTGTATGTTTGCCTCATTGTTTCTTGTCCCTCTCTCTAGCTGCAGGAAATGGGTTTATTGATAAAATCCATGACTCTGACAATTGCTCCAACAGTTGATCTATTTCCACCAAGTTGCTTGGCGATTACCCCATAGCTTTTTTTAAACCTTGTGAAGGTCCACAGTTTTGTCTCTAGTTTCTTTTGACAGCTCTTTAGTCTTTGGGAGAACTTGCAGAATTGCATGGTATTCAACTAATGTTCCTCTTTGTATCTTAATGCTGAAATTTATAACCCAGCATTTGAGTACTTAGAATTATTTTTTGATACTTATCAGCTATGCAGATGACAATCCACCCTTCATCAAACTGTATATACAGCGTTTATGTGACTACTCACTCATGAAATCAGATTTCAGTGTGTGGTGCTCAGAGTTGTTGTGAGGGGGTATGATCATGTTGGTGACAACTGTAATACAGGTGTCAGGACTATCACAGAAAACACAAACCAGTAAGAAAATATTAATAGCATAAATAAACCATCATAATCATAAAAAACAGTTAAAACAAAATTTTATGCATCAATACTTTTGAAAGTTTATCAGCCATCAACTTGAGAGAAACCATACTTAAACTCGTCGCCGTCTTCCTCCGCTTATCCGGGTTGCAGGGGTAGCATCCCAACTAGGTAGCTCCAGACCGTCCTCTCCCCGGCCTTCTCCACCAGCTCCTCCGGCAGGACCCCAAGGCGTTCCCGGACTAAATTGGAGATGTAACCTCTCCAACGTGTCCTGGGTCGAACTGGGGGCCTACTGCCGGCAGGACATGCCCGAAACACCTCCCGGGGAGGCGTCCAGGAGGCATCCTGACCAGATGCCCAAACCACCTCAACTGGCTCCTTTCGATCCGGAGGAGCAGCGGTTCTACTCCGAGTCCCTCCCGAATGTCCGAGCTCCTCACCCTATCTCTAATGCTGAGCCCGGCCACCCTACGGAGGAAACTCATTTCGGCCGCTTGTATCCGCGATCTCGTTCTTTCGGTCATTACCCAAAGCTCATGACCATAGGTGAGGATTGGGACGTAGATCGACCGGCAAATTGAGAGCCTGACTGTCTGGCTCAGCTCCCTCTTCACCACGACAGATCGGCTCAGCGTCCGCATCACTGCAGATGCTGAACCAATCCGCTTGTGGACAGGCGGATCGACAGTACTTAAACTCTTCAATTTAAATTCTCGAGTGTGAAAACTCACCGGAACACATTCCTCTCAATAAACTCAATAGTTTTATTGTCAGGGAGAAGTTTGAACTCAATATGGGACCTGGTACAGTTTTCCAAGGCATCATGAAATTTATCAGTGTCAGTGACAGCCCAGACTCCCACCCAGTCCCAAAAAATCTAGGGAAGTAGAAGACGGATGACAAGTCAGAACTGAAGTGTAGGTTAGATTGAATTAAACTTGGTGTTCCACAGGATTCTGTGCTTGTGTCTCTACTTTTTACTTTAAATATATCTCTTTGAGATAATACTCCAGTGCACAAGCCACATGAAACTGATACAGAATGCATGCATTTCTTCTTATTTTCTGTCTAAAATCAGAGAAATAAAGTTTTTGACATTAATGTTCTCTAGCTTTTGAGCCAATTACCATAGTTTATTTTGTGCCTGAGGGTGATTCATAAAAATGACCATGTCTCATAATTCTATTATATGAAAACCAAGTCAAGATTTAATTTTACAACTTTATTACACAACCATACAACACCAATAAATTAATTAGATCATACAATGAAGGACTTTAAAAAAATTAATATGGGGTTTAAAATAATTAATAATCCCAGTATTCTGTTGATCACCAGATCAAATAAACGCATTTGTAACATCGTTGCAATGGTAGATCTGAGGTTACATCTTCACTGGGGCCTAACTCACCTTGTGCAGGTTTTTTTGTCGGCAGCCTCTTCGTCAGCCCCTTACACTCTTTGGCGGTTGGTGCTGCGCTGCTGTTGAACACTGAGCAGTAGCAGCAGCACGGATACACTTCCTACATTCATCATATCCTGAGATGAACAACCACTGATTTTTCCAAGCTCAACAGTGAATGGAGGGCATCAGGATAGTTTTTAATGGCTCTGAGCCTTTACTGGCACGGATTCAGTTAGAGCACAGATCATGTATGCTCAGAGAGTTACCTAACTCTCTCTCTTGCTTTTAAAACAGCTGAGGAAAATTAGTTAAATACAGATGTAGCTTTTAGCATTGCTGCAAACAGTTAGTATGGGAACAACTGAAGTGCTACCAAATAATGCTACCAAGATACCTCCCTAAATATAATCCAGTACAAAACGACATGGCTCTGGCAAACACACGCAGGTTACTACAGACCACTTTAATATAAATGTTTTGTTATTCTTCATTGTCACCCACAATGTTTGCCTAAATAAACCAGTAAGATAAATGTTTATTCATTCAGAAAGATGTGATGATTCAGGAGATGAAAGGAAAATTCACTGGGTTGTTTCAGCAAATTAATATTGTGTATCTTGGAAACTTAACAGGTGGATTTACGATTAAAAAAATTCAACAGTAAGACTTTCCGTGTTGAACTTGGCACAACGGTCTGTTTTTGAATGTGATGGGAGGAGAGCCTGTTTGAACCAATCAGAATTTAGGGATTGATGATCTGAAAGTCAGCGACTTCTGATGGACGACATTAAACTGTAGCTTGTTTTTATCAATTTCTGTAATACTACTACTACTACTACGACTACTACTACTACTACTACAACTACTACTGCTATTACTAAAACTACTTTCTACCATTACAACTACAAAAACTACTACTACTACTACTACTACTATTACTACTACTATTACTAATACTACTTCCTACCATTACAACTACAAAAACAACAACAACAACAACAACTACTACTACTACTACCACCACTACTACCACTGCTAGTACTATTACTCTTACTAATACTACTTCCTACCATCACAACTATAAAAACAAAAATAACAACAACAACAACTACTACTGCCACTATTACAAATACTACTTCCTACCATTACAACAACAACAACAACAACAACAACTACTACTACTTTTCCTACTACCACTGCTAAAACTATTACTCTTATTAATAATACTTCTTACCATTACACTACAAAAACAACAACAACAACAACAACAACAACAACTTCTACTACCACCACTACTACCACTGCTAGTACTATTACTCTTAATAATACTACTTCCTACCATTACAACTATAAATACAAAAACAACAACAACTACTACTACTATTACTAATACTACTTCCTACCATTACAACAACAACAACAAAAACAACAAAAAACAACAACAACAACTACTACTACTACCACTGCGAGTACTATCACTCTTACTAATAATACTTCTTACCATTACAACTACAAAAACAAAAACAACAACAACAACAACAGCAACTACTACTACTACTACTACCACTGCTAGTACTATTACTCATAGTAATACTACTTCCTACCATTACAACTATAAAAACAAAAATAACAACAACAACAACTACTACTGCTACTATTACTAATACTACTTCCTACATTACAACAACAACAACAACAAAAACAACAACAACAACAACTACTACTACTACTACTACTCCTACAACCACTGATAGTACTATTACTCTTATTAATAATACTTCTTACCATTACACTACAAAAACAAAAACAAAAACAACAACAACAACAACAACAACTACAACAACTACTACTACTACTACTACCACCACTATTACCACTGCTAGTACTATTACTCTTACTAATACTACTTCCTACCATTACAACTATAAAAACAAAAACAACAACAACAACAACTACTACTACTACTACCACCACTATTACCACTGCTAGTACTATTACTCTAACTAATACTACTTCCTACCATTACAACTATAAAAACAAAAACAACAACAACAACTACTACTACTATTACTAATACTACTTCATACCATTACAACAACAACAACAAAAACAACAAACAACAACAACAACAACAAATACTACTACTACTACCACTGCTAGTACTATCACTCTTACTAATAATATTTCTTACCATTACAACTACAAAAACAACAACAACAACAACAACTACTACTACTACCACTGCTAGTACTATTACTCTTACCAATACTACTTCCTACCATTACATCTATAAAAACTACTACTACTACTACCACTACTACCACTGCTAGTACTATTACTCTTACCAATACTACTTCCTACCATTACAACTATAAAAACTACTACTACTACCACTACTACTACCACTGCTACTACTGTTACTCTTACTAATACTACTTCCTACCATTACAACTATATATACTACTGCTACTACTACTACTACTACTACTACTATTACTACTACTACTACTACCACTACTACTGCTATCACTGCTGCTACTATTACTCTTACTAACACTACTTCCTACCATTACAACTATAAAAACTACTGCTACTACTACTACTACTACTACTACTATTACTACTACTACTACTACTACTACTACCACCACTACTTCTACTGTAGTAATGAGTACTACAATAGAAATGAATTTGAAATGGATCATTGTAAGAACAATATTCATTTCAAATTCATTGATTTAAGGACAGGTTATTCAAACATTTGATTTAAACATCTTGTTCATTCATCACATATACCCGTAAGTTGTAAAAGTTCACTTTTTACTCAGAATGAGGAATCCATCAGTCTGAGATAAGGGAGGAAAGGGTTTTGCAGGAGACCTTGACAGTTTATTTATGTCTGCGTTGAAGAACAATAAGTGAGCAAAAGGTTGATTCGTGCGTCCGAATCCTCCCGACGGTGTAACCTTGACTTGCAGCTCTGGCGTGCATGAAAGGTTACTGTGTCAATTCAATGGTGAAAATTGACCCTTTTTATTCATTACAACTACAAAAACTACTACTACTACTACTACTACTACTACCATTACTACTACTACTACTACTACTAATAATAATAATAAAACCCGCAACAAAAAGGTTGTCTTTTAATAATAATAAATATAAATAATAAATTGTTTCCATCAAAAAATAAAATCAACGACAATGATTTATTTGTTATTGAAAAATACATTAAACAGAACATTTTGGTCCATTAACTTTTAATGATGTTTTTTTCACATATCGGCTGATCTTTCCATTTTTGATCTACTCAAGATTGACTGGCCTCTGGAGCGGATTCCTTGTGACAAAAATCTGAAAAATAAAAAATATATAATAGTTTATTAGATGTGTGTGGTGTCCTAGTCAGACCAACATCCTCGCAGAATTCACAAACCTGCCAGTCCGTCGTAAGTATACACTCTGTCGTGAGGGAACTTCAGACACTCGGCCAGTTTCTTAAGATCATCGTGGTGGGTCTTATGATGCTCGACATCACGGTGTGCTCCTTCCCTCTCTGAAACACAAGATCAATGGTGTTAGCAAAAGCTCATATTGAAATGAGTGAGGTGCCAGCAAAAAGTGTTTGTGTTATTGTAGATGAGGAGGAATCGCATCGTCAAGGTTTTGTAGGTCATTGCCAGAAGTCATGACAACCCACGTAAAAGTCCACATCTCCTGTATCGTTGTACGGCTCAACCTGTCCATCCTTCTCCACTCCTAATTCACAAAACATGAAGAATGCATGCAGACTGTAATCAGAATAATACTGCCAGGAAATACTTGACAGTTCAGTGTTAATAAAGGAAAAATGATTTCAAGAGTTGTAATTACACCAAACTATGTCGAGCTTTCTTAAAATAAAGCAACTTATTATAAGATGGAAGAAACTTTTGGTCTTTATGATTTTTGTTCATGTGCATGGTTTGACTTTTTGCACTAACATTTAATCTGCTGACTTGTATTTATATGCTGCACCATGGATTATTTCATTGTATTTTAATATTGTGGTGTATAGTTTTGTGTGACTGAACTCACTGATGGAATCGTATTTCAGTGTGTGATGCTCAGCGTCATCAGTGGGTATCGTCATGTTTAAATAGTAGGTAGTACAAGAGTCAAGACTTCCTCTGAAAGCAGGACAGATTAGTCAAACAAAGATCTAACACAACCTCACACAGTTCTTGGAAGCTGATTACTCACTTGTACACGTTCCTCTCGATGCACTCGAAGGTTTTGTTGCCAGGGAGGAGTTTGAACTCTACATGAGAACTGGAGCAGTTGGCCAGCAAGCTGTGGCCATCCTCATGATCAGCCTCGGACCAGACCAGAACCCATTCGCCAAAGATCTGCAGGAGGGAAAAAAGGGCAAACCAGAGCTTTAAAGTTCAAATCAGGACGTTTTGTTTAACTGAGAAAACTGAAGCTTTGGAAGGAAACGGGTGAACCACCATTACTGCCTAACTTACCCTGTGCAGGTGCTTTGTTGGCATTCTTTTGGTCACGGTGGAGCAGTGTTCATGGGTTGGTGCTGCGTTAGTGCTGATTGCTGCCAGCAGCAGCAGCAACAACCCAGGTCCCTTCAACAAGCACATCGTACTCTGGATGAAAAACACACTGAGCGTTTGTCAGGAACCAACAGAAGTGGGAACTGTTTGGTTTATAATGGTCCAGGAGCCCCTGATTACCACAGGGTCAGTCCAAAGATAATGTGTGCTCAGTGCGCTACATAACTTAGGTTCACCCTTTGATTTATTTATTGTTTTTGGTCGTTTAGGAAGTGGAAAGGTTTTGTGGAGCCAAAACAGTCAGGGAGATGTCTGACATCAGGTTAAAGGTGCAAAAATGAAACCTTTTATTAAAGAATCTTTCAGTGTGACCTGTGCCCCTTTCCTGGAGTCGCAGTGTCCTGACGGTTCTTAATTAGAAACTACAGGGAGTGAGGGGTTAAGTAATCATAACAGAATGATGTATTCATTCAAGCTGATTAGCAATGATCAGGTGTTCTTTCCATTTATGTAAACAGATACACGTCCTGGTAACTGGTTGTTAGGGTGCTGTCAGACATTTGACAAAATATTTGATGAACTGTCGAGTCAAATTGATAAATAAATAATGATAAATATGGTTGGGTACATCAGCTTAATAGCGCGCACACAGATGCATGCATGCATGCACACACGCACGCACGCACGCACACACACACATTTATTTTTTATGTATTGGGGCTCAAACAATGAATCAACTGTGATGGTGCAGAGATCAAGAACGATCATACCTACAAACTCTGAAGGGGTGAAAAAGGTGACAAATAAAATCAACCCCTGTAAATGGTCCTTGCATGCTGCAGATTTACATCAGTAAGTTTTATAGTGACCTGGGGTCTCCTTTATAAAGCTTGCTTACCCACAAAATGGGGTTGCAAAACTGCATAAGTAACTTGCCATGCAAACTTTGGGATTTATAAAGGAAAAAGTAGTGGGAAAATGTGGGCAACTTTGAGTTGACCTAAGGAGCTGGCTTACGCACATTTTGGACATGGAGAGTTTTTGGATTTTGGACAATGTTAAAAGTATCGGAGCTTTTTTGAGTACATTTGAGGGGGCTCTTTAGACTAAGAATGACATATCAGAATGCAGACACTACCGCCTTAAAGGGAGGGTTATGATGATGAAGTGACCTGATTTCTGACCATTTACATAACTCCTGTGACCCACACCGTGACCTCAAAATTAGTGGAAAAGGCCATGTTAAAGTATGGGATCTTTTTGAAGAACATTTGGGGGGGCATTTTTGCGTATGAATGACATATCAGAATAAAGACATGACAGCCTCGAAAGGAGGGTTATGATGATGAAGTGACCTGATTTAAGACCCTTTACATCCCTCCTGTGACCCACACCGTGGCCTCAAATTTAGTGGAAAAGGCAATGTTAAAGTATAGGAGCTTTTTGAAGTACGGGGGTGGCGGAATTTTTTGCGCTTGAATGACGTATCAGAATGCAGAAATGACCGCCTCGAAGGGATGGATATGATGATGAAGTGACCTGATTTAAGACCATTTACATCCGTCCTGTGACCCACACCGTGACCTCAAAATTAGTGGAAAAGACAATGTTAAAAGTATAGGAGCGTTTTTGAGTACATTTGAGGGGGCTCTTTAGACTAAGAATGACGTATCAGAATGCAGACATTTCCACCTTAAAGGGACGTTTATGACAATGAAGTGACCTGATTTCTGACCATTTACATCACTCCTGTGACCCACACCGTGACCTCAAAATTAGTGGAAAAGGCAATGTTAAAGTATAGGAGCTTTTCTAAGTACGGGGGTGGGGGTCTTTTTTGTGCATGAATGACGTATCAGAATGTAGACATGACCGCCTCGAAGGGAGTGTTATGATGATGAAGTGACCTGATTTAAGACCCTTTACATCCCTCCTGTGACCCACACCGTGACCTCAAAATTAGTGGAAAAGGCAATGTTAAAGTATGGGATCTTTTTGAAGAACATTTGTGGGGACTTTTTTGCGTATGAATGACATATCAGAATGTAGACATGACTAGGGTTGTCACGGTAACCGGTGTAGCGGTAAACCCCGGTAAAAAAGTTGACAATAATAATAACAGTCTTGTTTAAAAAAAAATTATCTCGGTGGATTACCGTGGCTGCGGTGTAGGCGCATTGACCCTTACCAGCCACCGTATCATCTGCTGAAGTTGCCGGTGGCACATGTGCACTTTGTTGTTTACGACCAAAAGTTTCTTGAACCTAAAGCTGAAATAATGGCCAAAGGAGGAGATGGCAGCGCTAAGGACATTTATTATCCCTCAAAGAAGACGAAGTCGGAAGTATGGGCATGCTTTGGATATTTGAAGAATACCGACGGACAGTTGATAGAAGACGGCTATCCTGTTTGCAGCATGTGCAGGAAAAAGTGTCTGTGAAAGGCAGCAATGCTTCAAATCTCATGACACATCTGCGTGACCATCACCCACAACCCTACAGTCAACGCAAGGCAAGTTAACATTAGCGTTTTAGCTAAAATGCGTGATCCGAGGATTTGGGTTGAGGGAGAATGCAACGAGTCGCTATATAAAGCAGCCGCAGCACCGCTACCTGCATGTAAACCGTGTCGCGGACACCCCCATATTGAAATGACGCTATGCATTACGGGGCTCCCAGGGACAGTTAAGAGTTGGTCTCTCTCCGAGAATAATTATGAATTTAACAATGATGACTGCCTGATGACATTTTCGCAAATCTGCAAAGCTCACCGGAAGGACACAAACCGAGGACAATATTTTCCTGATATAGGGTTTATTACTCAAGTAAGGGTAAAAAAAAGTATCTGATTAGACGGCTACTTGAGTACCGAGTATCATCTGATCTAATATTTTTAAAATGATGACATCAAACAGACAAAAAATAAGAAGTTATAGGCAAATATTGTATTTTAAAGACTAAAGGGGAAAACTGTAAACAAATAAACAACATAATTACAAAATAACAAATTTTTGGCAAAATTTAGACACAAACTGAGTACAATATTTTCCTGATACACAGGGTTTATTTAGTTGTCTGAAAATGTAACACGTTTAAAAAAATACCGCAATAATACCGAAAACCGTGATAATTTTGGTCACAATAACCGTGAGGTTAAATTTTCACACCGTGACAAACCTAGACATGACCACCTCGAAGGGAGGGTTATGATGATGAAGTGACCTGATTTAAGACCCTTTACATCCCTCCTGTGACTCACACCGTGACTTCAAAATTATTGGAAAAGGCAATGTTAACTCATTCACTGCCAGCCCTTTCCTGATCACTAACGGCCTTCGCTGCCAGCGTTTCTCACTGTTTTTACTGTTTTTTTAAGTCACAGAACATTGCGCGCTAGCATGATGTCGATGCCAAAACAACCAAAACAAAGAGGAGACTCACTTCTTACATCAGGAAGAAGCTGCGTGTTTCGAGCGTTATCCGTTCTTTCATAATCCGTTGTCGAATTGTGATCGGCAGACGCTTTTCCGGTTCGCGCCTCACTTTCTTTACAGGAACGGCCCAAAACGATCTCGAAACACATGAATGTGTTGCTTCCTGATCATGTGATCTGTGACGTATGCGGATGAAGATCGGCTTCAGGGCTGAGATATTTGTTCTCTCAGCGCGGGGGCTTGCTCCGATGCTCAAACAGTAAAAAAAAATGCAAATGACGACTTTAGTCGTCATTGGCAGTGAACGGTTGGATCTAAAATGACGACTTTAGTCGTCAATGGCAGTGAATGAGTTAAAGTATAGGAGCTTTTTGAAGTACGGGGATGGGGGGCTTTTTTGCACATGAATGATGTATCAGAATGCAGAAATGACTGCCTCAAAAGGAGGGTTATGATGATGAAGTGACCTGAATTAAGACCCTTTACATCCCTCCTGTGACCCACACCGTGACCTCAAAATTATTGGAAAAGGCCATGTTAAAGTATGGGATCTTTTTGAAAAACATTTCAGGGGATTTTTTTTTGCGTATGAATGACGTATCAGAATAAAGACATGACCGCCTCGAAGGGAAGGTTATGATGAGGAAGTGACTTGACTTAAGACCCTTTACATCCCTCCTGTGACCCACAACGTGACCTCAAAATTAGTGGAAAAGGCAACGTTAAAGTGTAGGGCTTTTTGAAGTACGGGGGTGGGGGGCTTTTTTGCGCATGAATGACATATCAGACTAAAGACATGACTGCCTCGAAGGGAGGGTTATGATGATGAAGTGACCTGATTTAAGACCCTTTACATCCCTCCTGTGACCCACACCGTGACCTCAAAATTTGTAGAAAAGGCAATGTTAAAGTATAGGAGCTTTTTGAAGGGGGGGGGGGGGGGTTAGATCCGGGGTGATGTACCGGAATGCAAACACTATCGTCTTAAAGGGAGGGTTAGAACACTATTACTAAAACAATAATTTCATCCAACCATTCATCCATTTTCATCCGCTTATCCTGAGTTGAGGCAGCAGCCTAAGCAATGAGGCCCAGGTGTCCTGAGGGAGAGTTTGGAGAAAATCACTATTTCCCATTGAAAGTGGGGATTTTTGGTTAGGGCTAGGGTTTACAACATATGTGAATTTCGTGTCCCTATGTAGAATATAACTATTTTTAATAATTTAAAAGCAACTGACAAAACCCTAGGCCCCAAACGAAGCCTGACATATATTTGAGCCCCTTTTTGGGAGCCGTTCGGCCCACGCTGGTTTGATGCACACAAAAATTGTTTTGGTGCATCCTGATGCTGGCGCGGCCCACAGATTTTGAATTTGTGCCGGTCGCATTGTTTTAAGGGTTTGTTTGGGCCCCGAGGGCAGTTTTCCCACCATTTTTGCCATGTGCTCGCGAATGTGGCATTTTCCAACCGATTTTCACCAAACAAACACAGATTCGGCATGCCACCATCACCCTGAGCTAGCCCAAGCGGATTGGTAGCCATAGCATTGTTCTGGTGGTGTTCTGGGTCAGATGTCACAACGTTTTGGTACATGCAGAAAAAAGGCAGGTTTTGGGCTGAAAATCAAGGTTCTCTTCAACCTAGAGAGTTGAAACTTTTACTGTGTCTTTACATAGCTGGCAGCTCCAAAATATTCAAGTGACAATTTGCTGTCTCATTCAGAAGGGTTGTATATGCAGAAAAAATAAAGGATTTGGGCTGAAAAACATGGTTCTCTTCAACCTAGAGACTTGAAACTTTAACTGTGTCTTTACATAGCTGGCAGCTCCAACCTATTCAAGTTTCAAGTTGCTTTCTCATTCAGAAGGGTCAGAGTCCACAGCCTCTTGGTACATGCAGAAAAAAAGGATTTGGGCTGAAAAACATGGTTCTCTTCAACCTAGAGCCTTCAAACTTTAACTGGGTCTTTACATAGCTGACAGCTCCAACGTAGTCAAGTTTCAAATTGCTGTCTCATTCAGAAGGGCCAGAGTTTACAGCCTATATTGGCTATAGTGTATTATTTAATATAATTTAACAATGAATTTGAATTTATTATTATTGTAATTATTTTTATTTTATATGAATACAAGGAGCAGAATTATTCATTTGAATTAAATGTTAATTGAAAATCAATTTCAAATATTTTGTCTAAAATTATAAATCCATGTAGTTTTTAAGTTTCATTTCATTTCACTTACTTGTCAGGCAGGTCACATAACTACAAAAGCCAATCAGAAAAATCCATGGCCTCAGCCAATCAGAAAATTGGAGCAAAAAATTCAAGTCCAGAGCTGCAGTACTAGTGTGTGTCCACTAGGTGAGCTCAAGAGTTGATGCCAAAATACACATTTCAGTAATTACTGTTTTTCTGAGTTATTTTTCTGAAACTTTGTCAGAACACGTTTGAGTGTAATTAAAGAAGATTTAAGGCAAAATTTGGTGAGGACATGGAAAAATGTCCTCACAAAGGAAAATGTCCTCACAATAAAGGTCGTTTGTCAAGGGTACGTCCTCACAAGTATAGTCATACAAACACACACACACATACACACACACACACACACACACACACACACACACACACACACACACACACACACACACACACACACACACACACACACACACACACACACACCACCTAATTTATCTTGCATGACAAGTCACTGAAGAGACCACATCAGATTCAATGAAAAAAAGAAAGAATGGGTAAATGAATCATATTTTGAAAACAGAAGATTTTCTATATACCAGGGGTATACAAATACTATTTAAAAAGGTCCAGTCAGAAAGAATTTTTTTAGCCCAAGGTCCGAAAGATCATTATGTCCAACCTACTATAGTGTGACATGTATTTAAGTATCCTAGCAGTTTTATCAACATCTGTATTATTAATTTGCATATCAAATCAGAAATACTTCAGTGTAATTCAAATACTTATGACATTTATTGTCACTTAAAGTGTTGAACATGTAAATGATTTATTTAGAATGTTCTCTCATTTACTAAATAAAAGTAGAAAAAGTGTCAACAAGAAAATATCACATGGCAACTGAATCTTCACAAACTACTAACTTCAGAATAATTGTAGAAAAAGCTTAATTTTTTACATTTTTCCTCTTCACGTGCGAACTAAAAAGTCTTAAAATGATTTTTAAAAATGTGACTCTGCACACATGTGTAATAAAAATGAACTTGTCATCTGTTGTATAATTGCTTTATATAAGTTATTGATCACTACTGTTTGTCAATCACACTTATCATGAGGATGTTATCAAGGGTAATCATGGTAGAGCCGAACATAATGTGATCATGAGGATGTAATCAAGGTAATCATGGTGGAGGTGTGCAGCTTTGCACGCACATCAGGGAATGTATAAGGAGCAGAGCAGGGCTCAGGGGGGTTAGAGCTGCTTAAAGGATTCTACCTGACGAGGTTCATGGATTACATGTGTTCAGTTCTTCACCTATCATGGATTACGTTTTCTAACTGGGGTGTTCAGCTCTCCACCCATAAGCAACGGTAAGAGAAATGTTTCGTTCATGATTGATAACTTGTATGAATGCCGGTTGAATAAAGCCTTGTTGTTCATCTGATATTCAAGTTGTGTTTCATTGTTTCTGGCGTCGACTTGACAACGATCCTGATTAAATAAATATAAAGTGTAAAAAGAGACTTTGAGTCTTTTAAGGTAATTAAAATAAAATAAAACATTTTATTTTAGAACATTTTTGGCGTCACGAACAGGATCAGTCAAGCTATTCCAGCAACAATGAAGTGTTTTTGGAGAAGCAAAAAGGAGCCGAGTGCTTCTGGGGAGGGAACGCCGATTCCCGTGCCGATTCCCGGCTGGGAAACGGAGGAGTTCCGAACCATTGGTGATATGTTAAGGCAGCGCGGTGGACGCCCTGGGCCGTGGGGAGAGTTAAATGGAGTGGTCAGCCCCGCCGTGGTGCTGGACCGTTTGACGCGGATAGAAGTTAAAGAAAAAGCGCCGCTGGCAGGAGTGAGAGATATGATGTGGCTTTTTGCAGAAGCATGGAAAAAACAGGAGTTAGAATTGAGCAGTTGTAGAGAGCGAGCGGCGCAGGAGAAAATCCATGCTGAAGAAGTTGAAAAATCATGCTCAGAGTTTGAGCAGAGAGTGTGTGTGATGGGGAAAGAGCTAAAGCATGCTCAGAATGTTTTGGATAAAACGCTGACTTTTGTGTCTCGAGCGCAAAGGAAGGAAAAGAAGCGACCTCGTAGAACAGGTCCTGCTCAGATCCGGGCGTTTGTAAAGAATGTTGGTGAAGATTGGGACCCTGAGAAATGGAACGGGGATCTTTGGGGGGATGATGAGGAGGAGGAGTGGGCGATTAAACCTGACCCACCACCTCAGCCCTTGTATCCATCATTACAGGGGATAAAGATGTCAGAACAAAGACCTATTACTAGGCGTCGGCGAGAACAGCAAATTATTCCACCAATACTGGTAGATATGGTGGATGATCAGGGACGGCCGGAACTCGATGAGGCGGGTAATATAAGAAGGATGTTACAACAGCAGCCACAACCCGCCCCTAGGCTGCTAACAACGCTAGAGGATTATTCACAAGATGAGTTAAATCACATGAATGGGAAGCTGAAACAGCGCCCAGGCGAACCAACTGACTCCTGGCTTAATCGCCTTATGGAGGATGGCGCGTGTGATATAGCCATAGATGCCGGTGATGCCATGAGATTTTCAGGATTAAGTACTGATGCACAGATAAATGCTGAATACCGGGCTACAGTCCGGGCATTGCCAGCTGATGAAGATTTCAATGTGGGGGATGCATATGCTCTGGCATGTCATGTAATCTATCCTACCACGGCGGACTGGTCTGAGATTAAAGGGCAATGGCAGACAGTGAGAGATGCCATTCAGCGGCTCACCAGACTCACTATTAGAGAGCAAGTGGCTCGAAACGGGGGAGCTGGAGTGGTGGACTGTAACATCTCTAAGGCAACTAGAGATCACCTCATCAGACATGCCCCACCACATTATAAACCCATGGTGACCAGCTTGTTGTTCGGCGCGGCAGACCAGACTTTTGCCGCGATAAAAGATCGTCTTGGCGAACTCACCATGCTGGGTGATTGGTCTGAGACGAGGAGAGAGGGAGCTAGAACTGAAAATAAACCCAGGATTGATCCACATTCAAGGGGTCGTAAAGGGGGGGCAATGGGCCCCTCTAGAACAGATTTGTGGAGGGCACTGCGACAAGCGGGAGTGCCGTTTGAGGAGATTGATGGATTGCCCACTAATGCATTGATGGAGAAATGCAGACAAATGGGACTGAAGGTCCATTGTCAGTTCAGACATTGTCCTGAAAAGGACGACAGGATGTCTGTGTCAGAATTGGCTGGAATGTTGCAGAATGTGATCAGGGAGGTGGCGTCGAAGCAGTGGCGGAGCTTGATATGTGCAGTATGTGCGGCCGAACAGGGCGGCAGTCTGCAGGGGGCGGCATTTAATTTCCTTTTTTTTTTCTTCTAAAAAAATTGTTTTAAGCATCAACCAATACATAAACAAAACATAGAAATTGCATGTTCTTAATAATAGTGATGATAATAATACTATTTCTGTAATAAAAGCACAACAAAGTGTAACCCATATCAACTACTCTCTGTCACATGACCCACGTCAGCTGATGTGAGGTCCCTCTCCTGATTGGCTCCTTCCACGTCGCGGCAACAATGAAAGCTGGCTGTGGGGGAATACTTCCGGGCTAAAAACAAAGCGTTTTTCTCCCCTCAATTCATTTATACTCTCATTTTACCTCAGCGGTAAGTGTTCTTAACATCTACCAATAACACCCTTTTACTTGTCAGTAACCAGTCGATCGTTTTCGCTATAAAAAATGACCTTGTTCGGCGGAGTTCCCACCGCGAGCAGAACTCCAGTTCAAAAACGCTGTTTTTGAAACACTTTTATTTACTTAAGCACTTTAATGGGCTTAACTTAAAACCAAGAGCAATCGAATGATTATTGTTATGTGTTGCCTTGAATTCGGCTATGTTGTCTGTCAGACAGTTGCTTTCCTTTATTGTTGTTTTTGTATTTGTTTGTAGCAAACGCTACTGGAATGTATAGATTAAGCTACGTAGCCAAGATGATTAATAATTGACCTGTTGTACATTCGTGATATGTTTACCGGTAAACTGAATCGAACTTGATGTGCTAATGAACGTTTCTCTGGCCTACAGGTCAGGTTTTTTTCCCCCATGTTGAACTGATCTTCTTCATATTGAAGTGGCGAGCTGGTAGGACCATTCTTTCTTTTTGGAATCGGGAAATGAGCTATTATTTACCCCATGAAAAACGAAGCGGCAGCGGGCTGCTGGAGGTGCCCTGCTAGTAAGATCCCGTTTAAACTGAAAACTGCCATAAAATAAAAACTATAATAGCTAGAGCGTTCTTTTTTAGCTGAAAGTTGAGACTCTCGCCTTTCAGCACATCTGTACTGTACAAGTCGATGATGCCATCATGTTGCGTTAAGTGTGTCTATTTCAGTAGAACTTTGACAAGTGGTGAGAAGGTGGCCAGGAGCTGGATGTTGTATTCAGTCAGCAAACGTTGTTATATATAATACACTCCACGCAATTTGAAACAAAGTTGTAGGTGTAATGTTTTTTCTTGTGTGTGTGTGTGTGTGTGTGGGGGGGGGGGGGGGGGGGGTCACAGGGGGATCTCGCACAGGGCGCCATTTAGGCCAGCTCCGCCTCTGCGTCGAAGCCTGCTGAACCTTCCGCCCCTCCCAAGGAATCTACAGAGGAGGAGAGTTCAGATGAGTGTTATCAGGTGGCGGCAGTGAAGCGTAGAAAGAAAAAACAGCACCGAAGGGAACATGATGATGAATAGGATGAAGGTCAAGCTCAGGTTGTTGCCAGTGCCTCAGGATGGTCAATAAATGATATCAGACCACATGTGGAATTACAGATTTATTGGAAAAAAAATCAGTACAGACAGTAATGGCATTGGTTGACACTGGGGCGGAGGCCTCGGTAATTCATGGCAATCCTGATAAAATAAAGGGAAACATTGTACCTTTGACTGGACTTGGGGGGCAGATGTTAGTAGGAAAGGGAGTAACTTTGCCCTTAAAAATAGGAAATCAACCTATTAGAAATTACAGTGTAGTAGTGGCTCCTGCAAGGGAATGGATTATTGGAATGGATATATTGGCCGGAATGACTCTTCATCTGAAACATGGTCGATTTTGTTTTGGTATAAACAGAATCCACACCATTTTGGTAGGCAAGGTCAAAATGACACCTTTTCCCATTCCTGAAGCAACACAGGTGGTATCACAAAAACAATACCGGTTGCCTGGGGGTCAGAAAGAAATTACGGACACTATTAAAGAATATCTGGAGGCAGGAGTTTTGAAAACATGCACCACACGGTGGAATAATCCCTTATGGCCAGTGAAGAAATCAGATGGTTCATGGAGAATGACTGTGGATTATAGAGCGCTGAATAAACATACTCCTCCTTTAACGTCTGCGGTTCCGGATGTTATCACGATTGTGGAAAGGGTGCAGCATCACTCTGGTACATGGTATGCGGTGATAGATTTGGCCAATGCTTTCTTTACCATACCTATCCCTGAGGACAAGATGGAACAGTTTGCCTTTACATGGGAAGGAAGACAGTACACCTTCACCAGATTACCACAAGGGTATTTGCATTCACCCACAATCTGTCATAGGATAGTGGCTGAAAATCTGTCGACTTTAAAGATCCCATCAGGCATATTGCTATCACACTACATTGATGACATCATGATTCAGGGAAACACTAAAGAAGAGGTTGAGCAATTGCTCCCACTTCTGATAACACATATGAAGAATCATGGATGGGAGATAAATCCAGCGAAAGTGCAGGGATCTGCACAGTCAGTGAAGTTCTTGGGAATTATCTGGAATAGAGGGGAAAGAGAGATAACAACTAAAGCTAAAGAGAAAATAGCACGGTTCCCAATACCACAGAATAAGACAGATGCTCAGCGGTATATTGGGTTGTTCGGGTTCTGGAGACACCACATACCTCATTTAGGACAGATCTTGCAGCCTATGTACAGATGCACTCGGAAGAAGGAGCAGTTTGAATGGGGGCCTGATCAACAACAGTCATTTGAACTAGCTAAAGAGGCAATCCAACAAGCTGTTTCTTTGGGGAAGATGTTGTCAGGACCAGTGGAGTTACAGGTTTCTGCAGTAAATGATTATGCTAACTGGAGTTTGTGGCAAAAACAAGATAGGTGCAGAAAACCTTTGGGTTTTTGGTCTAGGAAATTGCCTGATGCAGGACAGAGATATACTCCATTTGAAAAACAGTTGTTGGCATGTTATTGGGCTTTGTTGGAAACAGAAGCCCAAACTGTGGGGCATGAAGTAATGATGAGAACACATATACCCATTCTAACTTGGGTCATGAGCAATCCTACAACTCACAGCATAGGGGTAGCTCAAGAGGCTAGCATCATAAAATGGAAGTGGTATGTTTCTGAGAGAATGAAACCAGGAGAAAAAGGAGTATCAATGCTCCACGAGCAAGTGGCAGACGTTCCAGAAATGGATGAAGTGCCTTTTGAGGTAAAACCAATCCAGGATTCTCCTGTGAAACTGGGGGTAAGATGGAGCGAACTCACCCCAGAGCAGCAGGAGCGAGCCTGGTTCACTGATGGTTCCTGTCAATATGTGGCAGGAACCAGGAAATGGAAGGCTGGGGCATTTAACCCTGGTACACAACAAGTTATGGAACTCACAGGGACAGGAAAGAGTAGTCAATGGGCGGAGTTGAAAGCAGTACACATGGTAATAATGGCGGCTGGGGTGCAGGGAGTAAGTATTTATACTGACTCCTGGTCAGTAGCCCAAGGAATGTTAACTTGGATGCCAACTTGGCATGCTACACAATGGAAGATACATTCAAAAGAGGTTTGGGGAGCTGACCTATGGAAGGACATTTGGGAGAAATGCCAAAATATTCCTGTGTCAGTATTACATGTGGATGCTCATACTAATAACAATGATCCTGAATCCCTGCATAATCAGACTGTAGATAAGATAGTGAAAATTCAGGCTGTAAGACAATCAAGTCCTGGATTAGCCAAATGGGCTCACGTTACTGCTGGACATTGGGGTGTGCAGGGAACATTGAAATGGGCGAGGGACAGAGGAATAGATCTCATCATTGATGATATTAAAACTGCCATAGAAGATTGTGAACCTTGTCAACATCAGAAAAAGAGAATCCCTCGACATATACAGGGACAGATACATCGAGGTAAACAAGCGGGACAGTGTTGGCAGATTGATTTCATTGGACCATTGCCAAAAAGTAAAAACTGTAAGTATGCATGCACAGCCGTGGATACGGTGTCAGGGGTACTGGTGGTGCATCCGTGTCATAACGCCAATCAGGAGGCTACATTGAAATGTCTGTCATTAATAGAGACCTATTATGGACTACCTTTGCAGGTTCAGACTGATAATGGTACCCATTTCACTGGAAATAAGATCAAAGAATGGGCAGAGAACAACGCGGTAGAATGGATCTATCATGTAGCATATCACCCGAAAGCTAGTGGACTCATTGAGAGAATGAATGGGTTACTGAAAGAGAAACTAAGGAAACTATCGGTTACTAATTCTTTGGACAAATGGAGAGAAAATCTGACTAGGGCAGTACATCAGTTAAATAACAGACCCGTGGGGGATGGAGTTACTCCACTGATGCTAATGGTTGCCAGGGCAGGAAGGGAAACAACTTCTACTGACCCTCCTATACGAATGTGGAAACTAACTTCTGAGGCAGAACTCCCTGTTAGAGCAACTGCGGGCTCTGTGGGATTAGATCTTAAAATCTTGGAAAGCATCACTTTAGTAACCAATAAAGTGACAGTGGTAAAAACAGGATTGGGAATTCAATGTCCACCAGGAACTTATGCTCATGTGTGTCCAAGAAGTGGTTTAGCTTTGAGGGGTCTAACCATTTTAGCTGGGGTAATAGACTCAGACTATCAAGGGGAAATAGGTGTGGTGTGTCAGCATACAGGTAAAGAACCGTTGGTACTGGAAAAAGGAGACAAGATAGCTCAGTTAGTAATCAAACGGTGTGTAATGTCCAAAGTTGAAGAGATTACTAAACCTACCACTATCACTCAGAGGGGTGAAACTGGGTTTGGATCATCAGAATTTACTGCGGGGGCAAAAGTGTGGGTGGAGCAGCTCAATGGTCCTCCCAGAGCTGGAGAGATTATTGCACAGGGAAAAGATGCTGTGGTAAGTGTATTGTTCCCCGGAGAGGAAAAATGGATTAATATTCCGATAAACAAATGTTACAGGAGAGAAAATTAATGCTTGTCATTCTATCTGCAGTTTTGTATGTATCCCATAGGCGGGTGTCTGAGTGACGGTGGTTGACTGGGTCCCCTTCCCCTACAAAAGGATTGAACCCTTGTCGAGGCGATGGATGGGCTCCGCGGACCTGGTGGTGTCGGATGTTTGGTCATCGTCCTCCATGTCCTCGCTGTCATCGCACTGAGGGCACATTTCTGTTGGGGGCTCACGGAAGGACAAGTGTTGGAAGAAGGGGTCATGGGCCATCTGGAATTGGTTAGCAGTATGTCCAACCGCACTCAAGGCACATTCACATGCAGAGCAAATGACGCTTGCTACTTGGGAAACCTAACATCTACCGGTAAGATGTACCGGTGCAGAGGATGTCTTAAATTCCGAGGAAGGGTGATCAGCCCGGGGGTGTTGGTTCAAGGATCAACAGTAACCTTTAATTCTGCAGCGCGCATCTGTGCATACCATCAGGGGAATGGTACTTGCATACAAAATGGCACAAATTGGAGTATGAAGGTTGATCACGATTTCTGGATCAGGAATGGAACTGTAATCACAGGAGGACACGCCTATTTGTACATATTCTGGGTGCTGCCCGACACAGCTAGAGCTACGCAGACAGCTGTAGCTCCCCTGGTTCACACTTGTCAACAAATGGGACAAATAAGGGTAGCCGAATATGTGCGATGGACTGTGAAATTCCCTCCTATTCCGCCTTGCAACAGGAGGAGGCGAGCATGGTATGACACCGTGCTAGGAGGAACTGGAACTTTGTATGGTCTGGCTAACACAGCAGACAATGAGGTAACACGAACTATGCTGTCCAACACTGGAGAATACACCGCACAAGCTGTCACCAAGACTGCAAGATGGATGCCTTCGACTGTATCTAGTCAGTTAGAAGGAAGTGATGTGTGGAAAAGTGTATTTAAATGGAATCTAAAGCTTTGGAATGAAACTTATGATGCATTGCATAATTTGTCACACATAGGTAATTGGACAGTCTGTTCCTTGCAGACTATTCATGCTGAGACACAAAGAAATAGGTTTCAAATACAGGTAATGAGTAATAACTATCATGCATGGCGAACATTATGGAACATCAGTAGTTCATTATGGCTACAGCCACATGCAGAAATGACGATTTGTAATAAATCTATGTGTACTGGATACTGGGATCAGTATAATATGACATCAGTAATGACTGTGTGTAGATATCAGATACTGCCGGTGATAACCACTAAAGGGTTTTGGTATCTCCATGTTAGTGGAGAGTGGTGGGATGTTAAAACAAATCGAACATATGAAGTAAAACACTGTGATGAGACTGATAAGGGTTTAGCCTGCCCATTGGTAAAAGGACATAGCAATCCATGTTTCACTGATTCAAGGGTCGTACTCTGTGATTGGACGGTCACACCCCCAGAGGAACAGTTTTGGCAGGTGGGTCCTAACACCTTATGCGTGGCTACAATGACCAATTCCCCACAGGTACCTTCAGTTCCCTTTTCAGGTTGTCTCAAGGGTATACATATGTGGGAATGGAATAACGTGACCTATTGGTTGAGTAATTACACTGTATCTAGTCGGCTGACTAAGATACAATGGGAGGTTTTACACTCCCCTTGGACACTCTCACTGGAACGATTCAAATGCGCATTGGATGGTTCCACTGAAGTGGCAAAATTGATTGACTCTCATAGGTCCAACCTTTCCAGGCTCATGGTGTCTACTCTTGTGGCACAAGGGGAAATAAAACATGTTGCTACATTGATTGAACAGGCTTCCGCTCATCATTGGTGGGATATATTTACAGGCATGTCGAGTACCGCTAATAAAGTGCTAATTCCACCTATGATTGCAGCATTAATTATAATCAGCATTCTAACATTGTGTAATCTTATTTGTTGGTATGTTATTCGATTAAGAAGAGAAATAAATTGGGTAATAATGCAAAGGCTACGATGAAAATTAAAGTGGAACTACAAGGTATGTTATAAATGACGTTGGTTTTGATGGGGAAATGGTGATGGATATGTAACATAAATTAGATGAAAAGTTCAAGAGTGGAATGTAATAAAAATGAACTTGTCATCTGTTGTATAATTGCTTTATATAAGTTATTGATCACTACTGTTTGTCAATCACACTTATCATGAGGATGTAATCAAGGGTAATCATGGTAGAGCCGAACATAATGTGATCATGAGGATGTAATCAAGGTAATCATGGTGGAGGTGTGCAGCTTTGCACGCACATCAGGGAATGTATAAGGAGCAGAGCAGGGCTCAGGGGGGTTAGAGCTGCTTAAAGGATTCTACCTGACGAGGTTCATGGATTACATGTGTTCAGTTCTTCACCTATCATGGATTACGTTTTCTAACTGGGGTGTTCAGCTCTCCACCCATAAGCAACGGTAAGAGAAATGTTTCGTTCATGATTGATAACTTGTATGAATGCCGGTTGAATAAAGCCTTGTTGTTCATCTGATATTCAAGTTGTGTTTCATTGTTTCTGGCGTCGACTTGACAACGATCCTGATTAAATAAATATAAAGTGTAAAAAGAGACTTTGAGTCTTTTAAGGTAATTAAAATAAAATAAAACATTTTATTTTAGAACAACATGTAATAACTGAACATATATTTAGGTTAATGTTTTCCACATTTCTACTTAGTGAGAGAAGTGAGCTCTTGCTTGTCCTGCCAACATTTTGAACCTGGGCTTGAATGGAGACAGAGCCATCCTCATGCATGTGTGGAGATGCTCATTGGTGAGCCTGGAACGATATTTGTTTTTTATAATATTCATTGTGGAGAACGCTGCCTCACAGTTGAGGGTGGAACCAAACATGGTCAGGATTTACAGGGCTACTTTCTTTAGACTTGAGAAAGCTGTCTCAGGAACCATTTGGAGCCAGAATGAGGAAGGGTCAGTCCTGGCAGACAGTTCATTCAGGGCCAAGTTTGCTTGGAGGTCAACTGACTCCATCTGAAGATCCCTGGCATTGACCCATTTAAAATGCTGTGTGGCTTCCTTTGAGAAGCTCCTGACATCTGTGATGAGGAATGGGTTCTGAATGAACATGGTGAGCTGCTGGCCAATGCTGAAGCTATCAAAACGATTGCTGAAGTTAGCAATAAGCTTATCAATGAAGACAACAAACGACGAGACATCTCGCTGTCCCTGAACCTGTTCCTGCACTGCTGGGAAGTGGACACAGTCTTCCTGCAAGTCCTCCTTGAACATTTCAAGTTTTCTCTGAAAGGCACGGACAGCTGTCATTAGTTCACAAATGGAATTGTCCTTGCCCTGTAGCCTCAAGTTCAGTTCGTTTAGATGTGAAGTTATATCAACCAAAAAGGCAACATTGTCCATCTGCTTCTCATTTTCTAGAAATGTAGAAAACTATGTTGCCTTATGATGTTTTAGCTCTGCCAAAAAAGATGCTACTTCCTTCCTAATGGCCCAAAAGCGTGCTAAAACTCTGCCTTTGCTGAGCCATCTCACATTGTTGTGCAGTAGAAGACCATCAGCATTGGCATCAACTTCTTTGAGGAATTCTCTGAGCATGCGATGCTGGTAGGAAGAGGACACTCTAAGAAAGTTGATCATTTTCATCACTGAAGTCATCACCTCAGCATGCTCATCTGTCAGGGAGGCACAGAGGACAGATTGATGAATAATGCAATGGTAGGTTAAGAGGTCAGGATTGTCTTTCTTCATTCTTGTTACAGCTCCCTTTTCTCTCCCTATCATAGCAGGGGCTCCATCTGTAGTTATTGAAATCACTTTTGTAGGCTCAATTCCTCTCTTTGCCAACATCTCCATAATGGCCAGGTAGATGTCCTCTCCTGTTGTGCTGGTCTGAAGAGGAGTAATACCCAGCAGGTCTTCATAGAATGCTTTCTGCTCTGCGTAATAAAACCTCACATAAACCAACAGCTGAGCATTATCACACACATCAGTGGACTCATCCACAGCCAAACCTACACATGGTGCCTTCTATATGGCTTCATCTAGCTGGGCTACAACATCCTGAGTCAGTATTTCACTTTTCTTTGTAGCAGATGATGCTGATATGGGGATTTGCTTTATTTTTTCACAAACTTCTTGTTTTTCTTTTCCTTCAAACAGTGTTTCAGCAACTGCTGTGATACACTCTTTGACAACCTCTCCATCAGTAAATGGTTTTTTGTGCTGACCCAAAATCCAAGAAACTCTGAGGGAACTCTCATGGGCTCGTTGCTGAGCAGTGAACGTGTGGCTCAGGATCCTGGTGGACTGTTCATATTGGGCTTTGAGACTACGTATTTTCTCTGATCTTACTTCTGATCTGAGGGGATATGTTTCTTCAAAACATTTGTGTTTTGTCTCATAATGGCGTTTCACATTGCCACTTTTAATAAGTGCCACTGTTTCTGAACATATGAGACAAACAGGTTTTGTGCCACCAGTGGGAAGAACAAAGAGAAATGACTCTGTCCATTCTGGATTAAATGCTCTATTTTCGCTGTCCACTTTCCTTTTTTTAGAGGCTGCCATTTCTGCTTTTTTTACTTCTCTCCGTCTCACCCGCCTGAATCTCTCCATGTCGCCGCTCTCCTTTTCTCTGCCTGAATTCCTCCTCCTTTCCACCTGAATCTCTCCTTGTCGCTGCTCTCCTGTTCTTTGCCTGAATGTCTCCTTCTTTCCACCGCTCTCCGCCTGAATCTCTTGTTTTCTCTGTTCGAATTTCTGCTCTTCGCTGCTCTCCTTCTCTCCGGCGTCTGAACCGTTTATTTTCGCTACGTATCGCCTGTATTTTCTGGCAGGAATGCAACATGTTATTGGCTTGTTGGTGTCACGTGGTCTGGCTAAACTCGCGCACAATTGGCCTGTGGGTGTTTGTGGATGCTAGAATACTACCGTAAAGAATGCAATAGCTGCACCGGCCAGAAGCGGTTATAAAATTAGGCGAACTTTATTTTGGCATTAGGCTCGGGTCCACACCAGACAGCATTTCGGTCCGGATCCGGACCCAGGTCCGCCTATTAGTGATCTCTGCTATATACGGTTTGATGGGGCCATTTGGTTGATAGCCGAGTCAAGGATCACCACCTCCAATGAAGGAAACATTACCCGGTGTTTGTAGAACCCAGCTTGGTGAGACGGTGAGCTAATTATTTGGTTCTGGTGTACTTGAGTAGGAAACATATGAAACTTGCAGGGTGTTGCTTTGTTCATGAAAAACCAGAAAAGAGAAGAAAGATACTTTGCCAGGTTTCAGAAGTCCTGGCATTGAACTTGTTATAGAAATTTAATGTTTTATTCTTTCTTGATCATTAACCCTATTAACTGAATGTATTACTCTATGCCTGAAAGCATTCTCATTCATTCAGACACACCCACACATTCCTGTAACCATTCAGGCACACACACACACGTTCATTTCCACACACACACCTTCTGTTCTTTTCTTATCTCATGTTATAAATAAACTTGAAGGGCTGATGTTCTTTGCAGTTGTAAGACTCAACCATTGCTTGAGCGTCTGCCCTTTTTGCAAACAGTAACTTGTCTGGGTAATTGTCTCTCTTTTCTCTTCGACTGCAGGTTTTAGGTGATTGATAAAATCCCTAACAGCACTTCACTCTGTTTGTTTGTCTGCTGGCTTTGGATGCCAAGTCTTGACAGCATGGATGACTATACTCCTCATCCTCATGAGGACGATGCTGCGCCTCTACCTCACCTTCACCTGGAGACACAGATTTTCACACCCGCCCAGTTCCAGCATGTAAATAAAGTATTCCTTTTGCACAAAGATGCTATTTGGCCAAATTAACTAAGCACTATTAAGTTTTCGAGGATGGAGCGCTCTGAGGATCATGTTTGCTTGTTTCTCTTGTGCATTTGATGGTTTCTGCAGAATGCTTCTGAGAAGCGAGTTCTCTCTACATTTATCCAGATCAACGAAAAGCAGACAACCCAAACATGTGAAACTCAGAAATATTGAATATTGTGCAAAAATTCCTTTATTTCAAAAAATTTATAAGAGGCTGTAATAACTTTAAAAAAAATTAACATTGTACAATACAATTTCCCTTTCCCTTTAGGAGGTACTTATTTTTCATTCCAGCTGTTGGACTGAGGTTACATCCAGATGTTACAGTACCCAGCATCTAGCTGAACAAAGTGGGACAACAGGAACAAACTGAAATCAATAACTGAGTCACAAGTGAAGAAAGATCATCCTACAGTGAAGGACAGAAAATTGCATCATCAACCATTTTATTATCGCTTCACAAGCCTCTGAATCTCAATCTAATCTGTGATTCCTATCTGCACATTTCCAAGAAGTTCCTTTGCAGAAATGTCGATACGGACCTCTGATTCAGACATATCTGATAAAACAAGTCTGAAACTACTGGTTTAAGTCATCGTGCATTAGACACAGACAAATCGGTTTGGTTTTTTAATTCGTCTCTCAGGCAGGTTTAACAGTTTTTGTTAGTATTGCACTTTGATGCCTTCACCCTCCTGACAGTAACCTGCAGAAACACAAAGAAAAGTCAGTTTGATATCGAATCCAGGCTAAAAAATAAACGTAGGCGTCACTTTAAAAAAGGAAACGCATGAAAGCGAATGACCTTTCTCAGGATTGTGTCGGTAGTATGGCTCTCCAGAATAACCGAAGCAGCGCGCCTGCTTTTTGAAATGCTCCAGATCAGAGTCCTTCAGGGTGGACTCCCTGCCTAGAAACACACAAAATGGTTTAATCCAACTGTCACATGAGTCAGTTTCTCTATTTTACTGGTTTTCACTTACCTAAGAAATAAAGAGCTCGAGTGTGGATCTCATCCGCATCAGTAACATGGTTGATGGTGATGTTCGAAATGAAGACCAGACAGCCATCACAACTGGGCAGGATGTGGGAGACGGACCTCCCGTTCGAAACTAGAGACAAATGCAAAAAACAGATTTAATAAACAACTACTCTTTTGGGTTGAAGATACAGTTTTGTAAAAAATAAAAAAATAAAAAAATAACCCATGCAGTACGCTGTATGGGATTTCACTGGGTATCCCATATTTCTCCCACAGAACCAATAAATTGTCCCAGATGTGAACAATACAGAAAATACATAGATGAGTATGAAATAACGAGAAAAATGTAAATGAATTACTTTAACAAAAACAAATGAGAAATGACCTTGTAATGAAAGCAGCAAAAATTAAAAAGCAAAAAATAAAAAAGAATATTTGAATACAAAGGAAAATGGCTACAATTATAATCAAAACTACAAGAACTAAAGAAAAGAATGTCTTTAATTCCTTATTTTATAAAAAATATTTTAATTGGAATTTTTATGAATTTATTATTTATAACAAATAGTTTTGATATTTTGAACAATACTTCATCTGTAGATCAAAAACTCAAATGGTTTAAACCAGGGGTGTCAAACATGCAGCCCGCGGGCCAGATCCGGCTCGCAAGCGGGTTAAATCCGGCCCGCGAGATGGTTGTGTAAACTTTATTTTCATACATTACAATGTAGAGTTAAAATAAACTTATCTTTGTGAGCAAGTTTTCTCTGTAATGAGTATAAATAAAACAAAGCTGCGCTCAAGGCGCACACAAGAACTTGAATCACATCCTGAAGTTGG
Source organism: Nothobranchius furzeri (assembly GCF_043380555.1). Lineage (NCBI taxonomy): Eukaryota > Metazoa > Chordata > Actinopteri > Cyprinodontiformes > Nothobranchiidae > Nothobranchius > Nothobranchius furzeri. Next base: position 9,905,612 of record NC_091759.1, read on the forward strand.
CCGCCACTCAGGATGTGACTTCTGATATTGATGTGCCGGTGAAAGCTAAAAGATGTAAAGTAAAATGAGTCAAATATACTTTAAGTGCTGCATGAAACTGATCTTGCCATGTCATCTGTAAGCTCTTTGAATCACTAAGGAATGTTTTTTTTATTTGTTGATTTTTTTCTTTCTAATTTTAAAGTACACTTCAGGTGTTGTACTTGTACTACACTGTCCTCAGGCTCCAGCCTTGTTTTATATTGATTGTATTAAAACAAAGAAAATCTTAAGATTTTTTTTATTTTATTTACCGGTCCGGCCCACTTGGGAGTAGATTTCCCTCAATGTGGCCCCTGAGCTAAAATGAGTTTGACACCCCTGGTTTAAACATTTAGTGCCCGTCTTTGAGTTTAACCTGCAGGCTTTTGGCTCTTTGTGTCAGATCAGGTCAGTAAACTCACAGAATGATGTCACTGTGTTGCCGTCCAACGTCATGTTGAACAATGTAGTAAGGCAGGTTCCATTACTGGGAAAATATCAAAAGAAAAAGGAAATTCATACATTTACATGTTTCTGGGGAATAGTAAATAATGAGACATTTAAAATTTGTGCTTTTTAATACAAAAAATAAGACAAATATTAAAGAGCAGGTCACCCCTTATAAGAAACTTACTTCACTCCCACTTCCTGTTTGTAAAATGCAACAAATGCTGTTGCCTAGCAGACCGAGAGGGCAGAGCTGCTAACAAATACACACACACACACACACACACACACACACACACACACACACACACACACACACACACACACACACACACACACACACACACACACACACACACACACACACACACACACACACACACACATGCTCACATGCTCGCACACACTCACACACACGCTCACAACGACATTGTGACATCATATTGTACCAGCTAATGTTCTAGGGTAACTCTTAGCCAATAGCGATGGCAGATTTAAATTCAAATGCAGTGCAGAGGTTTTACCTAACAGCACAACACTGACAGTTTTAGGCAGAAAATTTAAATTTGAACTAAAATGCAGTAAAGTGCAAAACTGTTGACTACACGTGTCTGCAGTACGATTAGACACACATTTATATAGTTTATCAGAAAAAAAGTTGATTTGGGGGTGACTTGCTCTTTAAATATCTTTGGCTCTGAAAATGTTTATAACTTAAAACAAACACTGCAAAAGATGAAATCTAATTTTTTGTATTTGGACCAACATGCACTGAGGCAACATGCTTTAATCACAGATTAGTGAGAGCTTAAAGTGTGTTTTACCAGCTTTTCCATTAAAACTCACATCTTGTTCTCCTGAGTCTGGAGCACCTGAGAACTGCTGGATGGAGACGCTGTGATGTTCACCCAGGAGCTGTCGGTCATCTTAATGACTGATTTATAGAAATCATGATCCGTGTACAATGCAAGCAAGTGTGTTCTGCCAAACATCTGCAGACAGAAACAAGGATGTTGGAGAAGACTTTTAAGATGTTCTATTAAAGAGCATGCTCACAGAGAAACGAGTGAACGGAGGCAGTGGAAGAGTTGCATTGCTGTTAACCAATCAGAGGCTAGATATATGAATTTTATGAATTATAATAAATGTTACATGAAGGGGTAGGAGACACATTTAGGGAAGGGGGAGGAGTCCAGACACCGTGTTTGTGCTTAAAAACTAGCTTGTTTTGCAGACTCGCTGTTGCAGCTTTAAAGCCATCACCCCAGTCTTCCACACAAACATCTTTTTTTTTTCTTTTTTAAATTTGTTTCATATGAAATGTCAAAAATCAGCGGAGAAAAGCTTAATTTTCTCTGACTGACACATAGAATTAAGTAATCAGTGATTAATGAGAGGTTGTTTACCACAGAGGGGTTGGCCAAAGATAAAGGTTTCGCCAGCTGCTTGCACTCTTCAGGTGTTGGATCTGAGCTGAGAAACAGAGAAGCAAAAAGGATGAAACCACTCGGCTTCTTACTCATGATGCTGTAGACTAGAGGGACCCAGAATAACCTAGAAGTGAGGTTTCCATTACAAGAATTTCTCTGTGAGTTTAGGGTAGAAGAATAAGAATAAGAATAAGAAGAAGAAGAAGAAGAAGAAGAAGAAGAAAATATCATTTCTATAGCGCCTCTCAAGATAAAAATCATGAGGCACCTCACAAAAACAAAAAATGTAAAAATATAAAAAAGCATTTAGAAAATTGTTTAAAATACATTTAAAATGAGCAAAGAATAGTTAATTGTGATTAAAATAATGTTAAGAAAGAGAGAGAGTGAATAGGAAAGAGGGAAATTAGTGGATCCTGAGGAAGGTGGAATAGGTGGGAAGAGCAGAATAAAGAGAGAGTGGTTGAATAAGGTCATACAAAAGCCAACTTGAACAAGTGAGTCTTCAGCTGCTTTTTGAAGGAGTCCACTGAGTCCACTGATCTCAGGCTCAGGGGGAGAGAGTTCCAGAGTCTGGGTGCCACAGCAGCAAATGATCTGTCACCTTTGGTCTTTAGCCTGGTGCGCTGCACAACCAGTAGGCATTGATCTCGGGACCTCAGGGACCTGCTGGGGGTGTAGGGACTAAGAAGATCACCAATGCAAGTGCTTGACTAGAACCAGGATCTTGAAATGAACCCTGAAGTTGACTGGCAGCCAGTGATGCTGGAGGAGAAGCGGGGTGATATGGGTGTGTTTGGAGGACTTGGTCAGAAGCCGAGCACAGGCATTCTGAACCACCTGTAGACGGTTCAGGGAGGTTCTGCTCAGACACGTGAAAAGAGTGTTACAGTAGTCTAAGCGTGAGGAGATGAAGGCGTGGAGAACTGTCTCAAGTTCAGAGCGGGACAGAATGGGACTCAGCTTAGCAATGTTCCTGAGATGGAAGAAGGAAGAGCGAACAAGAGAACTGACATGAGAATCCAGGGTGAGAGCTGGGTCAAAGGTCACGCCAAGATTCCTGACAGAAGGTTTGGTGTGGGAAACAAGCTGACCAAGATAATCTCTGACTTTGGGAACCAGCTTGTCTGGGGCACATATCAGGATCTCAGTCTTATCTTCATTCAGCTGTAGAAAGCTCCCACCATCCAGGTTTTGATAGAGTCTAAGCAGGTGTGTAACAGCTGCAGCTTAGACATCTCATGGGGCTTAAAGGAGATGTACAGTTGGATGTCATCTGCATAAAGATGGTAGGAGATTTCTTTGAAAGAGCTCAGGATGTGCTGAAGAGGAAGCAGATAGAGGAGGAAGAGCAGAGGCCCCAGCACAGAACCTTGTGGGACACCATGGGTAAGAGAGGTGGTGGAAGACCTAAACTTGGAGACTGCCACAGAAAAGGAGCGCTCAGAAAGATAAGAGGAGATCCACTCCAGAGCAGTTCCTGATAGGCCTACCCAGTCTCTCAGCCAGGTCCAGCAGGACCAGCACAGAACAGTCCCCTACATCACTGTGAGTCAGAGGGTCATTAGAGACCCTAAGAAGAGCTGTTTCAGTAGAATGAGCTCTACGAAAACCTGACTGGAAGAAATCATAGATGTTATGTTCATCAAGAGCAACTGTGAGTTGTTTAGCCACAACCTTTTCCAAGATCTTGGAGATGAACAGAAGTTTAGAGATGGGTCTGAAGCTGCTATGGAGAGAGAGGTCAAGGATTTATCACTGGGTGATATTTAATACAACACTGCATCCTGAAAAATCACAAACAGTCTTGAACTGTTGCTTTTTGAATCAGAGTCAGTGCCCCATGCTTCTGTGTCGTGTTGGGTCTGGCCCAAGGGGCTATTTTGGTCAGCATTTTTTGAAGCCAAGAAGGAGTGGCTAAAATGGCAATTCCACCGTCATCCACTAGGGGCTGGCACCAGAAGTGAGCAAATCCTCTTTAACTCCCATGTAAAAAAAATGCCAATTTCACAGAAGAAATAAACATGTTTACAGCCTGGTTCAAAAAACCAATTTAGGTTTAATAGAACTAGTTTACATTCATGACAACTCTGAGGGGGTGAATTGATTTGTAACTCTTTTGTTTAAAGGTAATTAAATGCTTAAAATTCTGATTAATTAATGAGCACCAGAGCCACGTGACTTCAGAGCTAGCAATGGGAACTAGCTCCAGGGAAAGGCCTCAGCTTGGGCCCCACGTTAATAGATGTTCGGCCATTCTGAATGTCTGAACTTTAGCTGTGTCCTCTTTCTGTTCGTGTTTGGATGCTAATCATGGAATTGTTTGGACAAAGAGGGCAAGCTGTGGTTACTAGCATCCAAGCAGTTTCTGCTTATTTTTTATCATTAAGTAAAATTATTTTTCTGTACTTCATTTTGCTGGTTGAATGGGGCAAAATGCTGTGTCGCTTAACTGCTTAGTCAAACATGTGGGGCTGCTGGTAGGATAAGAAACTCGAGCGGGTGCCCGACTTCTCCTGTCTCCTGCCTGGGAACAGTTTGTTCGAGCAGTCGACTGGCTATTCCCATTTCCCGGGGCAGCCTGGACGAGGTGGCTGCGATGTGGGGCTGTAGTCATCCTGGTCACTTGTGGATCTCTGAGGGAGACCACAGAAACACCTCAGTTCTTTAAGATGATGCTGCTTCACTTTCGAGTTGCCACAATCTGGGAGTGTCAACTCAGCCCCCGGCTCTGTGTCGACACAACAGTGAGGTAACCGAGTTGACAAGGTCAGACTCACAGATCTTTGACCACGGTGGGCCAGCGAAGCCCGATATCCTCGGTCAGCTTACCTAGTTTTGATTTCATTACTAAGCAGGCCAGAGGTGACCTCAGTGAGGCCGCCTAACTCCACTGCAGTTTTCTTGCTAAAATGCCTTGAAAAACCCTGTCAGCTTTGGTTTAGCATTTAGCTAATGTCCCACATATCTCCAACAGTGGATCATGAGCTGATGTGAAAGGCCTTGGCGCCTGGCTACGATCGCAGCGGTCTGCTTGTTTTTAACAGTCCCAATCCATACTAGATCTCCACAGGCGACCATCATGGCTACAGCCTCGCACGAGAGCCAGTCAGCCATGCAGATGGGCTACCCCAGAGCCCTTAGCTTCTTGAGTTAGCTACGTTAGCTAGCAGCTTCACTGGTTCGTTTGTTCTAACCCTGTTCCAAACATAACAGCCCCACCCTCAGCTCCACCTCTTTTCCCAGTTTTGGATTGTCTGGGTGAGACGGGACCTGTGACACAGTCAAAAAAATCAGTGGCGGGAACCTCCCATTCTTCAACCCTCCATTCAACCTGCCACCTGCGGTGCAATGTCCATATTTTTATATGTCAATGGTCTGGCCTGATTTTTATGTCAGTTCAAGGCAGCATGAGCCGACTGTCGAAGGCAACAGGATCTTTAAAGTTCAGCAGGTTATCGATTACAACACCCACATTTCTAACTACTTGTGATAGAGAAACAAACATCAGTTTGGAAGGCAGTGGGATTACAAGAAGGACTGACTCTTGTGAATGCGGCAGCCTGAGGCCTTCTCCCTCCTGACAGAAAGCTGCAGAGACAGAAAAGAAAATTTCAGCATGAACTGAAATCCAGGTAAAAAGTTACAACAAAAGAAATGTAAAAGTGACTGACTTTTTATAGGATTGTAGCGGAAGTCTGGGTCTCCAGAGAAGCCGAGGCAGCTTGCCTGCTTCTTGAAATGCTCCAGATCAGAGTCCGTCAGGGTGAACTCCCTGCCTAAAAAAATGCTGGTCATCTGACTGTTATATGAGACCATTTGTCCATCTTACAAGTTTCTTCCTACTTAAGAGGTAAAGAACTTGAGTATGGATCTCATCATCCTCAAAGGCCTCCTTGATTTTCATCAACTTGAGGAGCTCCTTCATGTGTCTGGCAGTGGAGTTGATACTGAAGACCAGACAGCCATTGCAGCTCGGCAGGACGTGGAAAACAGAGTTTATGTTGGGAACTGGAGACATAAACAAAATCATCAACCATTTCAAACAGGTGCTTTTTTTGACTAGGAGAACCACCCCTCACGTGCAAGAGAGAGCTACTACTGGAGGAGCAAATATGTTTTGTATGAAACATAATAAAAAAAATACTCCTAATATGTCACCTTTGAATAATAAAAAGAAATTAACATGCAATAAGATCAGATGAAAGAAAAATAGTAAAATACAAAGAATGCTGAGGAGGAATAAAAGCTACAGATATACTGTGTTTTTTTCCCCTTGACAGTTTATTAGGTATTTATAATAAGAGGTTTTGTGCTGGTAAAGGTTCTCAGTCATCCAGGTCATGGTAATCCAAAGAGGTTTGAATAAAGGCAACAACTACACAAACACATGGCCCAACACAGGTGAACTACCTCTTTAGCGCAAGTCTCAGCAATCCACTTACACCAGAAGGACAAGGGACACACTTTTGAAGATGACAAAATGCACATTCTGGACAGAGAAAATAGATGGTTTGAGAGAGAAGTAAAGGAAGCTGTTTTTGTCAAATGGGAACGGTTGACATTAAACAGAGGAGGCCTCAAGTTTGACCTTTCCAGCACCTATAATGCAGATTTAATTCCAAAACAGTTTCAGTCCAGATCACACCCTCCTGATTCTAATCCAAACACCATTCCCACATGTTGGGGTTATTAAGGAAGCGAATAATTTGTAAGCTTTTACTGACTTTTGGATTCTTCAATAAATTCTGTAAATATGGGAACATTTACCGATTTATTAATTCATTAAGATACAATTAGGTATCTTCGGGGCACCATCCCCTTTAAACCGGGAAAAATTGAATCCAAACTCTTATCAGTGTCTGAAAGTTCGTGGAATCGTTCTAGGAGCAGAAATTTTCACACCGACACAAACAAGTCACTGGAGGCAAACTGAATGTTATAACATTTAATTAAACAAACATTAATAATGTAAAACAATGGTATAATTGAAAATGTGTGTGTAAAATGGAGGATGTCCCCAAGTGATGGATTTGTTTTAGTGGTGAGTCCCCACAAACACTAAAAACGTGTATGTGTGTTTGTGATGGATCTGTTTTAGTGGTGAGCCCCCCCAAACACTAAAAACGCGTATGTGTGTGTGTGTGTGTGAGATGGAGGGTGTGTGAATGAAGTTCTTTGTTCTCACAGAGAAGGTGCATGTGTGTGTGAATGGAGATGGCATGAGGAATGTGAGCTGTAAGCGGTGACTTTCCTCTCTCAGATGCAGACAAAAAGGAATTACCTTGCATTTAGTGACTTAAAAATTACAGTGTAACTGAACTTAAACACTTCAAAAGTTAACAAAACAACAAAGATCACTCATAAATTATTTAATCTAAAACAGAGTCGACCAGCCTGGCCACAGCTGACCGATAATAACCCAGATATTTAAATAATAAACAAAAGATCTAACTTCACGGTAATCCGGCGTTTTGGTCTGGAGATAGAGGAAAACCGATGGTATTTTGAAGCAAATCATGCGGTTGACTGCTTATTTTAGTCTAAAAGAGACGGAAGAAGTAGTTAGATAGGAAAAAAACAAAAGCTTGCGCGAGCGAACCAAAGGCGTCCCTTTGTTCTTTCGCGTTGCAGGTCAGATGATTTCTCCGTTGTTTCTCCGCAGCCAGGCCCCGCACGCTGTCCAGTGGGCAAACGAGTGTTTCTCCAACTGGGGCTGGACACAAAGAGAGCGAAGTTTCGCTTTGTGCTGAGTTTTATAACTTAAAGCGTCTCCGTATGGTTTGATGGCTTGTAGTTGCTTTCCAGCGGCTCGGTGTTTGCACTCTTCAGGCCCCCAGGCCTCGTGCACACGTTATCCGGAGCCGTAGTCAGCGAGCGTGTCCTCCACCGCCAGTTAAACTGGGCAAAAGAACGATACGTTTTGTTTCTGTCTCTCGTTTTACAGACTCGGGAGCTGTTGTTGTGGGTTCTGCGCATGCACAGAACCCGTGCTCCGCCTTGGCGGTGACGTCATCGCATTGCTTCCGTGTGCAAAGCATCATGGGAAATGAAGTGTCAGCTGGCGCTGATGTTTATTATTTGCTTTTTCAGAGCAATTTAGCACAGTCTTTTGGAGAAAATCACTGCCCAGTAATTTCTCACGAGGGCAGACCCTCAACACACATAATAGGGGCTAACAACTTCAGTGACTCCTCAGAGGATAGGGAGGAGGGGTATTCATGAGTAGTTTCATCTTGTTAAGCAACAACAGCTAGCTACAGTTTATAAGTTTAACCCTCTCATATTCCAGTCAGAATTGACAAAACTCCTCAGATGAGAAGCAAAACATCTTCAAGAAACCAAAGAAGTCCAGTTGCCTTCACACAAACTCCTTTGGATTACCATGACCTGGATGACTGAGAATCTTCATCAGCATTTTGACTTAAGCTTTCAGAGCACATCCTTGTGTTAAAACTTTGGTTAAAACTAAAGCAGATGCATTAAGCAATTTCTTCTGCAGGTTATGATTGTTTGCTTGAGATTAGGATAGGAAACTCACTTGATGCTCTTGCTGTGTCTCCGTCTATCGTCACGCTTACTGTTGAACCAAGACAGATCCCACCACTGGAGAGATGTCAAGAAGCAAATTATTAAAAAAATGCTCCGTAGAGAATAGTGAACCAGACAAATATGAAGAATTAAAACGTACATTTTCATCATTACTAGTTTTCTTAACTAAATAAGGGTAGTATTAAAGACGTCTGTTCCTGAAAATGTTTCTTAATTACTTAAAGGTGTGGTTGACCGAAAGATCATTTTAAAATTATTATTTCTGTTTATAATCAGTCACTCTGAGTTTTTCATGCAGTCTGAACATGAAATCAGTTTTCTACACCTATCTCCTGCTTTAGCTTCTGAAGGAAAATAGATGGTGAAATTCTAAGATTTGAAAATCCTTACACTGTGATGTCACAGTGTGGATTTGCACTCACCCATCTTGGCTCGCGCCCGCCCATAGGAAGGCTTTTAAAAATTTGTTTTGCAGCGAGGAGAGGGAGCAGAGAATGTGTTTGTGATACTGACTTTGCAACATGGCTGAACGAGCCAATCAGAAGTGAGTTGTGTGCATATTATTAATAATAATGAGTAATCCTGCTGCTTGCAGCCCACCTCCAATCTTGCACCAGCAATCTTTTGCACCTCAGAACAGGAGAATCATAGCTTTGTTTTTTCTTTGATTACTCCATTGATTTACATTGGAGAACACTCAAATGTACTGAATAAACAAGTAAACCACACCTTTAAAACAATTCCTGCAAAAGATGAGATCAAAACTTTTTTTAGGCCAATTTTCTGATGCAAAGCATGTTGCTAATCCAGATTAGGAACAGCTAAAAATGACATTTTGTTCTGCATTTTTTTTCATTACTCACAACTTGTTCTCCTGAGTCATGAGAACCTGAGTGTTGCTGGATGGAGATGCTTTGATGTTCACCCAGGAGCTCTCAGTTATCTTTAGGACGGCTTTATAAACTTTATGGTTCGTGTAACCTGCAATGAAGTGCATTTTGCCAAACATCTGCAGAAAGTAAACAAGATGTTGGTTAAAGATGTTATTCTATTATTTGTGAATATTGTAACATTATAAAGACAGGTTACAGCTATCTGAAACTGGTCAATTTTTCTATAAAACATGTATATTAAAACATATAACTGAAGTCTAATTTAAAATAATTTTTTAAAGTACCATTTACAGCAGAAGCCATGTAAACAATTTATTGAAGGCACCTGATAAGGAGACACGAGCAGCACTACACTTCAAAGTTTAATAATGAAAGAAAGAAAAACTCTATAGTTTTTCTTTCTTTTTTCAGATTTGTATTTTAAACCATGTTTCATTGTTAGTCAGACTTTTTAGTAATTAAAGCCACAACCCCAAATTATTATTTTTGTAATTGTTTTATGTTCAATCTAAAAATAAATCAGCCACAGAAACTGAAATGAACTCAATTTTCTCTTACTGACTCATCAAACATCAGTGATAAATGAGAGGTAGTTTACCATGGAGGGGTCAGCCAAAGATAAAGGTTTCACCAGCTGGTTGCATTCTTCAGGTGTCGGAGCTGAGCTGCACAGAAACAGCGAAGCAAAGAGGATAAAACCACTCAGCCACAGATTCATGATGCTACAGAGGGACATGGGACAAAAGAACAAGATCTAAACCCTCAAGAAGGAACTTTCCACTTCAGAACTGAGTGTCTGACTGCATTTTATACACTCAGGCAAGGTTAAAATCTGTGGGTTTTCCAGTTGTTGAGTAAGACTGGACGATTTAGGGGGCATGGATTCCCTTTTACACAGATGTGGAAAAAAAGTAAAAACAAACAAAACAGATTTATTTGATAGTCCAAAGATGTCTTTTTTTATGAGGGATTTAATCAGGATTCTGTAGAGTTTTTGTATTAATTATTTACTCCTTTGTTTATTTTACGTGACCTTTGCAACAACATCGACTAACATAAAACCTCTGAGACTTTAGACTGATTTTAAACTCGGAACAGTGGGATGCATCTCGACTTCCACCAACCCCTAACCTAATGATGCATTTGCCTCTAGAATTTTGTCTAGACCACTGAAATGTTTAATTTACATTAATGACAGAAGTAAAAGAATAATCAAATATTCAATATCTGCACATTTGTGCATCAATGGTTATGTTTGTTTGTATATATTTTTTTATTAAATCTATAATTTTATCATTTTCATAGGGGCTAAAAGACCAAAGGAGAGGTGTGAGGGATTTTGAATTAAAAACAGACTAGAAACAATTTACAGGTGAGTTCCAAACAGTGATGATGGTAAGTGAAGAGGTATAGCACACAGAAAAGCATGTGGGATAAATAGCCACAAGGAAACATTTTCATTTACACAAGGTTAGAGAGCACAAACAACTAAACAATATTTGTAGATGTCATGAACTCCTCCTCTTAACCTCCTCTGCAGGCCTGGCTGGCACTGCACTCCACTTCCCAGCATCCCTGTCACCGACGCTACCCGGTGATGTCATCCCGCTGAGCCTATTTAAGGACCTGTCACAGCTGAGCCGGCACTCAGTCATCATCTCATGATAGACGCCAACCCATTCTAAGACAACTAAGCCTAATCTGCCAACTCTGAAAACCATCCGGGAAGAGAACTTCCCACACTGTCAACAGTCTCAACACCAAACACCAGCCTCTCCGCGCCTGTGTCTCAAAGCCACACTCCAGCTCAGCCGATCGCTCCTGACAGGATGACTGAGTCTCGAGTAGACCCAGCGGAGATCGCACAGCTGCGAGCAGACGTGGCACAGCTGCTCAGCTGCGTAGAACGCCAGGAGGTGAAAACGCCCAACTTCGGATTGAGAACAACCAGCTTCGTGCTGTTACGGATCGCCAAGCATCCAAACTAGATTCTGTCACCAAACTGGTCGTCCAACTCTCCTCGGCACTCCAACGTCAGGCATCTGCCACTCCTAACATTGTGGAGCCGTATCTAAGTCTCCCCGACAAATGGGATGGGACTAAAGGATCCCCGGAGGGCATGTTGGCCGTCCTGTCAATGACTTTCGAGTGTCAGCTGGCACGCTACCCGACTTCCTGCTCTCGCGTTGCCCTGTTAACCTCCCTGCTGACGGGGCGAGCCGGTGAATGGGCGGCTGCCCTGTACAACCAGAAGTCTCCCGTGTGCAACGATTATGAAACCTTCGTGAAGGAACTGAAGAAGGCATTTGTGCATCCCAGCAGCGAGGTCGCAGACGAGACACGCCTGCTCCAGCTTCGGCAGGGCTCTCAGACCGTGGCCGAGTATAGGTCACGCTTCCGGACCACCGCTGCCCGTCTGACCTGGGGTGATGCCGCGGTGAAGGCTGTGTACTTGGAGGGATTGTCACCTCGCATCTGGGAGGGCATGATCGGACACGAGGCCCCGACCTCCCTGGACCAGGCTGTGGACCTGGCTCTCCAGCTGGATCGCTGCCTTCTCACCAGACCAGGAGCGAGGGCGGTTCCCATACAACCCAGAACGTTCCCCCGCCGTCAGGAGAACCAACCCATGGAGGAACCCATGCAACTGGGTCATTTGCCCCCCGAGGAACGGGCGCGACGGTTTCGGGAGGGACGATGCACCTATTGTGGGGATCTGGGCCATCCCCGGGCAACATGCCCCGTACGCCCGGGAAACGGTTCCTCCGGGTCGGTGTAGGAGCGGTCTCACCCGGAGCCTCCATTCATGCAGCTCCTCATCACACCACCCTCCCAGTCTCCTTCCAGCTTAACCAAGGACCGGTGCCCCTGGTGGCTCTCCTCGACACCGGAGCTGCAGAAAACTTTATCGACCAGGGGTTGGTCAACCGGCTCAGGATTCCACTCACTCTCCTCGACCGTCCCGTTCCCGTCACTTCTGTGGACGGTCGCCCTCTCATGCCATATCCTATCACGCACCGAACCCAGAACCTCCGGACGTCCATCGAGGAACACTTGGAGACCCTTCATTTCCTGGTCATTCACGCCCCCACGACTCCTCTCATTCTGGGTCATTCCTGGTTCCGCCTCCACGACCCTCACATCTCTTGGTCTACCAGTAAAGTCATGGTGTGGGGTGGTAGCTGTCGCCTCCACCGTCTGTCTCCAGGATCACAGCCTAGGGCGACACCACCCAAGGACGTGGATTTAACCCTCCTTCCACCCCAATACCACGATCTGGCTTGGGTTTTTGCAAAGGAGCCTACCACCAGGCTGCCTCCCCATCGACCCTACGATCTGGAGATCAGGCTCCAGCCAGGAATCACACCGCCTCGGGGTCGGCTGTTCTTGCTCTCTCCGGCAGAAACCCAGGCAATTGACACTTATATCAATGAAGCTCTCCAGAAGGGGTTTATCCGCCATTCCACGTCTCCTGGAGCGGCAGGGTTCTTCTTTGTGAAGAAGAAGGAGGGAGACCTCCGGCCCTGTATAGACTATCGTGGGTTAAATAAGATCACCATCAGAGATCGCCATCCTCTTCCTTTAATGAGCACGGCTTTGGACGCCACTGCCCAAGCCACCCTGTTTACAAAGCTGGTCCTCTGCAGTGCATACAACCTCATCCGCATAAAGGAAGTAGAGGAGTGGAAAACCGCTTTTATTACACCCACTGGACATTATGAGTACCTCATCATGCCCTTCGGCCTCTGCAACAGCCCTGCCGTTTTTCAGCGTTTCATCACTGATGTCCTCCGTGACATGCAAGGCCATTGGGTTTTTGTTTATTTAGACGACATCCTCATCTACTCCCGCACTGCCGAAGAACACACCCAGCATGTTCGAGCCGTTCTGTCATGCCTCCTGGAGAATGACTTATTCTGTAAACTGGAGAAGTGTGCCTTTCACCAGGAGTCCACCTCGTTTCTGGGGTTCATCATCTCCTCCCAGGGCCTACGCATGGACCCACAGAAGGTTCAGGCGGTAGCACAGTGGCCACTACCTAAGAGCCTGAAGCAGCTGCAGAGTTTCCTGGGGTTCTGCAACTTCTATTGCCGGTTTATCCGCAGTTTCAGAGCCCTGGCATCACCATTAACTTCCCTGACTAAGACAACCAAGCAGCCTCGCCCTTTCCGCCTTCCCCCGGAGGCCGTTGCCGCCTTCCATCATCTGGTCCGCTGCTTTGTAAGCGAACCCATCCTCCTCCACCCGGACCTAACACGACCCTTCGTTGTGGAGGTAGACGCCTCTGAGACGGGCACGGGAGCCATACCATCACAACGGGGCCTGGACTCCAAACTCCACCCCTGTGCATACTTTTCCCAGAAGTTCTCTCCTACTCAGCAGAACTATGGGGTCGGGGACAGGGAACTGTTGGCGATAAAGTGGGCCCTGGAGGAGTGGCGACAGTGGCTCCTGGGTACTCCCACTCCTTTTCTAATCTGGACTGATCATCAGAACCTCATCCATATTCAGACCGCTCGCCAACTCAACCCTTGTCAGGCCCGGTGGGCCCTCTTTTTCGAGCCTTATAACTTTCAATTCGCCTACCGCCCCGGCTCAAAGAACCTCAGGGCGGACGCCCTTTCCCGTCAGCACACCCAGGATCCAAGGCCTCCTGAACCGATGTCCATCCTCCCAACCGAACGGTTCTTGGCCGCCCTGCAATGGCCCCTGGAAGCCTCCATCCGGGCGGCTCTCCCGGCTGACCCGGCGCCCCTAGAGACGCCTCCTAACTGCCTTTACATTCCGGCCGTGTGTCGACAGGAGGCCTTGAGGTGGGGGCATAGCTCACGGCTCGCGGGACACCAAGGCCAGGCTCGTACCCTCCAGTTCCTCCGCTGGGCTCTGTGGTGGCCCTCTATGAGAAAGGACGTGCGTGAATACACCGCTGCATGCGACACCTGCGCCCGGTCTAAGTCCTCCACCCAACCTGTAGCCGGGGAATTGCAACCGCTCCCTGTGCCCAAACGGCCGTGGTCGCACATAGGTGTGGACTTTGTGACGGGGCTCCCCGCTGCCGACCACCTGGACACCATCCTCACCATCACCGACCGCTTTTTGAAAGCTGTGCACTTAGTGGCTATGGCAGGGCTACCCACGGCTAAGAAAACAGCGGAGCTCCTCCTCGATCATGTGGTGAGGCTCCACGGATTTCCCCAGAACGTGGTGTCTGACAGAGGACCCCAGTTCATCTCACGGTTCTGGAAAGCTTTCTGTCGGTTGGTGGGCGCTTCCACCAGTCTGTCGTCAGGCTATCATCCCCAGACTAATGGTCAGACGGAGAGGGCAAACCAGCAGCTCGGTTGATACTTACGCTGCTTCGCCTCGTCTCAACCGTCCACCTGGCCTCGTTACCTCCTGTGGGCGGAGCTCTCTCACAACTTCCAGACGTCCTCCGCCACGGGTCTATCGCCCTTCGAGACTTACTATGGATACCAGCCCCCTCTTTTCGACCATCAGGTGCCGGAGGTGGAGGTTCCGGCGGCTCAGGATATGGTCCGCCGCTGCCGTCTCGCTTGGATCAGGGCTCGCGCCGCCATCACCCGGGCTAACACGGAATACTCCCGACAACATCATCACCGCCACCGGCCCGGCCCTGTGTTCCAGCCAGTTGACCGGGTTTGGCTCTCTACAGCTAATCTCCGGTTGCCGGCTGGTTCCAGGAAGCTGTCTCCCTGCTTTTTGGGACCCTTCCAAGTCCGAGATGTCCTCGGTCCGGTCGCTTACCGGCTGCGCCTCCCTTCCGCTCTCAGGGTGCACCCTGTATTCCACGTCTCACAGCTCAAGCCGGTGGTGTCGTCTCCCCTCCATCCGCCTCCGGCCCGAGTGCCGACGCCCCGAGATGTCGATGGGGACCCCATTTACACCGTCCGCAAGATTCTGGACGCCCGCCGCCGGGGCCGGGGATGGCAGTATTTGGTGGACTGGGAGGGTTACGGTCCGGAGGAGCGTAGCTGGGAGCCTGCCCGCTCATTTCTGGATCCGTCCCTGTTGGCTGATTTCTGGTCTCGTCGCCCTGGGCCTTCTGGAGCCGTCCCTCGCGGGGGGGGGGCGGGGGGTGGGGGTGGGGGGTGGGGGTGGGGGGCTGGGGTCCCTGTCATGAACTCCTCCTCTTAACCTCCTCTGCGGGCCTGGCTGGCACTGCACTCCACTTCCCAGCATCCCTGTCACCGACGCTACCCGGTGACGTCATCCCGCTGAGCCTATTTAAGGACCTGTCACAGCTGAGCCGGCACTCAGTCATCATCTCATGATAGACGCCAACCCATTCTAAGACAACTAAGCCTAATCTGCCAACTCTGAAAACTCTCAAAACCATCCGGGAAGAGAACTTCCCACGCTGTAAACAGTCTCGACACCAAACACCAGTCTCTCCGCGCCTGGGTCTCAAAGCCACACTCTAGCTCAGCCGATCGCTCCTGACAGTAAACAACATGAAACTTTGGCATCCAGCTGTGAACTCAGAAATCTATGAGCAGGAGAATGCTTTCCTTCGGCTTAGATGCTGTCCATGGTGCTGAAATCCATGGAGCTAGGAGAAACTCTCTCCCTGAGATTTGGCGCTCTCATTGGGACTGAAACATATGGAGCAGGAGAAACGCTGTCCTTGGATCGGATGGTAGAGGATATGCATTCCTATTCCATTATGGAATCATGAAAAAGGGTTTACCACATGGACATGAACGTTTTATCAATGTGTTTAGCGCTGACTGAAGTCAGGATCAGAATAATCTACAATGTGAATTAGTTTAGTTTTTGTTCAAACTGCAAAATCGCACCCACCAAAGAAAACTTTACATCACTAGTTAAACTTGTCTCTTGTTATATGGTTTTCCTATTTTTCTACCTTTTTGTGGTCATCTGAATAATTTGTTTTTAAAAGGCTTCTTTCATTGTTAGTTTAATTAGGAAACTGATCCATAACAACTGAGAACCAAATCCAGCTGTGTTGGTTCAGAGGCACCAGGTCCTGCTAGCAGAATATGATGAGGTATTTTAACTCTAATGAAGTCAGTAGTGACTCCCCGTCAGTGCAGTGTTGTGCTACAACACATGGTCACTGAGACTAATGACAGGTTTTCCTCACTGATATTTCTAATAATAATAACAATAAACACAGCTGACACTAATCTTCTTGTAACAATGCTCACACTATTTATATTTTTATTTAGTTCTTGCTGTAGGAAAATTACAATTTTTTTCTCTGCTTTTCTTTTGTTTGCTTCAGTATTACTGGGGGATTAAAACATTTTTTCACAGAAGATTAGTTTATTGTGAGTTAATTAAACACAAAGCCTAATATATTTTTTAAACATTTTTATCTCCCTGTAGCTGTAGGATTATATATATATATATATATATATATATATATATATATATATATATATATATATATAATATGTAAACACACACACACACACACACACACACACACACACACACACACACACACACACACACACATACACACACACACACACTCTCACACATGATCCACTCCCATTCCTCTCTTATCTCTTTGCTTAAATAGACTCTGTGACCAGCTGTTCATGATTTTATTGTATGTTTGCCTCATTGTTTCTTGTCCCTCTCTCTAGCTGCAGGAAATGGGTTTATTGATAAAATCCATGACTCTCATTGCTCCAACAGCTGATCTATTTCCACCAAGTTGCTTGGCGATTACCCCATAGCTTTTTTTAAACCTTGTGAAGGATCTACAGTTTTGTCTCTAGTTTCTTTTGACAGCTCTTTAGTCTTTGGGAGAACTTGCAGAATTGCAGGGTATTCAACTAATGTTCCTCTTTGTATCTTAATGCTGAAATTTATAACCCAGCATTTGAGTACTTAGAATTATTTTTTGATACTTATCAGCTATGCAGATGACAATCCACCCTTCATCAAACTGTATATACAGCGTTTATGTGACTACTCACTCATGAAATCAGATTTCAGTGTGTGGTGCTCAGAGTTGTTGTGAGGGGGTATGGTCATGTTGGTGACAACTGTAATACAGGTGTCAGGACTATCACAGAAAACACAAACCAGTAAGGAAATATTAATAGCATAAATACACCATCATAATCATAAAAAACAGTTAAAACAAAATTTTATGCATCAATACTTTTGAAAGTTTATCAGCCATCAACTTGAGAGAAACCATACTTAAACTCGTCGCCGTCTTCCTCCGCTTATCCGGGTCCGGGTTGCGGGGGCAGCATCCCAACTAGGGAGCTCCAGACCGTCCTCTCCCCGGCCACCTCCACCAGCTCCTCCGGCAGGACCCCAAGACGTTCCCGGACCAGATTGGAGATGTAACCTCTCCAACGTGTCCTGGGTCAACCCGGGGGCCTCCTGCCGGCAGGACATGCCCGAAACACCTCCCCGGGGAGGCGTCCAGGAGGCATCCTGACCAGATGCCCAAACCACCTCAACTGGCTCCTTTTGATCTGGAGGAGCAGCGGTTCTACTCCGAGTCCCTCCCGAATGTCCGAGCTCCTCACCCTATCTCTAATGCTGAGCCCGGCCATCCAACGGAGGAAACTCATTTCGGCCGCTTGTATCCACGATCTCGTTCTTTCGGTCATTACCCAAAGCTCATGACCATAGGTGAGGATTGGGACGTAGATCGACCGGCAAATCGAGAGCCTGACTGTCTGGCTCAGCTCCCTCTTCACCACAACAGATCGGCTCAGCGTCCGCATCACTGCAGAGGCTGAACCAATCCGCCTGTTGACAGGAGGATCGACAGTAATTAAACTTTTCAATTTAAATTCTCGAGTGTGAAAACTCACCGGAACACATTCCTCTCAATAAACTCAATAGTTTTATTGTCAGGGAGAAGTTTGAACTCAATGTGGGAGCTGGTACAGTTTTCCAAGGCATCATGGAATTTATCAGTGTCAGTGACAGCCCAGACTCCCACCCAGTCCCCAGAAATCTAGTGAAGTAGAAGACAGATGACAAGTCAGAACTGAAGTGTAGGTTAGATTGAATTAAACTTGGTGTTCCACAGGATTCTGTGCTTGTGTCTCCACTTTTTACTTTAAATATATCTCTTTGAGATAATACTCCAGTGCACAAGCCACATGAAACTGATACAGAATGCATGCATTTCTTCTTATTTTCTGTCTAAAATCAGAGAAATAAAGTTTTTGACATTAATGTTCTCTAGCTTTTGAGCCAATTACCATAGTTTCTTTTGTGCCTGAGGGTGATTCATAAAAATGACCATGTCTCATAATTCTATAATACGAAAACCAAGTCAAGATTTAATTTTACAACTTTATTACACAACCATACGACACCAATAAATTAATTAGATCATACAATGAAGGACTTTAAAAAAATTTATATGGGGTTTAATATAATTAATAATCCCAGTATTCTGTTGATCACCAGATCAAATAAACGCATTTGTAACATCGTTGCAATGGTAGATCTGAGGTTACATCTTCACTGGGGCCTAACTCACCTTGTGCAGGTTTTTTTGTCGGCAGCCTCTTCGTCAGCCCCTTACACTCTTTGGCGGTTGGTGCTGCGCTGCTGCTGAACACTGAGCAGTAGCAGCAGCACGGATACACTTCCTACATTCATCATATCCTGAGATGAACAACCACAGATTTTTCCAAGCTCAACAGTGAATGGAGGGCATCAGGATAGTTTTTAATGGCTCTGAGCCTTTACTGGCACGGATTCAGTTAGAGCACAGATCATGTATGCTCAGAGAGTTACCTAACTCTCTCTCTCTCTCTCGCTTTTAAAACAGCTGAGGACAATTAGTTAAATACAGATGTAGCTTTTAGCATTGCTGCAAACAGCTAGTATGGGAACTACTGAAGTGCTACCAAATAATGCTACCCAGATACCTCCCTAAATATAATCCAGTACAAAACGACATGGCTCGGTCAAACACATGCAGATTACTACAGATCACTTTAATATAAATGTTTTGTTATTCTTCATTGTCACCCACAATGTTCGCCTAAATAAACCAGTAAGATAAATGTTTATTCATTCAGAAAGATGTGATGATTCAGGAGATGAAAGGAAAATTCACTGGGTTGTTTCAGCAAATTAATATTGAGTATCTTGGAAACTTAACAGGTGGATTTACGATTAAAAAAATTCAACAGTAAGATTTTCTGTGTTGAATTTGGCACAACGGTCTGTTTTTGAATGTGATGGGAAGAGAGCCTGTTTGAACCAATCAGAAATTAGAGATTGATGATCTGAAAGTGAGTGACTTCTGATGGAGGACATTAAACTGTAGCTTGTTTTTATCAATTTCTGTAATACTACTACTACTACTACTACTATTACTAATATTACTTCCTACCATTACAACAACAAAAACAAAAACAACAACAACAACTACTACTACTACTACTACTACTACTACTACCACTGCTAGTACTATTACTCTCACTAATAATACTTCTTACCATTACAACTACAAAAACAACAACAACAACAACAACAACTACTACTACTACTACCACCACTGCTAGTACTATTACTCTTACCAATACTACTTCCTACTATTACAACTATAAAAACTACTACTACTACTACCACTACTACTACCACTGCTAGTACTATTACTCTTACCAATACTACTTTCTACCATTACAACTATAAAAACTACTACTACTACTACTACCACTACTACTACCACTGCTACTACTATTACTCTTACTAATACTACTTCCTACCATTACAACTATACATACTACTGCTACTACTACTACTACTATTATTACTACTACTACTACTACTACCACTACTACTGCTATCACTGCTTCTACTATTAATCTTACTAATACTACTTCCTACAACTATTAAAATTACTACTACTACTACTACTACTACCACCACCACTACTTGTACTGTAGTAATGAGTACTACAATAGACATGAATTTGAAATGGATCATTGTAAGAACAATTTTCATTTCAAATTCATTGATTTAAGCACAGGTTATTCAAACATTTGATTTACACATCTTGTTCATTCATCACATACAGGTGCTGGCCAGTAAATTAGAATATCATCAAAAGGTTGAAAATATTTCAGTAATTCCATTCAAAACGTGAAACTTGTACATTATATTCATGCAATGCACACAGACCAATGTATTTCCGATGTTTATTACGTTTAATTTTGATATTTATAGGTGACAACCAATGAAAACATCAAATCTGGTATCTCAGAAAATTAGAATATTCTAAAGGCCAATGAAAAAATGTTTGTTTCTCTAATGTTGGCCAACTGAAAAGAATGAACATGAAAAGAATGTGCATGTATAGCACTCAATACTTAGTCGGGGCTCCTTTTGCCTCAATAACTGCAGTAATGCGGCGTGGCATGGACTCGATCAGTCTGTGGCACTGCTCAGGTGTTATGAGAGCCCAGGTTGCTCTGATAGTCGTCTTCAGCTCCTCTGCATTGTTGGGTCTAGCGTATTGCATCCTCCGCTTCACAATACCCCATAGATTTTCTATGGGGTTAAGGTCAGGCGAGTTTGCTGGCCAATCAAGGACAGGGATACCATGGTCCTTGAACCAGGTGCTGGTGGTTTTGGCACTGTGTGCAGGTGCCAAGTCCTGTTGAAAGGTGAAGTCTGCATCCCCATAAAGTTGGTCAGCAGCAGGAAGCATGAAGTGCTCTAAAACTTCCTGGTAGACGGCTGCATTGACCCTGGACCTCAGGAAACAGAGTGGGCCAACACCGGCAGATGACATGGCACCCCACACCATCACTGACGGTGGAAACTTTACACTGGACCTCATGCAATGTGGATTCTGTGCTTCGCTCTTCCTCCAGACTCTGGGTCCTTGATTTCCAAAGGAAATGCAGAACTTGCTTTCATCAGAAAACATAACTTTGGACCACTCAGCATCAGTCCAGTCCTTTTTGTCCTTGGCCCAGGCGAGACGCTTCTTGCGCTGTTTCATGTTCAAGAGTGGCTTGACACACGGAATGCGACACCTGAATCCCATGTCTTTCATGAGTCTCCTCGTGGTGGTTCTTGAAGCGCTGACTCCAGCTGCAGTCCACTCTTTGTGGATCTCCCCCACATTTTTGAATGGGTTTGTCGTCACAATTCTCTGCAGGGTGCGGTTATCCCTAGAGCTTGTACACTTTTTTCTACCACATTTTTTCCGTCCCTTCGCCTGTCTGTTAATGTGCTTGGACACAGAGCTCTGCGAACAGCCAGCTTCTTTAGCAATCACCTTTTGTGTCTTGCCCTCCTTGTGCAAGGTGTCAATGATTGTCTTTTGGACAGCTGTTAAGTCAGAAGTCTTCCCCATGATTGTGGTGCCTTCAAAACAAGACTGAGGGACCTTTTAAAGGCCTTTGCAGGTGTTTTGAGTAAATCAGCTGATTAGAGTGGCAGCAGGTGTCTTCTATATTCAGCCTTTTCAGAATATTCTAATTTTTTGAGATACCAAATTTGGAGTTTTCATTAGTTGTCACTTATGAATATCAAATTTAAATGTAATGAACATTGGAAATACATTGGTCTGTGTGCATTGCATGAATATAATGTACAAGTTTCACGTTTTGAATGGAATTACTGAAATATTTTCAACCTTTTGATGATATTCTAATTTACTGGCCAGCACCTGTATACCCGTAAGTTGTAAAAGTTCACTTTTTACTCAGAATGAGGAATCCATCAGTCTGAGATAAGGGAGGAAAGAGTTTTGCGGGAGACCTTGACAATTTATTTATGTCTGCGTTGAAGAACAATAAGTGAGCAAAAGGCTGATTCGTGCGTCCGAATCCTCCAGATGGCGTAACCTTGACTTTGCAGCTCTGGCGTGCATGAAAGGTTACTGTGTAAATTCGATGGTGAAAATTGACCCTTTTTATTCATTACAACTACAAAAACTACTACTACAACAACTACTACTATTACTACTACTACTACTACTACTACTATTACTACTACTAGTACTACTACTACTACTACTACCAATAATAATAATAATAATAATAATAATAATAATAATAATAATAATAATAATATAAACCACAACAAAAAGGTTAAGTCTTTTTCTCTTTAAAAGCTGCCATAAATTCTTTCCACCAGCAAATAAAATCAACGACATTGATTTAATTGCTATTGAAAAATACATTAAACAGAAGATTTTGGTCAAAAACGTCCTCTCCGAGAATTCACCAACAAAATTCAAACATCTCTCATGTTCTGTTTCTTGAGACTGAGAATTTTCTATCACAAAATAACTCTTTTGGCTTGCTAAATCATCAGCTGTCCCATCATTAGGTATCGTTCCATAAACACGAGGAAACAGTAGTTATATATTAACTGATTATAATTTCATTAAAAGCTCTAAAGAGAAAATAAGTTCATGAGATGTCATGACTGAAATATGGGATGTATTAACTGGAGAGGATCAGGGAGGGAAAAAAAACAAGGTTTATGGGTTCAGAACATATTTTCATTTAACTTTTAATGATGTTTTTTCACATATCGGCTGATCTTTCCACTTCTGATCTACTCAAGATTGACTGGCCTCTGGAGCGGATTTCTTGTGACAAAAATCTGAAAAATAAAAAATAAATAATAGTTTATTAGATGTGTGTGGTGTCCTAGTCAGACCAACATCCTCGCAGAATTCACAAACCTGCCAGTCCGTCGTAAGTATACACTCTGTCGTGAGGGAACTTCAGACACTCGGCCAGTTTCTTAAGATCATTGTGGTGGGTCTTATGATGCTCGACATCGCGGTGTGCTCCTTCCCTCTCTGAAACACAAGATCAATGGTGTTAGCAAAAGCTCATCTCAACCTTTATTCTATTGAAATGAGTGAGTTGCCAGCAAAAAGTGTTTGTGTTACTGTAGATGAGGAGGAATCGTATCGTCGAGGTTTTGTAGGTCATTGCCAGACAGTCATGACAACCCTCGTAAAAGTCCACGTCTCCTGTATCGTTGTACGGCTCAACCTGTCCATCCTTCTCCACTCCTAATTCACAAAACATGAAGAATGCATGCAGATTGTAATCAGAATAATACTGCCAGGAAATACTTGACAGTCAAAGTCAAAAGTCAAAGTCAAAGTCAAAGTTCGTTTGACTTTGACTTGACTTTTTGACTTTGACTTTGACTTTAATCGGCTGACTTGTTTTTATATATAAATCAGTGGCGGCTGGCCAGTAGAGGGTGATAGGGTGCCACCCTCCCAGTTTTCCCCAGTGTTTTTAATTTTTATTCAAAAAAATAAATAAATAAAATTAACAATAATCACATATTCTAAGTTAATTGTGTGATTTGTAACAAAAACAAATCATATATCAATATTGGTGAGAAGCTCTCTGCCGAGCGGTGGAGGCGACAGAAAGGCTGTAGGCTGTGTTTCAATCGCCCAAACAGCACGGAAGCAGCCGGCCAATTGCTGACAAGAAAATCAAACGGTAGAAATGGGAATGTATCTAATCAGTGTCGACGTTGTTTCAGAAGCATGATGGGCGATAGAGGTACCGCCCAAGGCTTTCGTTGGTGTTCGGTAGAACTCGGCAGAGTCTCGACTACTCCAGCACATTTTTGGTCGTGACGCAGATGTAATAGACATGGACGCCGCCAGTGAGCCTACAACCAGCATGGATACCGGATCTCAGCAGCCACTGAATTCAGTTCGGTCTCTTCTCCAGTATCCGTTCGAGAGGAGAACTATGGTGGAAAAACTTAATGTCAAAGAGCTTGGACCAGACCAGCCCGACGTAAGCCAGCAGGAGAAGGAGAGAGGTAAACTGTACACACAGGCTTCTCCCGAAATTGGTACACCAGGAAGGCTTGGCTAGCTGGATGCAATCACGCTAATGTGTTATTTTGCTTTCCGTGTTTGTTATTCAAAACGACTGTGACAGATAAGGCATGGATTGAGTCAGGAGTTACGGACATGAAACATTTTTCTGAGAAGGTGAAGAAACACGAGTTATCCCGGGCACACATGGACAACACGGTAAAGCTAGCTATGCTAGGCAGAGCTAACATTGCCATGCAGCTAGAGACGAGGGGCACAGGCTTGCAGTGAAGAAACACAAGGAAGAAGTGGATCAGAACCGGCACATTTTGTCCAAGAGAGAGATGTCAACACAGTGTATGAGCACAAGGATGACCTCCTCAGATTTTTCCAGATGATCAGAGACTCGGATGACTTTGATCCAATCACTGAGAGAGAGGCAGGAGGCTTTGTGAGAATGCTGGAGGAAGAAGATTTCGGCTTTCTGCTGGCATTGTGTCACAAGATCATGCCACATGTGGACATGCTGTTCAACCAGCTGCAGAAGAGGAACATTGACTCTGTCTGCATCTGACAGGGGTCATCCAGAGCTTCACCAACAGTATGCAAAAGATCAGGTACACACTTGTTTATTTAATATTATTGTGATAAAATTCTCCAGTATGTTAGTTTCACAAACAGTAACGTGGATGTGGACCATGTATGGTCATGTTATTTTATGTGCAATTTAATGCAGTATTTTTCACCCTTGGTCCGCAAGGCAGTTTGCCAATAGTCAGACACACGTGGATTAATCCCTTTGTCCAATAATGTAAGACAGGAAATTAAAGAGCTGTGCTTAATTCAGGAAATAGTGAAGTTGTGCACAAAGCTCAGAAAGCACAAGTTTGTTAAAAAAAATAGCACAGCCCCACCAAAAATATTTTTCACCAGCTGCCACTGATATAAATGCACCATGGATTATTTAATTGTATTTTAATATTGCGGTGTATAGTCTTGTGTGACTGAACTCACTGATGGAATCGTATTTCAGTGTGTGATGCTCAGCGTCATCAGTGGGTATCGTCATGTTTTCATAGTAGGTAGTACAAGAGTCAAGACTTCCTCTGAAAGCAGGACAGATTAGTCAAACAAAGATCTAACACAACCTCACACAGTTCTTGGAAGCTGATTACTCACTTGTACACGTTCCTCTCAATGTACTCGAAGGTTTTGTTGCCAGGGAGGAGTTTGAACTCTACATGAGAACTGGAGCAGTTGGCCAGCAAGCTGTGGCCATCCTCATGATCAGCAACGGACCAGACCAGAACCCATTCGCCAAAGATCTACAGGAGGAAAAAAAGGACAAACCAGAGCTTTAAAGTTCAAATCAGGACATGTTTTGTTTAACTGAGAAAACTGAAGCTTTGGAAGGAAACGGGTGAACCACCATTACTGCCTAACTTACCCTGTGCAGGTGCTTTGTTGGCATTCTTTTGGTCACGGTGGAGCAGTGTTCATGGGTTGGTGCAGCGTTAGTGCTGATCGCTGCCAGCAGCAGCAGCAAAAACCCAGGTCCCTTCAACAAGCACATCGTACTCTGGATGAAAAACACACTGAGCTTTTGTCAGGAACCAACAGAAGTGGGAACTGTTTGGTTTATAATGGCTCAGGCCCTGATTACCACAGGGTCAGTCCAAAGATAATGTGTGCTCAGTGGGTTACATAACTTAGGTTCACCCTTTGATTTATTTATTGTTTTTGGTCAGTTAGGAAGTGGAACGTTTTTGTGGAGCCAAAACAGTCAGGGAGATGTCTGACATCAGGTAAAAGGTTCAAAGATGAAACCTTTTATTAAAGAATCTTTCAGTGTGACCTGTGCCCCTTTCCTGGAGTCGCAGTGTCCTGACGGTTCTTAATTAGAAACTACAGGGAGTGAGGGGTTAAGTAATCCATAACAGAATGATGTATTCATTCAAGCTGATTAGCAATGATCAGGTGTTCTTTCCATTTATGTAAACAGATACACGTCCTGGTAAC
This sequence comes from Nothobranchius furzeri, assembly GCF_043380555.1. Taxonomy (NCBI): domain Eukaryota; kingdom Metazoa; phylum Chordata; class Actinopteri; order Cyprinodontiformes; family Nothobranchiidae; genus Nothobranchius; species Nothobranchius furzeri. The sequence continues at coordinate 9,931,780 of NC_091759.1, forward strand.
TGGTCGTTAGGGTGCAGTCAGACATTTGACAAAATATTTGATGAACTGTCAAGTCAAACTGATAAATAAATAGTGATAAATAGGGTTGGGTACATCAGCTTAATAGTGCGCATACACATGCATGCATGCATGCACACACACATGCACCACCTAATTTATCATGCATGACATGTCACTGAAGAGACCACAGCAGATTCATTGAAAAAAAAATGAATGGATAAATGAATCATATTTTGAAAACAGAAGATTTTCTATACTCGGTTTGATGGGGCCATTTGGTTGATTGCCGAGTCAAGGGTCACCACCACCAATGAAGGAAACATTACCCGGTGTTTGTAGAACCCAGCATGGTGAGACGGTGAGCTAATTATTTGGTTCTGGTGTACTTGAGTAGGAAACATATGAAACTTGCAGGGTGATGCTTTGTTCACGGAAAACTAGAAAAGAGAAGAAAGATACTTTGCCAGGTTTCAGAAGTCCTGGCATTGAACTTGTTATAGAAATTTAATGTTTTATTATTTCTTGATTATTAATCCTATTAACTGAATGTATTACTCTATGCCTGAAAGCATTCTCATTCATTCAGACACACCCACACATTCCTGTAACCATTCAGGCACACACACACGTTCATTTCCACACACACACCTGTTCCTTTCTTAATTCATGTTATAAATAAACTTGAAGGGCTGATGTTCTTTGCAGTAGTAAGACTCAACCATTGCTTGAGCGTCTGCCCTTTTTGCAAACAGTAACTTGTCTGGGTAATTGTCTTTCTTTTCTCTTCGACTGCAGGTTTTAGGTGATTGATAAAACCCCTAACAGCAATTCACTCTGTTTGTTTGTCTGATGGCTTTGGATGCCAAGTCTTGACAGCATGGATGACTATACTCCTCATCCTCATGAGGACGATGCTGCGCCTCTACCTCACCTTCACCTGGAGACACAGATTTTCACACCCACCCCTTTCCAGCATGTAAATAAAGTATTCCTTTTGCACAAAGATGCTATTTGGCCAAATTAACTAAGCACTATTAAGTTTTCGAGGATGGAGCGCTCTGAGGATCATGTTTGCTTATTTCTCTTGTGCATTTGAAGGTTTGTGCAGAATGCTTCTGAGAAGCCAGTTCTCTCTGCATTTACCCAGATCAACAAAAAGCAGACAACCCAAACAGGTGAAACTCAGAAATATTGATTATTGTGCAAAAATTCCTTTATTTCAAAAAATTAATAAGAGGCTGTAATAACTTTAAAAAATTTAACATTGTACAATACAATTTCCCTTTCCCTTTAGGAGGTACTTATTTTTCATTCCAGCTGTTGGACTGAGGTTACATCCAGATGTTACAGTACCCAGCATCTAGCTGAACAAAGTGGGACAACAGGAACAAACTGAAATCAATAACTGAGTCACAAGTGAAGAAAGATCATCCTACAGTGAAGGTCAGAAAATTGCATCATCAACCATTTTATTATCGCTTCACAAGCCTCTGAATCTCGATCTAATCAGTGATTCCTATCTGCACATTTCCAAGAAGTTCCTTTGCAGAAATGTCGATACGGACCTCTGATTCAGACATATCTGATAAAACAAGTCTGAAACTACTGGTTTAAGTCATCGTGCATTAGACACAGACAAATCGGTTTGTTTTTTTAATTCGTCTCTCAGGCAGGTTTAACAGTTTTTGTTAGTATTGCACTTTGATGCCTTCACCCTCCTGACAGTAACCTGCAGAAACACAAAGAAAAGTCAGTTTGATATCGAATCCAGGCTAAAAAATAAACGTAGGCGTCACTTTAAAAAAGGAAACACATAAAAGCGAACGACCTTTCTCAGGATTGTGTCGGTAGTATGGCACTCCAGAGTAACCGAAGCAGCGCGCCTGCTTTTTGAAATGCTCCAGATCAGAGTCCTTCAGGGTGGACTCCCTGCCTAGAAACACACAAAATGGTTTAATCCAACTGTCACATGAGTCAGTTTCTCTATTTTACTGGTTTTCACTTACCTAAGAAATAAAGAGCTCGAGTGTGGATCTCATCCGCATCAGTAGCATGGTTGATGGTGATGTTCGAAATGAAGACCAGACAGCCATCACAACTGGGCAGGATGTGGGAGACGGACCTCCCGTTCGAAACTAGAGACAAATGCAAAAAACAGATTTAATAAACAACTACTCTTTTGGGTTGAAGATACACTTTTGTAAAAAATAAATAAATAAAAAAAATAACCCATGCAGTACGCTGTATGGGATTTCACTGGGTATCCCATATTTCTCCCACAGAACCAATAAATTGTCCCTGATGTGAACAATACAGAAAATACATAGATGAGTATGAAATAACGAGAAAAATGTAAATAAATTACTTTTACAAAAACAAATGAGAAATGACCTTGTAATGAAAGCAGCAAAAATTAAAAAGCAAAAAATAAAAAAGAATATTTGAATACAAAGGAAAATGGCTACAATTATAATCAAAACTACAAGAACTAAAGAAAAGAATGTCTTTAATTCCTTATTTTATAAAAAATATTTTAATTGGAATTTTTATGAATTTATTATTTATAACAAATAGTTTTGATATTTTGAACAATACTTCATCTGTAGATCAAAAACTCAAATGGTTTAAACCAGGGGTGTCAAACATGCAGCCCGCGGGCCGGATCCGGCTCGCAAGCGGGTTAAATCCGGCCCGCGAGATGGTTGTGTAAACTTTATTTTCATACTTTACAATGTAGAGTTAAAATAAACTTATCTTTGTGAGCAAGTTTTCTCTGTAATGAGTATAAATAAAACAAAGCTGCGCTCAAGGCGCACACAAGAACTTGAATCACATCCTGAAGTTGGCCGCCACTCAGGATGTGACTTCTGATATTGATGTGCCGGTGAAAGCTAAAAGATGTAAAGTAAAATGAGTCAAATATACTTTTAAGTGCTGCATGAAACTGATCTTGCCATGTCATCTGTAAGCTCTTTCAATCACTAAGGAATGTTTTTTTTATTTGTTGATTTTTTTCTTTCTAATTTTAAAGTACACTTCAGGTGTTGTACTTGTACTACACTGTCCTCAGGCTCCAGCCTTGTTTTATATTGATTGTATTAAAACAAAGAAAATCTTAAGATTTTTTTTATTTTATTTACCGGTCCGGCCCACTTGGGAGTAGATTTCCCTCAATGTGGCCCCTGAGCTAAAATGAGTTTGACACCCCTGGTTTAAACATTTAGTGCCCGTCTTTGAGTTTAACCTGCAGGCTTTTGGCTCTTTGTGTCAGATCAGGTCAGTAAACTCACAGAATGATGTCACTGTGTTGCCGTCCAACGTCATATTGAACAATGTAGTAAGGCAGGTTCCATTACTGGGAAAATATCAAAAGAAAAAGGAAATTCATACATTTACATGTTTCTGGGGAATAGTAAATAATGAGACATTTAAAATTTGTGCTTTTTAATACAAAAAATAAGACAAATATTAAAGAGCAAGTCACCCCCTACAAGAAACTTACTTCACTCCCACTTCCTGTTTGTAAAATGCAACAAATGCTGTTGCCTAGCAGACCGAGAGGGCAGAGCTGCTAACAAATACACACACACACACACACACACACACACACACACACACACACACACACACACACACACACACACACACACACACACACACACACACACACACACACACACACACACACACACACACACACACATGCTCACACGCTCGCACACACTCACACACACGCTCACAACGACATTGTGACATCATATTGTACCATCTAATGTTCTAGGGTAACTCTTAGCCAATAGCGATGGCAGATTTAAATTCAAATGCAGTGCAGAGGTTTTACCTAACAGCACAACACTGACAGTTTAAAGCAGAAAATTTAAATTTGAACTAAAATGCAGTAAAGTGCAAAACTATTGACTACACGTGTCTGCAGTACGATTAGACACACATTTATGTAGTTTATCAGAAAAAAAGTTGATTTGGGGGTGACTTGCTCTTTAAAGATCTTTGGCTCTGAAAATGTTTATAACTTAAAACAAACACTGCAAAAGATGAAATCTATTTTTTTTATTTGGACCAACATGCACTGAGGCAACATGCTTTAATCACAGATTAGTGAGAGCTTAAAGTGTGTTTTACCAGCTTTTCCATTAAAACTCACATCTTGTTCTCCTGAGTCTGGAGCACCTGAGAACTGCTGGATGGAGACGCTGTGATGTTCACCCAGGAGCTGTCGGTCATCTTAATGACTGATTTATAGAAATCATGATCCGTGTACAATGCAAGCAAGTGTGTTCTGCCAAACATCTGCAGACAGAAACCAGGATGTTGGAGAAGACTTTTAAGATGTTCTATTAAAGAGCATGCTCACAGAGAAACGGGTGAACGGAGGCAGTGGAAGAGTTGCATTGCTGTTAACCAATCAGAGGCTAGATATATGAATTTTATGAATTATAATAAATGTTACATGAAGGGGTAGGAGACACATTTAGGGAAGGGGGTGGAGTCCAGATACCGTGTTTGTGTTTAAAAACTAGCTTGTTTTGCAGACTCGCTGTTGCAGCTTTAAAGCCATCACCCCAGTCTTCCACACAAACATCTTTTTTTTTTCTTTTTTAAATTTGTTTCATATGAAATGTCAAAAATCAGCAGAGAAAAGCTTAATTTTCTCTGACTGACACATAGAATTAAGTAATCAGTGATTAATGAGAGGTTGTTTACCACAGAGGGGTCGGCCAAAGATAAAGGTTTCGCCAGCTGCTTGCACTCTTCAGGTGTTGGATCTGAGCTGAGAAACAGAGAAGCAAAAAGGATGAAACCACTCGGCTTCTGACTCATGATGCTGTAGACTAGAGGGACCCAGAATAACCTAGAAGGGAGGTTTCCATTACAAGAATTTATCTGTGAGTTTAGGGTAGAAGAAGAAGAAGAAGAAGAAGAAGAAGAAGAAGAAGAAGAAGAAGAAGAAGAAGAAGAAGAAGAAGAAGAAGAAAATATAATTTCTATAGCGCCTCTCAAGATAAAAATCATGAGGCACCTCACAAAAACAAAAAATGTAAAAATATAAAAAAGCATTTAGAAAATTGTTTAAAATATATTTAAAATGAGCAAAGAATAGTCAATTGTGATTAAAATAATGTTAAAAAAGAGAGAGTGAATAGGAAAGAGGGAAATTAGTGGATCCTGAGGAAGGTGGAATAGGTGGGAAGAGCAGAATAAAGAGAGAGTGGTGGAGAAGGTCATACAAAAGCCAGCTTGAACAAGTGAGTCTTCAGCTGCTTTTTGAAGGAGTCCACTGAGTCCACTGATCTCAGGCTCAGGGGGAGAGAGATCCAGAGTCTGGGGGCCACAGCAGCAAATGATCTGTCATCTTTGGACTTTAGCCTGGTGCTGCACAACCAGTAGGCTTTGATCACTGGACCTCAGGGACCTGCTGGGGGTGTAGGGACTAAGAAGATCACCAATGTAAGATGGTGCTTGTCCATGTAAGGCCCTATAGACCAGAACCAGGATCTTGAAATGAACCCTGAAGTTGACTGGCAGCCAGTGAAGCTGGAGGAGAAGCGGGGTGATGTGGGTGTGTTTGGAGGACTTGGTCAGAAGCCGAGCACAGGCATTCTGAACCACCTGTAGACGGTTCAGGGAGGTTCTGCTCAGACACGTGAAAAGAGAGTTACAGTAGTCTAAGCGTGAGGAGATGAAAGTGTGGATAACTGTCTCAAGTTCAGAGCGGGACAGAATGGGACTCAGCTTAGCAATGTTGCTGAGATGGAAGAAGGAAGAGCGAACAAGAGAACTGACATGAGAATCCAGGGTGAGAGCTGGGTCAAAGGTCACACCAAGATTCCTGACGGAAGGTTTGATGTGAGAAGCAAGCTGACCAAGAGGGTCTCTGACTTTGGGAACCAGCTTGTTTGGGGCACAGATGAGGATCTCAGTCTTATCTTCATTCAGCTGAAGAAAGCTCCCACCATCCAGGTTTTGATAGAGTCTAAGCAGGTGTGTAACAGCTGCAGCTTAGACATCTCATGGGGCTTAAAGGAGATGCACAGTTGGATGTCATCTGCATAAAGATGGTAGGAAATTCCTTTGAAGGAGCTCAGGATGTGCGGAAGAGGAAGCAGATAGAGGAGGAAGAGCAGAGGCCCCAGCACAGAACCTTGTGGGACACCATGAGTAAGAGAGGTGGTGGAGGACCTAAACTTGGAGACGGCCACAGAAAAGGAGCGCTCAGAACGATAAGAGGAGAACCACTACAGAGCAGTTCCTGATGGGCCTACCCAGTCTCTCAGCCTCTCCAGTAGCAGGTGATGGTCAACAGTGTCAAAGGCTGCAGTCAGGTCCAGCAGGACCAGAACAGAACAGTCCCCTGCATTACTGTGAGTCAGAAGGTCATTAGAGACCCTAAGAAGAGCTGTTTCAGTAGAATGAGCTCTACGAAAACCTGACAGGAAGCTATCATAGATGTTATGTTCATCAAAAGCAGCTGTGAGTTGTTTAACCACAACCTTTTCCAAGATCTTGGTGATGAACGGAAGTTTAGAGATGGGTCTGAAGCTGCTATGGAGAGAGAGGTCAAGGATTTATCACTGGGTGATATTTAATACAACACTGCATCCTGAAAAATCACAAACTTAGTCTTGAACTGTTGCTGTTTGAATCAGAGTCAGTGCCCCATCCTTCTGTGTTGTGTTGGGTCTGGCCCAAGGGGCTATTTTGGTCAGCATTTTTTGAAGCCAAGAAGGAGTGGCTAAAATCGCAATTCCACCGTCATCCACTAGGGGCTGGCACCAGAAGTGAGGAAATCCTCATTGACTCCCATCTTAAAAATGCCAATTTCACAGCAGAAATAAACATGTTTACAGCCTGGTTCAAAAAACCAATTTAGGTTTAATAGAACTAGTTTACATTCATGACAACTCTGAGGGGGGTGAATTGATTTGTAACTCTTTTGTTTAAAGGTAATTAAATGCTTAAAATTCTGATTAATTAATGAGCACCAGAGCCACGTGACTTCAGAGCTAGCAATGGGAACTAGCTCCAGGGAAAGGCCTCAGCTTGGGCCCCACGTTAATAGATGTTCGGCCATTCTGAATGTCTGAACTTTAGCTGTGTCCTCTTTGTGTTCGTGTTTGGATGCTAATCATGGAATTGTTTGGACAAAGAGGGCAAGCTGTGGTTACTAGAATCCAAGCAGTTTCTGTTTATTTTTTATCATTAAGTAAAATTATTTTTCTGTACTTCATTTTGCTGGTTGAATGGGGCGAAATGCTGTGTCGTTTAACTGCTTAGTCAAACATGTGGGGCTGCTGGTAGGATAAGAAACTCGAGCGGGTGCCCGACTTCTCCTGTCTCCTGCCTGGGAACAGTTTGTTCAAGCAGTCGACTGGCTATTCCCATTTCCCGGGGCAGCCTGGACGAGGTGGCTGCGATGTGGGGCTGTAGTCATCCTGGTCACTTGTGGATCTCTGAGGGAGACCACAGAAACACCTCAGTTCTTTAAGTTGATGCTGCTTCACTTTCGAGTTGCCACAATCTGGGAGTGTCAACTCAGCCCCCGGCTCTGTGTCGACACAACACTGAGGTAACCGATTTGACAAGGTCAGACTCACAGATCTTTGACCACGGTGGGCCAGCGAAGCCCGATATCCTCGGTCAGCTTATCTAGTTTTGATTTCATTACTAAGCAGGCCAGAGGTGACCTCAGTGAGGCCACCTCACTCCACTGCAGTTTTCTTGCTAAAATGCCTTGAAAAACCCTGTCAGCTTTGGTTTAGCATTTAGCTAATGTCCCACATATCTCCAACAGTGGATCATGAGCTGATGTGAAAGGCCATGGCGCCTGGCTACGATCGCAGCGGTCTGCTTGTTTTTAACAGTCCCAATCCATACTAGATCTCCACAGGCTACCATCATGGCTACAGCCTCGCACGAGAGCCAGTCAGCCATGCAGATGGGCTACCCCAGAGCCCTTAGCTTCTTGAGTTAGCTACGTTAGCTAGCAGCTTCACTGGTTCGTTTGTTCTAACCCTGTTCCAAACATAACAGCCCCACCCTCAGCTCCACCTCTTTTCCCAGTTTTGGATTGTCTGGGTGAGACGGGACCTGTGACACAGTCAAAAAAATCAGTGGCGGGAACCTCCCATTCTTCAACCCTCCATTCAACCTGCCACCTGCGGTGCAATGTCCATATTTTTATATGTCAATGGTCTGGCCTGATTTTTATGTCAGTTCAAGGCAGCATGAGCCGACTGTCGAAGGCAACAGGATCTTTAAAGTTCAGCAGGTTATCGATTACAACACCCACATTTCTAACTACTTGTGATAGAGAAACAATCATCAGTTTGGAAGGCAGTGGGATTACAAGAAGGACTGACTCTTGTGAATGCGGCAGCCTGAGGCCTTCTCCCTCCTGACAGAAAGCTGCAGAGACAGAAAAGAAAATTTCAGCATGAACTGAAATCCAGGTAAAAAGTTACAACAAAAGAAATTTAAAAGTGACTGACTATTTGTAGGATTGTAGCGGAAGTCTGGCTCTCCAGAGAAGCCGAGGCAGCTTGCCTGCTTCTTGAAATGCTCCAGATCAGAGTCCGTCAGGGTGAACTCCCTGCCTAGAAAAAAAAAGAATGTTGGTCATCTGACTGTTATATCAGACCATTTGTCCATCTTACAAGTTTCTTCCTACTTAAGAGGTAAAGAGATTGAACATGGAGCTCATCATCCTCAAAGGTCTCCTTGATTTTCATAATCTTGAGGAACTCCTTCACGTGTCTGGCAGTGGAGTTGATGCTCACGAGCAGACAGCCATTGCAGCTCGGCAGGACGTGGAAAACAGAGTTCATGTTGGGAACTGGAGACATGCATAAAATCATCAACCATTTCAAACAGGTGCCTTTTGTGACTAGGAGAACCACCCCTCATGTGCAAGAGAGAGCTACTGCTGGAGGAGCAAATATGTTTTGTATGAAACATAATAAAAAAATACTCCTAATATGTCACCTTTGAATAATAAAAAGAAATTAACATGCAATAAGATCAGATGAAAGATAATTAGTAAAAAGGAAAGAATGCTGAGGAGGAAAAAAGCTACAGATATACTGCGTTTTTTTCCCCATGACAGTTTATTAGGTATTTATAAAAAGAGGTTTTGTGCTGGTAAAGTTTCTCAGTCATCCAGGTCATGGTAATCCAAAGAGGTTTGAATAAAGGCAACAGCTACACAAGCACATGGCGCAACACAGGTGAACTACCTCTTTAGCGCAAGTCTCAGCAATCCACCTACACCAGAAGGACAAGGGACACACTTTTGAAGATGACTAAATGCACATTCTGGACAGAGAAAATAGATGGTTTGAGAGAGAAGTAAAGGAAGCTGTTTTTGTCAAATGGGAACGGTCGACATTAAGCAGAGGAGGCCTCAAGTTTTACCTTTCCAGCACCTATAATGCAGATTTAATTCCAAAACAGTTTCAGTCCAGATCACACCCTCCTGATTCTAATCCAAACACCATTCCCACATAATAGGGGCTAACAACTTCAGTGACTCCTCAGAGGATAGGAAGGAGGGGTATTCATGAGTAGTTTCATCTTGTTAAACAACAACAGCTAGCTACAGTTTATAAGCATGACCCTCTCATTTTCCAGTCAGAATTGACAAAACTCCTCAGATGAGAAGCAAAACATCTTCAAGAAACCAAAGAAGTCCAGTTGCCTTCACACAAACTCCTTTAGATTACCATGGCCTGGATGACTGAGAATCTTCATCAGCATTTTGACTTGAGCTTTCAAAGCACATCCTTGTGTTAAAACTTTGGTTAAAACTAAAGCAGATGCATTAAGCAATTTCTTCTGCAGGTTTATGACTGTTTGCGTGAGACTAGGATAGGAAACTCACCTGATGCTCTTGCTGTGTCTCCGTCTATCGTCACTCTTACTGTTGAACCAAGACAGACCCCACCTCTGGAGAGATGTCAAGAAGCAAATTTAGTTCATAATTTAAAAAATGCTCCCTAGAGAATAGTAAACCAGACAAATATGAAGAATTAAAATGTACATTTTCATCATTACTAGTTTTTTTTAACTAAATAAGGGTAGTATTAAAGACGTCTGTTCCTGAAAATGTTTCTTAATTACTTAAAGGTGTGGTTGACCGAAAGATCATTTTTAATTATTATTTCTGATTATAATCAGTTACTCTGAGTTTTTCATGCAGTCTGAATATGAAATCAGTTTTCTACACCTATCTCCTGCTTTAGCTTCTGATACAAAATAGATGGTGAAATTCTAAGATTTGAAAATCCTTACAATGTGATGTCACACTGTGAATTTGCACTCACCCATCTTGGCTCGCGCCCGCCCATAGGAAGGCTTTTTAAAATTTGTTTTGCAGCGAGGAGAGAGAGCAGAGAATGTGTTTGTGAAACTGACTTTGCAACATGGCTGAACACATTCTGCTAGCCAATCAGAAGTGAGTTTTGTGCATATTATTAATAATAATGAGTAATCCTGCTGCTTTCAGCCCACCTCCAATCTTGCACCAGCAATCTTTTGCACCTCAGAACAGGAGAATCATAGCTTTGTTTTTTCTTGTATTACTCCGTTGATTTACATTGGAGAACACTCAAATGTACTGAATAAACAAGTAAACCACAACTTTAAAACAATTCCTGCAAAAGATGAAATCAAAACTTTTTTTGAGGCCAATTTTCTGATGCAAAGGAATAGGAAAGGAATAGAAATAGAAAGGAAGATGCATTACTCACAACTTGTCCTCCTGAATCATGAGAACCTGAGTGTTGCTGGATGGAGATGCTTTGATGTTCACCCAGGAGCTGTCAGTTATCTTTAGGATGGCCTTAGAAACTTTATGGTTCGTGTAACCTGCAATGAAGTGCATTCTGCCAATCATCTGCAGAAAGTAAACAAGATGTTGGTTAAAGATGTTATTTTATTATTTGTGAATATTGTAACAATATAATGACAGGTTACAGCTTTCTGAAACTACTATACTAACTATACTAAACTAAATATAACTAACTATACTAAACTAACTATAAAACATTTATATTAAAATATATAACTGAAGTCTAATTTAAAATAATTTTTTTAAAGTACCATTTACAGCAGAAGTCATGTAAACAATTTACTGAAGGCACCTGATAAGGAGGCAAGAGCAGCACTACATGTCAAAGTTTAAGAACGAAAGAAAGAAAAACTCTAGTTTTTCTTTCTTTCTTCAGATTTGAATTTTAAACCATGTTTCATTGTTAGTCAGACTTTTTAGTAATTAAAGCCACAACCCCAAATTATTATTTTTGTAATTGTTTTATGTTCAGTCTAAAAATAAATCAGCCACAGAAACTGAAATGAGCTCAATTTTCTCTTCCTGACTCATCAAACATCAGTGATAAATGAGAGGTAGTTTACCACGGAGGGGTCAGCAAAAGATAAAGGTTTCACCAGCTGGTTGCATTCTTCAGGTGTCGGAGCTGAGCTGCACAGAAACAGCGAAGCAAAGAGGATAACACCACTCAGCCACAGATTCATGATGCTACAGAGGGACATGGGACAAAAGAACAAGATATAAACCCTCAAGAAGTAACTTTCCACTTCAGAACTGAGTGTCTGACTGCATTTTATACACTCAGGCAAGGTTAAAATCTGTGGGTTTTCCAGTTGTTGAGTAAGACTGGATGATTTAGGGGGCATGGATTCCCTTTTACACAGATGTGTAAAAAAGTAAAATCAAACAGAAATTTCCATCCAAACAGATTTACTGTATTTGACAGTCCAAAGATGTCCTTGTTTATGAGGGATTTAATCAGGATTCTGTAGAGTTTTTGTATTAATCATTTACTCCTTTGTTTATTTTACGTGCCCTTTGCAACAACATTGACATAAAACCTCTTAGCCTTTAGACTGATTTTAAACTAGGAACAGTGGGATGCATCTCGACTTCCACTAACCCCTAACCTAATGATGCATTTGCCTCTAGAATTTTGTCTAGATCACTGAAATGTTTAATTTACTTTAATGACAGAAGTAAAAGAACAATCAAATATTCAATAACTGCACATTTGTGCGTCAATGGTTGTATATTTTTTAATTAAATCGATAATTTTATCATTTTCAAAGGGGCCAAAAGACCAAAGGAGAGGTGTGAGGGATTTTGGATTAAAAACAGACTAGAAAAAATTTACAGGTGAGTTCCAAACAGTGATGATGGTAAGTGAAGAGGTATAGCACACAGAAAAGCATGTGGGAGAAATAGCCACAAGGAAACATTTTCATTTACACAAGATTAGAGAGCACAAACAACTAAACAATATTTGTAAACAAAATGAAACTTTGGCATCCATCTGTGAACTCAGAAATCTATGAGCAGGAGAATGCTTTCCTTCGGCTTAGATGCTGTCCATGGTGCTGAAATCCATGGAGCTAGGAGAAACTCTCTCCCTGGGATTTGGCGCTCTCATTGGGACTGAAACATATGGAGCAGGAGAAATGCTGTCCTTTGATCGGATGGTAGAGGATATGCATTCCTATTCCATTATGGAATCATGAAAAAGGGTTTACCACATGGATATGAACGTTTTTTCAATGTGTTTAGCGCTGACTGAAGTCAGGATCAGAATAATCTACAATGTGAATTAGTTTAGTTTTTGTTCAAAGTGCAAAATCGCACCAACCAAAGAAAACCTTACATCACTAGTTAAACTTGTCACTTGTTATACGTTTTTCCTATTTTTCTCCCTTTTTGTGGTCATCTGAATAATTTGTTATTAAAAGGCTTCTTTCATCAGGCCTATCAGGATCTGCTCTGGAGTGGTTCTCCTCTTATCTTTCTGAGTGCTCCTTTTCTGTGGCCGTCTCCAAGTTTAGGTCCTCTACCACCTCTCTCACCCGTGGTGTCCCACAAGGTTCTGTGCTGGGGCCTCTGCTTTTCCTCCTCTATCTGCTTCCTCTTCAGCACATCCTGAGCTCCTTCAAGGGAATCTCCTACCATCTTTACGCAGATGACATCCAACTGTACATCTCCTTTAAGCCCCATGAGATGTCTAAGCTGCAGCTGTTACACACCTGCTTAGACTCTATCAAAGCCTGGATGGCTGGGAGCTTTCTACATCTGAATGAAGATAAGACTGAGATCCTCATCTGTGCCCCAGACAAGCTGGTTCCCAAAGTCAGAGACTCTCTTGGTCAGCTTGCTTCACACACCAAACCTTCTGTCAGGAATCTTGGCATGACCTTTGACCCAGCTCTCACCCTGGATTCTCATGTCAGTTCTCTTGTTCGCTCTTCCTTCTTCCATCTCAGGAACGTTGCTAAGCTGAGTCCCATTCTGTCTCGCTCTGAACTTGAGACAGTTCTCCACACCTTCATCTCCTCACGCTTAGACTACTGTAACTCTCTTTTCACGTGTCTGAGCAGAACCTCCCTGAACCGTCTACAGGTGGTTCAGAATGCCTGTGCTTGGCTTCTGACCAAGTCCTCCAAATATACCCACATCACCCCGCTTCTCCTCCAGCTTCACTGGCTGCCAGTCAACTCCAGGGTTCATTTCAAGATCCTGGTTCTGGTCTATAGGGCCCCACATGGACAAGCACCATCTTACATTGGTGATCTTCTCAGTCTCTACACCCCCAGCAGGTCCCATGTGTTGATAATGTAAATCGCCTGCCTGTTAAATGTTTTTTGCCTCTGCAGAGCAACGCCTGGGGGAGCCGGCTCTGTTTATTAAACAAATTTGATCAATTAATTAGCAGCTGTGGGATTAAAACCCAAGCAGAACACATTTATTATACATCATTGAACATTTCCATCATTTCAGGGCATTGATCAGCCACCTCATCAATACATAAAAACAAACAGTTAAATCCTGGGAGCTACGTGAGGCTGCCTCTCATTCTAAAACATCGTGTGATCTCTTTTGACATCCCCAAGGCAATCGTTTCTTTCTGCAATCCAGAGTAAACCGTTTAGTCGATGTTCAGCTCATATGTAGAGCTTTGTGTTTTCCCCTTTGTGAGGCAGCTGGTACACACACATCTATGGGATTCATCAGCTTTCTAAAACTTCTGTGATTCTGAGTTGTGCAAAAACCAAGAGTCGTTTTCAAGACTTCCTACAACGTTGGCAGAAACAAAGCTCACAAATCATGTCTTTTGCTGAAGCGTGACGGGAATCATCAGCATCACTGGAGCACGTCGAGCAGCGATTCTACCTTTTATAAATTAATTTCTGTCACAACCGAAGACGTTCAAGCTCCCTGACCTGCTCTCACTATCCTGATCAGAAACCTGCTCAGGTTTTCTCAGGGTTTCATCTCCTTCATTAAAATGCTTTGCCCTCGGGCAGCTGTGTCGCTTCAGAGGCCTCATGTATTTGTACAGGTGAGAGATAAGGCAAGACTGACACACACACACACACACACACACACACACACACACACACACACACACACACACACACACACACACACACACACACACACACACACACACACACACACAGTGATCTCGAAAACAGTTATAGAAATTTTATATTTCACTGCTTAATCCTGTTAACAAATGTCCTGAAGCGTTTTTTCTCTCTCTCCCTCTCTCTCTCTCTCTCTCTCTCACTCCCATTTCTTTCTTATCTTTTTGTTTAAATAAAGTCTGTGACCAGATGTTCAGGACATTTTGCCTCGTGCATATGCCACAGTTATAACTGGTTGACTTGTTGTCTCATTGTCTCCTTTTCTCTTCGACTACAGGAAATGGGTTATTTAATAAAATCCTTAACATAATTTGGTCCTTCAAGAGCTGGGGTCCCATCACCTCGCGGCACCAAGAGCTGATGCAGAGAAAGTGTCGACAACCTAATTCTCCTCCAGCGCTGTGCTTACGCTTGGGGTCGGTGTGAGGATCTTGACGTCACTGGGAGGGTATGCAGATCCACGAACTACTCAAGACCTTAGTGGACAGATTTGGTGAGACAAGTGTGTTTGTTTCTTTTGTCTTTGTTGTACTGATAAATCCTAGGTGACCAGAGGTTAAATTTGGTATCATCAGCTGGCAGTGGCGGGTGATGCATTCCACCCCTGGGCCTTCAGTGATTTCCTATTCAGTCCAATCTAAATTAACACACCTTAAAATACCATCAATAGGACATCACAGCTGGAGAAACCTCTCTCTCTCTCACACACACACACACACACACACACACACACACACACACACACACACACACACACACACACACACACACACACACACACACACACACACACACACACACACACACACACACACACACACACACACACACACACACACACACACCAGTGGCTGGGCAAGACGTCATTTGTGTCAGTGATCAAAGCCTACTGGTTGTGCAGCACCAGGCTAAAGTCCAAAGGTGACAGATCATTTGCTGCTGTGGCCCCCAGACTCTGGAACTCTCTCCCCCCGAGCCTGAGATCAGTGGACTCAGTGGTCTCCTTCAAAAAGCAGCTGAAGACTCACCTGTTAAAGCTGGCTTTTGTATGACCTTCTTCACCACTCTCTTTATTCTGCTCTCCCCACCTATTCCACCTTCCTCAGGATCCACTGATTTCCCTCTTTGCTATTCACTCTCTCTCTTTCTTTACATTTTTTCTTTTAAATCGCAATAGCTTATTCTTGCTCATTTTAAATATATTTTTAAACATATTCGAAATGCTTTTTTATATTTTTACAATTTTTATATTTTTTGTTTTTGTTTTTGTGAAGCACCTCATGATTTTTATCTTGAGAGGCGCTATAGAAATGATATTTTCTTCTTCTTCTTCTTCTTCTTCTTCTTCTTCTTCTTCTTCTTCTTCTTCTTCTTCTTCTTCTTCTTCTTCTTCATTGTTAGTTTAATTAGGAAACTGATCCATAACAACTAAGCACCAAATCCAGCTGTGTTGGTTCAGAAGCACCAGGTCCTGCTAGCAGAATATGATGAGGTATTTTAACTCTTTTTATTTTTTATTTATTTATTTATTTGTTTTTTTTTTACTGTGTCCTGTCTGGCTGTGAAGCAAACAAAGTGATGTCTGAATGCTGATAACAAGCCTTACAGATTTACTCTCAGGTGGATCATCAAAGCTTCTGCTTTTAATGTTACGCCCGATACTTAAAACTTTATTGTTATTGTTTTTGAATGCTTTGTAATTCCGACCAGACACGGAGACAGATGTGAAAGAGAAAGGAAAAGACAAAAGGTAGGGGGAGAGAGAGAGAGAGAGGGGGGGGGGGGGGGTCCACAAAAACAAACAATAATGAACAAGAGTCTGCTTCTAGACCTGCAGAAAAAGACAAAAAAGCAAAAGAACAAAAAAGGGACACAACAACAATACAACAAGATCAAGCTATCACTGCGTCAACTTGATGAAGAAATATATAATCAACATTGTTTAACTGAAGAATCACACGATAACAAATCACAGTGCATTAAGTGCCCACCATAGTCTTAAGACCTGTGTTTAACGTGCCCAAGCCCATACTTTTGAGAGCACCATGTGAGCACCTGTGTGTGTACACGCGCTTGCTTATGTAAGGTTTCTCTATAGGAGCGTCCAACAGAGACTGTGAGGGACCATAGATCCACCACCAAAGATACGTAGGAGACGGGGGGAGCTCCAAGTCCCAGAGATCCAGGCGCTGCCCCAGAACACAGGAACCCCAAGGAGACTGCAACCAGAAAGGCACAGAGGCACAGAGGATCGCCCAGGGGGGCCACAACCAGCAGCCGGCAGAGTCCCGGGAGATATCAGCGGCAAGCCCACAGGCCCGCCCGCAGCCTTCCACCCCCTAGCCGGCCGAGCCCGGGACCCAGGGGCAACCTCCCCCGCCAGGGACCCAGCAGAGCCCAGGGACCCAGACCCCACCAGGCAGCCACCGGGATTGATCAGGCAGATGCCAAAAATCTAAAACCCCCAGACATGGTTGCCACGAACACTCAGACAGACCAAGGCACCACACTCCACACCAGGTGTGGCAGGGGGAGGGGTGACGAAGATCTATATCATCAAAAGAAGTTCCAGGAGATGGGAGGAGTCAAAGGCCCCAGCTGACATATACAGTCACACACAAACGCAGTCACACACTCCCTTCCTCATGCTCACACATGCACATACAACCCAAGACTTACAAAAACGCACGCCGGACACCCACTCATGCTCCCCATACACACCAAATTCACTCTGGTCCCGGTACTGCTGCACATTGGGTACAACCATCACCGGTAACCAGAGTTTGGCCCTTTCTGCTGGGATGCTGATGAGCAGGCTCCCCCGCCCAACGCTGAGCACAGCAATCCACCACCCCAGACCCCAACCAAACGTTCCAGATCTCCCTCCTAGCCTCCAGCCCCAAGAAGCCAAGCAACAACAGAGGTGTGCTAAGACCCCTAGTCTCCCTCCGCCTGCTCCAATATAGTGTTGTGTGATCATGAGGTGTATTCCATGGCTGTGGTGAGCGGGCAGTGCGGGCATCATCCGGCTTATGCCAGCTGATGCCACCGCACCACCCCACTCACACCCTCAGCCCTCGGTGTCTAAGTGCGGTTTAAAATTGGAAGTGGGCACCGGCACTCGGGAGGAGGCTGAAAAATCCCCCTGCCAAATGCCGTTGAATGTGCTCACTCCCAAGGCCTTAAGTGTGTTTTTGTGTGGAATGTTGTCAGTGGAAGTGTATAAGGTGCAAATAAAATTGGGGGGCAGGTTGCCACAGGAATGCAGAAATGGGGTCCATACCCGCACTCCCTGACTTGCCCACCCTCCAAGGTCCTATGTGTATGTTTGTGTGATGATGTGAGGGAGCAGGAGGAGAGAAAATATGCGGGGATGGGGAGGAATGGCTGGTTGGGCTTAGCCCTCCAGGGAGCCAGCTCCCCTACTGGCCCCAAGAGGCACCTCTGTTGTCAACCGCCACCCAGGGCATGGAAACCCCAACCCATCTTGCCAGGGCCCAAAGCAGCAGCATAACAGAGCCGCACGGAGTCCGAGGGCACCAACCCAGCCCCACCCCAGCAGAATATCTATGCCCATCCCTGCATTTGCACAACTTCCAGAATATATACGACATGGGACATCCAGGTAAGGTTGGGTCCTCCCCCTCCTGGACCTCCCCCTCCCCTGTGATGGAACGGCAGAGGAGCCAAGGTCTACCTGAGGCCCCCGAACCCAGGCCAGGCACTGCTACATGTTCCTGCCTTCTTCCCGGCAGCATTCATGTCAGGACCCGACCCCCAAGGCCCCGCCCAGATCCCCACACAGGGCCGGCCACCCCAAACCCCGAGCCCCCACCCAGACCCACCCAGGGGCAATGCAGCTGCCAGGCAGTGACCCATGGTTGCCACCAAGATCCCCAAGGGGCCCCACTCACAACCGCCAGCAGTCCACCCCCCGAGGCAACCCAAGCACCTCCAGAGGAGGGCAATGGCCCCCCAGTCCCAGACACCCCCAGTGAACCCACCTCCAGTGAACATCCGGATACTCAAAACTCAGACCCCCCACCTCCCACCCACACCATCCCGCAGGACAACATCAACGGTCCCCCACCCTCGCTATGTGATGGAACCGATCAAAGGAGCCCAGAGAGATTGATCTGAAGTGGAAGTAGAGGCTAAATCAAGTGTAATATGATCTAACAAAAGATTTATATACTGGTTAATGCAGAGAGTTTCTCTATTTTTCCAATTCAAGAGGATAGTTTTCTTAGCGATGCATATGGCAATCAGAACCACGTGAACCACAGATGTTTCATTCGGGACATCGTCCAGGTTTCCCAGTAAACAAAGAGAGGGTGTGGTTGGGATATGACATTTCAGAGACTTTGACAGATCCTCACATACTCTACCCAAAAATTCCTGGACAGGTGGACAGGACCACTGTGCATGAATGTAATTGTCAGAAATGTTGTTTGTGCAGTGTGTACAGGTGTCAGACGACACAAACCCCATCTTGAACATCCGATGACCTGTATAGTGTACTCTGTGTAGAATTTTGTACTGAATTAATTGTAAATTGGAGTGTCTGATCATTTTAAAAGTTTTTAAACAAGTTTGGGACCAGAAGTTCTGGTCAAAGCTGACTGATAGATCCACCTCCCATTTTTCAATAGGGATTGCTATTCTATCGTCTATTTTGGACAATGTCTTATATACTTTAGACAGTAGTTTGGGGGGTTTGAGATTATAGAAGTCTAATACCCTTGGTGGTGTTTGTAATTCTATTTTATTGAGCTTAAATTTTTGTTTGACTACAGATTTAATTTGGTGATATTCTAAAAAGCTATTCTTATCTATTCCAAATTGGGAGACTATTCTATTAAATGGGATGAAGTCCAATCCTTCATATATGTGTTCCAGGTATAGGATTCCTTTATTTTTCCAGTCCAGAAGGTTCATCATTTTATTATTTTGCAAAATATCAGGATGATTCCAGATAGGTGTGCATCTGCATGGTACTAGTGAAGACTCTGTCATTTTAAGATACTCCCACTATGCTGTCAGAGAGGTGCTGATACTAATACTTTTGAAGCCTTCATGTTTTCTTATGCTTGAGCTAATAAATGGTAAGTCTGAAAGCTCTATCATATTGCAAAGTGTCTGTTCTATATCTGACCAAGACTCATTTAGTGGGTTATCTTGCAACCATCTTGGTATATATTGCAGCCTGTTGGCTAAGAAATTATAATAAAAGTTGGGTAGATCCAGTCCTCCTCTGTCTTTGGTCTTCTGAAGCGTTTTTAAGCTAATTCGTGGAGGTTTATCCTGCCAAAGGAATTTGGTAATTGAGGAGTCCAGATATCTGAACCAGTCAGCTAGTGGTTTGTTTGGGATAATTGAAAATAAGTAATTTATTCTGGGTAAGACCATCATTTTAATTGTAGCGACTCTCCCCATGAGTGATATTGGTAAGGATTTCCATCTTGCAAGATCATCTTCCACTTTCTTTAAAAGTGGGATGTAGTTTAGTTTGGTTAGATCTGCCAACCTGGGAGAGACATTAATTCCCAGGTATGTGATATTCCCTGACTCCAATTGTGTATTAAGTAAATTGACAAAAGAGAAATTAATTGGTAAAACTGTGGATTTTAACCAGTTTATAGAGTAATCTGAAACTTTTGAAAAAGAGTTAATCAGTTCTATTGAATCAGAGAGAGATAATTGAGAATTCCGGAGAAAGAGTAAAACATCATCTGCATAAAGACTGATCTTATGTTCTATTTTCTTACACTTTATCCCTTCAGTACCTGTTGTTTGCCTAATTGCTGCCGCTAGTGGTTCAATAAAGATAGCAAATAGTGAGGGGGAGAGTGGGCATCCCTGCCTGGTCCCCCTCAGAAGACAGAAGCTAGCTGATATTTGGTCGTTCATCCTGACACGTGCAGTTGGCGAACTGTATAATGTTTGTAGTCAGTTTATGAAGAAGTTCCCAAAGCCAAATTCATGTAAAGTTGCAAATAAGAACTTCCAGTTAACTCTATCAAAACCCTTTTCTGCATTTAGAGATAATATACTAGTTTCTATGTTTCTTCTGTAAGAGAAATCTATCAAATTAAGTAATCTACGTGAGTTAGTGGATGATTGTCTACCCTTAATGAAACCAGTTTGGTCAGGGTGTATTATGAAGGGGGTTACCTTCTCTAATCTTTTTGCCAGGGCTTTACAAATTATTTTGAGATCAACATTAATAAGGATGTGGAAAAAAGTAAAAACAAACAGAAAATGCCACCCAAACAGATTTATTTGACAGTCCAAAGATGTCTTTGTTTATGAGGGATTTAATCGGGAATTTGTAGAGTTTTTGCATTAATCATTTACTCCTTTGTTTATTTTACGTGACCTTTGCAACAACATTGACGTAAAACCTCTGAACCTTTAGACAGATTTTAAACTAGGAACAGTGGGATGCATCTCGACTTCCACCAACCCCTAACCTAATGATGCATTTGCCTCTAGAATTTTGTCTAGATCACTGAAATGTTTAATTTTCATTAATGACAGAAGTAAAAGAATAATCAAATATTCAATATCTGCACATTTGTGCATCAATGGTTATGTTTGTTTGTATCATTTTTGTTTATATTAAATCTAAAATTTTACCATTTTCAAAGGGGCTAAAAGACTAACGGAGAGGTGTGAGGGATTTTGAATTAAAAACAGACTAGAAAAAATGTACAGGTGAGTTCCAAACAGTGATGATGATAAGTGAAGAGGTATAGCACACAGAAAAGCATGTGGGAGAAATAGCCACAAGGAAACATTTTCATTTAGACAAGATTAGAGAACACAAACAGCTAAACAATATTTGCAAACAACATGAAACTTTGGCATCCAGCTGTGAACTCAGAAATCTATGAGCAGGAGAATGCTTTCAGGTATTTGCCCTGATCTTTTTCATGTTGTACAGCGCTTTGTGATTTGTATCTGTGAAAGGCGCTATATAAATAAACTTTCACTTACTTACTTTCCTTCGGCTTAGATGCTGCCCATGGTGCTGAAATCCATGGAGCTAGGAGAAACTCTCTCCCTGGGATTTGGCGCTCTCATTGGGACTGAAACATATGGAGCAGGAGAAACGTCCTTAGATCGGATGGTAGAGGATATGCATTCCTATTCCATTATGGAATCATGAAAAAGGGTTTACCACATGGACATGAACATTTTTTCAATGTGTTTAGCGCTGACTGAAGTCAGGATCAGAATGTGAATTAGTTTAGTTTTTGTTCAAACTGCAAAGTCGCACCAACCAAAGAAAATTTTACATCACTAGTTAAACTTGTCTCTTGTTATATGGTTTTCCTATTTTTCTACCTTTTTGTGGTCATCTGAATAATTTGTTATTAAAAGGCTTCTTTCATTGTTAGTTTAATTAGGAAACTGATCCATAACAACTAAGAACCAAATCCAGCTGTGTTGGTTCAGAGGCACCAGGTCCTGCTAGCAGAATATGATGAGGTATTTTAACTCTAATGAAGTCAGTAGTGACTCCCCGTCAGCGCAGCATTGTGCTACAACACATGGTAACTGAGACTAATGACATGTTTTCCTCACTGATATTTCTAATAATAATAACAACAATAAACACAGCTGACACCAATCTTTTTGTAACAATGCTCACACTATTTATATTTTTATTTAGTTCTTGCTGTAGGAAAATTACTATTTTTTTCTCTGCTTTTCTTTTGTTTGCTTCAGTATTACTGGGGGATTAAAACATTTTTTTCACAGAAGATTAGTTTATTGTGAGTTAATTAAACACAAAGCTTAATATATTTTTTAAACATTTTTATCTCCCTGCAGCTGTAGGAATATATATATATATATATATATATATATATATATACTTATGTATATTTGTAAACACACACACACACACACACACACACACACACACACACACACACACAGTACAGGCCAAAAGTTTGGACACACCTTCTCATTCAATGTGTTGTCTTTATTTTCATGACCATTTACTTTGATAGATTCTCACTGAAGGCATCAAAACTTTGAATAAACACATGTGGAGTTATGCACTTAACCAAAAATGGTGAAATAACTGAGAACATGTTTTATATTCTATTTTCTTCAAAATAGCCACCCTTTGCTCTGATTACTGCTTTACACGCTTTTGGCATTCTCTTGATGAACTTCAAGAGGTAGTCACCTGAAATGGTTTTCCAACAGTGTTGAAGGATTTCCCAGAGGTGTTCAGCAGATGTTGGCCCCTTTGAAAATGCTCATGGTGATAAAAATAAAGAAAACACATTGAATGAGAAGGTGTGTCCAAACACATAAAAAAATAATATATATATATATATATATATATATATATATATATATATATATATATATATATATATATATATGTATATATATATATATATATGTATATACACACACACACACACACACACACACACACACACACACACACACACACACACATATATATATATATATATATATATATATATATATATATATATATATATATATATATATATATATATATACATATATATACCTTCGTCACCACCTTTTCCTTATTCTGCTCCTTCTACTTATCCCGATCCACCGACTTCCCTCTTTCCTATTCATTTAATCTCTCCTATTCCTTACATAATTTTTTAAATCAAAATTGTCATATTTTTCTCATTTTAAACATGTTTTTAATTATTTTTTAAAATCTGTGTTATACTTTAATTGTTTTTTTTGTTTTGTTTATGTGAAGCGCATTGTGAGTTTTATCTTGAGAGGCGTAATATAAAAGATCATTTTCTTTCTTTATATAAGTTCTGAAACAGGTTTTTTTTTTTAGAATTTACTCCAAAATCTTTACTTTAAAAGAATGTTTATGCTCAGTTGTATTCCAACAAATAAATACAAAATAACAGGGTTAAACTTCTTAGGTTTAAAATTATTTTTCAAACAATCTTGAAAATTAGATTTTTTTAGGAAAAGTACTCTAAAAGGCAGAGTGGTGCTTATTATTATTATTTTTTTGATCTGAATGAAATAATTTAAGTTAGTTTAACTCTACCTCACTCTAGTGACCATTATCTATTACTGCAGACACTGCTGAAATACACATCTGCAAATGTGAGCAAACCAGAGCTAATCTTCAACTCAATAACTTTAATTTTGTTTCCTTTGCACATGGAAACACAAACAAAATATCTTCTAATTACTTTATTTATCCATTGCAACCTATAATATCCATCTGAAAAATATTGCAACTAGAGTTAAGAACATTTTTCAAAAATGAAATGAAAGAAGTACAGAGATTATCAACATCAGCCAATTATCAATACTTTGTTGAACCACTCTTTGCTTTAATAACAGCCTTGAGGCTATTGGATACATCTATTTCAACTTTGCACATTTAAGCCCCATTTCCATCTGTACCGGGTCGGCCCGGGCCGGGTGGCGTAGGTTGTTTACATTTCTGGGTGGCCTGGAATTTTCCCGGGCCAACCAAGGCTCATTCTCAGCCCTCTTCTCGAGGGGGTCTGCTTCAGGCCGACCAGGGCCAACACACCCACTGCTGACAGCAAATTCACACCTTCCATAAGAGCAAGCCTCTGATTGGTGGGTAGAATCAACCCACATGGGCTTAAGGCAAGGATGTGTGGAATCAACCGGGCCAGGCTGGGGCCGACTGGGGCTACCCGGCCCGGGCCGACCCTGTACAGATGGGAATGGCCCATTAGATTGACCAACATTTACCCACTCTTCTTCACAGGATGGTTCTTGTTGGGTAAATTGGATGCTGGGGGTTGGTAAACAGAAATCTTCAAATTTCTCCTTAGATTTTCAAAGGTATTTAGGTCTGTGCTCTGACTGGGCCTCATGAGGACTGCTTAGCTGCTTCAGATTGTTGTGGTGTTAAAAAGTAAATCCTCTGCCCATCTTTAACTTTCTGTTGGAGGGTAGCAGGTTTTTTTTAACAGGTATTTTATGTAGGAGGGGTAAATATGTTGTTGCTTTTAAGCTTAATATATTACCTTTACTTATGACAAATAAGATGTGATACTCTATATAAATGGTAAATGGCCTGTATTTGATATAGTGCCTTCTAGAGTCCTGGAACCCCTCAAGGCGCTTTACAACACAATCAGTCATTCACCCATTCACACACACATTCACACACTGGTGGGGATGAGCTACGATGTAGCCACAGCTGCCCTGGGGCGCACTGACAGAGGCGAGGCTGCCCGAACTCTGGCACCACCAGCAGGCAACGTGGGTTAAGTGTCTTGTCCAAGGACACAACGACAGTGACAGACTGAGCGGGGCTCAAACCTGCAACCTTCCGATTACGGGGTGCGCACTTAACTCTGTCAGGATGTGCCGGTGAGTGGAGAGGAGGTGAGGATCCAAATGCAGGGGAGAAAGCAGGCAGGCAGACAAACTGGACAACTGAAAGGGTTTTAATGAGTCACGCACACAGGACATGGAAACAGTGAGGCAACAAGAGACAAAGAACTGGAGGGGTTTAAATACAGGAGGGCTGGGTACTTGGGTGATTGGGAAACAAGAGGCAGGTGGGAGCAATCAACAGGGACACAGGCTGAACCAAATGGGGAGACAGGACAGGGTGTGACAAACTCCTGTGCCACCATCACCCTCTAAATATAGGGTACCACTCTGATTGGTCTTTGAATGTTTAATCAGAATAATTGGGATTCTTTGCTTTTTCAGTGATCAAACACACTTCGTATCAATTCAGACAGAGTCGGGTTTATAAAAAGTAAGAAATTTATTTTCTAAACAAATTAAAAACAAGACAAGTTAAATAAGACGACTGTGATGGATGAGTATAAGTGGATGGAATGTGATGCATGATGATTGAATGGTGTGTGTTTATTAGAACCTTGTATCTAGAAGAAGCAGAGTTCTGGTTGTGAAAAGAATTTGGTCTGCATTAAACTATAAGTTGATAGTTTATAAAATGGCATCAGACGCAATTCATGTCATTCCTATGTACCCGTTCCTGGAGACCCCGTTGGGATCCGAGATGTCAAGGAGTCGGTGACCCCAAATGCACATGGCTCATAGGAAAACCTCGATGCGACCAAGTCAGTCCAAGGATGTCTCCCGAGTCACAACAGATAGATGAAATCGTTTGCGTCTAGAACAGCTGTTTGTGAATAGCCGAAGGAACCGTTTTGCTGTGTCAGCTGCAGCGTGCGACAGGTTTTGACAGCTTGTCAAGAGATACGGTGGTCCGAGAGTTTTCTCTGGTGGCCAGTCTGGAGTTCTGCTTAAAAACTAACTGAATCACTCAGCACGTGATTCTGTTTTAATATTCCCATATTATGATTACATGGTCAGTCAGGACAAAAGAGGTTGAGAGGTGTCAACAAACAGACCTCAGAACACACGTTTTTTCCACATACAAAAGATGCTCTGATTTGAGGATAAGAAAATATCTAGGTGCATGACGTTAACTTTAATTTATATCTTACGAACATTGTGTATGAGTGTAGATAATGATTCACTTGTTAAACCAAACATTACTGATCATAACATCAAAATGTTTCATGGTAATATTAAAATTCATTTCAACTCCATGGAATTAGGTACAGATTAATCAAGCATTAATATTATTATTCATATACCATTTGTTCATTCATTATTTAACTTATGAGTTGTAAAAGTTCATCTTTCATGAGAGTGTGCAATCCTGCAGTCTTATCAAAAGAAAGCTTTGTTTGAGAACATAGGCTGGTATCTTGTTCCCCCTGAAATGTCAACACGCACTGCAGAATCTTCTGGCTTGTTGGGAGATAGATTTTAAAATCCACTTTAGATAATGGAGTTATGTCTGCGGATTTTGGTCTTATCTGACCACAGGACATTTTTGCATTTGATATCAGGATCTTCTTGCTTTCTGGTGAAACACAAACCAGCTTTAATGTGGCCTTTGTTAAGACACACGCACACAACATATATACCAAGTACTGGTAGTATTTCTATGGCTATTGTGATTTCTTAGTAAATATTCTATTTAGTAAGAGATACACTTTTTTGTCTTTATCTTATTGAATCTACAATTAATTCAACTTTTGTTTGCCATTTATCTGCTACCTCTGGGGTCAATCTTTCGTAAACATGGCCTATCATTCCATCTGTATGCTGACGATTGCCAGATTTACTCTCCGTTGTGTCAGGAGAAAGGTCACTCTATTCAGTCCTTTGTCTCCTGTGTTAATGAGGTGAAGTCTTGGCTAATGTCCAACTATCTACATCTGAATGAGGGAAAGACAGAGCTCATTGTTTTTCACCCCAACAGCAGGAATGTGGATCGTTATGCTGATCTTGGCCCTCTTTCTCCATACTCAAAACCAGTTGTTACCAGTTTGGGGGTGAAACTTGATGTAGGACTTAAATTTGATGCTCACATGAATTCTGTGATCCGGTCCAGTTTCTTTCACCTGAGACGCCTTGCTAAAATCAAGCATATGCTGTCGAGAGCCCACCTGGAGCGGGTACTGCATGCCTTTGTTATTTCTCGGCTTGACTACTGCAACTCTCTATATGCAGGGTTGTGTCAGTCAACACTGCGTCGCCTACAGGTTGTGCAGAACAGCGCTGCCAGGTTCCTAACTGGGACCAGGAAACGGGACCACATCAGTCCAGTTCTGGCCTCCCTGCACTGGCTTCCGATTTTCTATCGCTCACAATTCAAAATCCTCGTCTTTGTTTATAATTTCTTCCAGGGTGGTGCTCCCCCCTATCTGGCCACACTCCTGAATAAACATTCCCCATCACGCGCTCTGTGCTCCTCTGACCAAGGCCTGCTCGCTGTCCCTCGGTCTAGGTGTCGGACCCGTGGGGACCGGGCTTTCTCAGTCCTAGCACCGTTACTCTGGAACCAGTTGCCACCCTCAGTTAGGCTGTCCCCCTCTCTGCCAGTCTTTAAGAATCACCTAAAAACACACCTCCTCTGCTTGGCGTTTCCAGAACATGTTTGATTTTGGCCCTCTTTTATGTTGAATCCATTCTACAGTTTTCATTGGTACACTCAATCCATCCACTCAATCCAATTGTGTTTCACACATTTGTATTTTACCGGACTGTTTCATCTATCTTGTAATTTCCATTTTGTACTTTGTAATTTGTATTTTGTAATTTGAATTTCTTTTATTGTTGATTTATTCAATATATTTACTTAACTGTACCATGTTCAGCGCTCTGGGCTTCCTGACAGGGTTGCGGAAGGCGCTTTATAAATAAAGCTTTGATTGATTGATTGATTGATTGATTGATTGATTGATTGATTGATTGAACTGGTGAACTAGTAGTAGCACATACCATGTCAAAGAAAGTTAAATGATATTATCAGGAGAGGGAGAATCTTAAATGGTAAGCAGGATCCAAAAAAAAAAAAAAAAAAAAGAACATCCAAAAAATATGATTCTCCTCATTTTGGCCCCACTGAGATAATTATTATAAACAGTATCACCTTGTTACGGTTCTTGCCTGCTCTTCTGCTATCCATGTGTCAGCACCATGGGCAGCTCCTGAGCCCAAGGAGAGCAGTTCTCCTGCGCCTTCGGCTTCAGCACCATGGACAGCACCTAAACTAAGAAGAGCGTTTCTCCTGCACCATGGGTTTCAGCACCATGGACAGCTCCTGCTTGAAAGAACAACTCATTCCCAAATCAACAGTTTTTGTGGTCCAGAATCTGTACAGCTTCTGCAAAGACCAACAACGATTTAGTCCAATCAGAGCATTTACACTCATTATGGTGCAGATCCAGAGCTTTGGAAGTATTTTTACCAGAAGTCGCTTGTGGATTGTCATGAAGTTAAAGAGCAAGTCATCTCCAAATCAACTTTTTTTTCCTGATAAACTATATAAATGTGTGTCTAATCGTGCTGCAGCCACGTGTAGTCAATAGTTTAGCACTTTAGTGCATTTTAGTTTAAATTTAAAATTTCTGCCTAAAACTGTCAATGTTGTGTTGTTGTCAGGTAAATACTCTGCACTGCATTTGAATTTAAATCTGCCATCGCTATTGGCTAAGAGGTTTATGTTTATGTTTATTCATTTGGAAGACGCTTTTATCCAAAGCGACTTACAATTTATATCCTATAGGGCATGTTGTGATCTGTGGGGGAAACCGGAGTACCCGGAGGAAACCCACGCATGTATGGGGAGAACACGCAACTCCACGCAGAAAGACCGCAGCCGAGCCAAATTTCGAAACCTGCAACCTTCGTGCTGCGAGGCAACAGTGCTAACCACTGCACCACCATGCAGTCCTAGAGGTACCCTAGAACGTTAGAATGGTACCATATGCTGTCACAATGTCGCCGTGAGCCTGTGTGTGTGTATTTGTTAGTGGCTCCGCCCTCTTGGTCTGCTAGGCAACAGCATTTGTTGCATTTTTCAGACAGGAAGTGGGAGTTGAGTAAGAATCTGGTAGGGGGTGACTTGCTCTTTAAACAATTCACATGAGCAGCATCCAGTATATTTCAAAATAAAACTGCCGTTGTATTTTTTTTCTGGCTTTATTTAAGTTATTATTGATAACAGGGCTATCTGTTCACATTGTATAATTTATATAAATAAATATATAAAATATATTTAGTTTTAAGTTTATCTTTAATTAAATTTTCCATCATTTGGTGTTTTTGTGGGAGCAATGCTGTTCTGTTATCAGCAAAACCAACAATAAAATGATTGCTTTCATATTTACAAAGTAATGACTTGTGTAGCAGACAGCCCTGTCGTCATGGTAATCATCCAAGTTGAGTTTGTTAGTGTCTGCCAGGAAGTTGTGCTCTCAATAAAGCTTAAAAATAATTTTTACTATTACATTGATTCGTCTAGACTTCTAGGTTAGAGCTGTCCGCGATCCACTGGATTAATAACACAGAATTAGTTCAACTAGAATTTTTCCAGCGTTTCATGAAAGATTTTGCTTACAGACTGCTGCTTGAGCATTTGTTTTGATTTTGAGGAGCGACAATCCCTGAACCAATGAAGTGATGCAAACATGTTTAACTTTAACCTCTAATACTGAAGTCACTCAGAACCATGTGTTGATAATGTAAATCGCCTGCCTGTAAAATGTTTTTTGCCTCTGCAGAGCAACGCCTGGGGGAGCCGGCTCTGTTTATTAAACAAATTTGATCAATTAATTAGCAGCTGTGGGATTAAAACTCAAGCAGAACACATTTATTATACATCATCGAACATTTCCATAATTTCAGGGCATTGATCAGCCACCTCATCAATACATAAAAACAAACATTTAAATCCTGGGAGTTACGTGAGGCTGCCTCTGATTCTAAAACATCGTGTGATCTCTTTTGACATCCCCAAGGCAATCGTTTCTTTCTGCAATCCAGAGAAAACCGTTTAGTCGATGTTCAGCTCATATGTAGATCTTTGTGTTTTCCCTTTGTGAGGCAGCTGGTACACAAGCATCTATGGGATTCATCAGCTTTCTAAAACTTCTGTGATTCTGAGTTGTGCAAAAACCAAGAGTCGTTTTCAAGACTTCCTACAACGTTGGCAGAAACAAAGCTCACAAATCATGTCTTTTGCTGAAGCGTGACGGGAATCATCAGCATCACTGGAGCACGTCGAGCAGCGATTCTACCTTTTATAAATTAATTTCTGTCACAACCGAAGACGTTCAAGCTCCCTGACCTGCTCTCACTATCCTGATCAGAAATCTGCTCAGGTTTTCTCAGGGTTTCATCTCCTTCATTAAAATGCTTTGCCCTCGGGCAGCTGTGTCGCTTCAGAGGCCTCATGTATTTGTACAGGTGAGAGATAAGGCAAGACTGACACACACACACACACACACACACACACACACACACACACACACACACACACAGTGATCTCGAAAACAGTTATAGAAATTTTATATTTCACTGCTTAATCCTGTTAACAAATGTCCTGAAGCGTTTTCTCTCTCTCTCTCTCTCTCTCTCTCTCTCTCTCTCTCTCTCTCTCTCTCTCTCTCTCTCTCTCTCTCTCTCTCTCCCATTTCTTTCTTATATTTTGTTTAAATAAAGTCTGTGACCAGATGTTCAGGACATTTTGCCTCGTGCATATGCCACAGTTATAACTGGTTGACTTGTTGTCTCATTGTCTCCTTTTCTCTTCGACTACAGGAAATGGGTTATTGATAAATGTATTAATAAAATCCATAACATAATTTGGTCCTTCAAGAGCTGGGGTCCCATCACCTCGCGGCACCAAGAGCTGATGCAGAGAAAGTGTCGACAACCTAATTCTCCTCCAGCGCTGTGCTTACGCTTGGGGTCGGTGTGAGGATCTTGACGTCGCTGGGAGGGTATGCAGATCCACGAACTACTCAAGACCTTAGTGGACAGATTTGGTGAGACAAGTGTGTTTGTTTCTTTTGTCTTTGTTGTACTGATAAATCCTAGGTGACCAGAGGTTAAATTTGGTATCATCAGCTGGCAGTGGCGGGCGGTGCATTCCACCCCTGGGCCTTCAGTGATTTCCTATTCAGTCCAATCTAAATTAACACACCTTAAAATACCATCAATAGGACATCACAGCTGGAGAAACCTCTCTCTCTCTCTCACACACACACACACACACACACACACACACACACACACACACACACACACACACACACACACACACACACACACACACACACACACACACACACACACACACACACACACACACACACACACACACACACACACACACACACACACACACACACCAGTGGCTGGGCAAGACGTCATTTCCGGAGCCTTTAAAATCAAACTCGCATTCCCAATTGAGAGTAGGAAGCTAAGACCACAGATACTGTCAAATCTCAAAAATGAAAGACGGGTTTAAGAGATGAGACAAAAAAATAAATAAGTAAAGCAAACACATTATTTGCATTTGTTTTGGAGAAAATTGCACCACGAAACAATTGAACATGTTGGCGCAGCTGCACACACCACGTCATACACAATATAAATTGCATAGAAACAGAACACATAGAATTATTTCATTTAGACATTTTATTTCGTTACCATTTATTATTAACAAAATGAAATGACAAAACATTAAAAAATACTTTCTACTCACCAACATAAATGTCCAGCATGGATCTCCTCCTCTCCTGCTCATTAGAAAATAAAATCCATCCTTCTTTCTTTCCTCAGGAAAACCTCAATGGCTCTGTACAGTTTATCTGTGCGCTTCAGGTCCATGAGTGGATCCTTTTCTATGGACATGGAGGCTAATGCTGAAAGACGTGTCTGTCCGGTCGTGTTTCTGGCGTACGTTTTGCGCTTTAATGCTACCAAATCCATCTGATGCGAGCAACAGGCGTTCCCAGCAGAATAACCTGCAGCGGTTCTCTGAAGCTGTTTGCCATGGGTACCGTTCATAGATGCTTGCCTGAAAATGACGAACAAATCCTTTCCCCTGCTGGGACAAGCCAGCTAGTGTTGGAGTCGGACAACCTGTTCTCACAAGATCCATTTTTTCTTGAAAGGTCCGTCTTGAAAATGGTGTGGCAAGTTAATCTGCAACCAAGTCCATCCCTTCTCCTCTTTCAGCCATCATGTGTTCAAAAATACACCGATAGCTGCCTATAGATACAAATCTCTGTGTTTAGTTTTGATATTTTGCTTCATGCCGCTAGAAAAGTTCTAACTACTGCTTATCCAATCACAGGATGCGTTCATGTCAACTTTTGCGTGAGGCCAGCTAGCTGGCCTGGGCCACGCTGACTCGTGAGCTGATTGGCTATCGCAACTAGATCGTCTCTGTTCACTTACAGCGGACAGTGGGCTTCTCGATTGATTCTGAAGGCCTAGAGCAGACTTAATCTGCCTGAAAACACAAGCTAGCTTAAATCTGATTGGATAACACCCAGCCTTGGTATTTTAACACTGGAAGCAGCGCAGCCAAGTGGGTATAATAGGATAGAAAGAAAATAGACCAGTGAACATTTTTTTTATTTAAAAATATTTACCAAAGGAAAAAAAATACATTTACGCTTTTGAGTACGTTTAGGCCAGCAGAGAAGGCTTTGCTGGCCCTGACTGCCCACCACTGTCAGCTGGAAATTATGTATGGACAGATTCGCTGAATACTGTCTGAGTTTGGCTGGTTTTGTGCATTTTTGCCGAAATTAGAAATGCAGCTCTGGTGTAAGAAAAAGAAGTGAACCGGTATGATAACTATTGAGATTCAAATTATGGTGTCGTGATGATCTAAAAATATTTCTTAATGGTCACATTACTTTGAGAATGACCTGATTACATATGCATCTGGTAGTATCTACGTTTGTCAGTCTTTTATTTTGTTTATTTCTTGTTGTTTTCTGAGTATAAATACTTAAGTTGTTCATAATCACATTTAGTTATATTCCTCTGTTTGACCTTTAATTAGGGCTCCTCCTCATGCATTTCTTTGTTTCCTAACCATTTTAGACAAAGTACACTTTTGTAAATTATGAATTACTTCTTTTGTTTAGAACGTCTTTTCCCTTCCTGAAATGATGATCATTTTTTCAAACACCTTTAGGGTTGTGTGTATCTAAGAACACCATCAGTTTTTTGAACGTTCACTCTCTATGTGACAAATGAGTTTTATTTTCCTTAGATAAATCTGTTGTCCAATTTAACTTACGGAGTTTTAATTCAGCAGTATTTATCTCCTGTTGACAAATTTTACACATTATTTGAGTAGCATTATTGAGTGAAATTGTACATTGTTGATGTGCTCTGAAGCAACCTTACCTTACTGAATCTATGTGAAGTTGAAATATTTTTAGAACTAGGACTGGTTTCGTTGTTAGTTAACTCCAGTGTTGGATGCAAAGAGATAAAATTAAAGTGTCACTTGGTCATATTCCCTAATTTAGCTCTGATGATGTGAATATAGGTGAATGTTTCTGGTATAATGAGAGCAAATACATAGAGTCTATGATATTATTTTGTGATGTGAGCTTGGGGACGATGACAAGCTCACCCTTTTTTTTCTCCCCGGATGGGTTGATTCTTTTTTATTTCATTAGATTACAATCTTCTGCAACAGCTCTTCTACTGCAATTTTTCCTGTTACTTATAGGTGATGCAAATCACTTTTTGTGTTTATTTTCAATTATCTTTACACTGATTGTTTTTTCTGTTAGTTTGTTTAGTCTTGTTTTGTTTTGTTATTTTATGCACACTGTGCTGCACGACTCTGCCCCCTGCTGATGTAAACTGGTAATTGCAAGTTCCTTGGGATGGGTGTTTTTTCACGTTGTGTGAGGTCCAACCTTTGCTTCGGTTTGACGCAATGCTTGCCGGTATCGGACCTGTTTTGTTTAGGTTTTGTTTCTTGTGAGCCATGAGTTGTCTAACGCCTCAAGCGGAGGGAAGGCTGATAACGATTGCTTCACATTATTACACTGCCTGGATAGAAATATTTTAAATATTGGATGATAAAGGATTTTTGCTGAAAACAATTCAGAATCAACAGTGATCTCCCAGAATTGTCTTGTGCTTTTTCGCCACAGGTTGTGGAACCAGGAAATTGGGTTCTGATGAAGGTGCTGAAACCATCGACATATACATATATGGACAATGGGTTTACATAGGCTCCAATAACACATTTTTGCAGAGAAATGGGAGGTGGCCACCACCACCATTTTGACCGTGTCAGAGGTTCTGTCAAGCCCAGACAATCCTACAAATGGGAAGAGAAGTGGAGCTAAGGGTGGGGCTGTAAGGCTGGGATCAACTGACGACAGCCGGTCAAACTAGCTACAAGCTAACCTGAAGCTAACCCAAAGCTAATGCGGAGGTGGGAGCTAAGCTAACGGAGGTAGCAACCTAGCTACAACCGGAGTTAACTGTGCACAACACCAGAGCTTCTGAGTCAGAGGTACGCCAGAATGACCGCTGGGTAAAACCGGGTGGAACGCAGAGGTCTCCCGAGAGCTCCACAAGCCGGCAGCCCACGCAGCAGACAGAAGCCACGATCAGACAGAGATGCGCCGAGCTGCGGGGAGGGGAGAACCGGGTGGAAAACATTGGTTTCCATCTGAGAGCTCCACAAGCCAGCAGCCCGCGCAGCAGACAGAAGAAAGAAAATTTAAAAGATGGAATTTTGCAGTTGAATTGTTATGGATGAAATTTTTAATGATGTATTTTTTTGCATTAAAACAATAGAAAAACATAATTTTAGATTATTAAAATAGAATTCCATGATTTGAATGTCTAAAAGAAGTCATATTCTGGTGAGACTGAATTTATTCCATAGCAAAGTAAAATCTGATTGTCTTCCTTTATACATGCCTGTCCAAAGAAGTCACTGCCTGGATTTAAATAAGCAAACAGGAGGGAGCCTCCTATTGGTTAATTACTGCATTACTTTCATCTGGCAACAAATTGTTGAACCCCAACTGGTGCAACGAGTTATTTCTCATTTCTTAAACAACCATGTGGAAAGACACTGGTGGTGGTGGAAAAGATGTTTGAAAAGGGTCAGATCATTGGCATGCATCAAGCAGACAAAACATCTAAGGAGGTTAAGAACTGTTCAATGCATTATTAGAAACTGGAATGCTAGTGGGAACCCATCGTCTTCAAGGAAGAAATGTGGCCAAAAAAATCCTGAATGATGGCGACCAAACAAACGTTTGGTGAAATCAAATCAAAGAAAAACAACAGTACGTTCTCCCAGCCATTAATTCTCCACACAAAAGGAGCCCTTTTAGGACTTAGCTAAGACATCAGCATATTGCAACCAATTCATTTTTATTTGTAATTGTGAAACTTTGTAATTCTTGAAGACTTACCTCCAACTCAACTTACAAGCTTCACATATCCAAAACTTTAGTCTTGACTCTTCTCTCTAAATGTTTTTATAACCATTTGCACCTTGTGACCAAATCAAACATGCTGACCAGGTAAGTAGGTCACTAACACATGACTCCAATGTGAATCTCCTTACATCACCTTATCAACCCCAAAGCCTTTTCAGGTCAGAGAAAAAAAAAACACACAAAAGCCAAAAATTAAGAGAGGAAGTCAGTTTCCTTCTACTGAGATTGTCTGAATTCCTTCTGCCACAAAATTAGTGGACTTCTTTTTTGTTTTGTTTTGTTTTGTTACAGTGAATCAAAACACACTGCCTGCCCCCCCCCCCCAAAAAAAAAAAAACAAAAACAAAAAAAAAAATAAAATAAATAAAAAATAAAAAACAATTACCACCCAAGAATAAAATAAATAAATAAAATTAATAATTTGTTGCTGCAGTATTGTTTCAGTAAGCTTTTCCAACATCACAAGATTTATTTCCATCCAGTGTTGCATTAATTTTTCACCATGATCTTACATTGATGATGATGGAGTCTGACCGCTGCACGAAGCCTTCTCCAGCACATCCCAAAGAATCTCATTGGGGTTAAGGTCTGGACTCTGTGGTGACAAATCCATATGTTAAAATTATGTCTCTTGCTCTCTGAACAACCCTTTGACTATTTGAGCCTGATGAATCCTAGCATTGCCATGTTTATGTTTATATTTATGTATTTAGCAGACACTTTTGTCCAAAGCACGTCAGGGTTCATTTCAAGATCCTGGTTCTGGTCTATAGGGCCTTACATGGACAAGCACCATCTTACAGTGGTCAATCAATTTCCCTCTGGGATTAATAAAGTATTTTTGAGTTGAATTGAATTGAATCTTCTTAGTCCCTACACCCCCAGCAGGTCCCTGATGTCCAGTAATCAAAGCCTACTGGTTGTGCAGCGCACCGGGCTAAAGACTAAAGGTGACAGATCATTTGCTGCTGTGGCCCCCAGACTCTGGAACTCTCTCCCCCTGAGCCTGAGATCAGTGGACTCAGTGGTCTCCTTTAAAAAACTGCTGAAAACTCACTTGTTCAAGCTGGCTTTTGTATGACCTTCTTCACCACTCTCTTTATTCTGCTCTCCCCACCTATTCCACCTTCCTCAGGATCCACTGATTTCCCTCTTTCCTAGTCACTCTCTCTCCTTCTTAACATTTTTTAATCACAATTGTCTATTTTTTGCTCATTTAAAAAAATTTCTAACCATATTCTAAATTATTTTTCATATTTTTACATTTTTTGTTTTTGTGAAGCGCCTCGTGATTTTTATCTTGAGAGATGCTATAGAAAAGATATTTTCTTCTTCTTCTAAAATGACTTACAAATGATAATGAAGCCAGCAGGTTGCTCTTGAGGCTAACAACAAGCTCTAGTCAGTCAATACTAGGCAGCAATGAGGCAGCATAATGAATCATAAAGGGAAGGGAACAAGGAGTGGACAGTAGAGTGGGGGATGGGTGCAGGGATGGGTGATAGTTTAGAAGATGCTCTCTGAAGAGCTAGGTCTTCAGGAGTTTATTGAAAACCGACAAGGACTCCCCTGTTCTGGTAGTGTTTGGTAGGTCGTTCCACATCTGTGGAATGACACATAAAAATGTCTGGATTGTCCCGAGCGAGGTGTAGGCACTGTTAGCCGACGATCCTTTGATGACCGGAGCGGCCGGGCCGTGACATAAGCCTTTACAAGAGGATTCAGGTAGATGGGAGCTGTACCATCTCGGACTTTGTGTGCTAGTGTCAGCAATTTGAATTGGATGCATGCAGCTAGCGGTAGCCAATGGAGCTCAGTGAACAGAGGGGTTACATGTGCTTTTTTAGGCTGATTGAAGACAAGATGTGCCACTGCATTCTGGACCATTTGAAGAGGTCTCACAGTAAAGGCTGGAAGACCATAGATGGGCACTGCAGTAGTTGAGGCAGAAGATGACAGTATATTGCACCAGGAGCTGGGTGGCATGTTGTGCTAGGTATGGTCTGCTCTTTCGTGTGTTATACAGCTCGAAATGGCATGAACGAGCAACAGAGGTAACGCAATCTTTAACGGTCAGCTGGTCATCAATCACAACACCCAAATTTCTAACTGTCTTTGAAGGAGCCAGAGATAGTGAATCCTTTTAGATTGAGATGTTGTGCCGTATGGATGGTTTCACTGGAATGACAAGTAATTCGGTTTTTGGGATGTTGAGTTGGAGATGGTGAGATGTCATCCATCTTGATATGTCAGAGAGACAGTCCGAGATACGTGCGGAGAATGCGTGGTCGTCCGGCTGGAACAACAGATAGAGCTGAGTGTCATTGGCATAGCAGTGATAAGACAAGCCATGGGATCAAATGATCTCACTCAATGAGGTGGTGTATATGGCGAGAAGTTGTCCTAGTGCAGAGCCCTGGGGGACTCCGGTGGCAAGATGGTGAAAATACATTATAAGATAGATTACACCTGAGACCAAGGGCATCATTTTAGCCAGGATTGCCAGGAACATGTCTCCACCACAATTTCTAAATGGGATTTTACCCTCAATCCTTTTGAACAGGAAGTTTATGAATCTACCACTCTGTGCTCCTGTATGAACTTAACAATCTTAAAAAGCAAATTGCAGGTAATTTTTTTCTAATTCATATAAAATACTGTCCAAAAAATAATATTTAAAAAGCTTACTGTGGGTATTTGGTTTTAAAATACATAACAGCAGAGTTTTTCTAGTAAAAAGTGGCCGTTCTCAGCAAAGCTTCTAAAAATGCTCTTTTTTCTAAATCTGAACCTCTGACGTAACCAAAGGGAGTTAGAAGCTCGGCACTGCCTCAGCTCAGTGTGGAGAGTGGGTAGTTTTAGGGTAGAGAGATCATGTTATCCAGTCAGTGTGTGTGTTTACTAGTGTTGGATTGTGTTCATGTTGATAAACTATAGTCTGTGAAGACTGTACCAACTCCAGCCTGTCTGGACATCGAGTCCACAGGTTTCCAGATAAGAGAAACAATGCCTCTATCTCAGTGCCTGGGGGCGTTTCTGCAGCTGAAAAGACGGACTTCTGTAGCTTGCATCGGTCGGTATCAGGACAAGGAGGTCCGAGCTGGGCTCCAGAGACCCGTGGTGGGGTTTAAAAAATTAAATGTGGATTTCTGGAGCTCAGATCACCGTCAGAACCAGGTCAGAACCGACCACCAGGTCTGCGGGCCAGCTGATTTCCGGGGCGGAACCGAATCAGAGCCGCTGCACCAGGAGAGGATGCGCAGCTTTTAAAAATACCAGCTCTACTGTCTCGCTTGTGTTTGGGTCAAATCCAGCTCACAGAGGCCCACATGAGCTCCAGAACCAGATCACAGGCGTCTCTCTGCCTCTCACTAAGAGCTAAACTACGTTACGTGAACGGATATTAACGAGTATGAGACAGCTGACAGATGCTCATTAGTATTAATATTATATTAACTGACCAACACTATTTTAATTGTCTGGTACACAATAGTAATCTGTACAATATTGTGATGTTAGCACACAAGTTTAAGTTAACATGGTTAACTCACGAGACACCTGCTGCTCCCCCGCTGCTTCTCCTCAATCTCTCTGCTTTGGCCGATGGTTTCTTTCTCTGGTTTGTCTCTGCTCTCTGGGGCGTGCAGCAAACTCATAACTTTATGTTCTATTTCATCTAGTCTTAACCCTTAAGCTAGCTGCTATTGGAAGGGTGATCTCAGCATCAGCCAATCATGAAGAGCTTAAATGTACGCCCACCAATGGTGGACACCCCTGTGGGTATATAAGTGGAGCGACTCCGCTGTTTGCCTCCGTTTTCTCTTCAAGCCAAGCCTAAGAGCTTCATAAAAGAGCAATTATCTACTCACGACCATGTCCAGCAACGTCAGGACCTGCCCGGCCTGCCAGACGGGCTGCATCTCCAGCAGCGACCTGCATGCCAAATGTGGGGACTGTCTCGGGGCTCATCACACTGGCCTGGCTTTGACCCCCCAGGCCTCGTGCCCGTTTTGTGCCACTCTGCCCATGGCTGAGAAGATCCGCCGGGTTGAATACTTCACCCTTGCCACCGACGAGGAATTTCCGGTGGCTGACACGTACTCGCTGGACAAGGCCTTACAGTTCTTCAACGTCGGCCAGGAACCGGCTGGCTCCAACCGACTGGATGATGACATCGACCGTGAGGAGTACGGCTAGGCTGGCTACCATAGCCCTTCTTCCCTCCTGGACAACACGGAGGTTGACAAGCCTCTCTCAGCGGGTTCTTCTGCTCCAGTGCCTTCCCGCTGTTCCCTGCCAGCAGTTAGAGCACTGCTCCAGGAGCTACCTGTCATCATCTCCGCGGTTGCGGTCCGCAAGGGGCTAGCCGTGCCAGAACCGGCTCCGCCTGAAGCAGATGATTTGGTGGGAATTTTCGGGGCAACACAAAAGCGCTGTCCAGACCCCATCTGGCCGCGTTTTCCCGCTTCCATGAGCTGCTAGTCTGCCGCCTTCTCCAAACCTGCTAAACTCAAGGCGCCAAATTCCACATACGCGCCAAGAACCACCTCGCTGGCCAGCGAGCAGTTCCCACTTCTAAGCATGACCATCTGCTGGCGCGGCTCACCGATTGCGCACACCAGTGCGCCTTCAAGACCGGCGCTGCAGGAAATAACATCACCCTTCTTGTCTTTGGCGTTTCCAAAATGGTGGAAGAGCTTGACGCTCCTGACGAGTCGAAAGGCATCATTACTAAAACTGCTGATGCCATTCTCAATCTGTGTGCTGCTGTACTCACCGGTTCTGCTCGCTTTGTTGCCTGGCAGACCCTTATCCAGCGGGCCTTGTGGCTCAAGGCCCTGCCCTCCATTCCCGAGCACCTGCACAGATAGATGCTGGAAGGCCCCATCACCTCCGACTCTCTGTTTGGTCCCCATCTTAGGAGCGTCATCAAGAGGGCTCATGTTTTATTTTTTTTTGTTTTGTTTTTTTTTCTTCTCTGGCGCTCACAGGGAGCAGACGCTTCTGCCTTTCCTCCTCCCTTATCTGTGTTTTCCCAAGGCTCTTTTTGTCCCGTCTGCCTACAGAGCGCTTCTCTGCATTTCCTCTGCAATCACCTTTTTATTTTTCAATATGGACTTAATTAATTGGTCATTCAACGCGATTGATAAGATTTTTTCTACAATGAGGACGGAGGAGGGGGCTCACGCTTGTCCTCAGGGGACACATGCAGCGGGATACATGTTCGATTCCTGGAAAAAGTGGAATGTCATCTGTCTCTCTCAGCTGTCCATTGAGGACGTCGAAGATATGTGGATATTTGGCCTGATGATCGTTGGATTTCTTCTGATTGGAGTGGGAGGATATCTGGCTTTCCGTAAAATTGGGATGACGGGAGCGATTGGAGGGCGACCCGCATCCATGGACGGCACCGTCCGTGTGGATACCTCACAGACTGGGACGTTGCTCGAGGTGAATCGCAAGCTGGACAATGTCTTGGCTGCGTTACCGGTGTTAGCGCGCAGGATTGATAACATCTCGGACAGGGTCACCGGACGGTGTGGAGATGTTTAATCACTGAATTGGCTTCACTGGAGGACTTGAATGATCAATACAGACTTAAGGCAGAGAGGAAAAATTATCTCTGTCTGACCCAAAACAAAGTTCTGTTATCGAATCTGACGCCATAAGCAGCCTTGGAGTTGCATGCAAAACCCCCACGCTGGAAGGAATGCAGACAAATGCTGTGAATCTCTATCCACCCACCCCCCCGCCTTTAGATTGTGCTCTCTACCGAGGTCATGAAGCTGATGGACTCTCTGCTCTCTGTGCTTCCCCTGACCTCCCTCCCACCTGCGGAGCCGGCTGGTGAGCGCCACACAGGCCGCCCCCGCTGATGAAACCAGGATCCCAGCCCCACCCCCCTACCTACCGGGTCTCATGTTGTGAACTGTGACGTTTGTTGCTTACATGTCGGGTGTTTTTTTTTTGCATTGGAGCGCTACACCCTGCTGGTGTAACTCTGTTAATGCCTTTTTTTTCTCCCTCCCCTGAACTTTCCTCATGTATTCCCTTACTCATCTACACAGGAGCGCCGTTATGGCTGCTCCCATGGTCTGCCTGTATCTGTTTTGTCTATGTGTGTGTAACCTTGGTCAGGTTGTACTGTGGAGTCAAGTTCCTACGCTCTGAAAGGAGCGCTGGCAATAAAATTCTTCTGATTCTGATTCTGAAAAAGACAGCTGAACTGTCAGCCACGGTGTGAGACCTGGTCCACCCCCGGTCTGCCTCTCACTCCGGCCATTCCTCCAGAGGATGTGACAAACGGCGCGGGAACTTCAGACGCCCAGCTGCACTGCCCACCCCACGGAGCCGGCCTCCTGCTTCGGTTCCACCTCAGCGGGACCAGAGAGTTGGCAGCCAACGGTTTCGAAAGAGCCAGCAGACACCGTCTTGGCAGTCACAGTCTCAAGAACCTCGCCAAAAGCAACCACGAAAATGACTCGTTGGGGGGAATGTGTGTGCTTCTGACTGTAATGTTAACTATGTGAATGATTTTGGTTTTGAAATATAACCCAAAAAATGTCACATTGAGAGCACAATCCTACAGTCCTCTGCAGAATCTTCTGCTGAACCCTCACACTTGTTCCCCACACCAAGCACTGCGAAACACCTGCATGTTCACGCAGTCAATCATGTTACAAGCCCACAGCCAGCTGTACAGGTGTGCTCCATTTGCGCACCTGCCCTAGCTTCCTGCCAGGCCCAACACATCCCGCTCCCCCCACAACGTAGGGTGGGACGGGATGTCATAGCACTATCGCGACCACACACGGCGGCACAGTGCGCGGCTCCATCCGCTGGCCCTTTGTTGTCCCCGTGCATGGGTCCGGCTCCCACTTGTCCTTAATTTTTGGACAACACGCTCCGCGGTGCGGATCAGCCTCTTCCAGCTGTTTCACACGCACTTTCGAGCGCAGCCCTCCATTGGTTGATCCCAGTTCTCTGGTGCGAGCGACGGCGGTAAGGGCGCAAACCCAGTCCTCAGATGTCGTTCACGTGACCTCGAACACACGTCCACTGTCGGAACGCGCGCAAGAATGGCGCCGCCTTTGTCACATGGGCAAATGGATATCGGACACCATTCATTACGGTCATACACCCCATTTTCAGTCCGCTCCTCCTCCCTTCAACGGGATCGTGGAGACGACATTCACATCACAGGAACAATCTCAGGCCCTGGAGCTGGAGCTACGGGAACTTCTGTCCAAGGACGCCAAGTTCCTCGTGCGCAAGAGCTCTCGGATTTCTACTCCCGCTACTTCGTAATACCGAAGAAGTCGGGAGGGATGAGACCAATTCTCAACATTTCCCTGTTCAACTGCTCCATAGCAATGATGCATTTCCGCATGTTAACAATGAGGCAAGTCCTAGAATACGTGCGCTCAGGGGACTGGTTCACA
This sequence comes from Nothobranchius furzeri, assembly GCF_043380555.1. NCBI lineage: Eukaryota > Metazoa > Chordata > Actinopteri > Cyprinodontiformes > Nothobranchiidae > Nothobranchius > Nothobranchius furzeri. Next base: position 9,974,570 of record NC_091759.1, read on the forward strand.
TCAATAGACCTGAAAGACGCATACTTCCACATCTCAGTAATTCCCAAACACCGGAAGTTCCTGTGCTTTTCATTCAGGGGGGTTCAATACCAGTTCAATCGGCTCCCTTTCGGCTACTCGCTAGCCCCGCGCACCTTCTCTAAATGTCTGGAGACAGCTCAGCAGCCATTGCGCATGGCGGGCATGAGAGTTTTATTTTACCTGGACGATCTGCTCCTATGCACCCGGTCCAAGGACGAGGCGTCAGAGCAAACCAGGAAGTTAACAGAGCATCTGTCAACCCTGGGGTTTTCCATAAACTGGGAAAAAGCTCCATCCTTCCATCCCAGTCGGTTGTGTTTCTCGGGGTGGAGCTGAACGCCTCCCTAATGAGAGCACGTTTATCTCCGATGAGAATGGCAGATCTCACCACGGTGATCTCCCGTGTGCAACCCCGCAAGATCGTGAGAGCCCATGAAACTTCTGGGCATGATGGCTGCAGCCCACGCTGTGGTGCCGATAGGTTTACTGCACACGAGGCGCCTGCAGCGTTGGTTCATCCGCCTCCGGGTACACCCGATACGTCAGAAGAGACGTATGTTGAGGGTTCCCCCTTCAGTGGGCGGGGACCTCGCTCACTGGGGGAATCCCTGCATCCTCTCACACGGGGTCCCCATAGGACGTCCTACGTCACACGTATCTGTGTTTACGGATGCGTCACTGTTGGGATGGGAGGGCACGTGCTTGTCCCATACGGTGGCAGATCGCTGGCCCTCCCACACGCACGAGCACATAAATGTGTTGGAGCTTATGACAGTGAGAAACGTGATCAGGCACTTCGCTGCCCTTCTTGAGGGCCGTCATGTCGAAGTTCACGCAGACAACCAGGTGGCGGCAGCCTACATAAATCGCCAGGGGGGAGTTCGATCCCTCCCACTATTGCGCGTAGCCACGGATTTACTGTGTTGGGCACATGTCTGCCTGCTGTCCATCAAAGCCACCTACATTCCGGGGGTCCTGAACGTGGCAGCAGACATCCTGTCGAGAGGGGGACCCCGCGACTCCGACTGGCGTCTGCATCCCACACTGATATCACAGATCTGGACCAAGTTCGGGGAACCATCTATGGATCTGTTCGCGGCTTGCGAAAATGCTCAGTGTCGCCTGTGGTTTTCCCTGAGTCCCTGGGACCACACCCCGCTCAGAGCGGACGCCTTCTCACACCAGCCCTGGCCTCAAACGCTCCTATATGCATTTCCGCCGGTCCCGCTGATCCCCCGACTCCTGGACCGAGTTTGGTCGGAACAACTCTAGGTAATTCTGGTGGCTCCCAGATGCTTGTCCGCGTCATGGTTTCCAGACCTGCAAGCGCTGTTGTCCGGCTCACCGTGGAGGGTCCCGTGGAGGGCGGACGCCCTTCTCCAGGTGGATGGGATAATCAAACATCCTTCAGAAATAGGCCAGCGGCTGTGGGTCTCTGGCCGCTGAGCGGTTGCACTTAGAGGCTTCTGGGCTGCCGCATGATGTGGTGGCCACGATTCAGAGTGCGCGGGCGCCTTCTACAGTCGCATCTTATGCTGCTAAATGGGCAGCTTTCCAAAAATGGTGCACAGAATGGAATGTTCAAGCACTCTCCTGCCAGCTGGCGGATGTCCTATCGTTTCTGCAGATACTGATGGACAGGGGCCTCGCATTCAGCACTATTAAGACATATGCTGCAGCTATCTCATCCTGTCACCAGGGTTTTGGAGATAGATCTGTTTTCAATCATCCCCTCTCAAAACATTTTCTAAAAGGTATCAGAAGGAACAGACCCGTGTCCCGCCCATTTATTTCCCCAGTGGGACCTAACGGTGGTTCTGCGCGGCTTATCTGATGCCCCATTTGAACCCTTAGACCAGGTATCACTTAAGTTCCTGTCACTCAAAACTGCCTTGCTGCTGGCGCTGGCATCAGTCAAGAGATTGAGCAACCTAACCTCCCTCTCAGTGGCTCCCACATACCTCAGGATCCAGGAAGATGGCAGATCTGCTGTTTTATGCCCCAACCCGGCCTTTGTGCCCCAAAACATTAATACTTCCTTCAAATCCAGGTCGATTTCATTAGCTGGACTTTTTCCTCCTCCCCATAATTCTGACGAGGAGGCAGCTTCCCACCTTCTCTGCCCGGTGCGCGCGCTCGCACAATATGTGTCATGCACTTCAAGGATTCACCGCTCACAAAGCCTGTTTGTGCACTACAGAGACTCTTCCCTTGGGCAAGCCCTGTCGACCCAGCGTCTTTCACACTGGCTATGTGATGCCATTTCACTTGCTTACACATCATCAGGGCGGGATCCTCCTGAGACACTCAGGGCTCACTCAGCCAGAGGGATTTCCTCTTCTATGGCGCTCCACAGTAGTGTGTCGATGGAAGAAATTTGTCAGGCTGCTTCATGGGCTTCCCCATGTTCCTTTACTCATTATTATTTATGAGATGTGTCTTCAGGATCCATCACTCGTTCAGTGCTTGGACCTCAGCAGGCTGAATGAAAGCATTATAGCACCACATCAGCCCTACTTGCATGAATTTCATCCTCTTGGATGATATTTTAGTGGGAACCCCACTCTTCTCTCTGGCTGCCTAAGCCCTGGGCTGAGGCTGAGCGACCCTCGCTAAAAGGAGACATGTTGGGTGTGTCCATTTGGTTGAGCTAACCAGTGTGGTGTAAACCCATCCAGCTGCGCATTATTCCAATAGCAGCTAGCTTAAGGGCTAAGACTAGACAAAATAGAACGTTTGTTACGTATTGTAACCCCAGATTCTATGAGTCTAGTCACAGCCCTTAAGCCAATGGCCCCTCTGGTTCTGTTTAGACCAAGAGCCATCGGAGGCAAACAGTGGAGTCGCTCCACTTATATACCCACAGGGGTGTCCACCATTGGTGGGCGTACATTTAAGCTCTTCAAGATTGGCTGATGCTGAGATCACCCTTCCAATAGCAGCTAGCTTAAGGGCTGCGACTAGACTCATAGAATCTGGGGTTACAATACTTGACCAACGGTTTTGGTCCATCAGAAGTAGAATTAAAAACATTTAAAGTTTCCTCTGTGTCAGAGCCGCATTGGATTCCATACTTTTCTCTGGATTAAACTAACAGGACTCCCTCAGCTGACGCCACTTGGTTTGGCCCCCCCAAAAAAAAAATGTTCTCACAAAAATGACCCTAAAAGCCTAAATAATTTATGTATGTGTAAAAAAATGTTTAAAACAAGTTTCTGTTATGTTTATCCAAATATTGGTTCATGGGAGTCTCTAACCTGCAATACGCTCTTTAATATCAGAAAGGAATTTTCTTTTAACCAACTCCATAACCTGTTTCAGTCATGGTGTTTCTTGTTCATTGTTAATGTAAGAACTTTAATTAGCCTTTCCTTGATACATGTAGATCTATGTAGTCATTTAATCAATGATCATTTCATTTAGAATAAAAATTGTAGTGTTATGGTTTATTGCTCTTTTATGAAAGAGGAACCATTCTACATATTAATTAGAGATATTAATTTTTAATAAATTAATAATCAAATTTTATAGTTTTAAGAAGACTCAAAGGTTGTTTTCATCGATAAACTGACAATCATATCCGTAGTGTCTGTGTTTCAGTTCAATGAAGGGACAAGTTTGAAAGTTAAAAGTTTTAATTCTTCAAATTAAACTAATGATTTTGAAATGACAAGCATAAGAAATAACAATCAACAATGGCAACTTTGTTGGACAATCTTTAACAGTTGATATTTTAAACTTGCTCAAATCGACCTTGTGTTGGATGTGCTAAAGATTGAGAATGATGTGATGTGATTATGGATGCGTGTGTGCGTCTGAATTTGCTTCAGGAAGAAACAGGTGTCTGAGTGAAAACGATGGTTTGACTTAAACTTAGGTCTTATTAGAAAAGGGCATCAAACGCTATCTATTGTGTTCTGCCTCACCATACGAGGACCCTCGTTCAGATCCGGACCTCAGGAGGATGTTTATCCAGGTCACACCTTGGCTGGCAGAGGAGACGAAGGTGTGTGATGATCCGGTCCAGAGATGCCCCCCGGTACACGTTGTTGAAGCGTTTGCAGATGCGCTTTCTTAAGTTTAATTTACTCAAAAAATCAAAGACTCTGGACGAGTCTGCGTTAGCTGGTTACGATCAGCTATCCAGCGTGGGGGGTGGGGGGTGTGTGTGGGGGGGGGGGGGACGGACAGGAGCCGCAGGCTCCCTTCCCCGTGTGTGTGTTCACTACGTCCGTTCTCTCCCGTGGTCAAACTCGAACTGCATCGTGAACTGAAACTTACCAAAAGCCACTTCTCTTCCCAAAGCAAACGTGCGTCAGAGCAAATGTATTTTGGAGTTTACTGTGAGAGTAGACCTGTGTGAGCGAGTGTGAAGGTCACCACTAAAACATCTTCAAAACATTATTTAATTAAGTATTGATTCATTATAATTATGATTACCCAAAGCATAATAATCATTCATTTGATTAAAACACATTTATGATGAGCAAAGTGCTAATAATGATTATTCAGCATTAAGACTTTGTTATGACTACATTCCATGAGAACTCCTTCGGCTGGAAGCTGCAGGTGTTCAGATGTTGTGGTTTCTTCCAGACTTGCTGGCGTTCAGGTCTTAATCTGTGGGTGAAAGTTGCTGGTGACCCAGCTCTTGACCCAGCCGGGCCAAGTACAACCTTTGGCACAGAAAACCCATATTTCCTCACGTTACAAAATAAACTGTTATTAATACATTTTGTTTAATTTTCAGCATTTAGAAAAGAGCGTGGCATGCTGGGAAATCTGTCCCACCCAATCAGTAATCAGCATGCTGAACAGTAAACACTAGCTAGCGCTTTAGCTAACCTAAACTTTAGGTTAATATCTAACATAAGAAAACAGATAATTTCTTATCAGATTTACTGGCGATAGGGGGAAAAACATACCTAAATCATTCCAAGCAAGCAGTATTTTTTTGTTCGAATAAGACTTTACCAGTGATTGGCCATTAGGGTCAAAAATCCCTGGGAGCGCAACCTCCAGCAAAATAACAAGCACATCAAACTTCCTTTCATCACTGGCAACAAGCAAAGTAACTGTTTGTTTGTTTGACTTTTATTTTATTAAAAAAAACAGAACAAAAAAACAAAACAAAAACTAGTTAAATCTGTAAAACAACAAGGTTTATGAATGACGAAGGTTTTGTAACCGTGTGCTACAAATCAGTAAATTCATATTGTCCTCATGAGCTCCCGTAGAAGGAAACATGATGTATAATATGGCGTCGCCCAGAGACTTAGTCCCGCTCCCATGTATTTTAGGCCAAATTTTTACGGTTACATGTTATGAAAATGCCAATATTTTTCAACAACTGAGCATCATTTAAATTCATTTTTAACAACATTTCAATGGATATTTCCAGAGATTAATGGCAAAAGCTGCACATTGTCTCTTTAATTAAACAAAACTCCAATTTTAAACACCTGGCAATACACTGAACTGGATATTGTAATTAAATGTGTAACAAACAAACAAACAAACACTTATTCTGAAGACATGATGGTGGTCAGACCAGGCACAGCACTGATAAACGCACATCCACATACACTCATACACATGCCCAAACATACAGACATTGAATGCAGATTACATTGCACATTTAAATGGCCGCCCTACAGGCTGGGATTGTTGTTATAGATTTTTGGGTTGTTTGGGATGGGTTGCCTGTGTTTAGGAGTCTCGTCGTGATCGGCGGCAGCAGCTGATTCACTTCCAGGTAGCCACAATCTTTTATATTTGGACATAAAGTCGTCATCAATTTTGTGTAGAAAATGTTTTTTCTATATGTAATATTAGTTATTGTTAGTTAATTTTTATTTCATAGAATATTTCAGATTACCAGTATAATTGCATTTCTTTTATTTTAATATTTTTATTTTCTTCTCTGGTGGGAGGGGCTTGGAGTATATAAGGAGGTCTCCTGAGTTGGTCTGGTGACAGTTGCTTGGTGTCTGCAGATGTATAAGGACCTTCCCTGATTAAGCTCTGAGTGAACACAGCTGTAGGCAATGAGCTCCCAGTAGAAAGTTTGCTCTTGCTAACATGCCAAGTTACCCACCGGTTTTAAGATTTTCATGTCTTTTATGTCTTGACAAAGCTCACCAACATGAAACACAAGTTCTAAGGCAAACTTTTAAACACCTTCACGTTGGTCCAAATTATGTGCAACAACCATAAAGTGTTAGGGCCTCACTGCATTTTAGTTAAACAGCTTTGGGTTTAGGGATCCAATCAGATCACTTGGTGTAGCGGTAATCGAGCTGCTTTGCCAAGAACTCAAATCTCCCTCCTTGTTAGCAGCAGCATGTTGTAATTTGTCTCCCACCCATCGACCATCTGTCAGCATTCATGTGTGATGACTCACACACACATGCAGATTATGGAAATGCAGACTAATATTAGCTCTCCACGTGTAGGTCCATAGAGATGATCTGAAGCAGCTTAGTGTCAGAAAACTTCAGTTTGATCTTCCAAATGCAACTTCACTCCTTTACATCCCCCTTCCCTCCCAATTTAGAAAATTGTTTGAGAGAAAAACAATCAGGAGCAATAGACACTTTAGAAGAGGACAGAAAATAGCAAGGAACAACAAAATGAAGTCAATCGAGTTTTGATTAAGATCCAACAGGAAGTTTTATTCCTTTATAAAACAAGAATTCAGCCTCATAAAGAAACTCCGACAGAAGGCAGGGAGGTAAATCTACTCTTCAGATTCGACGTACGACTTGCAAGCACTTCGAAAATGTACAGAAGCTCAATTCACACACTGATACACACAATCTGCACGTCACTTGCACTGTAAAAAAGAGCAGATGAAAACAGTGTAGATCACAGCTGTTATGTATGCAAATAAGTCAGTTCCACTGAAATACTTTAGGTTCCCCAAAAATATATATTTATTCTAATTCATGATTTGCACTTAAAATAAAAAGATCAAAAGCAAAACTTGCAAAATATTCTAAAACTTTCACGTCCTTTTTAAATTAATCTACTTTTATTTGTTTATAATTCTGATTAAATTGACCCGTGGCATTACTTCTGACCTTTTATTAATGATTTTTCCCAAATGTTTAAATGTGTTGAATTGTAACAATTACAATTGCACTTAATCTTTAAATGTATGCGTTATTAAAAACAGGCAAAGAAATTAGAGTTTAAAACCTAAAAGATTAAAATGTATTTTTTTCAGTGTTCTCCTTTTTATTTAATGCCTGACTTTGATTTGCTTATTTTCATAACTGTGTACAAACCTTTCACATTATGTGCAAAAACAAAAAAAAAATTCTCACGTGTCCATTAAGCGAATACTTATTATGCTTTTTAAACTAGAATTTGAAGTCTTGACAAAAAAAAAAAAAAAACAAGCAAAAAAAACAAAACAAAACAAAAAAAAAACAACAACATCAATATGGCGTTTAAACTGATAAACATCACAGATGTTGCTTCAGTTTCTTGTTCTCTGATGTTTTGTTGCGACTTGGAGAAAGAACTTCACAGTTGTCACCAGATACGGAAACACTGCAGAGAGAAGGACACGTGATATTTCTTTTCAAATCTTACAAAACCATGAAAACATTGAGCTAAAATTCCTACCAGTGTTTGTTTGTTTGTGTGACACCTTTTCATAGCCACAACACGGAAAAGACCAGAGTGAACACTTCATTGTTTCATCATCAAAAAAAAAACAACAACAACAACAAGAGACTTCACAGTTTTTTTTGAACACAAGGTACGTGAAGGAAAAAGTACAGGTGCTGGCCAGTAAATTAGAATATCATCAAAAGGTTGAAAATATTTCAGTAATTCCATTCAAAACGTGAAACTTGTACATTATATTCATGCAATGCACACAGACCAATGTATTTCCAATGTTCATTACATTTAAATTTGATATTCATAAGTGACAACTAATGAAAACTCCAAATTTGGTATCTCAAAAAATTAGAATATTCTGAAAAGGCTGAATATAGAAGACACCTGCTGCCACTCTAATCAGCTGATTTACTCAAAACACCTGCAAAGGCCTTTAAAAGGTCCCTCAGTCTTGTTTTGAAGGCACCACAATCATGGGGAAGACTTCTGACTTAACAGCTGTCCAAAAGACAATCATTGACACCTTGCACAAGGAGGGCAAGACACAAAAGGTGATTGCTAAAGAAGCTGGCTGTTCGCAGAGCTCTGTGTCCAAGCACATTAACAGACAGGCGAAGGGACGGAAAAAATGTGGTAGAAAAAAGTGTACAAGCTCTAGGGATAACCGCACCCTGCAGAGAATTGTGACGACAAACCCATTCAAAAATGTGGGGGAGATCCACAAAGAGTGGACTGCAGCTGGAGTCAGCGCTTCAAGAACCACCACGAGGAGACTCATGAAAGACATGGGATTCAGGTGTCGCATTCCGTGTGTCAAGTCACTCTTGAACAAGAAACAGCGCAAGAAGCGTCTCGCCTGGGCCAAGGACAAAAAGGACTGGACTGATGCTGAGTGGTCCAAAGTTATGTTTTCTGATGAAAGCAAGTTCTGCATTTCCTTTGGAAATCAAGGACCCAGAGTCTGGAGGAAGAGCGGAGAAGCACAGAATCCACGTTGCATGAGGTCCAGTGTAAAGTTTCCACCGTCAGTGATGGTGTGGGGTGCCATGTCATCTGCCGGTGTTGGCCCACTCTGTTTCCTGAGGTCCAGGGTCAATGCAGCCGTCTACCAGGAAGTTTTAGAGCACTTCATGCTTCCTGCTGCTGACCAACTTTATGGGGATGCAGACTTCACCTTTCAACAGGACTTGGCACCTGCACACAGTGCCAAAACCACCAGCACCTGGTTCAAGGACCATGGTATCCCTGTCCTTGATTGGCCAGCAAACTCGCCTGACCTTAACCCCATAGAAAATCTATGGGGTATTGTGAAGCGGAGGATGCAATACGCTAGACCCAACAATGCAGAGGAGCTGAAGACGACTATCAGAGCAACCTGGGCTCTCATAACACCTGAGCAGTGCCACAGACTGATCGAGTCCATGCCACGCCGCATTACTGCAGTTATTGAGGCAAAAGGAGCCCCGACTAAGTATTGAGTGCTATACATGCACATTCTTTTCATGTTCATTCTTTTCAGTTGGCCAACATTAGAGAAACAAACATTTTTTCATTGGCCTTTAGAATATTCTAATTTTCTGAGATACCAGATTTGATGTTTTCATTGGTTGTCACCTATAAATATCAAAATTAAACGTAATAAACATCGGAAATACATTGGTCTGTGTGCATTGCATGAATATAATGTACAAGTTTCACGTTTTGAATGGAATTACTGAAATATTTTCAACCTTTTGATGATATTCTAATTTACTGGCCAGCACCTGTAATCTACTTTCAGATCCTTTATCCACACTGATTATCCTTCAGTGTATTTTATCATTTGTTCTTATTGTTTTTTCCCATAATCACCTACACTCACTCTAATATTAAACACTATTGAAGACGTTTAAAAGTAGGCTGTTGTAGAAAGGTCTATGAATGACCTAAGTTTAGAGAAATGGAGATTTATTTCCAAATTAGCATGCTAATAGCTAACATGTGCAGGGCCAAAACACTAGGAGATACACCAATGACTTGGATACTTTGCATGATGGGACTGTGTAATCATAAAGACCATAGACATACCAGTGGTGTTGACCGACGTCATATCTAGCCCTCAAGTTCAATCTTTCAAAAAAATATAGATTAACATGAACATTGTACATTTTTAGTACACTGAAAACTTTTAAATATTTTGATCTGTTAAAGAATAAATAAGTTATAATTTTTCATGTCTACCATACAAATATTACTTGTCAACATCAGTGCTAACCTAAAAAATGTTTTAGGTGGTTCATTCAAGTGTCATTTCTAACATATTATATGGAAAAATCTCAGGCTGCATTGATAGCGCTACTGCTAGCTGCCAGCAAATAAATGCAAATTTAAAAATTTAAATAACCTTGTAAACAGGAAAGTGATGCTGATTTACAGGTTTTAAAACTAGTGTTTTCACAAATCAGGAACATTTAGCACTAAGATTTGCACTTCGGTCTTGTTCGGACTAGCCATTATCCTATCAATCAAGTCAAAAATAACAGCTGTACAAATAAAATAATTAAAAAAGAAATTTACAACTGATAAGTTACACAATTTCATGAACCTTTCCACAAAAGCCATTTAATTCTTATTTAGGTGTTTCTTTAAACAATTATCTTGTTGCATTAATTTTACTCATAAACACCAAAATCATGTTTGATGGATTCTCAATTTTCAAGATAATTACAGTTCAGTAATTTCAAATACTTTCAAAACTTCATTTATTTTGTTTGGGTATATCATGAGATGTTTTAAATAGGATGTTAACATTTCATGGTTGGTTGGAACTGAAGCCAACAATCTCCAAAGTGTCAAAAATTTAGAAATGAGCAATTTCCCTGCATGGGAGAAATTACAACTTTTCTTTAGAAAGTTCTAAAAACCACAATGTTGCTTAGAACAACGAACAACTATGTGTGCACAGGATTTTAGAAAGATTAGATTTTGTCCTTTAAATTGCATTTAACAGCTTGGTTCAAATATGTTTAGGCAAAAATCAAATAATAAAGATTTCTAGCCATTCATTTAATTTTTTATGTTTTTTTTTGTGGCTATTTTTTGGATGCTTTGGTAACTTTTGAGTGTTTGTCATCACTTTTCTTCATTGTCTTTCAACACTTATGCCCAAATTACTCTTCCTGTGCCTCTAAGCAGATTTTTCCTTCAGGCACGTTGTGAAAAACCGACAGTTTAAATAAAACAACTGCTTCTGAGGGAGTTCACCTGTGGTCTCCCTCAAAGTTTAACATGAACAAACACTTCATACAAACAAACACCCAGCTGAGACACAAGTCCAGTCCCAGCTCCCTTAAAGGGTTAAAAATATCAGCAAGAGCGCTGCTTGAGTTTCTAATCCTATGTAAACAGACTCAGTGTAAGGCAAGGAGGAAGAGGGGGATATGTAGTCAGAGAGAGGAGGAAGAGGAGGAGGGAGGAAAGCAATATGAGGGAGAATAAGGTGCAGATGGCTGGAAGGCAGAAGGTAGAATTAAAGGGCTCAGGCATAAACCTGCACTAAGAACTTGAATCGCAACTGAAAGATTTTGCAGCTAAAAATTGAAACAGGAAAACATTTAACCACCTGTGAGAAAACCGTCTCACTTCATCAGTCCAAGCTGGAACTTTCTTTTGTAGTTTTTGTTTATTTTTAAAAAAATCAGTCTTACATTTGCTCTCTTTCTGACTTTTTTCCTGTTTCCTGCTGGTTTTGTTCTCAGTCTTAATATTTCATAAAAGCCTTTTTGATTCTAACTACAATGTTTTCTCCTCATTAGTTCTCCCTGGCCCCGATGCACTGATTCAGACGGAAACAAACTCCCATTTGTACGGAAACATGCAGATCTGAGGATACTACTTTACTGCATTACGAAGTTGAATCTATCATCTGTTTTTAAACACGTTTCCTGTCCTGAATGTTGAGGGGATTGAAAATCAGGACTCTGAAATGCAGCAAGAAGGCATTTAAGGCAAGCTAACACGATTTCTTCCCCTTAGCATTTTCTTTTTGCTGACCCAAAAATGTGCATTAACCTCAGATGAGCTCATCCAGCCGTACAACTCAGATGCATCTTCAACAGGAAACAGGACTGAACTAAAACGTGCAACGATCAGATGGAAAAATTGAGACAATTCACATGTTGGAAGAGTGAAAACTCAAGCGTGTGGGAGTGCATGCATTATTGTCCACTATACTTCTACATTGGTATTTTCAATACGTTGTTATTTTTTAAATGACGCTCCTTTTAAAAATAAAATAAACCTAAATTAATTTTAGGACACTAGTTTTTAAACTAGCCTTGAACAGATAAACTAACACTAGCAGATAATTAAAGCTTAAAGTAAAAAACCATGAAGAAGTAGCCTATTGATAGTATACTTGCACCACATAGTGTGGGAGCTACTCACAACCCAATGTTCACCAATACAGTGACAAAAAATATCACAATAATAATCATGAACAATATAAATTATTTTATGCCAAATATGATAAAGGCAAGCACACACTATCCACCTGAGTGGACACGTTAATGAACGAATGAAGTAGATTAAGAACACTTGGGGGGTCAAATCCTGACTTGGTTTGTTTGTTTGTTGAATTCGTGCTTGGAAAGGGTTAAACCAGTGCATAGATCACCTAAAAACGATGGGATAGTTTTTCTGAATCCGTTTAGGACTGCATGTTTTCATTTCCTGCAACAATTAAAAGAAAAATGCAAACAGTAAATCATTTTTACACAAATTAGTTATGTTCATGTTTGCATGATCCACGCAACTTTGCCTTTGCCTTCCCTTTGTTCTAGTTATGAAGCTGAAAATGATTCTGCGACAAATCCACACCGTAAATGAAGTCTCACCTAAAGCAGGTTTAATAAACTTCAGTATAAACTGGATAATATGGAAATCTGACCTGAAACGAAAGAAAAACTCAACGCTCGTGCAAACTCGTTTCCTCACCGCAGCCGTGTGAACAAAAACAGCTGTTCACTGTCTTAAAGCACATTACTGCAACTTCAATAAAAGCCTCCACACAGATTTTCTTTTTCACTCTGCAGCAGCTGACAGCAGAGTAATGAGAGTTTTAGCTCTTTCAAGGGGAGACGGATGCGAGAGGAGGAGGAAAGATAAGACAGTGAGACATCTTGGAGACTTATTCTCTTTCTTTATCACCATTTTACTCCTTTATGAGCTTTAGCAACTCAATTGTATTTACCTTTTTGAACTGAATTGAATTGAACTGTCGAGGTGGCGAGGCTACAGAGATTTAAAAAAGCCAATGAAAGTGGGAGAAAGAGGGAAGATGAAGTGGAGGTGACAATAAGAATGGAAAAATGGAAGGAAGAGGAGAGGAATGGATGGAGGTCGTGGTTTTTGGGTTTAGTTTGGCAGTGAGTCGCTGGGACAGTCAGCATTTATGTGTGCAGGGCAGCATATCTAATGCATTAGTCTTCATGATATCATGTTAGTGTTCATAAGTCATGCACGTGAATTCAGCATGGACAATATACTTAGATTACTATGAGTGTCTCATTACACCATATACTTTCTACTTTGATGAAAAAAGAAACAATTTCTAAAGACAAAATATGTTTTTTTTTGCTAAATTGAAAAGTTTTATAAATTGTGGTAAAAGAGAAAATGAAATGAAAAAAAGATGAAATAGTTTATGAATAATAGCAGGGCTGTTTTTCCTGAAAAGTCAAAACACTAAAATTAGTAGAAAAAGAGTGAAAAGAAAATCTCCCGTCCAAAAATATAGATAAGTAGTCTTTCTACTTATTTTGTGAGATAAATAATGTCATATTTGTGAAAATAAAGACTCAAAAATGGCAGCTTTTAAATAACAAGTGATGAGAAAATGAATAAATTGAACCAATAAAATATTGTGAAGTGACAAAAAGCCCCAAACTATTGATTTATACTAAACTAAAGAGATAAAATAAGGCAAAATGTATATTTTATTACAAATAAATGAGTGAAAATCCCCCCAAGTTTTTTCTACATTCTTAATATTAAAAAAACCAAAAGCCCCAACATATTAATAATCCTAATTCCCGTTATTTCCACCTGGTCATGCTGACTTTAATCAACACAAACTTTGACAAACAAAAAAAAAAAGATAATAAAATTCTCCCTTTGATGCAGAGAGAAAAATAGAAACCAAATAAAAGAATAAAATCCTTATTTTTTCACCATCTGACAGTATTTTCCCCTTCAGGCAGAGATTCAGTCACCTTCCCTGCCATGAGGACCCCTCTGGAGAGCTTGGTAAATCTAAAGATTTACTAAGCGTAGTGAAGATTGAGTCCTGAGGAGGAGGAGGAGGAATATCGCTTCAGGGTTTCTGCTGCTCTGCAAGTAGCGGAGTTCAGGACCTCCAGCAGGACTTTGTTCAAATTATTCTTTGGAATAACAAACATTTTCAGTTAGGCTTTATCCAGAAAATGAATAAATCAGTTTGGATTTGTCTTCTTCCACTCAGGCTGTGAACCTTTCAGCGTTCAAACTTCCCAGAGGGAAAAAGCCCAGAGGACATTGGACTTTTCCCACCCTCTGATTCTTCATTCCAACCTCTTCTCTTCTTCGTGAGCTTTCAGCTCAGACAGAAAAGCTTCAACCACGAGGAGGCCCATTACAGCAGAATATGAGCAGGTCGCCTGAGGGGGTGGGGGGGGGGGGCCCGCTACGAGACAGAAACAAGAGATCCACATCACTGCTTTCTGCTGTGGATGGAAATTGGTCTTGAGAGTCCTAATTTACATTAAAGTCTCATGAGGCGGAAGTAAAAGCTGCAAAAATTCAATTTTCACCTAAAATAAACCTGATGTCCTATTTCAGAACTATCACATCTATTTCCTCTCATTGGAGACAAATGTCACCAAGACTAAACATCACTCCTCTGGCTCAGAACGTAAAAAAAAACATCTGAAGGAATATTCTAGCAATCTAGTAAATATGCACACAATTTACCCCCCCCCCCCCAAAAAAAAAAAAAACACAGAAGAAAAACACAGAAAATGAGATTTTTTCATGCATCATCTGAGGTGCATCATCAAGTTTAGACTAAGAAATGTGGGATGAGGTTGCCTTGGCTTTGGGATCAGACAAGCGCTGCTGAATCTGCAGGAAGTGGAATTCTATCCTGAGACTTGCACCAACCCTGGGCCTGGAGGGCCAGTATCCAGCATGTTTTTGTTGTTTCCCTGCTCCAACACTCCTGATTTGAATCATTGGTGATTAACGGGGCAACGGTGGTTCAGGGGATAAGAGTTTGCCCTTTAAATGGTGCGTTGCAGGTTTTGCCTGTGGTCATTTATTATAACGGGTTTTTGCAGAGCTTGATGAGCTGCTGTATCAGCTGCGTTGGAGCAAAGAAACAACTAAAACATTCTGGATAGCAGAACTCCAGAACCAGGGTTGGAGAGCCTGACCCAGAATGACTGTGATTGGATAAAAGAAAGTAAAACAAGCACATTGCAACTTTTAAAGAGGGACTGCACACCATCAAAAAATGTAACTCCACCCCTAGTCAAGATTAGAAAAATGCTATGAAAGTGGGCGTTGCCAGAAGGCGCGGGGTGGCATGGCCAAGTGTGGGGAATTTCCATCCCGGGAGGGAGGGGGAGTGGGAGGAGACTGTACCGATGACGTGAAATTGTACCAGCCCCAGTCAATCACAAGTTTAAAAGGCTGTAGCCACAGTACAACCCACAGGGGGCAGCACTAAGACGTTTTAGACCTAGATTCTAGATTTAATCAAATTTACACAAACGTGTCGAAAATGCACAGAAACAGAAATACTGCATTTGTAAAGACCCAATTATACAGTTTATAAGCAAATAAAAGTTATTTTGGGGTTTAGTAACTCTTTAGAGTGTCTATCCTTCATGCTTTAGAGCAGCGTTTCTCAACCCAGGTCCTCAGCTCATCTCTGTCCTGCATGTTTTAGGTGTTTCCTGGCTGCCACACACGTGACTTAAACAAATGAGTGATTAACAGGCTTTTGCAGCACTTGATTTCTTGCAGAATAGGCAATGCAAATATGTAAATCAGGTGTGCTGAGGCAGATGTTAAAAACATGCAGGACAAACAGTATGAGTCCTGACAGGTTCTGTTTGTGGTTTTCATGATGGTCCCAAAGGAATTTGCCCACATAGATGTTAGTGGGGCCTAAGTGGATTTTCAGGGGCACCCAGATAGACCCGTTAAAATGTTGGAGGGCAAACCCCCTTTCCGTCAAGGAAAATGCAGACAAAACCTGTTGGGACCCATACTGCTTGGGCGAAAATATTCCACATGGGAAACGCCTAAAACCACACCTCCCCAAAAACCATTGTACTAAAGGCTAACATGATTATAATGTCACATTAAAATGAAAATGTTGACACAGTTGGGATAAACTAGGTTACCTGTTTCAGCCACAGCTGTGCTAACTCACAGCATTTTAGGGCAATGCAAATACACCAAACGACCATGTGGTGATGGTGCTAACCAATGGGATGTCAGAACGGTAGATGCTTAAAACTGCTTTCTAACCACAACGAAATTCACTCTACAAGGTTGGAGTTTTCATTAACGTGACACGCTTTAACGAAATAGGAAAATCTTCTAAGTGAGGCAACAAAGTATTTGTACTTCATTACCTGACACCTTTGAATATTGGAGGAATAAAACAACTAAAATAAGCAGGATGGTGGCCTTGTTTTAGGATAAGATGGCCTGATCATCCCATGATTTATGTGCATCCTCACATGATACTTTTTGAATACCAAAAGTTTGGGATTAATAGAATTTGTGACACCAGACTCACCTGTAGATGTACTTTCTGACGAGTCCGTTTTTGCATCAAAGTGACGACACACTGTTGCAGCTGTGCGGAGCATGTTGTATTTGTGTTGGTCATTTGTTTCTCCGTTCATTCAGAGCTGATCTTTTGACTGCAGCCTTCAGCTGACACCCAAAAATACCAGTTACTTAGCAACAGGCAGGCTGGCAGGACAGCGGAGAGCCACTGGAAGCCGGCTCGTCTAATTTCTGCAGTCAAACCGATTCAACGCAGCTTTGTTCGCTCTGTACTCCTTCCTCCAACTCTCCCGGGCCTCCTCCTGCACCTCCTCCACATCCACCTCCACACATTAAAAATAACACTGAGTCTTCTCTGTGAGCTCCACAAAACAGTTTGAATAAGTTCTCAGTCTCTTTTCAAAGGAAAAAAATTGAAATAAAAAGATGGAATTCTCCCGTGAGAGACAGCAACCCTAACATGGTGCCCAACAGGCAGTTGATGAAATCCCCTCACCTTTCACGCTCCAACATTCACTTCATTTTCTCGCTGCATCACTGCTGAATCCTGCAGTGCTGCTGTCGAAGATCTGCAGAGCGGAGGGACTTCTACAACCTTTAGAAGATCTGAGCAGAAACCACCGCAGCAGAATGCTGGTCAATACAGGGGCGTGTCCAGATCTTTTAAAATGGGGTGGCCCAGATGAGGCACAACTTTGTGCATGGGTGGCACCAATGGTTATGCCTTTTTTGTTTTACCCCCAAGCCTTTTGTGGACAATGAAAAGCCTATTTAAAGGTAAATTAGTGTGTTAGCACCTGGGGTGGACAATCAGATTCCAAGGGTGGCATGTGCTACCCCAGGCCACTCCCTGGACACGCCCCTGGGTCAATACATTTTCTATTAACTGACACCTCATGTGTTGCACTAATCATGTTATTTAATCCAAATTTAACCAATTGATGCTGAAGCATTTTTTTTGTGAACAACAATTTATAAAGAAATGTTGACATGTTGTCCACCGAAAGAGAGTTTAAAAGTTTAGTTATTTTTGTCAGTAAATGTTCTTTTTTCGATGCTTTCTGGTGGTTTTTGCTCAGACAAAACTCGTCTGTTGGGCTCACTGGGACGACAATCAGGCTCAAAGCAGTAAGAACACAAAATGCACGTTTCCTTTTTGTTGTTCTGTCATTTTGGTGAGTGGTTTCATCACTCAAGTTCAAGTAAAGTAAAGTTTTAGAGCCAGAAATAAAAGCTCACAACTTTATTTAGACTTCAGTCAGCTCATTTTATAGTAAAAAGACTCATTTACCACCAGTTTTTACTATTTTGTGATGCAAAAGTCTTTTATAGTTGTGAAGCTAAAAGTGCACATGCATTAGCTTTTGCATATATTTGCAGTTATCTATTGAAAGGGTTTATGTTTGTTGCAGGTCAGGCACTTTATTAACTTTATAAAATGCTAAAAATTAAAAAAATAAGTAAAAACAATTTATTTTAAATGATTAAAATAAGAAAAATATTCTGGTTCAAATACTTTTTTTGCAGATTAAATGAAAACTTCATAGATTGAAAGCCTTAAGTAGAAATAAGTGGCTCTGGTTTACTTGTGGAATAATTAGCAGTGAGAAAATGTGCATTTGTGTTTCTGCTCTTCTACCTCAGCATGATCGTCGCCTCAGTTTAACCAGTCATTTGTCAGGGTTGCTGCCTCTCAGGCTGCCTGTCAGGAAATCCGGTAATCAAAGGTGTCCTTCTCCATGTAGTCCGTCCAGGTGGAGGACGGCATGCTGCGGTACGGGTCCAAAAGGATCCGGAAGCAGCGGACGATCAGCAGGCCCAAGAAAATGAAGAGGATGAGGACGAAGACGAAAGCCGCCCTTTGTTCAAGTGTGAGGAACGAGGCAGAAGATGAAGATGAGGAGGAGAAGTCAGACTCAGAAGCTGAGAAAGTGCTGCTGTAGAGGTCATCGGCCATGTTGAGGGGATGGAAAAGACTGGTTGGTTCAGTTTGTGACCATCTTCGCCTCTCCATAAGATAACTTGTCCATCACAGAGAGATCAGAGAGAAGGTGTCTACAAAAGAGAACAGAACATGCATCAAAACCTCAAACTTTAATAGCTGAAGAAGCAAAATTTCAAATTTGCATTAAAAACCACACCTAGTTGATTTATATAATTAACCAGTAAAACAATAACAAATAAATGAAGGCTTACATGGAAAAACTGATTTTCCAAGAATAAAAACAAAAACCTTTTTTAGACAATTTAATTTATTTTTTAGTCAAAGAAGAAAAAAATAACTGCAAAAACAGCACTAAGGTAAACCTTCTTAAAGACCAAGTTCACTCACTTGCCTCTGGTATAAACAAGTGACTTGTGAGTCAATATCTGTGGGGAAATAAACTTCGGGAATTCTGAGGAGTAGACGGCTGATCACGGGAGATTTTGGAGTCTTATTTCCAGATATGTGGACTTCTCGCCTCTGATTGGCTAACAGCTACTCAACTCTACCACTGACTGTTGCAAAGTTGATGTTTTATCTCCACAAACAAGACAAGCCTGGAAGAGTTCTGCCGTGTGGTGGAGTTGCTAATGCTATTGTTAGCTTCAACTAGCTGAGACGTACAGTACTCTGCTGTTTCCTGGACGCTAAAACAACAACATCTTTCCCATCACGAGTCAAGATGGGTGAAGTCATGGATGTTAATTTTCAATGTGATGTAGATCTGAGCGGACTTTCCTGACCTGAGCGTTTACTTATCTATTTTCTATCAGAAGCTAATGTATAAGATAGGTGTAGAGGACTATTTTCATGTTCAGTTTGCATGCTACCTCAGAGCGACTGATCAGATTTTACAAACTAAATGGTTCCTCAGTGAACATGGCCGTCAAAAATTATCACATTTTTCTATTGAGTAAAGAAATTTGACGATGGGGTAAGCAAAAGTTATTTGGCAAATTTCTCTGGAAACTAACAAAATAATCAAAATGTTAGAATTTAATTTTTAGTTTTAAGGATTCTAGCCAAGCAACTTTTGAACAGATTTTTTTAACTCATCACAAAAATTTCATCGTATTTTTCTTGTTCTTGTTCTTGTTCTTCTTCTTCTTATTATTATTATTCTTGTTCTTGTTCTTCTTCTTGTTCTTGTTCTTGTTCTTCTTCTTGTTCTTCTTGTTCTTGTTCTTGTTCTTCTTGTTCTTCTTCTTGTTCTTGTTCTTGTTCTTGTTCTTGTTCTTGTTCTTCTTCTTCTTCTTGTTTTCCTTCTTCTTCTTGTTCTTGTTCTTCTTGTTCTTGTTCTTCTTGTTCTTGTTCTTCTTCTTGTTCTTGTTCTTCTTCTTGTTCTTCCTCTTCTTGTTCCTGTTCTTGTTCTTCTTCTTGTTCTTGTTCTTCTTCTTGTTCTTCTTCTTCTTCTTCACTTTAGTGCTGCTTTTGCAGATAAGATTTTGTTTTCATCTTTAGAGCAAAAATAGGATAACACAATGCTTTATTTACTTTTTGAAAATCCGTTTTTGCAGTGTAAATTAAACAAAGTCAACAAAAACATGAATTCATTGATCTTCCATCCCTTCAGTGAGCTTGGGTTCTCCAAAGGAAGATCACTAGGAAGAACCCTAGAGCCACCTCAGCCGACTCCTTTGGATGCGGAGGAGCAGCGGCTTCACAGGGAGCTGCCGGATGATGGAGCTCCTCACCTTATCTCCACCCTAAAAGGGAGGCTCATTTCAGTGGCTTTACCTTGTCCTTCAGGTTATGATCCAGATCTTATAACCAAATTCAATTCAAAGATACTTTATTAATCCCAGGGGGAAATCAGAGTTTCAGTACACACAATTCTGAGATCAGACATACATACAAAGGCATAGACACATGACAAGAAGCACAAGTAAAATAACAAAAACTGAGCCAATTTTTTAAATTAAAATAAAAAACAAATAAACCAACTGACTTTGATAGAGCTATTAAAATGTTAAAATCCTTAATCACAATTAGAGTTCTCCAGATGAACATATTGTTTTACTGTGTGCACAGAAATGATAAAATGTAAGAAACAAAACTACAGCCCATTTACATGTAAATAGATTTTTCTTTTTGTTTCAGTGAGCAGTCAGAGAAGCAACCAAATGCAGGACTAAACAGGCAGCAGAGAATACTAATGAACTTCATGTCACAAAAACAAAACTGAAGGCGCTGCCAAAGTCCAGAGGTGGGTGAGAGCAGATTCTGACAGCTGCAGGAAAAAAAGGACAAAGGTTGAAATCTTGAGGAGTATATATGGGGGTTGGGGGTGAGGGGGTGGAGGTGGGGGTGGGGGGTTGATTGGCTGCAAAAATACGATAACCAGGGAAGAAATTAGACAATAGAGAAAATAAACACAAGGAGAAATGAGAGACTGGAACAAAATGAGAAAACAGAACCGAATAATGCTCTTTATAATTAGATTTATTACTATTGTTCTTTTCCGTGTCCTGTCCAGCTGTAAAGCAATCAGAACTAATGTCTGAGTGCCGAAGACAAGAATTACAGCTTTACTCAAACACGGAGCGCCATAGACTCAGCTTTAATGCTCTTTATGAAATCAAATCAACTGAAACATCACCAAAACCCTCAGAACACAATAACTGTTGGATGGTCAAACATTTATGGAAATGAACAAAAATAGATTTTCCCTGCTGTATTATTTGGTTTACGGTATATGCAAACTATATTTTTATTTAGTTTGTATTTAGTTCTCTGTTGGTTGACAGACATACAGCTCATGTAATAGTTATTGATTTGGTTGTTTATGCACTTTGGCTAAACATATGTTTTAAAGGGGATTTATAATCACTTTTTTATGTTATAACAGTTCTATTGTTGATACAAAACATGGTCATGAAGTTTTTTCGCATCAAATCCCTCTCACATAAATCCATTTCAGCAATTTTATTCTTGACATTTTAAATACCTGCCAGAATGAGCCGTTTCAGGGCTCGATCACTTTAAGAAAGCACCTGGAGCTGGCCACGCCCACCCCTCTCATAATTGGCTGCTATGAGATGAGAAGCTCAGATATCCAGGAGGGGCTCAGAGCATGTGAGAGGTGGTTTTATTTTAATTTCCTCATTTGGGACATCACAAATGGGGACTTTTTGACACAGGTTGTCTTAGGAACATAATTCCTAAAACGTTTAACAGACAGAAAACATATTTTTCTATTTATGGAGTGAATAAGGAGGCAGTAGAGACCAACAGGGAAGCACAAAGGATGCAAAAAGTGAGTTTTGCAAAAACTGTCTCATTTAATTGTATTATAGAAGACGGCTTGACTAATATCTGGATCGTTTTTGAGATAGAATGACAGTTTTTCCTTATAAACCAAGCCATTCTTCAAACTTCTCTATTTTCCCCTCTCACCGTTGTTCTCCTGCCAGCGAACCATGGGAGGGACCGTGGGTGTCGTTTGTTTTAAAACACGTCTTTCTGGGAAGAAGCTCTTTATTTTCTGCCCACATGTAGATTACAGCCAAATTCAACTGGCTTCAAATTTTGCCATCTTTTCACAGTTTTCTCAGTCTAACACCTAAACGTGAGGAACTAATTGTACACTACTGAAATGAAACCCCTCCTTTGCACTTGGAGATGGATAAAAAAATCAGTTTTCAGGATCAGCGCTCTGAAGCTACAGCTTTTATCTGGCTAAAAGGAAGAAAGACGTGAGCACAGAAAAACAACAAATGGATTGTCTGGATTTTGTGTTCTGATTCACCAGCGGACCAAAATAGCTGCTGTCTGTTGTCCCACATGTCCAAACGGTCGACCATCCAGGTTTTCTGAGCTCTGCGAATTAATGTTGCATATCCACAAGGTTTTGTACCAGTAAGACTACAAATTAAACGTGTTTTAAGTTGGTTTTTTTCCTCCCTGGGACTTCTTTGATATAAAATCCCTTAATATATGTCTTTCCATGCACCACGTAAGGCTGAGCCTGATTAGTTTGAACAAGACGAGCGCAGAACGTCTATGAAGGATTTGCTGAGTCTGTACATTCAAACGTCTCTTCTCCCACCCTCGTTAATATTTCACTGCCCGCCTTCCTCGCCTCCCCTCATTTTCATTCCGCTCACCTTCGGTTTCTTATCTTAGTCAAGAAAAAAACAGTCAAAGCTAGCTCGCATGTGTCAGTGTGACCTAGAGAGAAATAATCCTTTAAAACTGATGTTTATCGCATCATGTGGTTGTTGTTTACACTTTTGTGCTGAGTCCACATACAGAGGCTAAAACACATATGCACACACACACACACTTATGCATTTTCGCACGCACACACACATGAAGCAGGCTTCCTTCTAATGCAGGATCAAGTCCCAGAGACCCTCCAGGCTGCAGCTGCTGCCTCTGAAAAACGCGTGAAAGCTAAAAAAAAAGGAATTAGATTAGATGGAACGAATCACGCTGACCTCAGAAGTGTCACTCCAACCATGAAGACTCATCACACTCAACTGACCCAAAGTCTTTGAAGAACCATCAGCATAAAAAAGTTCTAAGAGAAGTTCTGAACCTGGCTGAGGTCAAAGCCTCAATGCAGCTTTGCTTTTCTTCTCCAATCTGTTTCAAAAGATCAACCATGTAACAATGACAAGCCGGTTGTGTAAATACAATAGTGACCCCAAGGGGTGACCAGGGGTGGCCAAGGACCCTCCTGGAAAATTGCTCGGAAAAGGCTCTTATTTTAATGAATGTTATTCATGTTCACATGAACTATACATTAATATCCTTTAATGAAGACTTACATGTAAAACCAAATAAACACTTGACAAACAAATAAATAATTTATAATGAATATATATGTTGCTGCTGCTCGCCATTCTCGAAAAGAATGGATGATTTAACAATAGGTGAGTAAAACTGTTCTAACACATGTGAAAAAAAAGTTGAAATAACTGAAATGTTTCTTTCTCTGATATGTTTTTTTTCCTCAAAAATAACGCAAACATGTTGGATGCATTTTATTTTTTAATGAAACACACAGCAAAAGTCCAAACCATCCCAGAGTTACTACAAGGACCAACTTGCTGTGTCACCCTAAAATTTTCACTATTTGGCCAGAAATTTTCTGTTAATGGTGATGCTCCTCAGACTTTTCGTGTCAACGTCACATTCTTCTTTGTGCTCAGTCCAAGCTGGAGCAGAAACACAAAAATGCTTCAGTTTACTGGGAGTCAATGCAAAACATAAAAATACAACATTCTACAAACGTAATCTCTTCAGCCTTTTGGATATTTTGGTCCAGAAGTGTGTTATGTCATCGTGCAAATGGAAGAATCTGGAAGAATTTCTGTGCATTTAAGGCCAAAAGGCACGAGCAGTCGTGAAGCGTCCTGCTGTCAAATGAGTCGGAGTGAAGCAGGAGCGGAGGAGGGAGAGTGGGTGAAGGAGGAGGATGTCAATCTGTGTGGGCCTGAAACACAAGCTTCTGTAGAGCGGAGAGTGGATTTTTAACCTGATGCTTTATTATTCTTTGTAGTCAGCTCTCTAAGAAAGCAATGCTCAAATGAATCGGTGCATTGGTCTAAAATTGTTACACACAAACATTTTCCAGCACAAATAATTGTATGATTTGGTGTTACTCAGCTAATTTTGTGCAAAGCTGGTTTGATCTGTTTAGTTTGTCGTGCTCATGCCTGGCTCAGGGTGGCCATGGAAACCAGGAACTCTGGTTAGGAAATCTCAGGGTCTCATTTCTGTTTTTTACAAATGATGTGGTTCTGTGGTTCACCCATCTTGGCTTGTGACCAGGGAAGGCTGCAGATTTAGTAGCCAGGAGAGAGCAGAGCGAGTCTCGGCTAACTGTTAGCAGCTAACCATTAGCAATGACAATTCCATATCATGGTGGAGCACATTCATGCTTATCTTTTTTTTTTGTGGCGAGAACACATCAAACTTTGCATTATTCACCCAAGAAAGAAGAGTGAATGGTGGCAGAGGAAGAGTTGTGTTACTGTTAGCCAATCAGAGATCAGAATGTTGATGCGTAAGAGTCCAAATCCATGAATGTTTCAGTTAGGACATGGAAATACGTAGCATCCGTAGGGATTTATTGATTTAACTTAAATGTGGATTAAACGTGGATTTCACATTTCACACACGGACTGGTTCTGTCAAACTTGTCTTTTTCATTTTAAATCTTCCTTTATCGCCTCTCAGTGATCCAAAGGAAAAACAAACTTCCAGACGGACTCATTTTTTTCTGTTTAATGGACTTACTTTGATTCATGAGACGATGTGCTGTGCTATAGTTTAAACTGACTGCACCGTTTTTTTCTGAATTATTAATATTGCTTACTGGTAATCATGTAGATGTTTTAAACTATTTGAAGACCAGGAAAAGTCATCAATTTGTGTCAAAACATTTCAGATTCTGGAAATAAAGCATTTTTTGGCCTTGTTTTTAACAGCAAGTGTTTCCTGCTAGAGAAAGTATGTCGGCTCTTGGAGAGTACAGACGCCTTTTTCCTCCTCTCCTCCCTATCTTATCCCTAAGGCTCTTTGTCTTTGGGTGTACGGAGCTTCTACATTTTTTCTGGAAACTGGAAATTATTAAAAATGGACCTGGTCAGCTTGTCACTAACGCGATTGACAAAATTTTCTCAACGATGAGAACGGGAGAAGGGGCTCCCGGGTGCCCCTCTGGGACAGACCCAGTTGGGCATATCATGGACTCCTGGAAACAGTGGAACCTGATTTGCCCATCTCAGCTGTCTGTAGAGGATTCTGAAGACATCTGGATATTCGTGGTGTTGGTGTCAGGTTTCCTGCTCTTAAGCCTTGGAGGTTACCTGACTTACCGGAAAATTAACGAGCTGTCGAGGAATAATGGCTCACTCCCGGAGCTCAGAGATGGATTACACCGCGCTGTGAATTCACAGACTCATATAATTGTCGAGATGAGTCGTAAGCTTGGAACTTTGGCTGAGATTCATGCGTTGGCACAAAAGATGGAAGTGATCAAGGAGCGTGTGGATGAATCAGCACAGATTGGGATAGGTTAATCTACGCCATTATTGGGATTTTGAGAGGTTGAGGACCAGCAGAACTCTAAGATAGGGAAGACATTATCTCT
Source organism: Nothobranchius furzeri (assembly GCF_043380555.1). Lineage (NCBI taxonomy): Eukaryota > Metazoa > Chordata > Actinopteri > Cyprinodontiformes > Nothobranchiidae > Nothobranchius > Nothobranchius furzeri. The sequence goes on from NC_091759.1 coordinate 10,000,129, forward strand.
GTCTGGCCCCAAAACAATTTCTTATCTGAATCTGGTGCCCTTGAGCCTGTGAGGCTGAAACAAACCCCCTCCTCAGAAGAAATGTGGAATGCTGCCGTCGCCATTGCAACTCTGTCTTCCTATCCCGGCCTGGGTGGGACTGCGAGCTGTGAAGGCCGCTGAATCGTTCCAGGAGTCACTGTGCTCTGTAAACCCAACAACCTCCCACCCCTTTCCAGACTGAGGTGAAGGGCGCTGCTTATCGCGGCTGCTACTGCTGACATGTGGAGAGTCCCAAAACCCTACCACCCCACCTAGTGGACACTTATGTTGTGTAATGTCTGAAGTCTGTTGCATTTCTGTCTGAGGTGTTTTTTGCATAGCAAAGCTGCCCTCCCTGTGGAGGGTAACTCTGAAGTGCCTTTTTTTTCCTCCACCTGACACAATCCTCATGTAAACCCTCTGTTCTCTATTAAGGTAGCGCAACTCGGATTGCGAATGACCACTGTCACCAATTCTTGTCATGTGTCTTTGCCTATGTATGTCTGATCTCAGAATCGTGTGTACTGAAACTGTAATTTCCCTCTGGGATTAATAAAGTATCTTTGAATTGAACTGAATATTTTAGCCCGAGTTGTTCAGCTGGAGGCCAAATACTCATCTCTACTCGAAACCGAATAATTCATAAGATCAATGCCGATCACTCAGAGGTTGTGCAGGTGTGTGTTCTCGCTCCTGTTGAACAAGTTAAAACACACAAATTTAAGGAGTTAGGTCCATTTTTATCCTGTCAGATGAAAGTAAACAACACTTTTGTTATAAAAATCTAAAATTCTTATCAAAAAAAGAAAAACTCAGATGCTTCCTGCTTAAGGTGATTTTTGTGTTTGGAAATGCAAAAGAAAGTCTCCCCAGTAAACCCATAAATCATTATTTTATCCCAACAGAAAACAAAAAGGATCCTAGCCTTTATCATTAAACTTGCCTTAAATAACTAAAACCATTTAATCTTGATTATCTAACATAACAGCAAAAAATCAAAAATGATTTAAAGATCAGAAAAAAACCCCAATAATTTAATCTTTTTTGGGTTAAAGAACTAATGTATAAATGTAACAGAATCATGAGATGGAAGCAAGATTTTTGTGAGTAGGACATTTCCAGTTCATCTCAAACTGGAATCAACATATTTACATAATATCAAAACTTTTTAAAGTGATAATTGAAAAAAAAAAATCCCATATTCACGTTTGTTTTTAGGAAACTTTGCTAATCTGACAGGAAAAAAAATCTTTTTCTAGAGAGCTTAAAAAGAAACTTTTTCTCTGCTGTCACCAGCTTATGATATTGCAAATTTAATGCCTGAGTTTGCAGAGGTGTAATTTTTCATTTTATGAAACTGAGACTAATTCACCAGGAGAAAGAACAATGAATAAAGTCTGGATTGTTCATTCCATCAATTTTTTGCTCTGCAGTGTTGAGAGAGAGAGAGAGAGAGAGAGAGAGAGAGAGAGAGAGAGAGAGAGAGAGAGAGAGAGAGAGAGAGAGAGAGAGAGAGAGAGAGAGAGAGAGAGAGAGAGAGAGAGAGAGAGAGAGAGAGAGAGAGAGAGAGAGAGAGAGAGAGAGAGAGAGAGAGAGAGAGAGAGAGAGAGAGAGAGAGAGAGAGAGAGAGAGAGAGAGAGAGAGAGAGAGAGAGAGAGAGAGAGAGAGAGAGAGAGAGAGAATTGCATGAGTTAAACCTCATCATCTCTGCCGTCAAACGGGAGCCTCTGTGAAACTACATCGTCCTCTAATTGAATTCTCTCTTGCATGAAGGCTGGACAAACACACACATACACACATACACACACATACACACACACATACACACACATACACACATACACACACATACACACATACACACACATACACACATACACACACATACACACATACACACACATACACACATACACACATACACACATACACACACACACACACACATACACACATACACACATACACACACATACACACATACACACACACACACACACACACACACACACATGCTTCATTCATAATGGAGATTTGTCATATTTAATGACACAGAAAACACATGATAATCTAATCAATCCTTGGATATTTTATTCTAAAGCATACATTTAATCAGCAGAAGAATCCCGAGTTTCTTTGCAGTTTCATCAGATCAAAGGAGCAATCTTTGATAAAAATAATTGAATTTTACACACACCCTAAACAAAGAACTCATTTTTTAATTATGTTTTGTGGAATTGGAATCTACGTTACTTTCCTAAAGAATCTAATTTTACCGATGTTTTGTAGAACTTTCTCAGACTTATAAAATATCAAAGCCCATTTAAACCTGCAGCCTTGTCTTCGCTCCGACTACCGAAGTCGCCGTTGAAGGTTGGACTGAACAAGCGGAAAATTCAGATGAAGCCTCAGTTCAAGATGATTATTTTCCATAATTTATCACATGATGAATGAGGCTCTGATCCCATCTACATGTTGGCACAAAACTATATGCCAGAACCAAAACACTTCCTGCTGGCTGGTTTTACGCCCCACACCCCACCATGGAAACAAATATTTTTCGCTTATTACAGGAAATAAATACAAAATCAACCTGCTGTGTGTTTGAGAATTTTTTTCTCAAATGTCAACTTTACTTATATTTTAAAAGCATTTTCAGGGGTTTCTGCTCTAAACGAAAGGCTTGCGAGTCATTGTCTGGGAAAAAAAGCTCTGGCGCTCCTGTTTGAGGATGCAGAAGTCAGTTGGAGGAGAGAGTGGCAGAACACGAGAAGATCTGGAGTCTTCTTTCTTCAGTTTTGGCCATCTCGCCTCTGATTGGCTAACATCAACGCAAATTTTCTGACTCCATTTGTCTGTCAGGCTTTTTTGAACCAAGTACCAGAAGCTAGTTCAAGAAATAAGGGTAAAATACTATTTTCCCACTCAGCATGCATGTTAAACTCAGAATGACTTAAAAATAAGTAAAACATGATTTCTCAGTGAACCTGCTAATTAATAGTGAAGCCATGCTTACTTTTTCCATGCTTCACAGAAAAATCCTGATAGTGTGCAAACACAACACACAAGATGCTTGCTTTGTTCTCTCTATGTTCTCTCTTTAAGGAACAAAAGATTAAACTTAATAACTAAGACCTGATTATAACTCAGTGGGGAGAGGAAGGTAACGAAGAAGCATGATTACAAATCAAAACCAAGTGTGACAGAAGCAGTTAGGAAAAAACTTATCTTTCAAAATAAAACTATTTGGAACACAACATAACAGTTAAGGTTGGTTTATGCTTGACGAGTCCGCGAGGTCCGCACGGAAAACTTGCGTCATTTTAACAACCACGCCCCTCCACCGCGTCTCCGCTCGGCCCAAAATTTCCGCAACGCGCACCTAGGAAATTTTCTAACCACACGGATGGTCGGACGCAGAAAAACATGGCGGACCGGCAAGAACTAGTATGGCAGAGGTTTGTAAATACAGACGTTTGTATGATTCAGCTCTCAGAGATCACCGTGATCAACATGTTGTTAATAATTCTTGGAGAGAAATAGCTCGCACTGTCGGAAACGACGAGGACACTGTTAAAAATGCTGAAATGCCATGTTGTAAACAACAGTAATTTCTACTTCTACTATGGTGTAGTGTTGGATGCATGCCGTCGAACTCCATGCTGCCCCCTACAGTTTGGGAGAATATTGGCTCACCGCAGAGACGAGCCGCATGAACCATAAACGCTGCAAGTTGTGAAGCGCGTTCCATCCGCGAGCCGCATCACCAAGCGGAAAGTGAATGCGTCAAGCATAAACCAAGCTTAAAGTGAGTCTGGTTGTCTGCAGATGCTCGGTGTAGAACAATGCCTCGGCAATGAGAGTTTTTTCATATAGTAACTTCAGTTTTAGTAACTGCAGATGCTACAAGTGGCCGGATAAACAATGTAATGAAGAAAAAACAGCAATAAAAACATTAGTAAATGTTTTTAGTGCAATGGAAGGTTATTCGTTTCATCTAAATCTGTGTAAACAGACTTCTACCACAGACAGTCTTTCTTTTAACACTTCTTGTTGTGTCTGAGTTCAACCTGGCCACGAGTATCTTCTTGTTCTCTGATCTGCTGTATATGTTTATGCATGCCTCTCTTTTGCTCATTGTACGCAATGAGCTACAAAAATATGCATGCACATTTATCTCAGCGTGTGATTCCGCAGCTTAGAATAACAACAACTCCCTGACTTTTCCTGCAGGCAGAAACAAACACATGAAACAATGCAAAACACACACACATGCACACACACACACAGAAACTGCTGCAGGACTTTCCGTAGACCCCCTGCTGCATCAGAGAACCTACACATGCTTCATCTGGCTGCACGGTGAAAAAAACTGACATGGAGTGTAAGCGTCTGAGAGATGCACACAGACGTCCCTGTCATCCCTCATCAGAACCAGCTGTCAAGTCTGGACAAGAACAGCTTTTTAAAATTCAAAGCTACTCCGTGTTAATCAGGATGGAATTGTTAAGATCTGCTCTTGCAGGCAGGAGCTGATATCATAGCGCCGTGGAGTTGCAGGACAAGTTTGATGTGACAGTGAGGCGGTGTGGATTGATGCTCGTACACGTTGGGTTTACTGTAAGGGGTTCCACGGTGGCGATGGAGTGACAGTTTCAACTCAACAGGAAGAAAACAGCATTTAGTCTTTCTGCCTCAGGAGTGAAAATACAATATTTCATTTCAATGCACCACTACAATGAGCCCCTAAAAGGGACTTGTTAGCCATTTTGAAAAGTGTTCATAGTAGTTCATAGCTTTGAGAAAGACCTCAGTTTATACACAACTAATCTTCTGAGGCCTATGTCTGTGTGCAGATTTATATAGACTCGTTTCTGAGTCTATATAAATATAACCCCAAAATTCCACTACCTCCGCCCCGCTACGGCACGGACTCCGCAGCAAAAACGGTCCCGTTGTAGTCAATCAGAGCTGTTCCACTACTGCAGCCGTGCGGCGCAGTACGCCGTTCCGCCATCCGGCAAAAATAGGATCAATTCTATTTTTGCCGGACGCCGGTGTTCTGAGAAAACATCCTACTTTGGCAAAACGTCCTACCCTTCGTAGAATTTTACGGTGTTTTACATGACACAAACCCTATCCCTCACCCTAACCCTAACCAAAGGAAAAAAGTACTAATACTTACTACGTATCTATTTTCCTGCAAATATGACAGCAGAGTAGCATTACCCTTTTGTGTTGTGCGCATACGCGCACATGCTCAGTAACAACGGGTAGGAGAAATTCTCAGAACACACCGAAGCACCTCCACAGTAAATGGACAGAAATCACAACCGCCCAACAGGAAAAGGAGCAAGCACAACTTCCGTTATTTCACAATAAATCAATAAACAAAAAGCGTTTTTTGTTTCATATGCACAGGTTTAACAAATTTTAACAACTATCAATGGCGGTTGAAGTTTAAATGCACAAAAGTAAGCCATAAATACAGTTTCTACTATCAAAGTAGTCACACTTTGTTGATCCAAACACTGCTGATCTCTCAACACAAATGATGGGCAGATTAAACGGTTCATTTCGATGCTTCTCCCACACAACGGGTGTTTGGATCTAACTTCCGCGTTTATTGCTCGGACTGTATCGCAAGATCTCGAAAATCCCGCGCATGCCTGTTTGCGCACCTCAGGTCTCCGCACCGGAGCGGAGCCGTTGTAGAGAGGGTACCAGTAAAAATTGAGTTCGGAAGCGAGCGGCTGCGGAAGGCGGGGGCGGAGCGGAGGTAGTGGAATTTTGGGGTAAGTCAACCGACTTCCTGCCTTGGTGTTAAGTACTAAGACCCTAATGAGTCAGTTGGTGGGACTTGTGTTGACTCATGCTCACCAACTTTAATTCAGCGGGAAATATTATCATCAGAAGTCATCAAACAACCGGCTTTTATGGATTTGGAAAAGTATCTGGTGAAGCAGAATGGAAGGTAATGAAAGTAACTTTTAATTTCCTAAAGCAGCAGCAACCCCATCCACGACTCCAAAACGTTCTGGTCCACGACAGAGCGCCCAAAAAGAATTTCCTCTTTTTACATAACACATCCAGTCCCTCTGGATTAAGGATTAGATTAGCTCATCAGTGATATCAGCAGTAAAAGCTATTTCTTCAAACAGAGGACGTTCAGCAAGCTGTTTGAAATAGATAAGATTAGTAACAGAGGTGGCTTATTTCTCAGTAGAAGAAATGTATTAATAGTTAATTAAAGTTATAATTTGGCTTAAAATAAGAGTAGGAAATCGAAAAATTTCTCTCAACCAATAAAATAAAGATGAGGGGTTTTGAGCCACAGCCTACAAGAGAATCCTGTACAGGGTGATGTTTCTCAAGACAAAGCAACAAAAATGTACTCGGATACAAGAAAGCATTAAATGTTTCATCTTTTCTATCAGCATCTTGCAGCGTAGCACCAAAATCCACCAGCTAACAGGGTGTTGGGAGTTAAAAGCAGAGATGAGGTGTGTGTCTGGCCTCTGGTTTGTCAGCCAGCACATGAACTTTGTCTCTGCTGGGAAAAGTGGGATTTGTTGCCAGCTACCTCTGGCAAATAGGTGTTAAATGCCAGCGAGGTGTGTGTGTGTGTGTGTGTGTGTGTGTGTGTGTGTGTGTGTGTGTGTGTGTGTGTGTGTGTGTGTGTGTGTGTTTGGGTGTGTGTGTGTGTGTGTGGGTGTGTGGGTGGGTGGCAAAGTGTTGTCGTAAATGTGCATTTCTTCAGTATAAAAAAGCATATATCGCCAGTCTGAGGACAAATTGAGGTTTTGGGTTCAAACTAATTTTAATAAGTACATGATGCTCTGTATGCATGACTGCAGGTAATTACTGCAGGTGTTTCCAGCAGCTCCGGATCACTTATTAAATATCATTTTAACCCTCTCAGTTGTCTTAAACTATTTTTGAGCTGATCTATGAAACCTTTGATCACTTCAATGTTTTTGAAGCCAGTCATAAAGAAACGATAAGTTCCTGTTTTCTTTTCTGATTTCATCGAAAATGAATTCCTTCAGACATCAAATTATATTTTAGCACCAAAGAGTTCTGAATAGCAACCATATGTTGCGCACACACACACACACACACACACACACACACACACACACACACACACACACACACACACACACACACACACGGCAGTAAAATCATCAGTTAAACAGATTGTAGCTCAGTGCCACTCATTCTTCTCCCTGCAGAGGGTAATGATCTTTGTGTGTGTGTGAGTGTGCACGCGTATCTGTGTGTGTGTGTGTGTATGTGTGAGCGCATCTGTGTGTGTGTGTGTGTGTGTGTGGGCATAGAAATTATGCTCCATCATCATCATTCTTCATATTACATAACAATCGCTATTGAGCAGTATTAATCTCTGGTTAACGATAAACGTATGTGTGTGTGTGTGTGTGTGTGTGTGTGTGTGTGTGTGTGTGTGTGTGTGTGTGTGTGATTGTGTGCACAACTGAGTTTACAGTCAGATTATGGGGAAAAATCAATATGAGAAAGATTATTTATGCCTATGAAGGCATTATTTAAAGGCTTATTACAGTGCCCGGATCACTGAAACAGGAATTTGCTTGTATCTCTTCTAAATGTCAGTAAAGTGTCAAACACAGCTGAAGCCCATTTTCTGCACGATTCAGTAGGAACCACAGATTATCAGCACTGTGTGCACGTTTCTGTTCTTCATGGGTCAGCGCCGCTGGAGCAGGTTTTACCTGCCAGTCGTAGCTCATGACATGCAGACAAAAAGACTAGCCTGTCAGGCTGTTTTACCTTCTCTCACTGTTTTATGATGACTTCCAGAATGGGTTTTCGGAGCTTATAACCATGGCAACAGCAAAGGCCAAAAAAAAAAGCAAAAACTGCTCATTTAGAAAGACCTGCACAAAGATCTATACGTTTTTACAGAATTCAGAAACAGTAATGCGACTTCAAATGTCTTTTAATGGGACTCTGTTGCAGGATCTCACCACTTTATCACCATTTATAACTTAGGGATTTTGCAAGCTTGCAGTGATTCAAGTGCTAAAAGAAATAAGAGAACTCATACAGAAAAGATGCTGTTAACACCTGGTCTAAAAATACATAAGAACAAGGTGAAACAGGAGGTGAGAAAGGTGTGTAAACGGTGCATAATGAGCTGATGCTGCAAAAAGTTTCCTACTTTCAGCACCTAAAACACGTAGCTTAGCTTCCTGCACGAAGCACGCTTTTAGGATTATTTTAACAAAACCTCTAGCTTCTAGCATCGTAAACTCCACAACCTCACCACACATTTGGTATTACAGCCCTTGCAACAAAACTAGGAGAAGCCTTTACTAGAAAATGTCTTTTAAGCAGAAGATGAACTGGTCAACATTTAAACATCTTTTTCTGACCGCAAATTGAGTTTATATTCCTTGCCAGTAACGTTCAGCTCATCATCAGATTCATGGCTTTATGTAATCGCCAAATAAAAGTAGAAAAGACCATTCAGTTAATAATTTCTTTGATTTCTGGGATAGGGTTAGCCGGATCAACTTTCGGGGGCATACTGCGTATCATCTTGAGTCTGAGATCATGTCCTGATCCCCCAAGGAGCTTGAGGACTTTGCTTTGGGGATGGCTTTCTAGTTACTCTGACCTTAAATAAGTGGCAGAAAACAGTTTACGAAATGGGTGTTTGCTCCTAAAAAGGAGAAACCATGAGAAATTCAGCTGCCAAGCTCTGCAATTAAAACGGCTGAAGATTATACCTAGTCATGGAGCTCATGGAGCTCTATCTACAAACGCCTGGTAAGTTCTAGAATCCATTAATCACGGGGCTTGATGTTCAGCCTGCAGGTCTGCATGTAAGCTCGGGCTCTCGTGCAAAGGTTACCAGCAGGGATGCACGCCGTGATCACAATGTTATCGCTGAGACCACATAAAGCCACGTTTTACCTCCTTTTTTTTCTCCTTCTGTCCAGCTCCCACAACACAGCACACTTTAGCTCATCAGCGACTATCATCTGCAGTGGGTGCAGGCTGCAGGGCATCGGATTGGCCCGACACAAACTGGACGCAGAGCTGAAATGCATTATCGCAGTCCTTGCAGTCTTTTGTGATTGATACTGTCAGAATCAATAATTCAATGGTGATAAATTTGCAACACGGGGTCCGTCTCCATCAGAACTTCTGGGTAATTTTACCAGACCTTCGCGGTTATGTGCGCGCCTCCATTTCACAGGGGTGGCAGGGCCTCCTAACGAGTATCTGAACTGGGGTATGTACTTAGAAATGGCCCGGTAGAGTCGATGGGCGGGACTTGAGGTTAAATCATGCTGATTGGTTGTAACTTGGTAGGAAATTAAATAGGCACATGTGGCTAAACAACTGTCATCTGTTAAAAAAAATGGCTGCTGATGAAGCAGAATGGAAGAAAAAGAAGATAGGCAGCATTTTCACTTCTTTAAAAGTGATGTTTCTAAACTCCCAATAGCGATAAATGCAGCGGACATGCTCCCACAATGCCGTCGTTTTGGGCGATTTGTTTTCTCAACAGTGACATTTTTCTGGTCATTGATCGCCACTCTCCCAGTCCCCTGATTGGATTAAAAACAGTGGTCGTTGACAGAATAAACTTTGGAATATTTATTAATGTCCGTGGTCTAATGAGCTTTGAAAGAAAAGCATCTGGACTTCTTTGAGTTGCTTGAAGACGCTTCCTTTACTCCTCTTTCAAGCCATTTATGTCCACTGTGAGCAACCATCTTTGAACAGAGGCGGTGGTTTACGACACCAACTGTCTGTCATCTATAATCCAGTTTTGAGATCCCTTCCCAGATGCCTCAATGCCCACACATATCCTGGGCCATCTGACCTCAGGAATTCACATGATAGGGTGGGGCCAGGTTTCACAATGAGCTCACCCGAAACTCTGGCTGAATAGGACCCACACCCACCCTCAATGTGTTTATGTAGAAGATCATCAGGGGGTCTTTTGTTCCCTCTTCGGGGGGAAACTCCCACTGGGTTTGAATCTGGGACTCTCCACCATTTGACCTTAGAACTGAAGAAGCCTCTCGGATGAGAGGTGAAACGTCTTCAAGCAACTCGAAGAAGTCCAGACGCTTTTCTTTCAAAGCTCATTAGACTACAATGACCTGGATGACTGAGAACCTTCACAGACATTAATGTCCATGAACACTTTTTGGCACTGACCAGTGACATCACTCACTGCTGAAATGGCCATGATAAGCTGACATCTTAGCAAAGTCCTGAAAGGGACGGTTTTTCATGAAAACAGCTGAGAGGGCCGTGCCGTCGTATTTTCTCTGTCACCTTTTTCCTTCCCAGAAAGCTTTTGGGAGCCTCGACGCCAGCTAACAGATTCACACCTGTTGCACTGAAAATGCAATTTTGCAATTTGAAATGTCGTTTTTCAGCCAAACTGACAAAATGCTAACTCATCACTTTTTCTTGAAGATGCACCAGTTTTGTGATTGGTGCAATATTAGCACAAACACCTTAAAGAGCTTCTTTCATCAGGAGCCCTTGGTAGGATTATGGAGACCAAAGTTAATAAAATGTTGTGCATGCAGAAAAATAACGGAAATTAATCAACATGAATCAGTTGATTGGCCCAGCTTTTTCTTTCTGCTTTTTGTTTCAGTATTAGCAGCTACATTATTGTGACTTTTGCTCATTTCACTGCTTAGAGCTGCGTTCACAACCACTTTCAGTTACATGAATGAACTCTGTTTGCTGCTCTAATCAGGAACACTGTTGTCTTTCATTTTCATCATCTTGTCATGATCCGCCCCAGCCTCCCTGTCTGTGTCTCTCCTGCCCTTGATTAACCTTATTGTTCTCACCTGTCCCTCATTACTCTGCCCATGTGTTCCTGATTCCCTTGTGTATTTATACCTCCCTCCTTGTTGCTGTCTTTGTCGGATCATTGTTGTTTGTGCATGTTCGTTTGTCCTGTCGCTCCCGTTCTACAATCAAACATATTTTTTTTCATCCGTTTGCCTGCTCTTCTGCCTCCTGAAACCCACCACCACACATGGCCTGCCATCTCCACCCGCAGAACATGACACATCTGGCATTTAGAAATCCAGCCCAAAACCATTTGTCACTTTTCTAGTGCTGCATTTGAAAAAATACGGAAAAAATATGCATTTATGTTTTGATCCTCTTTTGTGAAATTTAGTATTCTACACCGCTACCTCTGAAGTTGTAACAGGAAAGCTCAAGTTGTTATTTTTGGGTGTTTAAAACCCAAAAGAGTAAAAAATTATGTTGACTTTTAAAGTAAATGAGAATCGGGGTTGGATTTTAGCGCGCTTTGAGCAGGTTCTATTGTGTTAATAAAGTGTGAGCAGACACTTTATTAATCTGTGTTCTGACAGCGAACTCGTCGATATCTGCTGCTTAATGTCAGGAGAACAGCAGCACAAGCCGCCGCATGCACCTCCTAACTAGGAAAAGTGATTGTTGCCACGGTGATTCCTGACAGCTCGTCAATAAGTCATCCCAGCAGGTAGGCCGGACCGCGACAGGAGGGAGGTTATCACTGCCCACAGGAAGCACAGACACCGAGAGGTGGACGCCGGGCTGAACATGAAAACGTTTTTCCACCTTTTTGTTTTTCCAACTCAAGCAGCTGCTGCTGGGAAGAAGAATCAGCAGCTGCTGTGACCTCCAGCTGCGGGCCAAAACCAGATGCTCATCGTTGTGCTAAAAGTCACCAAAACATTTAAAATCAAGTTTGGAAAAATCATTGAATAACTAAGTTAGAGATCCTTTTTAAGATGTCTTTTTAATCCACTTCATCGGAGTTTAGTGGATTTATGTTTTTCAGAGTCATAAATGTATTTATTTAAATTTAGCGAACAGCTGTGTGTCAGAGCGTGATGTGGAACGGTGGTTCCTAACATTAAGCAGGACTCCATGTTCCTAATCTTTTTGTTTGTTGCATTATTGTTTTTTTTTAGCTTGTGGAGATATCTGGAGTGTGAACAAGACAGCGGGGAGCTGAATGCTTCTGCTCTCGGATTCTAATGAGCTGATGCTTTTTCTCTTGTTTTGTGCCTCTCCACACTTCATCTCGCTTTATTTCTCTTCTGTAATTACTTTCTCCATGTCTCATCTCACTGTTGATAAAATCTATTTATCTGATAGCAAGAAGGGTTTTACTGTCACCGCCTCCCCTCATCCTTCCCTCTTTCCACTCCTTCCTTTACATTATTACTCCTGCTTGGACACTATTTGTCTCTTCTTCTATTTCAGGTTTAAAAATAAATAAAAAAAAAAACCCTCCCGACTGCCAAACTTGAAATAAATGCTCACATGCACAAACACACAAGGATCAGCGTTGATTCAGGGACCAGGAGAGAGTAGAGCTTATCTTGGCTATTAAAAGCTAACTGTTTGTAATTTAGAGAGCAATAGAAACCATCTTGACTTTATTTTAAAAACAAGTGAATGATTTCACTAATTAGTTGTCACAGAACTGACATATGCAATGTTTATTTGTAGCAACCTTAAAGCTCTTTTGGTAAAGGCCAAATTTCAAATGCACATATGGTCATCCTTCCCCCTGGGACTACGTCCACTGGAACACACATTGCCAGAGCAAACGAGGTAGCGCTAAACACCAGTTGCCATTTCTAAGGCCAAACGTCTTTTGTTGCCCTTGACATCAAATGGTGATTTTCTTTTTGGGACTCTGGTGGTTTGTCCTAAAGTTGAACAGGTCACAACCAACAGTTTTTTCTTCTTTAATGCTATTGAGTGGTGAAACAGTGATGTTCTGCTGTTAAATACGTGAGTGTGTAATGAATGGAGGACCCAGGGAAGTATGGAAATGCAGCGGTTCGACAAGGCCGACAACCAGATGGACCAATAGTTGAGTTATTTTTTATAGAAAAAACTTTAGCATTTTTTTTCATTTAACACAATATATTTATAGCTAAAGTATATTAGAGCGCAGTTAAGAGGTATGAAAGCAAATGTTTTAAGCTATCTTAGTTTACAAATTTGCTATAGCACCTTAAAGAACACATCACCCCCAAATCAACTTATTTTTGATGATAAATTATATAAACGAGTGCCTAATTGTGCTGTAGACACGTGTAGTCAATAATTTGGCATCTTAGTTAAAACTGAAATATTCTTCCTAAAACTGTCCGTGTTGCGCCCTCTTCGGGTAAAAGCTCTGCACTGCGATTGAGCTGAAATCTGCCATCAGTATTGGCTAAGAGGTACCCTATGATGTTAGCTGGTACCATATGATGTCACAATGTTGTTGTGAACCCGTGTGTGTGTGTGTGTGTGTGTTAGTGGGTCCGCCCTCTCGGTCTGCCAGGCAACAGCATTTGTTGCATTTTCAATCAGGAAGTGGGAGTGGAGTAAGACTCTGGTGGGGGGTGACTCGCTCTTTAAGTCACATGGTAAATATGACAGCATTGCAGATAAACTGCAAATGTAGTGCAAATGTTCATTTCTCAATTTAGTGTTTTTTAAATGGTCAAATTGTAGTTTTTACCATTAATGTCTGGAAATATCCATCAAAATGTTGTTAACAATGAGTTAAGTGATGCCCAGTTGTTGAAGAGTATTGATGGTTTCATAACGTGTAACCATAAAAATCTGTTCTAAAATACACGTGAGCGAGTTTAAGTCTCTGGGCGATGCTACATTAGAGGTCATGTTTACTTCTATGGAATAGAGCCCTGCACGGGCCTAAAATCTGAGCCCGTGTCCGGCCCGGCCCGAGGGGGTGGAACCCCAGCCCGACCCGGTCCGAAAAGGTTTTCAGGATTCTCTGGCCCGACCAGAGCCCGACTTTTTTTAACCTTTCATAAAGTTTTAGCGTGATGGAATGCTCAGCATTCTAATAATCTGCGAGAAGCGTTCTGCAGTTAAAAAAAAAAAAAAAGAAAAGAAAGAAAAACAGCATCAATGCAGCTTTTTTTTTTCTAACAGAGCGTATTTTTCGAGCGGCAGATGAAATTTACGAACACTATATTAATTGGATGCGTTTGTAAATTTAATCTGCTCTGAAAATGCGCTCTTGTGCAATTAGAAAAAAATGCAGCATTCTATTTTTCTAACTGCAGAGCGCATTTTCAGAGCGGTAGATTAAATTAACGCCCCCAATTATTATAGCGTTTGTAAATTTAATCTGCCACTCTGAAAATGAAAACAGCAATGAATGCTGTATTTTTCTAACTGCAGCGCGCATTTTCAGAACGGCAGATTAAATAAACGCCCCCAATTAGCGTTTGTAAATTGAATCTGCCGCTCTGAAATTGCGCTCTCCAGTTAGAAAAAAAACCCAGCAATGAATGCTGTATTTTTTTTAACTCCAGAGCGAATTTATTCACAGAAAAACAGAACGCTGCCGTTTTCATGAGAATAAACGAATGGTTCCTGACATCAAAGTGGACATAAAATGGCATATGAGAATAGGGGCACATGTTTCAATCAGCAGTTTGAGAATTCGTTTATATAGGCGCATTTATAAACCACACAAACCTTAACTGAGTTAACGGTGCCGGTGCGTGAGAAGCAGGCAGGTGCTGCTTCGTTCAAGTGTTTCATTTTTTGTTGTTGTTATGAATTCAATTAAAAATAAAAGCGCCCGGCCCGGCCCGTGTCCGAGGTAATTACACAGTCGTTGGCCCGAAGCCCGGCCCTCGGGCTGTCGGGCCGGGCCGACCCGAGGGCCTAGGGCTTCAGTGCAGGGCTCTACTACGGAAGCCTGTGGGGACAAAATGCATTTACTGATTTGTAACAAACGGTAACAAAACTTTCACCATTCATAACATTGTTGTTTTACACATTTACTTCTTGACTTGTTGCCAGTGATAAAAGGGAGTCAGATGTGCTATCGCTAAGGAAAATACTCACCCTCACTTTAAGCCTCAAGCTTTCCTCCATTTACTCTCATTTTATTTGTCATTTAGGTGCCAACTCCTCCTAAAGTTGGCATACATTTCACTGACTTGTGACTCACAGAAACAAGTCATTTCAAAGCACTTGAGGGGTTCCCAGAGCGTGCAACAACTCAGAGACACTTCAAGGACAAGATTTGTCTCACTGTCTTCTAGGACAAAAACGCAATGCCTTACAACTCATGCGATGAAATGGGGAAACTTCACAAGACCAAGCTCTCACACGAATGTTGTTTTCTTTGCTTTTAGTTTATTCACTCGATGTAACAAATACAAACAGCAACATTAAATCATAACAGGCTTTTACTTTACATGCCGTACACGACTGAAAAGTGAACAGTAGGAAGGAAAATCTTGTACAAACCTTCCCCTTTCTCACTGATTACCATAAATTTCCATTTCATTCACCAAATATGTAACAGCTAGGCTTCTCCTGATGTGATAAAGTGTTTGTTCACTAAACCAAACCATAGATCTCCTTCAGCGACCGCCCTGAAGCCGATTCAACACGTTGAACTTGCTCAACCTAAAAAGCATCAGCTGGTCTGATGGGACCAACGGTGCATTTCACACAGAAAAGGAAAGGAGACGGACGTTATCCGACTCCCCAGACATTCCAGACGGTCGATTGTCAGCGTGTTGTTTCAGAGCTCCAACATCTCGTCACCTCCTGCATCCCACTTCATCATATTCCATCACTTTCTGCCTCCTCAGCTTATTTGCATCTCTTTATGGTTGGTTTTATCTGTAACTGAAGGCTCTCTGTAGATATTTTGAGTGCCTTAATAGATATTTCAAGCTCTGATCTATTTGTGTCTCTTTGCAGTCGTTTAGCGTCTCTGATCTGAGATAATTTTGGAGGTCCTTGTAGTTTTAATTTCTGCCCTTTTGCAGAATTCTCTCTTCCAAATTAATTGTTTATCTTGTCTGGTCTTGATTCATCATTTAGCATGTGTTGCATGCATTTTGCATTGCATGTGTTTTAGAACATCTCAGTTTATTTTGCGTTTGGGTGGTCTCTCTTTTCCTCTGTGCCTCTCTGTTTGAGCAGGGCTGACAAGTGAATGTGATAATGTGTTAATGCAATCCTGCTTAAACACATAAAAAATTAATTGTGCCATTAATGCATGCAAATGTTTATTTAGTCTCCTGCAGACTCCCATTATGGACCACAGTGTTATTTGACAAAATGCATGAGGAGAAAACAACTCCGCAGTCTTGGAGTCAGTGGGTTTAGTCTTGATTACATCTAAGTGACGACTACAGAAACACAAACACCTAGTCTGGGTAATATATTGGCTCACTGCTGCAATTATTAGCACACTTTTATTTTTGTCTTTGTTCTTTCACGCTTGTGCTTACTTTCTGCCATTTTGAATAGATATTTTTGGTTCTCCAGCTCTGTGATTCTATTTCTGTCTTCCTCTTGATTCCTGCCCGTCTAGCTCCTCCTCCTCAGTGAGTCTGCAAACTTAGACAGCACAAACACACAGATCAGTGCGTTGGAAAATCTAAATATATGTTAAGTTAAAAGAGGCTAGAGCTGCTATAAATGTTCTGACAGCTTGCTGTTTTTGTTTTTTTTCCCGTCTCAGGCTGGTGTTGACCGGATGCAATCTACCGTAAGACAGTTTCTGCACGTATGTCACTTGTGCTTTTAACACTTTCACCTTCCGTGGCATGATAAGTCTCTTCAATGTTGCAGTTTTAATGATATAAAAAGCATCTAAAACATCACAAACACTCCTGACAGCCAGAGATAATTTGCAATGTTTATCATTCCTACAGTCTCTGCTTTGGGATTTAGGAACATTCAGAAACAGATGGGGAAAAGGAGGATTTAAGATGTTGATTCATCGTGAGTTAGAAGGAAACGAATAACCTGCTATAAATCAGTTTTGCCCATGCAATTATATTCCTTTAATTTATTCCTGTTTTCTATGTATTCAATCAACAGTAACGCAACAAATCGGTTTTCAGCTTTGACGCTAATTTATGACAGACAGAAAATTTGATCTGCTTCAAGACTACAAAAAAGAGAAATCCCAAAAACACACGCACACATATACACGATGTAATATTCAAATGTACTAACACCTCCAGCTGTCGTTACATTAATCCTTCAGACTGCAGGTTTCAAAGATCCTAAAGAAAACCTGTTACAGCCAAATAAATAAGCACACTTCTAAATCCTAGCTGAAAGTTTAAGATTGCTGCACAAAGCCGGTACTTTGTGGTGCAACATCAAGAATCCGATGGATAAAAAAAGTTAAAGCAGTTTTAATCCTGCACAAAGGAAACAGCTAATGACTGTTGTTAAAGGCCACTTCGAAGTCAACCGAGATTCCTATTTTTATTATAAGTGGTTCTCTAATCAACGCCAACATTGATGTGCCAGTTGTGGACAGAGCGCTTCCTTGAGCTAGAATAACTCTTTGAAGTGATTGACTGGAGGAGCGTAAAGCGGAGTTTTTAAATTAAATTCTTCATTCTTTTTTGTGCTATTCATTTATTCGTCACTACGTATCTGTTCCATGTTGAGCATCAGGTGTCTTTTAAACACAAACAGTTGATCTAATGTAGGTATTTTGTACATGGGTGTGTTTTTACATGAAATAGTTGATTATTTTAGTTAATAAATTAAGTTAAGCAAAAATAAATAAATAAATAAATAAATAAAATAAAAGTGCAAAGATCTAAAACCTCAAGCAATTTTTAGCAATCTGAATCAAAAGAACCGGATCTCTTAAACAAAAACTTTCCTACTTTTTCATGTTTGTAAATAATTTTCTTGAGCCAGTATGTGCTAAAACGACCTTTTACAGTGTTAATGAAATGTCACTCAGACCCAACCACCCTCTTTGGCTAGAATGCCGCCCTTGCAACTTCAGAGTGGCGGTCTGGTCCCTGTTAGTCAATAGTAAAGTGGAGTTGACATGCCTGGAGCTGGAGTCAGCTTCCAGCACGTTTCCTGCATGTTTTGTATGGTGAACACAGCTGATTTGTTTTATTTAGTGATGATTTGTTCCTGTAGACACAGATGAAAGCTGAGGAGACATTCCAGCAGTTGGATTAAGGTGTTGAACAAATGAACACAGTGAGGAGGAGAGTTTCACTTTTGTTTTTACTAACGGACAGAAGGAGGCACTAAAAGCAAGCCAAAGCTGCTTAGTATCCGTTTAAAAGACCTGGAATTTCCATCACTTCATTTACAGGTGTACTAAAATACTGTTTATTAACACTTGGAAACATTGAGCCTCTGTAAAGCATATGAAACTGTCCTGGGTGTATTATATTGCAGCATGGATAATACCAGAAGGGCACATCCGCGGTCTCGTCACTTCCAATCACAGATCGACTAAGTTGTTGACATGCAGAGGAAATATGGCTCCTGCCACATTATCTAGAACCGTTTTGACTTCAACCAGGCTAACACGTTAAATGCATTTTTATCATCTAATGTCAGTTTATTTAAGGCTAGATTCGGTTTTCTGATTCGCATGTTCCGCTGAACGAGGAAGCGATTTTCTGAAAGAGGGGCTGTGCTGTCGGCTGTGAAACATAGATTTTGTCATGGAAGCTAGCGTTCTGCTGAAAGACTGTCTTCTGGATTGTGGAGCGTTTGGTTCCTGACAAACAGTAAAGTGGAGTCCCAGTAGGTTACATTCTGGAAAGTTAGTGCTTCAAGAATATTTGTTTTCCTTGTGTCCACAAAGATGTTAGCAGCAGTTCAGCCCAGTGTTTAGTTTGGCCTAGCGTTAGCAGTAGCTCAGGCTAGCGTTATCAGTAGCTCGGTCTAGAGTTGTTGTGCAGTTAGCGTTGCTGCGACCAGTTTATATCTTCTAGACACTGAAATTGGTTTGAACATGTTATCATGAAGCTTTCCTAGAACCGTTTTTTCCTTGTCTTTTCCAGATGACTCGTTTACGTTGATGCAGGTCAGACACAGCTCTGAGTTTTTGGTATCCTAACCGTCTTTATTCAGCAACAAGATAAATGTGGTTTTTCAATCTACTGCCCCTTTAAACCGCTTTAATGGTACTAGTCACTACGTTCAGGTCCATTTAGGGTTCAGTTTCTTGCCCATGTTCTGGACCGAACACCTTCCCACCAACTCTTGAGTTTCCCAAAAGACAGCAGAAAATATTTCATTCATTGGTCTGTTGAGATTTCATGGCTGTTATGATCTCAATCAATCAATCAATCAATCAATCAATCAATCAATCAATCAATCAATCAATCAATCAATCAATCAATCAATCAATCAATCAATCAAGGCTTTATTTAGATAGCACCTTCCTCACCCATTACGGGAGGCCAAGGCACTCTTTGTCTGATTCACATCTTTTCATGTTGCATTCAAGGGAAAGCTGTTCTAAGTCGTATTATTCAATATTAAAAAAAAAGGATCTGTAATGATTATTACTAAAGTGATGATGATTTTCACAACAAACAGTTCCCCAGCCACTACAGAAAGACCAACATATTTAATTCTATGCAGTTTGTCAGATTATATAAATGACAAGTTAGCAAGCAGTAAACACCTGTAACCAACTCATTAGAATAAGTCGTCGTTTTTTGTTCCATCCTCTTGAACGCATCTTTGAGCGTTTGCTGTCATTTTGTAACAAATTATTCTTGTCAACCCAGAAGTATAATCTGAATTCAACTATTTATAAATTATTACTCAGTTCTTTTTGTTTTAGTCAAACAAACACAAACGCAGAGAAAACACAGAACCAGAGAACAGACCTCACCTATCCAACCCAGAAACTGGGCCTTAAAGCCCTGGAAACATGATTGAGGATTAGCTGTGTTCCTGAAGTGGTGAGGCTCATTTTCCATCTTAATCAAATGAACACAATTATTATTATTATTATTATTATTATTATTATTATTGTTGTTGTTGTTGTTGTCATTGTTATTATAGTAAGCAACACTGGCAATCTCCTTCAAGATACAAAAGGAGTAAATAATTTCTGTAGAGTGATGCAAAGTAACTAATATATGTATTATTCAGTGTAAAATTCCATGACTACATCTATATATATATATATATATATATATATATATATATATATATATATATATATATATATATATATATATATATATATATATGTTTTTGTCAAACTAAAAATAAAGGATCGGAAGGATTTGTAATGAAACTACAAGTAAATTTATAATTTGAAAATGGATTGAAGAAAGTGGATTATGATTGTACTTAAATAAGTGTGTAGTAATAAGATAATTCTGATCGTTATAATAAAAATAATTCAGCCGTAAACATAAACGGACTGAAAACATGTCTGACGAAGCTCAGATCCCAACCTGTAGCTGGCACTACGGCGCTTCACTGAGCTGACTGGGTGCAGCTCTTCAGACACCTTTCAGTTTTTCATTTCTATCGACGTGTTGGTTAAGCATCTGTCTGTGGCAACATGTTGCTATCTAATTTTATTACAGTTATAATTATGAAAATCTGATGAGAAAGAACTAAAGAAAAGGTTTGTCGACAGATACTCCATTAGTAATTGAATTAGTCTTTAATAATCAAACACTTATTATTATATGCTACATGTTTAATTTGAATCATATCAAATGTCACTGATTAAAAAGCCGACATGCTGCCTTCAGGCGTTGCACACAAACAGCTTCCCCTGATACTAAAATATTCCTAAAAACGTTGATGATGATTTGATAAAATGTCCAAAAAGGCAGCTTTTGGCCCTGGCAGAGCCATTGTTTTTGGGTATTCACCAGCTGTAGGTGCCATCACAAACACATGGCACACATGCATAATAGCTCTCACCTCACCTCACCACACCACCCAGACCTTTACATTCTGGACCCACAAGTCACCTGGCAGGCAGACATCTGGCAAGGATACAAACCCCAAACAGAAATTCTGGTAAGTTGGGACTCACCCTGCAGAGGCAGCAGTGGCGTCGGCAGCAGAGCTGGTCCCGGTCTTCCGTGGTCTCGGTGGTGGCTCTGGCGTCGGGGTCACCACCTGGACTCCAACAACGCGGAGTGCTGAAGCAACACTTTCCTTGGAGAACAAGTTGTCACCATCTTTCTTGCTGCATCTCCACAGTCAGAGGCAGATTCGAAGGAATCCGGCAGACTTCCTTGATGGTTTTTCTCTTTTTTAATATTTTTTTTTGTTGGTTTTACTTTGACAAGAGAAAAAGCTTCTTCCTCTCTCCGCCGCTCTGCTCACGCCTCGCCTTTCTCTCTTCTCCGCATGCCTTCAACAACAACTGAGAGGAGGATGCTCACTGGCACCGGCTGTGTCTCGTCGCCCGTGGCAACCAGTTGCTATAGCGATGGACCTGAGCTCATTGGGAGATGGGGTGATGATGGAGATGTGGGGAGGCCTTTGGAGGGATAGAGGATATGGGAGAATGAAGCAGGTATTAGAAATAAAGGAAAGCATTCAATTATAACTTTATAAATTCAATTAAAGTTTATTTTATTTATTTATATTTATGAGAGTTTAAGACATTTTTTGAGAATTTTCTTTATAAAATGCTGAAAAAATGTGTTTGGGAAAATTTTACATTATCTTTTTAATTATTGAAAGCTCATACGTTGCAAAGATCTTGATTTTTGATTTTATCACTATACTAATAGCCGCGAGCCCCCTATTTTTAGCTCAAGGTCTGCTTTGCTTTATTTTATGGATTTTAGGATCTGCTCCTTCTCCCTCTGTCTCCCCTCGGTAAGTGTTCGTTTGACTCACCTGTCCCTTGTTATCCTACCCACCTGATTCCTGATTACCCTAATGGTTTTAGACCCTCTGTTTGTGCTCCTCATTGTCAGATCCTTGTCGTCCCGCTGTAGTACCATATCTTCCATTATTTGTATTAAAGAGTTTCTATAGCCTGCCAGTCTACCTCCTGTTCTTGCTCACGCGTTTGGGTCCTATTGTAGCCATCACCATTTCATGACAGAAAAGGTTCATATTCTAGGCAAAAGTGTCACACTCTAATCAGCAAATGAAACCAAAAGCTAACAATGTATAACAATGTATAAAAATGTTTAACAATGTATAAAAATGTTTAACAATGTATAAAATGAATAACAGTATTTAACACTGTGGAACAATGTTTAACAATGTTTTACAATGTTTAACAATATATAACAATGTATAACAATGTATAACAATGCTTAACAATATTTTACGTATAACAATGTTTCATAATGTTTTACAATGTTTAACAATGTATAACAATGCTTAACAATGTTTTATGTATAACAATGTTTTACAATGTATAACAATACTTAACAATGTATAACAATGTTTTACAAGGTTTTAAAATGTTTAACAATATACAACAATGTATAGCAATGTATAACAATGTTTTACAAGGTTTTACAATGTTTAACAATATACAACAATGTATAGCAATGTATAGCAATGTTTAACAATGTATAACAAAGCTTAACAATGTTTTATGTATAACAATGTTTCACAACGTATAACAATGTATATCAATGCTTAACAATGTATAACAATGCTTAACAATGTATAACAATGTTTTACAAGGTTTTACAATGTTTAACAATATACAACAATGTATAGCAATGTATAACAATGTTTTAAGAGGTTTGACAATGTTTAACAATAAACAACAATGTATAGCAATGTATAACAATGTTTTAAGAGGTTTGACAATGTTTAACAATAAACAACAATGTATAGCAATGTATAACAATGTTTAACAATGTATAACAAAGCTTAACAATGTTTTATGTATAACAATGTTTTACAACGTATAACAATGTATAACAATGCTTAACAATGTTTAACAATGTTTTACATTGTATAACAATGTATGACAATGTTTAACAATGTATAACAAAGCTTAACAATGTTTTATGTATAACAATGTTTTACAACGTATAACAATGTATAACAATGCTTAACAATGTTTAACAATGTTTTACATTGTATAACAATGTATAACAATGTTTAACAATGTATAACAAAGCTTAACAATGTTTTACGTATAACAATGTTTTACAACGTATAACCATGCATAACAATGCATAACAATGCTTAACAATGTATAACAATTTTTAACAATGTTTTACAAGGTTTTACAATGTATAACAATATTTAACAATGTTTTACAGTGTATAACAATGTTTAACAACGTTTAACAATGTATAACAATGTTTAACAATGTTTTACAAGGTTTTACAATGTTTAACAATATATAACAATGTATAACAATGCATAACAATGCTTAACAATGTTTTACGTATAACAATGTTTTACAATGTTTAACAATGTTTTACAATGTATAACAATGCTTAACAATGCATAACAATGTATAACAATGCTTAACAATGTTTTACATATAACAATGTTTTACAATGTATAACAATGCATAACAATGTTTAACAATGTTTTACAATGTTTAACAATGTTTTACAAGTCACTCTGGATTAATACAAAGTGTTACCTAATCCCTGCAATATAAAGTTCCGATCTTCTGTTTAAAGGTAGTATTCAAAGATACATCAAATTGATTCCATATTTTCTATGGAATCTCACCTTTGATGGTTTCCTACGTAAGATGTAACTATTGAACCACAACATATTTGGCGAACCAGCCCGTTTATTTGTACATTTTGACACTTCGTGTTGACTTTGAGTCATTTTAACTATCAAAACACTCAAAATTTATTTACAATTTGATGTTTTTGGTTGAAAAGAGGCAATATCATTATCAGCCACTAGAGTGCAGTCGACCTCCATTTAACTCACTAAAAGTGGGTGACACAAGTCACCTTCGACAGGAGGCACTGATTCATCTCTCACCTAAAGCTGACTCACTGACTAGCTCTAGCTGCCATATTGGATTTTCTCTAGCCACAACCAAAGCACAGGTTTGTTCCTGCTGTCATTTTATACAAAGCATTTATTATCTTTTATGTCTTTTCTGAGTGTATTCGTGAACACTGTGTATATTCTTGTGTAACTGGATATTTTCTCCCAGAAGCTTCGCTTCCCCCAGT
This sequence comes from Nothobranchius furzeri, assembly GCF_043380555.1. Classification (NCBI taxonomy): domain Eukaryota; kingdom Metazoa; phylum Chordata; class Actinopteri; order Cyprinodontiformes; family Nothobranchiidae; genus Nothobranchius; species Nothobranchius furzeri. The sequence continues at coordinate 10,024,137 of NC_091759.1, forward strand.
TACCATTTGATCCCCGGTGGCCATCCCATTAGTGTGACGTTAGCATCGAAGTGCTGACAGTCTTTATAAGTTAAACGAAGAGCGAGCTGCAGCAAGAACTGTACATGCTATTTGTCTGAAAAATTAACACGAACGCCTCGCGAAGGTTCGGTTATTCGGGTGGGTCAGTTCTACGAGAATTAGACCATAAAGTCCCGGTTAACTACCAGGCCCGCTAGCTTAGCACAGCTTTCAGCTGCTAACTAGTTTCGGTTCGACAGCCGTGCCTCGTGAACTCGGACAATTTGTCAACTGACTGATACAGTGATTCTGTGTCCTAAAGTCCACTTTTTCCTACGGGATAAAGCTCCACTCCAGTGGAGCAGATTTAAGTGGCGTTTTTAACACTTTTTGTGTGAAAATGAAACACGGGCAGCCATCTTGGCTCACCGCCATCTCGTGTGGGTCCTCAGCCATCTTGGCTCACCGCCATCTTGTGTGGGTCCCAAGCCATGCAACGTCTGTCACCACCCCGTGGCACCTTTGTACATTACAATTCTTTTGAAAAAAAAATCACTTTTGATTTTAACAATGTATGAGGAAGAACAACTGTGTTTTCCCTTTGTGGGTAGACAAGTTATTGACGCTGGAACAGCATGTGTAGGTTCTACCAGCATGATTGTTCACAGTTTTGATGGCAACCTGCAGAATTGTTCAGTTAATGACCTGATGAGTATTTTGATGACACACTTGGAAAATTTGTCCAAAGAAGGTGAGAAAGTGAAGCCAGCTGCCCGCACAGAGAACCTGGTGGGATTTGCTGTTCTACTAGCTCATCTCTGGGACAAAGCAGTTAGTGCTCATGTGGAAACACAAAGTGCAGTGCTCACACTTTCTGACCAACAGCAAAACAGAGGAGCCTGTGGTTCCAACTCTGAGGACAAACAGCACAGCAAGGAGCTGATGGAAGCTCGAAAAGGGCTGAACGAAGCCCTGACTGAAAATGCAAATTTGTTGCATGACAAGATCCAGATGGAGTGTCAAGTTGCTACCTTGGAGAATCATCAAATCAAATCAACTTTATTTATATAGCACTTTTCATACAAAAAAATGCAACTCAAAGTGCTTCACAGATTAAAATGGCCCCATAGATCCCATATTCCCATCCCAGCCCCCCTCCCCAAGTATAAAACAATTGACAATTACGATTCCCCTCCCGCACCCAACTTCCAAAGTGGACATGCAATCACCCGCACACTCGTCCATGCACACACACACACACGCACGCACGCACGCACGCTCACACACGCACACGCACACACACACACACACACACACACACACACACACACACACACACACACACACACACACACACACACACACACACACACACACACACACACACACACGTGAACAACAGAGGAAACAATAGGCTGAGTTCAGATGGGTCAGGTAATGAACGACACATCATCAATGGAGCCATCTGCCCTGACAGCAGCAGATCCACGGCAGCAGCCAAGACACCGGCCCATGACGCCCAGTGGGGGAGGGCAGAAACCCCCACCACTGCCCGGGCACTACCCGACCACCGGCCCCAAGGCAGAGGGCTCCGCAAAGGAAACACTGGAGGATTAAAATATATAACTGTAAAATAACAAAAGCTAACATGGATAAAAAATAACTGATAAAAAGTGATTATAAAGATAGTAAAAGAAAACATAATCATGTAAAAACACTAAGATGTAAATAAAATGATAAAATTAATTAAAAGAGCTAAATATGTACATATACAGTGGAGCAAAAAACTATTTAATGAGCCACCGATTGTATAAGTTCTCCCACTTAAAATGATGACAGAGGTCAGTAATTTTCATCATAGGTACACTTCAACTGTGAGAGACAGAATGTGAAAAAAAAAATCCATTAATTCACATGGCAGGATTTTTAAAGAATTTATTTGTAAATCAGGGTGGAAAATAAGTATTTGGTCACTTCAAACAAGGAAAATCTCTGGCTCTCACAGACCTGTAATGTCTTCTTTAAGAAGCTTTTCTGTCCTCCACTCGTTACCTGTATTAATGGCACCTGTTTGAACTCATTATCTGTATATAAGACACCTGTCCACAGCCTCAAACAGTCAGACTCCAAACTCCACTATGGCCAAGACCAAGGAGCTTTCGAAGGACACCAGGAAAATAATTGTAGACCTGCACCAGACTGGGAAGAGTGAATCTACAATAGGCAAGCAGTTTGGTGTGAAAAAATCTACTGTGGGAGCAATTATCAGAAAATGGAAGACATGCAAGACCACTGATAATCTCCCTTGATCTGGGGCTCCACGCAAGATCTCATCCCGTGGGGTCAAAATGATCACAAGAACAGTGAGCAAGAATCCCAGAACCACACGGGGGGACCTGGTGAATGACCTGTAGAGAGCTGGGACCACAGTAACAAAGGTCACCATCAGTAACACACTACAACGGCAGGGAATCAAATCCTGCAGTGCCAGACGTGTTCCGCTGCTGAAGCCAGTGCATGTCCAGGCCCGTCTGAAGTTTGCCAGAGAGCACATGGATGATACAGCAGAGGATTGGGAGAATGTCATGTGGTCAGATGAAACCAAAGTAGAACTTTTTGGTATAAACTCAACTCGTCGTGTTTGGAGGAAGAAGAATACTGAGTTGCATCCCAAGAACACCATACCTACTGTGAAGCATGGGGATGGGAACATCATGCTTTGGGGCTGTTTTTTCTGCTAAGGGGACAGGACGACTGATCCGTGTTAAGGACAGAATTAATGGGGCCATGTATCGTGAGATTCTGAGCCAAAACCTCCTTCCATCAGTGAGAGCTTTGAAGATGAAACGTGGCTGGGTCTTCCAACACGACAATGATCCCAAACACACTGCCTGGGCAACAAAGGCGAGTTGTGCCTGCAGGCGGCTTAAAGACTCAAGTAAGAGTTCGCACGCTCCTTCGGTTCTGGCGGTGGGGGCAGACCCCTCCACGCTGCGACTCGAAGGAACTGCATCCGGGACTCATAAAAATAATAACTGCAACAATGGGTCTAAACAACAGGACCAGAAATCTAGTAAAAAGGCTTTCCAAATAACAAGCCTCAAAATTCAAACAGACCTCGGATCCCTCCACCGGCTGATGGAGGGGACCCTAAGTCACCACGACTCTGTCGTGATAAACATTGTGTTTCTTTTAAAGAAAAGGGGGTTCATCATACTCCTTCAGGAGAGAGTCGCCTCGCTCAGGCGAGAGCCGCGCTCCTTCTGGCCCAAACTCACCGCGTGGTGCTCGCAAGGACTTCAGTCCCGCCCCAAGGCCGAGAACTGATTCTAGGAGCCGATCTCCTGGAAAAATTCCCGCTTTGGGTGCCGCACTTCTTGACCTGTTGAAAGATTCGACAGAATGTGAGTCGGTTCTGTGCATCTCTGCAGTAGAACCTCCTCAACCTGCCTGTTGCTCGGTTGTGGAAGTAGGTCCTTGCAGAGGCGGAGCCTGCCACAACGGTGCATGTACTGACACCTGAGACCTCGTCGAGGTCTGGTCTGGTCGCTTCCGTCAGCGCTAGTCCTCTTCTGGGGCAGGAGGCACCTGTTTGGGGTAGACGGGCTCCATCTAAATAGACAGGGTACCCGTGCCCTGGCAATGAGTTTGGCATGTCCACGACCACCACTATCCACAATGTCATGCCCTGCTGCCTCCGCCCTCTCCACCCATCCTCCCACTCAACCACACCCTGATGTCCAGCTGGTCCCTGCTCCTATGACCCCAGCTATGATTTTAATAGTTACTCAAATATTGGACTTGGACCTCACACCAGCTCACTAATTCCTGTCATTATCAGCAGAGAGCGGCTTAATCACCATAAACGAAACAAACGCAACCACAGTAATCTTAAACACTTACCAGTAGTTCCACTTTCACACACACACTCTCCAGTTACCATTAATATGGCACTTTTAAATGTCCAGTCTCTGCTGAATAAAACTTATTTTTAATTATTTGATTTTAGATCACAACCTGGACAGTTTATTTTTAACAGAGACCTGGCTGAGTACAGATGCCCCTGTTGTTCTCACAGAGATTTCCCCACCAATTTTAAATTTTACTTACTCTACAAGGAGCAGCAAAAAGGGAGGCGGTACTACCTTTATAATCTCAGCGACACTTACCGCCAAACCTGTTTCATTTGATAATTTTAGCACTTTTGAATATAATGCAGCTGTTTTTGGGACTCCTCAAATTTTATGTGTCACAGTTTACAGACCTCCAAAAAATAACACATGTTTTATAGAATAATTTTCTGAGTTTTTATCAAACTTACACAACTCTTACAACCAAACAATTTTAGCCGGTGATTTTAATTTACATGTGGAGAATCTTTTAGACCCTTTATCGACCGATGTTTAAAATATTCTTAATTATATGGATTTTAGCCAACACGTCACACAGTCAACTCACAGCAGGGGGCACACCCTAGACTTGGTCATCACGCATGGCCTGTCTACCCGTGTGCTCTCTGTTGTTGATTTGGCTGTCTCTGACCACTATTGCGTGTTTTTTAATATCACCGGTTTCACCCAGAGGGAGACCTCTGTGAGAACTGTCAGGAAACGTCATCTAACCCCTGAAGTGGCTGCAGGTTTTATTGATACCTTAGAAAAGATACCTCCTATTGCTTTACCTGCTCCCTGTGATTTTATAGTGAACGATTTTAACAGCAGCCTTCAGTCCACCCTAAAACACATCGGCCTCTCTAGTGCTGTCCATAAATGGTTTACTTCGTATCTCACAGACAGGACTTTTATGGTAAGTCTAGATACCTTCTGTTCTAAGACCTGTGAGATTACTTGTGGTGTGCCCTAGGGTTCAATTTTAGGCCCAGTTCTTTTGAATCTGTATATGCTTCCACTTGGTGGCGTCATTGGGCAACACAGAGTGCAATTTCACAGTAATGCAGATGATACACAGTTGTACATCCCTGTGTCTCCCGATGACGCACGGCCACTGGATGCCCTTTTTAATTTTATTTTGGATATTGAATCCTGGATGTTAGAAAACTTTCTCCAGCTTAACCGGGACAAAACCGAAGTTTTAGTCATCGGTCCTGAGACCCAGAGAGAAAAACTTTTTCCAAAGCTACAGTCACTAACTATTAATTCATCTTCTCAAGTGAAGAACCTGGGTGTTATTTTTAACTCTTAGCTAACCTTTATTCCCCACATTAAGAATATTATAAAAATGTTTTTTTATCACCTGAAAAACATCGCCAGAGTCCGCCCCTTTCTTTCTCTGGCCGATACAGAGACGCTGATGCATGCTTTTATCTCCGGTAGAATTGATTACTGTAATGTCCGGCTTTCTGGTCTTCCCAAAAAGAGTACAGCAGGTTTAAAACTCCTACAAAATTCAGCAGCTCGTGTCCTGTCTAAGACCAGGAGGCAGGAGGACATAACACCTTCTTAAACAAGCTGCATTGGCTTCCTGTACATTTCAGGATCAATTTTAAGGTTCTTTTAATGGTTTTTAAATGTCTTAATGGTCTTGGGCCTTCTTATCTCTCAAAACTGCTTCTTAAATACGAGCCTTCGCGGTCCCTGTGCTCCTCTGGCAGCCATCTCCTCGTCATTCCAAAAGTCAGGACACACTCCCAAGGTGAGGCATCCTTCCAGTTATATGGCCCTCACCTATGGAACAGTCTGCCAGAGGACCTCAGGGCTGCAGAGTGTTCTTGTTTTTAAGGCCAGGCTCAAGACTCGCCTTTTTAGTGTAGCTTTTAAGTGATTTAGATCTATTTTAGCCTGTTTTTACCATCTTTTATACATTTTATCAGTGTTTTATGACTTACTCTTTTAATTAAATATCATATTTTCTTACATATTTATTTTAACTTGTAATAATTATTAGTTTTAACCAGTCTTAATACTTTGTTGTACAATATTTTATAAATTTAATTATATGTTTCTACTTGGTTATCTTTTATCACTGTGTTTTATTTAGATTTTTATTTATCAGCTGTTTATGTTTAATTTGTTTCTTAACTTGTTATCTTAGTCTCACTAATAAACTAGTGTTTCCTCTGTGGGGGCTGGCTGCCCCGGGGGCAGCGGTGGGCTGTGGCGGCCGGGGTGCTTCCCATGTCTACTCTAGCCAAGGCTATTGCTGCCAATGTTAGTGCTCCCGGTGCAGTTGGCTCTTTGATGGCATTTTCGCCTTCTTTGTAACTACTACATCTGCACTCAGCCAGCTGCCCTTTCTCTATTACGTGTGTGTGTGTGTGTGTGTGTGTGTGTGTGTGTGTGTGTGTGCGTGTGTGTGTGTGTGTGTGTGTGTGTGTGTGTGTGTGTGTGTGTATGTGTGTGTGCGTGCGTGCGGGAGTTTGCATCTCAATAATACCTAGCTGCAGCCGCAGGAAACTACAAACCACACCCCATCAAACCACGCCCCCATGTGCCTGTTGAACTCCCCTGGTGGTCAGAAAAGGGAAATATATCAATAATGGCAGCCCTCCCAGCGGGTGGGGAGAGCTTAAACATGGGTCGGATCCAGGGCGCAGCATCCCGCTGTCAGCTCCAGCAGGTGATGGCGGTGTGTTTTTAATTCCCAGCGGGGCAGGGGAGCTCATTCCTGGGTCGGATCCGGTCTGCAGCAGCCTGCCACAGGCTCCAGCAGGTGGTGGCGGTGTTTCAAACCCTCCCAGTGGGGCAGGGGAGCTGAAACCTGGGTCGGATCCAGGGTGCAGCACCCCGCCTCAGGCTCCAGCAGAGGAGATTGGGGTTTGATTCACATCATTAAACGCCTTCCAATGCGAACAACACAATTTAAAGAATACGTTTGTACAGAAATAGTAACAATGTAATTAAACAGACAGGACTCCAGATTTAAATACGAATGTATGGATTTTTTTTTCTTGCATACACACTTTATAGCCATCCCCAGTAGGATTATAAAACACTGATACCACCAACAAACAATCAGTTGCCGGACAATAGGCACAACACTCCTATGCTTATTTAAGTTAGCAGGTGAGTAATGTATGTGCAAGTGTTTATTTTAAATGTAATAAAATAAATATCAGAAAACGTAATTAGTGGTAATCATTTTAATGAACCCCTTAAGCCCAATAGCCCCCATTTTTGGGAACACGCCTTCTACAGCAACATTTAACTTTCAACCATTTGTTATTACAAGCACTAACAGTGGGTCTAAGTCAATACGAGTGAGTAGTTAATATTTATGTTACTATTTATGATTTTTTGTTGCTTCTTTACAGTGAAAAGCTGCTGATGTGTAATTTTTAGGCATATTTACATGTGTATTTATGTATTTCATAAATTCTGTTAACAGGAATAATTACTGGCCCTTTGACACAAAATGTATTGATTAAGAAATTACTAAAATATTTTGAATTAAGTATACAATTCACAAGACTAGTAAACTGATATTGACGATACACTAATCTTTAAAAAATATGCTGTAAACACGAAAGCAGAAAAGTTTTGCTTTAGATAAAAGTTCTGACAAATGAAACAACCAGCAACAACTTTTATTGGCCTTACAAATACCTTCCCAAAAAATATATAATAATAAAAATGTCAACATAATACTACAGCCTCTTCAAAAATTGAGATGAGCCCAGAGCTTTTCTGAGTTTCTCCGTGTATATGAGCAGTTTCTGTTTAGCCTCCTTGTTCATGTTTTTTTTTCCATGACATAGGACATCAGCTGCCTCTCACTAATGAGACAAAGATAAATAGCAATTAGTAAAAATGACATTCACACCTAGAGGCTGTCATAAACAATGTGAAAACAATACATATAGGCATTAGCATTGTTCTTGTGTTTGTAGAATACCTCCAGTCATACTGCAGCCCACTGCCGTACATTTCTGTGGCTTTGTCCGTCAACATTCACGGACAGCTTAAAGCGCATGGATGGTTGCCTGAGTAATGAGGTGAACAAAAGGACATCTTTCATGTAGACATTAGTCTGTCATGTTGCAGGTAACAAGATATTAACCATGAGTTATAGACTGACAACAGTAATGCTACAAAATATTTTCATGTGATACATAAAAGTATGTAGACATTAGTCTGTCATGTTGCAGGTAACAAGATATTAACCATGAGTTATAGACTGACAACAGTAATGCTACAAAATATTTTCATGTGATACATAAAAGTTTTCAGAACGTACCTCTGGCAGAAGCACATCCATCATGAATGCCACTTGATTGTGACATCTGGTTGTCTGTGCTTCAACCAGGCTTGTCAAGAAGCCCATCACTCTGTCCAGCTGCTCATCCTCCTCAAAGAAAATGTCCACCCTGCCCTTTGATGTAGCCCAGGTGGATGACACTTTTCCTATGATGATTGCCTGTAAATAGAGATATTTTTGGAGGATGCTCAAAGTAAATGTCCAAACACTAGGTTAGCAGAAAATGTTTCACGTGAATAATTCATGAGTCATGTTTTGACTGAAATTGGTTACAGTGTGCAAATTTAATTATAAATTTAAAACTCACTTCCAGATGTAGCAGTAGGCCTTTATCCTGAGTGATAAATGATATAAGAAGCTCACTGCTGACTCTTCTTTGGTCTTCAGCTAGCTGAGCCCTTTCCTAAAATTAGATCAAAAACCATTTAGATGCTTAACAGAATTATTCTGGTTAAGCAGATAAAATAAGTTGTTTCTTGGTCCTTTGCATGTCCTTACCACAAGCCTGTTGTAAGACATGTCTTTACTCAGGATCCCAACATCTCTGGTTGTGGTGACCTCGTTGTGTTGGTCCATGCCGTCATTGTCCTTAATCAAGACACACAAAAACATGACTTCATGCACAGCAGTTAAAATTAATGGGGGCTGTCACTGGTACTGCTGGAAACATCTTTTTTGTCACTGCTGTTGCCAGTGATGGACGTGCCGACTCCGTCGGTGGAGGAACCGCCGGCACTACCGATGCCGTCGGTAAACGCGTCAATGCCGGCACTAGTGGTGGAGCTGCAGTCATTGCTCCAGTCGTACCTGCCGTTAGGCAAGACTTGAAGTGATTCAAGAACAGCTCCTTTCTGACAATAATTTTTTGACAGAAGATGCAATGATAATGGCTGCTTGGGACACAATGCAGTTGGCATTTGTAGATGTTGGGCAGCAGTAGCTCAACAGGTTGAGCGGGTTGTTCAGTAATCGGAAGGTTTTAGGTTCGATCCCGGCTCTGGACAGAGAATTCTGCTGTTGTGTCCTTGGGCAAGACACTTAACCCACCTTGCCTGCTGGTGGTGGTCGGAGGGACCGGTGGCGCCTGTGCTCGGCAGCCTCGCCTCTGTCAATGTGCCCCAGGGCAGCTGTGGCTACATTGTAGTTCATCACCATCAGTGTGTGAATGTGTGTGAATGAATGAATGATACACTGTAGTGTAAAGCGCTTTGGAGTCCTAACTCTGAGAGGCGCTATACAAGTGCGGGTCATTTATCATTTTATCATGTTATATTCTGAAAGAATGATAATGAATGTGTAATTCAAGAAAATATTTTGTACACAACAGATAAAAATCTTTTCAATAATATTTATAGAAAAGTAGCTCTAACAACTTAAAGCTGTTTTCTTTTCAGTGTTGATCATTTATCTTTCTGGACAGTCTAAATGCTGCACTGTCCAACAGTTCAGTTCTGCCTCTTTGGTTCATTGGATGCCTTGGCGGTGAGTAGTGTAATTGATGAGCTTGGTGACATATACCAGTTAAAAGTATTATCATGCTTCATGATAATCCCTAATTATTATCCAGCATTACAATTAGGGATAGGAAATTGAGAACAATTTCCAGTTGAAAAGACAACAAATATCAAAGGCAGACCTCTAGTGCGGAGCAGTGCAGCCTTCAAACAGTAACAACAAAAGGACAGTTAAGTTTCCCCGCACAGAGCACTGACCATGTATTTATAACACAATTGACAAAGAATCTGATCAATAAGGAGAACTGATAATGGCAATGGTATTAACAAAACCTTATCAATACTTCTGGTTGGACTTGCCTCCATATTTAACTACAGATTTCTGGTGTCCTTGTAAATGGGGTATTAGGGCATGGTATGGCCCCAACTTGTGGCACAGTGGGCACTGAAAGGTGTCCGCTGATTGTTCTATTAATTTGGGCCATGTGCTCTCTTTAAATGTTGTGGTGCTGGTCTATAAGAGAACAAAACACTATTAAAACTCATACTTTTAAAAAGAAGTACAAGATTAGAGCCAAAATTATATTCCTAACCTATTTCACTTCAAATCTGAATGCATATGTGTCTACCAAATCATGGTCAATTTAAAGTTTTGCATTCTTCCCTTAAGTTAAAACACAGGACCCTATTTTCTAATGTTTTTGTGTCTAAATGACAAAACAGGAAAACAGTTATGAATGGGTCTTGTCAGGATCCGCCCCTGCCTTCCTGACTGTGTCGCTCTCATGCCCTTGATTAGTCCTTATTGTTTTCACCTGCACCTTGTTTACCTAACCATGTGTTCCTCATTTGCCCTGTGTATTTATACCTCCCTCCTTGTATCAGTCTTTGTCAGATCATTGTGTTAGTTGTAAGCGTTGTGTTTGTCCTGCCGTTCCCGCTCTGTTATTAAAATCATTTTTACTTTATCCGAGCCTGCATTTTTGCCTCCTGAGCTGCTCCACCACACTTGGTCTGCCGTCATCCACACCCACAACGTGACAGGTCTACTAGGAAGAGGCAGCTGCAATTAGAAACAGTCTTACTGTTCTAGCAAACATTCGAACGTTTAATGACAGGTGAAACAACGTCAAACCGACACGTTCCGTCATGGTTAAAAATAGTTCCAATATGAAAGTTGAACCGACGTCTTTTCTGGCCGTGACATCAACGTCTTTCAGCGCGTCTCATTTGGACATTTTATAATAAAAATGTAGGCTTCTTATTACTGTATTAATGTAAAAAAAATATATCATTATTGTAAAAAAATATCGATAGTGAAAAAAACAAAAAACAAATCACAAGCGGAGACGGAATATCGAATGTTCCTAACTGGTTCCGAACTCGGATCCTCGGCGTTTCAGGTTGACACATTCCATGAGGAGTCATCAATGGTCAATTTTTACGTTTATTTTGGCCAAAAGGCTTGCATGTAGCCCATTAAAAATTATATAAAAAATATTTTGCGTCCATGACGTCTTCCCCCACTGCCAATAATGCTTAATTTTATATAAACGTGTTTCAGAAAAAAATCACTAATGAGCTATGAGATATGGCTCAAGGCATTTGATGCATCTGCATCTAAACTGTCTTAACTAGCTATTTGCCTCCCCCTACAGCTCAAGAGAAGAAAGAAGACCAAGAACTATTTTCTCTATTAAATAATAATCAAATAACTTTGTTGGTCCAAATAACCATGTAAAGCTAAATGTTAAATCAATCTGTGAAATGACACTATTAATTACTTGATATTATAATCATATGATAGTATTTTAATAAGTAATATAACTTTCAACAACACACTAGACTGATCACACGTAATGTTAAGATCACATGACACATTCCTTTGTCTCTCCAATCAGAGCTTTCCTTTCTGGTGCGTGGCATAGTCTGTGTGGTGTTTATTTTTGGTGTCACATTCTGATTCGACCATAAATCAAAACATCTGAATTATAAAACTAACTCCCACGTCACCCTTAACTCAGTTCAAATGTTCTAGAGTTGCGAGCCGGCCACTCGTAACTTTTGAACCACAAAGAACCTCGGCCAGCTGGATTATAAAACCTGTTGCAAGCTCCACCTGAAGCAACGCTCCTTCAGAGTAAAAGCTGAACTCACTGACCCTTCAGGGTCCCGCCGTCAATCATCTGTCGCTTACCTAGAGGCAATCCCAAGACTAGTCTGTTGTACCGTACACTGTTTCACCGGCTCCGGTACCAAACGGGGGTCCGAGGACCTGGCATTCTGGATCTACAATAGAGGTCTCAGCAAGGGTATGTAGCACGGCAAGATAGCGCCTGAATGTGGTTTTTGAAACTCTGACTGTAGTTTAGAGCAAAAACATTCTCTCCCACACAGAACTAATGCTTCTCTGGAAACGAGAGTTCTGATAACAACATTTCACATTGACACCATCCATCTTGCCTCATTCACACTAGATCCATTCATCACACAGTGTTTAGTTAGTTAGCCTTGTTTGAAATTGTTTAGAAATAAATCTTCTTAAACTTTAAAACTTGTATCTCTCTCATTTGACTCTGGGTTAATACAAAGTGTTACCTAATACCTGCAATAAAAAGTTCCGATCTTCAAATTGATTCCATATTTTCTATGGAATCTCACCTTTGATGGTTTCCTACGTAAGATGTAACTATTGAACCACTACACAAAGTTCAATACAAAAATCAGCAAAATAATAAAAACAAATAAGGTAAACACAACTGTCAATAACATCATACAGCAGTTCACAGAGATAGAAATTGGAATCAACTAAAGCTTGGTTTATGTTTGACGCGTCCGCAAGGTCCGCACGACTCTGCGCGGCGAAATAGCGTCATTTTAACAAAATTTCCACACCGCGCACCTAGGAAATTTTCTAACCACGCGGCCAGTCGGACGCGGAAAAACATGGCGGACCGGCAAGAACTAGTATGGCAGAGGTTCGTAAATACAGACATTTGTATGATTCAGCTCTCAAAGATCACCGTGATCACCATGTTGTTAATAATTCTTGGAGAGAAATAGTTCGCACTGTTGGAAAAGACGAGGACGTTGTTAAAAAATGCAGGAATGCCATGTTGTAAACAGTAATTTCTACTTCTACTATGGTGTAGTGTTGGATGCATGCCGTAGAGCTCCATGCTGCCCCGTTCAGTTTGGGAGAATATTGGCTCACCGCAGAGACGAGCCGCACGAACCATAAACGCTGCGAGTTGTGAAGCGTGTTCCAGCCACGAGCCGCATCACCAAGCGGAAAGTGAATGCGTCAAGCACAAACCAAGCTTAAATCAACACAATTATAACCTTAAGAAAAGCTATTTCATACAAATTGAAATGAATTTTCTGTGATGCACAATTCTACAATTTTATGGCATACAGGCATACAGGTCCTTGACTGTGAAACCAGTCTGGAGATTTGGGTGCAGGTGCTTGAAGTGATTATTCTTTCCCAGCGTCTCTTCTTCGCTGTGTCCTGTTGTAGTTGCGTCCAAGGGGTCTTCAGCCGAGGTGGATGCAGGATACGTCGTCCTGTAGGTGTGCGGTCAGGGAGGAGCCCCAATCCGTCGTTTCAGTTCCAGTTCTAGTACCCCCTCAAATGCTGCTGTCTCAGTTGTTCCACCAGGTGCCGAGAGGTGGCCCAAGTGCACGGCCATGAGTGCGACCACCAACATCAACAATGTGGTGAAATTAGCAAGCTCGAAGCAGATCTTATCTTATCTTTATCTTGATCTTATCTTCACCGGTTTGAGAGACGGCACCCTAGTGGTGGCCCTCCCCTGTGTAGCAGGACTTCGTCGCCACGCTAGAGCAGTTAGTTGACGTTGATGAGCTTGCAATGGGATAGATGAATCCAAGATGGCCTCTCAGCAGTCTTCACAGCAGTGGGAGTAATGAGGAGTACTTCGAATGGACCTCTGGCTGCCCCATCTGTGTCGCTTCAGCACCTCCATCAGAACCCAATTTCCTGGTTTCACGACCTGTGGCGAAAAAGCACAAGAAAATTCTGGGAGATCACTGTTGATTTTGAATTTTTTTCAGCAACAATCCTCATCATCTAATATTTAAGGTAATTCCATCCAGGCAGTGTAATAATGTGAGGAAATCGTTATCAACCTTCTCTCCTCTTGAAGCATGAGGCAACTCAGGGCTCACCAGAAACAAAACATAAACAAAAGGGGTCCGATATGGCAAGCATTGCGCCAACCCAATGTTAAATTTGGACCTCACAGAACATGTGAAAAAAAACACCCCTCCCAAGGAACGTGCAATTACTAGTTCACATCAGCAAGGGACAGAGTCGTGCAACACAGTGTGCATAAAACATCAAAACAAACCAAAACAAACTAACCAAGCAACAAAAGCCATAATCCGTGTAAAGAAAACTGAAAATAAAAAACAAAAAGTGATTTACATCACCTAGGAGTAACAGGAGAAATTGTAGGAAAAGAACTGTAGCAAAAATTGTAATCCAATGAAATCAAAAGAATCAACCCATCTGGGAAAAAGGGTGAGCTTGTCATCATGCCCAAGCTTATATTAAAAGATAAAAATATCATAGACTCTGTGTTTGCTCTCATTATGCCAGAACTTTCACCTCTAGCGACTTCTTAATTTAATCTCTTTGCTTCTAACACTGGAATCAATTCATGAAACCAGTCCTAATTATAAAAATAATATTTCAACTCCACATAGATTCATTAAGGTAAGGTTGCTTCAAAGTACATCAACAATGTGTAATGTCACTCAATAATGCTACTCAAATAATGTGTAAAATTTGTCAACAGGACATAATTACTGCTAAATTAAAGCTCCATAAGTGAAATTGGACAACATAATTATCTAGGGAAAATAAAACTCATCTGTCACATAGAGACAGTGAATGATCAAAATAAAACAACCGATGGTGTTCTTAGATACACACAACCCTAAAGGTGTTTGAAAAGATGATAATCGTTTCAGGAAAGGAAAAGACGTTATAAGTAAGTTGTAATTTATAATAACATACACTGCATAAAATGCTCTGAGGAAGAGCTATAATTTAGTTTAAAGATCAAGCAGAGGGATAACAACTAAAGTATTTATATTTAGAAAACAGCAATAATTAATTCAAAAACTACTAGATGCACATGAAATAGGTTTTTCATAACATAATGTGACCATCAAAGAATAGTGTTAGGTCATCATGCCACTGATCAAATCTAAGGGCCATGTCAGCTTATTGTGCTCGTCCAGCAAATAATAAAAACAATGATGATGAGTCCAGGGAAAAGACAGCTCTCTCTTTGTTGAATTAAGAAGGTGACGAAGTGGGAGCTGATCTGCTCAAAAGTAGGGGCAAAATAAAGATTTAGCAAAAACAACAGAAAGTATTCACTAATCTACTAGGAAGGAGTTCAATATTAATTACATAAACAGTTAATCTAGTTTAGAAATAGATGGATAACACAAGGTAGAGATCTTTTCATAACTTCAAAGAACTAGATTCTTTAACTATTCAGTTAATTTAACATCTTCATAAAAAGTAACACACCATAAAGTTGTCATTATCGCAATCATGGACACAAAAACAAGTCTAGGTAACTTCAACCATAAATGGGGAGATATGTTTATAAGACTCGTTTGTTAGGAAAGTTCCAAAGTTATAAATGGAATAAACACATGGTTCGTGTAGGAGTCTGACCTTTAAGAAGGTCAATGATAAAGCATTGTATCTAGAAATCTCAAATGGATAATGTTTACAAAGATATTGGATAGTCTCTAATGGATAATGTCTAAGAATTTGCTCAAGACAAGTGAACTAGATCAAGGTTCAAGATACGATAAAGTAAAAAAGACAAAATCAGTACTTTTGAAAGTTCAGGACATCATACATTAATCCCTGATTTCCTAAGGATAAGGTAATTTAGGTTCAAAAATCAAAACTTTTAACTGTCACTCCTATCTGTGACATTTCATGATAGTTCGTATGATCTCCTATCAGGGGCAACTTTGTACATTCTGCTAAAATATTATTTTGGTTTACTTTTATGGTCAACGTATTATTGTTTGTCAGCAGACGCAATAAAGTCAGATAGTTGGCAGATCATCAAGAGGAATCAGCTAACCACCTGACTCGGAGAAGGGTCAGGCCCCACTCTGTGTATGAATAGTTCAGCGTAGCCTCCAGCAGTCTCCTTCTGTTTGGGTCATGATAAGAAGACAGCGAGATTCGGCTAAACAATCAAATCAACAAAACAATTGAACCTCAACAATAATTTGCATTTATAAAATAAATTTAGGTGTGTAACAAGGATTTGTTAAACTATATCATGTTTTCTGAAATCCAAGTTATGAATGTAGGTAATTTCATACAGTTTGCCCTTAAAAAACAATTTGGTCATTGACTAAATTTACTTGATCCTAATTTAAATAAATTTATTTGATGTGTTCAGTAATAAATATGTTCATTGAGTTATTTAAAATCTACTAATATTAAAATATTTCAGTCTGAAACTGCATAATTTATTTCTCCCAATCCTAAATTGAGCAAGGTCGGCCGAGCCGGCTGTGTCAGCAGCATTCTACTCTTATCTCTACTGGCTCTGAAAGTATGAGCCGATGTTGATCTGTACATTCCAAAGAGGACAGAAAACCTCAAATCAACAGTCCAACTTGCTTTTTTGTTTTATATTTTCATTCAGCAATTATTTCTCAAAACCTTTCTGATTTCTGCTTCAGCCTCTTGGCTGATAGAATATTGTCTTACTTGAGACCAAGGTCTGTTATAATATATGTTTTTCTGATACGACCTTGCTGTTTAACCCATACACAAAGGAACATGAAATTCTGTGTCAAAGCATTTAAAAGTTCCCAAGTTGAGAATACATGAAAAATTAAAGGAATTAAAACTTATTAAATGCAAATTCCCTACAACAGCTTCAATCTGCTGTCTCATTTAATTTTACGTCCAGACAATTTTTCCCCTTGTTCTGATCACAATGTCCACTAATCGGAGATCTGACCAAGTTTCTACATTTAACAGACACCAGGAGATTCAGTTCATGACAACCGATATTTTTAGAGTGCTCAAATTGCAGTTTTTGAATTCAACAGGTACTGCACACCAAATCTGCTGTAGCCAGGGCTCGATTGTCATTTACTGAGAACTCCCTTGTCTTATTTTAAAATGTCAGAGACAAAGATTTAAAAAACCAAAAATAAGGAGATAAAATGCAATTTGACAATAGTCAGTTAAGTTGGTCTGTGATTAATGTTTCAACCAAAATATACACTCTTAGCTTTTATTTGGGCACACATTTACTACCATGTACTGATAAACAGTCAATGTCTCAAACTGAGGGATTCCAGTAAACCCCTTTACTACCGGCCACTAAAAGTGACACAGTTTATAGTTCAAATTATATTAATCACCAGAATACCAGGAATTAAATATTTGGCCAGTGCTTAACCCTTTGATGCATGAATTATGAAATCTTCAACCATGATTATTTAACAATTATTCTCATTCATCTTTGGGTGTGAATGAAACAAATTTCAACAAATATTGTTTGTAACATTTAATAATTTGCAAATAATTTACTACATGACCACCTAAGTGGACAGCGTGTACTCTGAACATGAAATATATTGGCTGGACTTACTGAAGTCCACATAGAGGGGCTAAAATGCAACAAAGTCTTCAGCAGCTGTGCTTAACAGAAAAACAAATAAATAAAAATTTTGAGAATCTGTTCAAATTATATTTTCCTTTTTTATTTTCTTGTTGTAACCTTCAGGCCTCAATTGATAAGACCTTATTAGCTCAGAGCACAGCAACCGTTGTTTGGGTTATTACTTTTCTTTTGTTTGAGCCTGGCTGTGCTCTCTCTCTCTGTTTCACAACTTCAACCATTTTTTCTCTCCACTGCTCTGTGCTTCCTCGTAAGCATAATACATTTGTGACACGTCAGCGGTTATCAAAATCATGTTTTCCATCAACCCTCTGATAACTTTTAGACCACTTCCACATTTCCTGGATCTACATTTCCATCAAAGTGCAATATTTACTCAAAAGGTATTTTGTGAGTTCTTCTTTCCCCATATAGATACCACACCGTCTCTGCTTCAGCATGAGGTCAGATTTAGGCTCACAAATCTGCCCTCCAACTGTGTCTCTAAACACAGCGGGACTCACTTATCAGCCAAGCAGTTTAAAAATCTGACCACCAACTTGAAACATGTGCAAATGATTTGCCATATCCTTCTTTCTACACGAACAAGCAAGTCCAGACACTCTCTCATCCATTCGAACAACAATTAAAGTAGACAACATCTAAAACAACAAACAACAACACAGATAACTAGAGTTGCGTTTCTATTCAAGGCTAAAATGCTCAAAGGCCAGGCCAAATCAAAGTTGGGTTTATATTTCAGGTCAAAACACCCCAAAACTAATTTAACCTGTTAGTTATCACACCGGTCCATTCATTTATAACTTCATCACATCAGAGTTGCATTTATATTTCGGCAAAAATGCTCAAAAAACCAAGCCAATGCAGCATTCCCGGAATCTGTTTATCTTCCTCTCTGGCCAAAATAGCATTCCGGGAATCTGTCCGCGTTTATATTTTCTGGCTAAAACAATCAAAAATCAATTTAACCTCTGGCCACCTGGGATTTTCTCTCCGTACCACAAAGACAAAACAAACAACAACAAGCTTGTCTCACCAAATCTCTCCACTCAGGTCTTGAGTAGTTCGTGGATCCCCCCCCCCCCCCCCCCCCCCCCGCGACGTCAAAATCCTCGCACCGACCCCCAGCAAAAGCACAGCGCCAGAGGAGATTTCGGTTATCAACAGTTTTCCGGCGTCAGCTCCTGGCGATGGGACCCCAGCTTTCAAAGGACCAAATAATGTCATGGATTTTATCAATATGTTTTTCAATAACCCATTTCCCTGTAGTTGGAGAGAAAGAGGAGACAATGAACAAACAGTTATAACTGTGGCAAGATGCATGAGGCAAAATGCACCGAACATCCGGTCACAGAGTTCATTTATAGAGAGGGGGAGTGAGAGAGAGAGAGAGAGAGAGATTGTGTGTGTGTGTGTGTGTGTGTGTGTGTGTGGGGGGGGTCAAGAGTGTTGTGTGTGTGTGTAAGTGGCTTGTGTGGGTGTGTCTGAATAAGTGGGCATGCAGAGAGGCATAGAGCAATACATTTACATTCAGTTGATTGAGTCCATGATCAAGAATTAATAACCATAGATTTTTCCATAACAGTTTGACAATGTTTAACAATGTATAACAATGTGTAACAATGTGTAACTATGTGTAACAATGTATAACAATGTATGAAAATGTAGGACAATGTATAACAATGTGTAACAATGTGTTACTATGTGTAACAATGTATAACAATGTATGAAAATGTATAACAATGTATATTACTACATTTAAGCAACCAGGTTTAGTGGAACCAGTTGATATAACTTGGAAAAGGAAATTTGACATTTCATTTTTTTGAGTGTAGTATATCTTTGAGAAACAAAAACCTTTCCAAGTGATCCTTAATTTCTTGGCAGTAGCGTAAAGACATACACCAATCAGACCAGTTCTAATTTAGACCCACCAGCTGGTTTCCCAACTGTAATGTTCATCGGTTATTACCAGAATAAATTGAGACAAACATTTTAATGCTGTTGAGAAAGTCAAACCAAATTCTCTATGAGAGCAAGACTCTATGCATGAGTGACATAATAAACAACACAGGGAATGTTTCTCAGTTCACAAACAATTACAGCAATTACTTTATTTTCAGAAAAAATAAATAAAAAAATAAAAGATTTTCAAATATTTTTCTTTGTTCTCCTGGTATCAATTAGCTAGAAATGTTGTCACATTTTAAATTATCCATTCTAAAAATAAATGAAAGAATAAATAATTAATTAAAGCTGAAGAAGTTACAAATGTTGATTTGAAGTGGATTTGCATGGAAATGATTCCTGCTTTCATTAGCCTTTATTTTAAATGAGTAATACTTTGTCATTGATCTGGACTAAAAATAACAAATACCTTTTCACAAGAAAAGGAATTTTACTTCAGAAACTAACCAATTTTCTTTGGTCATTAGCCTGGTGCACTGAACAACCAGTAGGTTTTGGTCACTGGACCTTAGAGACCTGCTGGGGGGTGCAGGGACTGAGAAGATCACCATTGTATGATGGTGCTTGTCCAAGACCCTGCAAGACCGTGAAAACCAGAACCAGGATCTTGAAATGAACCCTGAAGTTGAACGGTAGCCTGTCAAGCTGGAGGAGAAGCGGGGTGATGTGGGTGTGTTTGGAGGACTTGGTCAGAAGCCGAGCACAGGCATTCTGAACCACCTGTAGACGGTTCAGGGAGGTTCTGCTCAGACACGTGAAAAGAGAGTTGCAGTAGTCTAAGCGTGAGGAGATGAAGGTGTGGAGAACTGTCTCAAGTTCAGAGCATGATGAAATTGGATTCAGCTTAGCAGCTTCCTGAGATGGAGGAAGAAGGAGTGAACAGGAGAACTGACATGAGAATCCAGGGTGAGAGCTGGGTCAAAGGTCAATGGGGTTTCCACTTCTGATAAAATTGTTAAACCAATTAAACTCTTGTGATATTTTCTGCGATTGAACATGTGGGCACTCCCTAGTGGACAAGGTTTGCACTGAAGGTCGTGTTTCTAAATAAAATCTGACAGTGCAAACACTCATAATGATAAATCTGATTATATGTGACTGTTCATTATCAGCGTATCATCATAGAGTGATGTGTGAACACAGTGTTTGTGGTCTGATTGTGTTTTTCTAAAAGCAAAGAGGTGACATGTGACTGCAATCAGTGCAAACCTAAAATTATCCCAAACACACTCAAGTGAAGCTGCAGCTGCACTGACAGACAGCTATGTTATTACAGGAAGATAATTTGGCTGCTTGATGGAGGCGTCGGCACAGCATCTGCAACCAGATCGCAGAAAATCACAGCTTGGGGTGTGTATGTGTGGTAGTTACCACCCCTGTGTGTGAACTTCAGGTGGAGCAGAAACAGAGTGTCTTTTTTTTCTGCTGTTTCTTAAGAGTGTTTGTAGACTTTTCAATAAAACAAATCAAAAATCAGTTTTGTCTTGATCGGTGTCCATGTTAAGATCTAAAACATTTAATTAGGCACATGTTAAAATGATTAAGCAGTCTAAGTGTGGGCTAATTATAACAATTAATAAAGAAAATGACATGTTAATGAATATGACCTTTACTGTATGCACTAATCATAGCTGAGCATCTTTATTCTCTGGGGTCTCACTGACAGCCGCTGGAAAAATGGTGACATTTCACTTCAAATTCACTTAATTAAAAAAAAAAAAACTAAAGTTCAGATTTGACAAGACTAATGCATCCGTCGATGCAAAGTTGGAATGAAAAGAACAACACTGTGATTTTTCATTGCCAGATGTTTGATGCATGAAGGAGAAGATAAAGATGTTGGCCAGTTAGCCTAGCATTAAACACGTAATGGACGTTGCCTGCATGTGTTTATGACACAGCTGCAGTCTCCTGATTCAGCACCATGGACAGCCCCCCCTGGATGCACTGTGCAGATCTGCACCTGGGACAGCGCCATGACAAAGGAGCTCTTCGCATCGCATCTGCTTTAAATTTGCCTCACTTTTAAAAGCGAGCCAGCTGGTTTCTGGTTTGGAAAGAGAAAAGAGAAAAGGCTAGGACCTGGACCTGGACCTGGACCTGGACTTGGACTGATGACCCTCTTCTTCCCCTAGCTTGCTAATCTTGCAGTATGTCCTTAGGAACTGTGTGTGTTGTGTGCTTTAGAGGAGCTATTAAATTTAAGTCTTCCACTCCAATGAGGGTTAATTAGATTGTGGAGAACGTTTGTAAAACATGTTTGTTTATGTAGGCTGTTGTGGTCTAGTTTCCTCATTGCCCTTTTGTTTGTTCATGTTGGAACAGAGCAGTTTATGTTTTAATCAAGCCCCCACAATGCAGCTCTAAAATTGAGTCAAACCCGGAAATGAAAGAAATAGCAGTTCTGCCCTCATCCACTAGGGGCTGGTGTCAGAAGCGAGCAAATCCTCATTGACTCCCATGTTAAAAATACCAATTTCACAGCAGAAATAAACATGTTTACAGCCTGGTACCAAAACATGTTTTTAGTTTAAATTATCTAGTTTACACTCATGACAACTCTGAGGGGGGTGATTTCCCCCCCTCTCTTCTGTTTAAGTGTATTAAAAGCCTAAAATTCTGTATAATTAATGACCGCCGCCTCAGACACACGCGACCACAGAGCTAGCTCCGTGGAAAGGCCTCAGTAGAGCCTCGGTCTGGCTTGGAAACTGCTCCGGCATTTTGAGTCTCTGTGTTTGTGTATTCTGTTTAGATATTTTTAGTGCAATTGTTGGACAAAATGACTTGCTGTGGCATTAATTGCACTAATAGAGCGTCCAAGGAGTCTTCACTTCATTTCTTTCGGTAAGTAAAATTATATTTATGTATTTTAGGTCACTCCCGAGCTGAGCTTAGATTTTAACATGTACTGTTTAACCATGAAATTTAAATGTAATAGGGTAAAACCCAGTGCATTTAACATAATGCTGCATTTTAGAAAATGGGTTGAAATATAACATGTTGGTGGAGCTGGGTTCCGACTATCGGCTTGTGGAGCTCTCGGGAGACCGATGTTTTCCACCCATTTCTCCCCTGGCTTCGCGGATTCTGTTTGCTGCGCGGAATGCTGGCTGTGTCTCCCTGCAGCTCCACGCATCTCTGTCTGATCGCAGCTTCTATTTGATGTGTGGGCTGCCGGCTTGTGGAGCTCTGGGATGGAAACCTTTCCACCCGGTTCTCCCCAGCGGCAGCTCTGCGCATCTCAGATCGCAGCAGCGCTTGTCTGCTGTGTGGCTGCCAGCTTGTGGAGGTCTCAGAGACCTCTGTGTTCCACCCGGTTTTACCCAGCGGTCAGCCCGGCGTATCTCTGACTCAGAAGCTCTGGTGTTGTGCACAGTTAACTCCAGTTGTAGCTAGGTTGCTACCTCCGTTAGCTTAGCTCCCACCTCCGCGTTAGCTTTGGGTTAGCCAGGGTTAGCTTCAGGTTAGCTTTTAGCTAGTTTGACCGGGTGTCGTCAGTTGATCCCAGCCTTACAGCCCCACCCTCAGCTCTTCCTCTCTTCCCTTTTGTGGAATTGTCTGGGCTTGACGGAACCTGTGACATGGTCAAAATGGCGGTGGTGGCCACCTCCCATTTGGCCTCAAAAAGGTGATATGGTATATTAATGTCGATGGTTTTAATGCTGCAGCTCTATAGTGTTTGCATCCCTTTAGCCTTCAGTAAATACCTCAAATAATCTCCCAGAAGGGTTGAATTTTAATTTTATTCATGAAGTATTCTGCTAGTGTTTGAGTGTTTAGTTGGTCTTATGTTTGGACAAATGCGTCTTAGCGAAAGCCAACAGGATGGGTGAGAGTTCCATGATAGTGTTAGCCTTAAAAGCTAGCCTGTTTTGTAGATTTGCTATTGTGGCTTTAATCAAGGTGACGATTGTGACGTGTTTCCATGTGGATGAGGTCTTACTGGAAAAACAACAATCCAGGGAAGGGTATGCTGATAGTTCTGTACACAAAAATGCAATATTTAAATGAGATGTTTTATTAAACATTTAGAAAATGACATCCTCACAAAAATTAAGAAAACTAACCAAAAATGTGCACCATAAAGAAGTAAATAAAGGAGGTGAGGGAGAGAATAAAGATGCTCACAAAGCCTGCACACTCGATGTGACCACCAGGGATCGGTAAACACTTGTTTGCAAACTGTTTTCAAAAAAGAGAAGAGGATCCCAGATGGATACAATGAAATAATAAAACACTGAAATACTTTGTGATCATTCACATCTGGGTTAGGTTGGGTTTTCAAAAGGGGGATTTTTTTTGTTTTTTGCACAAAAACATAATACATAAAAACTGTTTCAAGGCATCTAAAGCACTGTTTATGTGGGGATGCAAGGCTCAGTATTAAAAAAAAGCTTGTGTGTTTTCACAAAACACAGCTTCTGTGTGCACACGCCTTCAGTTCAGGGCCAAAATGGTCACAAAACCTCACTGTGACAAATCAGACTAATGTTTGCAGTGAAAGCTCCAGGTTATCCTTCCAGATGCAGAAGCTGAATCGTCTGCCTTTCCAAGAAAAAAAAAAGAATAAACACAAAACAAAACAAGCCACACTTGGTAGCATTCTCCCTCCAAGGAGGAGAAACTCTGCTAATGAGAGAATTCTCAAATCACAAATCTACTCATTACAACACCAAATGATGGTTTTCTGCTACAAACACAAAATAGAATAACCAGAAGGAGGAACACAAGTTAGTCTAACAGCATACTTCAGGAGAGTGGAGAACAAAGTTGCTCAGGTGAGTTTAAAGTGACGATTTTCTGTTGATTCTAAAAGTAATTTATATAATGTGTTTATTCACACAAATATTCAGAGTTCCTCTATGTATTTATGAAGAACAACTCTTCAGTTTGTACCTGTGTCTGTCTAGTCCTGGCGCCATCATAATGTTTCTGTGAACCAGATCGCCCCCTGCTGGGCTTTTCTGTATTCACACAGACAGATCACCAGTGAACAAGTGCCTGATTTCCACCTGATATCAGATTTATTATTTTATTTCTTGTCTCAGAACTTAGCAAAAAGTAAAAAACAAAAAATATATATTATTTTAGATTTTTAAAAGAGGCCTTTTATAATATATCAGTCAAATCAAAGAAAACAATAAAAAACTAATTAAAAGGCTATTTTTACATTTTGTTTCAATAAAATTGAAAGTAAAGTAAAAAGGCTTCATCGTCAAATTTAAACTGTTGATTTCATTTAATTGGCTGTGTGGAAGGAAATACAAAAGAGGAAAAATGGGAATGAAAATGGGGAATTGATGAGAATGAATCAACAAGGGAGGGAATAAGGCAGAAATAGAACATGAAACAATAACTGACTGCAAGGAAAATTAAATTTTCCACTCTACTGAAATGAAAGTTGTTTTTCTGAATTAGTATATATTTTTTATTGATCACATCTATTATTTTTTCAGCTGACAGATTTCCTGTTTCACCAGTTTTTTCTTAGGAAAAGTAAAGATTTGTCACGAACTCCTCCAGCTGACTGCATTCCATTCATTCCTGCCACCAACGTGGCGACTGACGTCATCACGCCGACACTACTTAAGGAAGTGCCGGCGTTTCATTCATTGCTCAGTCATCGTTCTCACCAGACTTTGTATCGAGTCTCCAGGCTTACCAGCCCTCAAAACCTTCCAAACTACACCTTCAGGAGATAACCACGCCGGTTATCTCCGTCTCTCCGCGTCTGGGCAACCAAACTCTCAGTCACGATTCTGATCTGCCAACGAACCTGACAGGATGACTGAGCCACGAATTGACCCAGCGGAGTTCGCGCGTCTGCGTGCCGAAGTGGCTCAACAGCGCGCAACCTTGGATCAGCATACGGCAGAAATGAACCAGCTCCGTGCCATAGCTGATCGCCAAGCCACCAAGATCGAGTCACTCACCGATCTAGTACTCCAGCTGACCACCGCTCTGCAACGTCAGACCGCAGCTGTTCCTGACAGAATGGAACCACGCCTCAGCCTTCCAGATAAGTGGGACGGAACCAGGGGGTCCCCGGAGGGCATGTTGGCGACCCTGGCCATGACTTTTGAGTGCCAGCCAGCACGCTACCCCACATCCTGCTCTCGCGTCGCCCTGCTGACCTCACTGCTGACAGGTCGAGCCGGTGAATGGGCGGCGGCTCTTTACAATCAGAAATCTCCTGCCTGCAATGACTATGAGACTTTTGTAAAGGAGATGAAAAAGACTTTTGTGCACCCCAGCAGCGAGGTCTCGGACGAGACTCGGCTGCTTCAGCTCCGCCAGGGCTCCCAGACGGCGGCTCAGTACACCTCTCGCTTCCGGACGACAGCAGCTCGGTTGAGGTGGGATGACGCCGCCCTAAAGGCCGTTTACCTGGAGGGATTGTCACCGAGAATCCGGGAGGGCATGATCGGGCACGAGGTCCCAACCTCCCTGGACCTGGCAGTGGATCTGGCTCTCCAACTGGACCACTGCATCCTGAACCGGCCGAGCACCATGTCAGCCCCCGTACACACCAGGACGTCACCCCGCCGGCCGGCTCACCAACCGACGGAGGAGCCGATGCAGCTCGGACATCTCCCCCCTGAGGAACGGGCACGGCGCTGTCAGGAGGGAAGATGCGCTTACTGTGGGGATTTGGGTCACCACCGTGGCACGTGCCCAAGACGACCGGGAAAAGGTCCCTCCGGGTCGGAGTAGGAGCTGTCCCGCCCGGAGTCTCCACTTTTCCGGCTCCACACCGAACCACTCTCCCGGTCTCCCTCCACCTGGACCAAGGCCCGACCAGACTGGAGGCACTTTTAGACACTGGGGCTGCGGAGTGTTTTATCGATCACGGACTGGCTACTCGGCTCAAGATACCCCTCACCGCCCTCGACCGACCCATTCCCGTGACCTCTGTGGACGGCCGGCCCATCATGCCGTACCCTCTCACCCACCGAACTCAGGGTCTCCACATGACTATTGACCAACACCGGGAGACCCTCCACTTCCTGGTCATCCAGGCTCCGGCTACGCCTCTCATCCTGGGTCATTCCTGGTTCTGCCGACATGAGCCTCACATCTCCTGGTCCACCAGTAAAGTCCTGGCCTGGGGCACGGGTTGCCATAACCACCGGGACTCCCCTGCACCTAAGACTGGAGCAGCCCCTCCCACAGACGTAGACCTGACGCTCATCCCTCCTCACTACCACAACCTCGCTCAGGTCTTCGCTAAAGAACCCACTACCAGGTTACCTCCTCACCGACCCTAGGACCTGGAGATCAGGCTCCAGCCCGGCACCCCCCCCCCCCCCCCCCCCCCCCCCTCGGGGTCGCCTGTTCTCCCTCTCTCCGGCGGAAACCCGGGCTATGGACATTTATATAACTGATGCCCTGCAGAAGGGATTCATCCGTCCCTCAACATCCCCCGGGGCCGCGGGGTTTTTCTTTGTTAAGAAGAAGGAGGGGGATCTCCGGCCCTGCATAGACTATCGAGGGTTAAATAAAATAACGATCCGGGACCGTCACCCTCTCCCTCTCATGGGCACCGCTCTGGACGCCATCACACAAGCCGCTGTGTTTACTAAACTGGATCTGCGCAGCGCCTATAACCTCATCCGTATTAAGGAAGGTGAGGAGTGGAAGACCGCTTTTATCACGCCCACTGGCCACTATGAATATCTGGTGATGCCTTTTGGACTCTGCAACAGCCCCGCCGTCTTCCAGCGGTTCATTACAGATGTGCTGAGAGACATGTTGGGTCGCTGGGTCTTTGTGTATCTAGATGACATCCTCATCTACTCCCGCACGGCCGAAGAGCACATCCGGCATGTTCGAGCTGTTCTGTCCCGCCTCCTGGACCATGGACTTTACTGCAAACTGGAGAAGTGTGCGTTTCACCAGGAGTCCACCTCCTTCCTGGGTTTTACCATCTCCTCCCAGGGCCTGAAGATGGACCCCCAGAAGGTTCAGGCCGTAGCTCAGTGGCCTCTACCCACGACCCTGAAGCAGCTGCAAAGCTTCCTGGGTTTCTCGAACTTTTACCGGAGGTTTATATGCAACTTCAGTTCCCTCGCAGCGCCTCTGACCTCACTCACCAAAACCACCAATCAGCCTCGCCCTTTTCGCCTTACTCCAGAGGCTGTCCGGGCTTTCCATGAGCTGGTCGGACGTTTCACTAAGGAACCCATCCTCCTCCACCCGGACCAGACCCGGCCCTTCGTCGTGGAGGTGGACGCCTCGGATGTGGGAGCGGGGGCCGTTCTCTCGCAACGGGGTCCAGACTCTAAGCTCCACCCATGTGCCTACTTCTCCCGGAAGTTTTCCCCCACACAGCAGAACTACGGGGTCGGCGACAGAGAGCTGCTGGCAATAAAGTGGGCGCTGGAGGAATGGAGGCAGTGGCTCCTGGGGACCACCGATCCCTTTCTGATCTGGACCGACCACCAGAATCTCATTCATCTACAGACTGCCCGCCAACTCAACCCTCGTCAGGCTCGGTGGGCCCTCTTTTTCGAGCCGTACCACTTCCATATCGCCTACCGGCCCGGCTCCAAGAACCTCAAGGCGGACGCTCTCTCTCGGCGTTTCGCACCAGATGCCGCCCCCCCGGAGCCTCGGACCATTCTACCGACTCAACGCTTCCTGGCCTCCCTCCAATGGCCGTTGGAGCAGTCCATACAGGCGGCACTTCCTGGCGATCCAGCGCCGCCGGAGACCCCATCAAACCGTCTCTACGTTCCCGCCTCCTGCCGGCAAGAGGCGCTCACGTGGGGGCATTGTTCGCGGCTCGCAGGACATCAAGGACAAGCCCGTACCCTCCAGTTCCTCCGTCGGGCTCTCTGGTGGCCGTCCATGAGGAGGGACGTCCGCGAGTTCACAGCTGCATGTGATGTGTGTGCTCGCTCCAAGTCCTCCAACCGACCCGGCGCTGGAGAGTTGCAGCCTCTCCCTGTGCCCAAGCGGCCGTGGTCACACATCGGGCTGGACTTTGTCACGCGACTGCCGGCGGTCGACCACCTGGACACTATATTGACTATCACGGACCGTTTCTCCAAGGCCGTGCACTTAGTGGCCCTGGCCGGCCTCCCCACTGCCAAGAGGACGGCCGAACTGCTCCTGGAACAGGTGGTGCGGCTCCATGGTTTCCCTCAGGACATGGTTTCCGACCGAGGACCCCAGTTCGTCTCACGCTTCTGGAAGGCGTTCTGTCGCCTGGTCGGTGCTTCCACCAGTCTGTCCTCTGGGTACCATCCGCAGACAAACGGTCAGACAGAGAGAGCTAACCAGCAGCTTGGACGCTACCTGCGCTGCTTCGCTTCGTCCCAGCCGACCACCTGGCCCCGCTTTCTCCTGTGGGCGGAGCTGTCACACAACCTCCAGACCTCCTCTGCCACGAGTCTGTCTCCCTTCGAGACCTGTTACGGGTACCAGCCTCCTCTGTTTGACCATCAGGTGCCCGAGGTGGAGGTCTCTGCTGCCCAGACGCTGGTCCGCCGCTGTCGGCTCGCCTGGATCCGGGCCCGTGCGGCCATCACCCGGGCCAACACGGAGTATGCCCGTCAGCATCGCCGCCGCCACCGGCCTGGTCCCGTCTTCCGGTCTGGCGACCAGGTGTGGCTCTCCTCCGCTAACCTGAGGATGCCGGCGGGCTCCCGGAAGCTAACTCCTCGCTTCCTGGGTCCGTTCCCTGTCCTCAAGGTCATTAATCCAGTCACCTGCCGTCTGCGCCTCCCGGCTACTCTCCGGATCCACCCGGTCTTTCACGTCTCCCAGCTTAAGCCGGTGATCTCCTCCCCTCTCCACCCTCCGCCGGTCCGGGTGCCTCCGCCCCGCGGGGTTGAGGCGGATCGTACCTACACGGTCCGCAGGATTCTGGACGCTCGCCGCCGGGGACGAGGTTGGCAGTATCTCGTGGACTGGGAGGGGTACGGGCCTGAGGAACGCTCTTGGGAGCCCACGAGCTCGTTTGTCGACCCTACCCTGCTAACTGACTTCTGGGCCCGCCGTCCTGGGACTTCGGGTGCCGTCCCTAGAGGGGGGGGGGTCCTGTCACGAACTCCTCCAGCTGACTGCATTCCATTCATTCCTGCCACCAACGTGGCGACTGACGTCATCACGCCGACACTACTTAAGGAAGTGCCGGCGTTTCATTCATTGCTCAGTCATCGTTCTCACCAGACTTTGTATCGAGTCTCCAGGCTTACCAGCCCTCAAAACCTTCCAAACTACACCTTCAGGAGATAACCACGCCGGTTATCTCCGTCTCTCCGCGTCTGGACAACCGAACTCTCAGTCACGATTCTGATCTGCCAACGAACCTGACAAGATTAAAGCAGAATTTGAAGCTTCAAATTTAAATGCAACCCTAAAATTAATTCTGTCACATGTTTTTGGAATTTGAAGCTTTTTTTTTGCAATAAGTAAAGATTGTGTATTAAATGAGTTCACTAATTGTGCTGACAAGTAAAAAAGAATTACACCTTTATAGATTTGAGACAAGAAGTTGGCAGCAGTGGTAAACTTGTGATGTATTTACATTTCCCTGAGTGAGAAGAACTTTTTATGACTATATAAACATTGTTTATTAGTTTTTACTTACACAGTGGTACTCTAATTTGCTGTGATGTTTAGGAGCACAGTTGACTCTTTTAATGAGACAGAAATTTAAAGAGAACTATTTAAGAGGCTAGAAGTTGCAACTTGCCAAAAAGAAGTCCACCAACATCCTTTAAAATAAAACTTTCATTTAACATTTGAGGAACAGAAAATGGCGACTGTTGACATCACTTCTTCTCACTTCCTCGCTCTAAGCAGCAAAAAGCAGAACAAAAGGAAAACTATTTTTATTTTCAATGCAAGTAAAATCACTAGCAAATAGATTATAAACCATTCCTTAAAATGATTACAGATGATTGAAAAGTGGTTTTACTCAACATGATCACTGCAGATTGGAAAAAAGAACATTTCCTTTAAATTGTTGTTGTTGTTCAAGCAATTATCCTACCAGATGGATGCAAAACTTTCAAAAATCCACATACAGAAGAGAAAACTACAGCAAAATATAATTCATCAGTGTAGTAAAACAATAATATTAAGTTCCGGTCAGCAGGTCTGTGTTCTCAGCAACAGCGTCTCCTGTCTGCAGAGCTCTCTGGACGTTCTGCCAGAAAACTCCTGGGTGTGCAGCCTGAGGCCAGCTGAGGTAGGTGCGTTTCTTCACCAGCTTCCTCATACGGTAATGTGGAGACAGATGATGAGGAGGGATCTCCTCCAAGAACAGCAGGATCAGCACGTCCTTTTTCTCGTCAAACAGACGAAAGCTAAAACAAAAAGGATGTAGAAGAAACAGAATTTAGACACCATCATTAACAAAATCCATTTGAATTCTGTTTCTTTTCTGCTTGATCAAGAATATTTTCATGTTTATGTTTATTTATTTAGCAGACACTTTTATCCAAAGCGACTTACAATTTATAACCTATAGGGCATGTTGTGATCTGTGGGGGAAGCCGGAGTACCCGGAAGAAACCCACGCATGCATGGGGAGAACACGCAACTCCACGCAGAAAGGCCGCAGGCGAGTATCGAACCTGCGACCTTCGTGCTGCG
This sequence comes from Nothobranchius furzeri, assembly GCF_043380555.1. NCBI lineage: Eukaryota > Metazoa > Chordata > Actinopteri > Cyprinodontiformes > Nothobranchiidae > Nothobranchius > Nothobranchius furzeri. The sequence continues at coordinate 10,055,092 of NC_091759.1, forward strand.
AGGCAACAGTGCTAACCACTGCCCCACCATGCACCATCCTATTCTACAGCTCTTTTGAGTCAATCTACCATTTAAGAGTACTAATGTCTTTCTGTCAATTTGTACTACACAACACTGTTGACCAGTTATTTGAATTTTGGATATTTTATCCATTCTACTCTTTATATCCGCAGGAATTCCACACAGCTGGTCCTAACTGAGCACTTCGCTCTCAGACAGCAGCTTTACTGGTGGTTTCCAGAATAACAAAAAATAGGATGGGAGGGAGATCTTTTAGCTATCAGGCTCCTCTCCTGTGGAACCAGCTCCCAGCTTTAGTCCGTGAGGCAGACACCTTGTCTACTTTTAAGACTAGGCTTAAAACATTTTTATTTGATAGGGCCTATGGTTAAAATCTGATGTTAGCCTAGATCTGGACAAGTGGGGGAGTAGAGGGAGGTGGAGAATACAGTCAGTAAAGACAGCTCTCCCTTGCCCTGACTCCAACATGCCTCCATCTAAAAGGCTTGGTTATCCAGAGTTATGTTTGTAGTTATGCTGCTATAGGCTTAGGCTGCTGGAGGGCACACTGACCATTTTCCACACTCGACTACTTTTTTCTACAATCTGCTCTTTAACTGTATTATTTCCTGCAATTTCAGTTGTTAACTTTATTTTTTCCTCTGTGTTTTTCTCCCCAGAAGAAGCTACAATGATGTTCTGCTGAGCTGTGGTGGCCTCATGGATGGGGCCATCGACTTAAACACTGTTGCTAACCATTTAAACAATCTCCCTCTCCTGATAATAACATTTTACTTTCTTTGACATTGAATGTGCTACTACTAGTTTACCCGTTTAATTATAGATTCACTAGGATAAATACAATGAAGTTTATCTCACCAAATATATTTACTAAGAAATCACAATGTAACCATAGAAACATTACTTGGTATATTGCGTGTGTGTGTGTGTGTGTGTGTGTGTGTGTGTGTGTGTGTGTGTGTGTGTGTGTGTGTGTGTGCCATCTTCTCGATCCCCAGTGAGTCGTGATGGATGGCTGCTTATACTGAGCCAGGATCCTCTAGAGGTTTCTTCCTGTTAAAAGGGAGTTTTTCTCTCCACTGTCGCTAAATGCTTGCTTATTTTGAGGATTGCTGTATAGTCACTGACACTAGTCAGTAACTTGATGAAATTTGCTGGGTTCCTTATATAGGAAACTTTTTTCTGATTGGCTTAATGAACTGACCTGTTTTGGAATGTTTACTGTGGGACGTGCCTTGAGACGACTCTTGTCGTGATTTGGCGCTATATAAATAAACTTGAACTTGAACTAGGTCCTGTCTAATGACGAGTTACACCAAAGTGTAGGAAAAAGCTTGTTGTCTTGTAAAACAGTCAGAGAGCCTTGTCTTTCAACTCAGCCTCCTTCACCAACACAGATTAGTGCAGCATGTTTGTTTTTTGCAAGCAAGCCCGTAAAATCTACTTCCCTTTGTTGACCAAAGGCTCATTCTCAATATAGAGTTGGTTTCTGGTTGAGGACCACAGGAGAAATGCCAACGTTCAGGTAATAAAACCATGAGTTATGCCTAACCAGGACATGTTGGTATTTCTTCACCTTCTGTACAGCACACTTATTTTTCCAACTGAAATGAATTTCCTTATCCCTAAAGCCAGTTTCAACACTAGAAGATAGGAACGTCAAAGCATCTGCCTCCATCTGTTGTTTGCAAAATTTCACTTTAAAGATTAATTTCATTTCTTTTTTTAGTACATTTGCAGTGGTCTCTGGTAACAACGAATGCCCTAGGAGTCATTTTCTTCAAACAAACAATTATTTGACAAAATTTACGTTCATTGCTGTCCACATTTAATCTTCAAACATTCAGAGCAGGAATAAACATCACTAATCATCCTAAAATAAACTTAATTTGAAAATATATTTTTCAGAAAAGGCACTTGAGCCCTTGCGCCGGCTTCTTCTCAAAATTCCCACGCAACAAGTTAATACCCTTTTTTGAAGTCTGCATCGATGCAGACTTGGGCGAAATGAGGATCAAGGGTGCAAAGGGTCAACTTCCGCACTCTTAAAGTAGCTTTCCAGAGTTTTCTACTTTCAGAAATTCTGTATGATTTTTCAGAAATCTGTAAAAGTGATGATCTTATCATGTACTGTGATATAGTGTAAGCAACACTTTTTTTTTTTTTTGCTAAGCACGCCCCCTGCCCCGCAGAGCTCCGTGCAATAGGAAACTGAGCGCGGAACAGAACTAACCAATAGTGTTAGACTACCGCTTAGATGCTTAAAAGTTAAGGAATACCTCGGCTGATGCAGAGTTTATGAACTTTTCATGAACAAGAAAGTCTTTAAAATATAAATATATGAAAACACAACATGATACGAGAATAATACTTGCAAAACAACATGTTTTAGCTCTGTTTGTCAGCTGCAGAAGCACATTTATAAACAAGAAACGTGAAGTCGCCATCTTAAAAAACAGAGCAACAGACTTTTTGTGTGATATGCTTGTCAGCCACTAGATGGTGCCATTGGACAAGAGAAATACTCCAAAAAGACCCTTTTGCCATTTGCTTTCCATCAGTGGCTAATGCAGGAAATAGGGGTAAGAGACTATTTTCACTTTCAGCCTGCGTGTGAAACTCAGAGAGACCGATCTTAAAAAAAAAAAAGTAAAAATGGTTTCTCATTAAACTTCGTCTTTTAAGTTTGTTTTATGTGAAATTGTACAGTAAAAGACAACGCCCCCACCTGGCCATCTGGATCTCTCTGGAGCACCATTCACTCTGCAGGTAGTGGCGGCTGATCACACAGATGGTCTTCCTGCTGCCATAAATGGCATCAGTGATGTTCTCTATGATGGGTTTACCTGCAGAAACAGTGGGTCAAGCAATTCTAGTTCTAGTGTTTAGACTAAACCATCCTTGTGTAATTCTAGAAACGTTATCGAAGACTGGAAAGTCAGGTGAGAATATTTGCCCCATTTCCGAGTCTGACCCAAAAAATTTTTTCTATTTAGTTTTCTTAAGTTTGAAAAAAAAAAGACAACACCCCCCCCCCCCCAACAAACATGTAACTTCATGTTTAATCACATTCATATTTTGGTAAACAATTCATTGAGCGTTTACCTGGTTGGAAGTCTCTGTGGTGCAGACAAAGTCTCCAGCCTTGCTCTCCCTCCAGCACTGGAAGCATCTCTCTGTAAACCCAGTCCTCATCGTGGACGTTGTAGGACACGAAGGCATCAAACTGATGAGGATCTTGTTTCTTCCCCTTCCTGCTGTCGTAGAGAAAGGCCAGGAAGAGGTGGAATGTGTAGACCAGCTGCCACTTCAGGAAGTGGTAGATGAAGGATGTGAGGAGAGTCAGAACAACCAGACAAGTGCTGGAGATGAAGAAGAAGAAGCGGCCATCATCCATACAGGGCTGGATGTCAAAGTCCAGTAAAAAGGTTCCTTGTTTTTCCACAGGAAAGGAACATTTGTACTGGTGAGCGTTTACCACCTGGGTTTGTTTGTTGTTCTTTACCCACTGGATGAAACCAGAGTTTGAGCATCCACAGGTGAACTTGTTGTTGCTCAGGTCCAAGTACGTTAGAGAGGGCAGAGACTTTAGGACTGAATCATCAATCACATTGATCTCATTGTCAGTCACTTTCAGATATCTGAGAGCATAAAGCTCGGCCTGCACCAGAAACTCCAAAGACGTTATATTATTCTCAGTAAAATCAAGACTCTGCAGGTTTGGGACTGATAGGAAGAACTTTGAATTCAAATCAGACAAATCCGTCTTAGCTAGTGTCAGACTCTTGAGCTGGGAGTTAAACTGAAATGTTCCCACGTGTGAAGCGTGAACATGGACACCTCTAAAAGTGTCCAAATTTTCCATGGCCCTTAGCAGAAAGGTCAAAGGTCGAAAAGATGAAGCCTTTGCTTTATACGTGTTGAAACCTTGGTCAGCATTGTTGCAGATCACCGTGAATCTTTTCATTGACTTTAAATGAATGAAGTCATCTTGACTGGTTGTATGAAGAATTTCCAAATTGTTATCATAATTGCATAATTTGAATTGTATATCAAGAGATTCCAGGTTGTTTAGTTCAGAAGATGAGTTACATTTTTCTCTCCCAAAAAAACTCGTTTCCACATCAAGTTGTTTCAGGGCGTCCTGAAAATCACAGATTCGTACGACTGTTAACACAGTATGGCTCAGGTCCAAGACCTCCAGCTTCTGCAGGGAAGTCGTGAAGGTGTTTCCAAATGCCTGCAGCAAATTGTTACTCACGTCTAAAATCTTTAGATTGGTAAGGCTTTCAAAGACACACTTCTCCAGGTTGTCTATGTTGTTGTAGTTCAAGTAAAGCTCTGCAAGATGATTTGTTTGCTCAAAATCCTCACAAGTCAGCTTAGATATAAGATTTCCATTTAGGTTCAACACCTCGAGGCCTTCTAGGCTCCTCACATCATATGGAATGTTGGTGAGTGAGTTCAGGCTTACATTTAAGGAACGCAGATGCTTCATTGATTGAAATGTGCCCTTTGGCAGCTCAGTTATGGTATTTAATGTCAGGTCAATCTCTGTGACCTGTGAGCAAGGTTCAATTGACAAAGAGGTGAGGTCACTGTAGAACAGATCCAGCTTCCTCAGTGTTTGTATTTGGCAGATTGTGGTTAAGAGTCCCTTTTCAAAGTCCAAGTATGCTAGTCTTAGATGACTCAGAGACTCAAAACTCTGGAGGATGTTTTGGAAATCTTCAAAGGAAAGCCCTGGATGAGTAAGATACAGATGTGTTATGTTCCTCAGTAAGGCTTTGTCTGGTATATCCCACTGAAGTTCAGAATATTGTTGTCCACACCCAGAAAAGTCTAATTTCTGGAGATAGGGAAAGATTGGTGTTGCGATGCTGAATGTTTCCAGCTGAAAACTAGAAATGCCCAGCACTTTGAGACTAGAAGAGAGATTCAGTGGCAGGTCGTTGGTCTCAAAGGAAGAAAACTGGTTACACGTAAGGCGGAGTGTCCGTATCTGTGGTAGCAGTAGGATGGGCTCAATGTCAGCAACCTCTTTGAGCCCATTTTCATTCAAATCCAGAGTTTGTAAGCTGACCAGAGGTTGGAGGGCCGAGGAATGAATGAACGTGATGCTGTTTTCACTGAGATCCAGTTCAATCAGGTTGGACAGACCCTGGAACATGTTGCTAGTCAGGTTGGTGAGTTTGTTACTACTTATGTCAAGTGTTTTCAATGAAACCAAGTCAGTGAAAGATCCGTCTTCCACGCTTGCAATTTCATTTGATGTCAAATTCAAGAGGCTCAGCTTTGACATGTCACAAAAATCGTCTTTGATTATCTTCTTGAGCACATTTTCTCCAAGTTGTACCATCACAGTGTGTTTGGGGAGATCGTCAGGGATGGTCACGAGTTTCCTTCTTGCACAGTCCAGAGCAACCTCAGCAGAGGGATTCTCCTGATAGATTATGGAGCAGTTTTTTAATGAATAAGCCAGTGACAAATGAATAAGACACAGCAAACAGAGAAGTCCCACAACAGAGTGTAAAGATGAAGTTTCCTTGGTGGCCATGTTTACTGAGTTGCAGTAAAATTTTCAGTGCTGGTTCTGCCCGATCATCTGTAGAGAACACAAACAAAAGTGTTTTAAATGTTATTATGTGCTACTTCACCTGTTAAAAAGCAGTTCCCTATATTTAGAGATGCACTTTGCTTTGATCTAGAGACCAAAAAGTCAGGGAAATTTTTAACCTAACTTGTGTACAACGCACTCGAACCCTACTGCGCACTTTCTCCAAGTGCACTTTGCTGAAGACCGCAGGACGCAGTGCGAATATTGAGATTGGGTCTATGTCAAGCACAAAAAACAGTTTTCACCTTCTTGAACCAAAAACTCACCTTCTGCTTTAACAAGCTGACTGACTCTTGCTAGTGTTTTCTTGCTGTATCATCGTCGTCGTCTTCCTCCGCTTATCCGGGTCCGGGTCGCGGGGGCAGCATCCCAACTAGGGAGCTCCAGACCGTCCTCTCCCCGGCCTTCTCCACCAGCTCCTCCGGCAGGACTCCAAGGCGTTCCCAGACCAGATTGAAGATGTAACCTCTCCAACGTGTCCTGGGTCGACCCGGGGGCCTCCTGCCGGCAGGACATGCCCGAAACACCTCCCCAGGGAGGCATCCAGGAGGCATCTTGACCAGATGCCCAAACCACCTCAACTGGCTCCTTTTGATCCAGAGGAGCAACGGTTCTACTCCGAGTCCCTCCCGAATGTCCGAGCTCCTCACCCTATCTCTAAGGCTGAGCCCAGCCATCCTACGGAGGAAACTCATTTCGGCCGCTTGTATCTGCGATCTCGTTCTTTCGGTCATTACCCAAAGCTCATGACCATAGGTGAGGATTGGGACGTAGATCGACCGGTAAATCGAGAGCCTGGCTTTCTGGCTCAGCTCCTTCTTCACCATGACAGATTGGCTCAGCGTCCGCATCACTGCAGACGCTGAACCAATCCGTCTGTCGATCTCCCGATCCCTCCTACCCTCACTCGTGAACAAGACCCCAAGATACTTGAACTCCTCCACATGAGGTAGGACCTCTCCCCCGACCCGGAGTTGGCAAGCCACCCATTTCTGGTCGAGAACCATGGTCTCAGATTTGGAGCTGCTGATCCTCATGCCAGCCGCTTCACACTCGGCCGCGAACCTACCCAGCAAGAGCTGAAGGTCAGAGCTGGATGAAGCTAGGAGGACCACATCATCCGCAAAAAGCAGAGACGAGATTCTCCTGCCACCAAACTCGACAAACTCCACACCACGGCATAAAGGTTATGAACAGAACCGGTGACAAAGGGCATCCCTGGCGGAGTCCAACCCTCACTGGGAACAGGTCCAACTTACAACCGGCTATGTGGACCAAACTCACGCTCCTGTGGTAAAGGGACTGAATGGCCCTGAACAGAAAGCCACCCACCCCATACTCCTGGAGCGTCCCACATTGCTCCTCCTGAATCTGAGGTTAAAAATCAGATGGACCTTCCTCTCCAGAACCCCTGAATAGACCTTTCCAGGGAGGCTGAGGAGTGTGATCCCCCTATAGTTGGAACACACCCTCAGGTCACCCTTCTTAAAGATGGGGACCACCACCCCGGTCTGCCACTCCATAGGAACTGCAATGACCATGCAATGTTGCAGAGACGTGTCAACCATGACATCCCTACAACATCCATAGCCTTGTGATACCCAGGACGAACCTCATCTGCCCCCGGGGCTGCGCCGCTGTGTAGTTGACTACCTCAGCAACTTCTGCCCCCGAGATTGGACAGTCCATCCCCAGATCTCCCGGCTCTGGTTCCTCCTCGGAATGCGCATAGGTGGGATTGAGGAGCTCCTCAAAGTATTCCTTCCACCGTCCGACTATAGCCCCAGTTGACGTCGGCAGCTCCCCATCCCCACTGTAAACAGTGCGAGTGAGTTGCTGCCTTCCTCTCCTAAGCCAGACAGTTTGCCAGAACCTCTTTGGAGCCAATCGATAGTCTTTCTCCATGGCCTCACCAAGCTCCTCCCACGCCCGAGATTTTGCCTCAGCAACTGCCACTGCTGCACCCCGCTTGGCTATCCGGTAACTGTCTGCTGTCTCCGGAGACCCACAGACTAGCCACGCCCTGTAGGCCTCCTTCTTCAGCCTGACAGCACCCTGAACCTCTGGTGTCCACCAGCGGGTACGGGGGTTGCCACCACGACTGACACCGGCCACCTTGCGACCACAGCTAGCAACAGCCGCCTCAACAATCGCAGAGTGGAACAAGGCCCACTCAGAGTTAATGTCCCCCACTGCTCTCGGGACGCGGTCAAAGCTCTGCCGGAGGTGGGAGTTGAAGACCGTCTTGACAGGTTCTTCTGCCAGGCGTTCCCAGCAGACCCTCACTATGCGTTTGGGTCTGCCAGGTCTACGCGGCATCTTCCCCTGCCATCTGTTCCAACTCACCACCAGGTGGTGATCAGTTGACAGCTCTGCTCCTCTCTTCACTCGGGTGTCCAAAACATGCGGCCGCAGGTCAAATGATACTACTACAAAGTCTATCATCGACCTGCGACCTAGGCTGCCCTGGTACCAAGTGTACCGATGGGCATCCTTATGTTCGAACTTGGTGTTTGTTATGGCCAAACTGCGGCTTGCACAGAAGTCCAATAACGAAACACCACTTGAGTTCAGATCAGGCGGGCCGTTCCTCCCAACCACACACCTCCAGGTCAAGCTGTCATTGCCCACGTAGCATTGAAGTCCCCCAGCAGGACAATGGAGTCCCCTGATGGAGCACTATCTAGCACTCGTCCCAGGGACTCCAAAAAGGGTGGGTACTCTGAACTGATATTTGGCCCATAAGCACAAACATCAGTCAGGACCCGTTCCCCGACCCAATGGCGCAGGGAAGCTACCCTCTTGTCCCCAGGGATAAACCTCAACACACAGGCAGAGAGTCTTGGGGCTAACAAAAAGCCAACTCCAGCCCTCCGCCTCTCACCCGGAGCAACTCCAGCAAAGGAGAGTGTCCAACCCCTCTCAAGGACTTGGGTTCCAGAGCCAATGCTATATGTCGAGGTGAGTCCGACTGCTCAACCTCTGCCACAAGCTCCTGCTCCTTCCCCGCCAGCGAGGTGATGTTCCATGTCCCAAAAAACAGTTTCCTCGTCCGGGGATCGGACCGCCAAGGCTCCCGCCTCAGTCTGCCACCTGATCCACTTTGCACCGGACCCTTCATGTTCGTCCTGAGGGTGGTGGTTTTGCAAGTTCCCATATGCCAAAGACAGTGGCAAGAAACAGGGTCAAAAGGTGGGCCACAGAGATAAGATTGGACCCACACTGAAACACAATGAACTTGCTTATGCGAGTAAAATCAGCCAGAAGACAGGGGCCCAGCTGCACAACAAGCATCCAAGCTGGGACAAAAGAAGATCAACTGAAGATAAAGCATCTCAGAAGTGGACAAACCCGTCATGAAGAATCCTGGACTTCGGGAGAAGTTGAAGATCAGTTGCAAAAATGACACCAAATGTCTTGTGTTGAGCTAAAAAGTATGAAACTGACAAATGACCCCATTGTCCTGCTGTCATGTGATAATGATATATGTGTAACTGGAAAACTTTTACTTTGTCTAGGCTGTCCCAAGAAGAGTATAAAAAGAGCAGCTACTGTAGAAGCAGAGCTGGGAGATTTTGGGGCAGTCGACAGTGAGAGACAGAGCAGATTTGGGATAGAAGAGGTCAGTTTTTGGGGAGAGAAGGAGAGAGTCATACCTAGAGTTAGAGAGTGACAGGTTAGTGTTGACACAAGTCAACCATTTATTCTTATGAAGATTTTAGCATTAACACCCTCCACAGGGGATAGTTTAGTTTTATATTTACTCATTTTTTGTATTTTGCAATTTGAGACAGTGTGTGTGTGTGTGTGTTAGAGGTTGTTAACCTGAAGCTGAAGAAGACTTAGAGTTGGTGCAAGCCAACTGATTATTCTTAGTTAATTATTAGGATTAGCATTTCTCCTTGGGGGAAGTGATCAGTCTTATATCTACCTATTTTTTTGTATTTTTTGATCTTGTAATAAACTTTTTGGAAAAAGAATCCACATCCCTGATTCTTAAAGGTCCTCTTTAAAGGTTTGAGTTGGGGCCCCGACCTGAAACAATAAGGAGAAGTAAGCATATTTAATTACAGGTTCCTGAATTATCAGGATTTGCTTTACAGTTTGTGACAGATTAAGAAAAAGAAACCTTAGGTGAAAAAGCTAGTCTTTTCCTCTCCCGTGAGTAACGAGATGTCCTAAGGATGATAAGCCAAAACATTAGTAAGTTAAAAATAGGCTCTGTTTGCAAGTGTGAAAAAGTCTCTGCCAGCGTGGGAAGGTTGGATTAATTAGATTAATTAATAATTCAATGTTAGTCTGATAAACTAACAAGAATCATTTTCTAGTTACCACCGACCACTAAAGCTGATAGAGGCGCAAATTAATCCTAATATATCCCAAAGAACTGTCAGCAACGGATGGCCACCTGCTAAACTTTGCCCTAGTATTTAGAACCACTAAATAACGAGAGAAACTAAAAAGAAAGTGTGCTGTCACAAAAGAACTAAGTACGGCATTTCATTTCACCTTAAAATAGGAAACTGATTCTAATTAGGGAGTCCAAACCAGGGTCTAATACAATAAAACTCACCGACGCCCCACGAACCCTGAGAAAGCAGAGCAGTCTTAGGTTCTAACGGAACCAGGTTTTAAAGGAACCGACAAATGGGACACGCTCGCGACAGTGGGTCCACAGTTGGATGAGCCCATGTTCAGGCTGGGCCCGGCCGGGCCCCATGGGCGAAAGCCCAGCCACCAGGCGCTCGCTTACGGGCCCCAACCCCAGGCCTGGCTCCAGGGTGGGACCCCGGTAACCCTCTGGGAATTTACTTCCATGAAAGATCCTGTGAACCATTCTTTGTCTCACCCTTCATCTAAGGCCAATTTGTCATGGGAGACCCTACCAGGGGCACATAGTGCCCCAGACAACATAGCTCCTAGGATCATTAGGGCACTCAAACTCCTCCACCACGATAAGGTGACTGTTCAAGAAGGAGTTCTTGCTGTATCATGATGCTATAATGTTAAACTGCTAATGAGTGATTTGTGGGTGATTTGGGATTTAATGGTGACTTGTGTGTGCTGCAAGCAGGAAAACATTATTGAGTGGTAATATCTTAGACATCCGTTCTTAGTTTTAGACATACTTAATTTTTTGTACAATTTGCAACTCTTCATTTTTTATTCTTTTTGGCTGCTGTCAATATGATTGCTGCTGTGACATCAAAATCTCCCCGCTGAGGGACAATAAAGGAATTTTGTATTCTATTCTATTCTTGAAATTATGTGGTAGAACTTCAGCTCTGACAAATTCAAATCTTCATAAAGATGCAGAAAGCGTATGCATAAAAAAATTAGACTTGGCTTTTTTCATTGGAGAAAAAAATTACATTTTTACTAAATCAAACTCCTTGACTTTGAATTTATTCGAAAAGTTAGAACAAAACATTTTGTACTCACCACTGATGATCAGATCTATCTGATCTGATGCATCTATCTGTCAACTCAACTGTTGTTTCAGTTCCCCAAAATTTCTCTCTAATAGGGAAGCTAGAAATGAGTTGTGTGCGTTTTGCAACACGCCACAATAGCAGCAAGTTCTTTTAGGTGAGCAACTCCAGACCTTCTAACTGAAACACTGATCTTCGCGTTTTAAAACTTCAATTAACATGTCAATTGGAGGTCATATGCATGCATCCTATTTATACCACGTCTTCTATTACTGTCACCACCACCCTCTCCCATGCACGACTGCAAACCCTTCAGTGATACAAAAGATGGCAGCACACTGTTATTAGCTGGGAAATTCAACCAGTCAGCCTGAAGAAAGGAAGTTGAGAGCTGAGATGTGGACTCTTGCCTTCAACTACAAAACAGAGCTTATTTGGGATGTGGAGAGAGGAAAAAATTTCATGTTCAAATCATGTTTAATTTGTACAGCTCTACAGGGTATAAAGTCTTCAGAGTCTTCTTTTTTCTAAAAGTCAGGGGGGGAGCAATGCTGATGTTTTTATTTTAGTTTAGTTGTGCCCCAGCGTCCATCACCTGCAGAATCTATAGTTGTGAGGACAGGAAGGTCATTCAGAGTGTCATTGACCCAGCACTGAGGATCACCAGCTCACAGCTTACTCTTTTGGTTAAATATTCAGAACCCGCTGCGGCCACAAAACCAAAAATCACATACATGAACCGACCCACCCTGAACACAATCCTCTTTCACTTCAGCTGCAAATGTTTCTGAAAATCTTTATGCAAAGACACACTACCAGCTCGTATATTGGTTTCCTGTTGTAAAAGAGAACATTTTTTTTCTTATGTAAGCTTCGGTAGTAATCTTAGGTGATCCAGGAGGCACTCAAATACAAGATCATACAGGCAAACGATGGCTACAGTTAAGAAATTGGAGGAACAGCTGGGGGAGAACAATTCTCAAGGTCCATGGAGAGGACTCCGCAATATCACTGTGGGAGATGAGGTTCCAGTGGGACAGTCAAGGGAGATCAGGACCAATGGACCAATGAGCTTAATTTGTTCTTCAAAAAGTTGGACTCCATCCCCTTCACATCTACAACAGTTACCACCACCACCACCCCACACGCACCCAGTGAATCACCCCCTATCCCTTAAACTCACACAACTCCCACACCTCAAGTTTCAATAATGCACTGTGAGAGTCATGTTTTTGACTCCTCGAGTACTTTCAACATCATCCAGCCTGCTTTACTGCAGCAGAAGATGAGGGGTGCAGGAGTGGACAGACATCTGACTGCATGGACCATCAACTACCTCACCAAGAGGCCACAGTACGTGACGCTGCATGACTGCATGTCTGAGGTGGTTGCACGCAGTACTGGAGCTCCACAGGGTATGGTGCTCTCACCCTTTCTCTTCACCTCAGACTTCACCTACAACACCAACAGCTGTCACCTCCAGATGTTCTCAGATGACTCGGCCATTGTCGGCTGTGTGTCTGCGGGGAATGACCTGGAACTACTTTGTGGACTGGTGTAAGCGTAACCACCTTCACTTAAACACCAGTAAACTAAAACGTAAGTAAAAAACAAATTCTCCTTTTCGTTAACATTTTTCTTAAAAACACGACAAACCTTTCTAAAAAGAGTAAAACAAAGTTTAGAAAACTTGGGAGTTTTTTTTAAATTCTTTAAATTATTATCAGTAGAACAACTTTTCACTCATCAACACTATCTGGACTTAAAGGCAAGCAAATACTGACAAATGATGTGACATAAAAACAAGTGCACTCAGAGCCACAGGACAGTATTTAATAGTACAATTGGAAGACATGAACAAATGCAACTAAATTGAAAGACAAGAATTATGTACATAATTGACCACCTGGTGGCACTGTGCTTGTAGAAACACAATCCAAACCAGTGTTTGGATGATGATTAAATACATTATACCTGACATATTTACATGAGCCAGCTGTGTCTCTTCTCTCAGTGTTCCATTGCTCCGGTCAGCAGGTCTGTGTTCTCAGTGAGAGTGTCTCCTGTCTGCAGAGCTCTCTTGACCTTCTGCCAGAACCCTCCTGGGTGTTGTGCCGCCTGAGGCCAGCTGAGATAGGTGCGTTTCTTCATCAGCTTCCTCATGCGGTAGTGTGGAGACAGATGATGCGAAGGGATCACCTCCAGGAACAGCAGGATCAACACATCCTTCTGCTCATCAAACAGGCGGAAGCTGAACAAAGGAAGAAGGAGGAGAAATAGTACTTTTAAATTCCATCCATGCATCCATTTTCTTCCGCTTAGCCAGAGGCGGGTCGCGGGGGCAGTAGCCTAAGTCGAGAGGCCCAGACTTCCCTCTCCCCAGCCACTTGGGCCAGTACTTTTAAATTCCATCCATCCAGAGCTAAGCCCAACCAGCCATTCCTCCCCATCCCCACATATTTCTCTCCTCCTGCTCCCTCATATCATCACACAAACATGCACATATGACCTTGGGGGGTGGACAAATCAGGGAGTGCAGTTATGGACCCCATTTCCCCATTCCTGTGGCAACCTGCCCCCCCAATTTTATTTGCACCTTAAACACTTTCATCAATGACATTCCACACAAACACACACTTAGGGCCTTGGCAGTGAGCACATCCAACGGCATTTGGCAGGGGGATTTCTCAGCCTCATCCCAAGTGCCGGTGCTCACTTCCAATTTTAAACTGCACGTAGACACCGAGGGCTGTGGGTGCAAGTGGGGTGGTGAGGTGTCATCAGCTGGCATAGGCCAGACGATGCCCGCACTGCTCGCTCACCACAGCCATGGAATACACCTCATGATCTCACAACACTATATTGGAGCAGGCGGAGGGAGACTAGGGGTCTTAGCCACCTCTGTTGTTGCTTGGCTTCCTGGGGCTGGAGGCTAGGAGGGAGATCCCGCCGTCCAGTTGGGGTCTGGGGTGGTGGGTTGCTGTGCTCAGCGTTGGGCGGGGGAGCCTGCTCATCAGCACCCCAGCAGAAAGGGCCAAACTCTGGTAACCGGTGATGGTTGTACCCCATATGCAGCAGCACCGGGACCAGAGTGAATAGGGTGTGTATGGGGAGCATGAGTGGGTGTCTGGCGTGCATTTTTGTAAGTCTTTGGTTGTATGTGTATGTGTGAGCATGAGGGAGGGAGTGTGTGACTGTGTTTGTGTATGACTGTATATGTCAGGCGGGGCCTTTGACTCCTCCCCTCTCCTGGGACTTCTTTTGATGATATAGATGTTCGTCTCCCCTCTCCCTGCCACACCTGGTGTGGAGTGGAGTGCGGTGCCTTGGTCTGCCTGGGTCGTGGCTCCCGGGTCTGGGAGTTTAAGATTTTTGGCATCTGCCTGATAGATCCCGGTGGCTGACTGGTGGGGTCTGGGTCCTTGGGCTCTGCTGGTTCCCCGGCGGGGGTGGTCGCCCCTGGTTCCCAGGTCATTGGGTCCCGGGCTCGGCTGGCTAGGGGGTGGGAGGCTGCAGGCGGGCCTGTGGGTTTGCCGCCGATATCTCCCGGGACTCTGCCGGCTGCTGGTTGTGGCCCCCCGGGGCGATCCTCTGCGCCTCTCGAGGGGAGCGGGGGCTTTTCTGGTCGCAGTCTCCCTGGAGTTCCTGTGCTCTGGGGCAACTGCTGGATCTCTGGGACTTGGAGCTCCCCCCGTCTCCTACACATCTTTAGGGGGCAGATCTGTGGTCCCTCACACTCTCTATTGGGCGCTCCTATAGAGAAACCTTACATAAACAAGCACGTGTACACACACAGGTGCTCACATGGTGCTCTCATAAGTATGGACTTGGGCACGTTCAACACGTCTTAAGGCTATGGTGGGCACTTAATGCACTGTGATTTATTATCGTGTGATTGTTCAGTTAAACAATGTTGATTATATATTTCTTCATCAAGTTGACGCAGTGATAGCTAGATCTTGTTGTGTTGTTGTTGTGCCCCATTTTTTTCTTCTCTCTTTCTGCAGGTCTAGAAGCAGATTCTTGTTCATTATTGTTTATTTTTGTGGACCCCCCCCCCCTCCCCCTCTCTCTTTTGTCTCTTCCTTTCTCTTTCACCTCTGTCTCCGTGTCTGGTTGGAAGTACAAAGCATTCAAAAACAATAACAATAAAGTTTTAAGTATCAGGCGTGACATTAAAAGCAGATGCTTTGATGCTCCACCTGAGAGTAAATCTGTAAGACTTGTTACCAGCATTCAGACATCAATTCTGTTTGCTTCACAGCCAGACAGGACACACACACACAAAAGAAATAAATAAATAAATAAAAAATCCATCCATCCATCCATTTTCTTCCGCTTAGCCAGAGTCGAGTCGCGGGAGCAGTAGCCTAAGTTGAGAGGCCCAGACTTCCCTCTCCCCAGCCACTTGGTCCAGCACTTCCGGGGGAATCCCAAGGTGTTCCCTGGCCAGGTGAGAAACATAGTCCCTCCAATGTGTCCTGGGTCTCCATTTAGGCCTCCTCCCGGTTGGACGTGCCCAGAAAACCTCACCAGGGAGGCGTCCAGGAGGCATCCTGATCAGATGCCCGAGCCACCTCAACTGGCTCCTCTCGATGTGGAGGAGCAGCAAGTCTACTCCGAGCCCATCCTGGATGACCGAGCTTCTTTTAAATGTGTGTTTCAAAATGTATTTTAATCAATTGTCATACTAGACTTGTAACAGAGTGAGATGGCACAGATAAGTAGAAACAGTTGTGGCAGACTTTGAGTTCATAGGCAGGAGTTAGACAAGGTTGTTGCATTTAGAACTTGGTGTCAAATAGTGTACAACCTGTACAACCAGACCCAAACCTCTGGACAAGTTATTCACTGGAAAAAGTCATAAAACTGCATAAAAACATCAAAACAGTAATAAAACTGATCCTTTGTAAAACACACAAAAACACATCCTTATTAAATGACATTTTAACACTCAGTTCAAATAATTTGAACATGGTATGCTAAACAACAGCGCCCCCACCTGGCTATCTGGATCTCTCTGGAGCACCATTCACTCTGCAGGTAGTGGCGGCTGATCACACAGATGGTCTTCCTGCTGCCATAGATGGCATCAGTGATGTTCTCTATGATGGGTTTACCTGCAGGCGCACGAGAACATAAAAGAACATTAAATCTCATTAGATGGAGTCTCTCGAATAATGACATCATCTCTCACAGAATATGCAAAGTTAAAAGAAACTCAAATTTAGCTAATGCTTACTAAAGTTATCAGCGAGTCATTATTTTCAGATCATTTCAACGTTGAAATCAAACAAATAGAATAATCACATCAAGTGCATTCATGGCAGAATTCTGCAAATTAAATTTTGACAAAAACATTTTTTTCTTTGTCCAAATCTAAAATGAATAAATTCTGCCTGAAACACTGAGCTGCTATTTGTTCTGAGTTGTGACAAAATCATCTGCATATGAGTGATGTCTGAGGTCATTTTAATGAGAATAAAGTTTGAAATTCACTAAAAAATTGAACATTTTTAACCTGTGGTGCACAACATGATGTCATTCAGGACAAGAGAAGAAGATTGTTTTTTTTTTAGTTTATTTCAAACAAAGAAAAACATCCATATTTTTTTTTAAACCACAAACAGAAAAAATACATATCATCATCCCTTCTTCTCTGTTTGAAAAGGAGTAGGCTGAAGTGGAAACTTATATGTCCCTACCCCTTTATACAAGTAATTTTTACTTGTTTACTAAATGTAACACAAAACCTACATTAAAACAAACAAAATGGTACAAGTCACCAAAAAACCAAAAACCACCAAACCATATGGAAAAAAAAGAAAAAAAGAAAAAGAAAAAAAAAAACATATTTTTACAATTGATACAATTTTCTTTTCCTTAGAATAAAGGACACCCACATAAATCATCTATTTTCCACTATATACTTGTTCAGAATATGTTTTTTATAATTCATTTTAAACACATTTATATTTGTACTTACTTTGATTTCTTCTTCTAAATTATTCCATAATTTAACCCCTATTATTGTGATACACATCTGTTTTAATGTTGTTCTAAACTTATGTATCTTTAAGTTTAGTGTCCCTCTCAGGTTATATCCTCCTCTCTCTGTGAACAGTTTCTGTATTTTATCAGGCATTAATTTATTTCTTACTTTCTACATTATTTGTGCTGTTTTGTATTTAACCAAGTCCTGGAACTTCACTGTCCGCGTTTTAATAAAAATATTGTGATATCAAATTGGCCTGATCCACGTTTCATTACACACAATAAACAAGGGAAAACTAAAGGACAGAGTTTACCTGGTTGGAAGTCTCTGTGGTGCAGACAAAGTCTCCAGCCCTGCTCTCCCTCCAGCACCGGAAGCATCTCTCTGTAAACCCAGTCCTCATCGTGGACGTTGTAGGACACGAAGGCATCAAACTGATGAGGATCTTGTTTCTTCCCCTTCCTGCTGTCGTAGAGAAAGGCCAGGAAGAGGTGGAATGTGTAGACCAGCTGCCACTTCAGGAAGTGGTAGATGAAGGATGTGAGGAGAGTCAGAACAACCAGACAAGTGCTGGAGATGAAGAAGAAGAAGCTGCCATCATCCAAACAGGGCTGGATGTCAAAGTCCAGTAATTTTGTTCCTTGTTTTTCCACAGGAAAGGAACATTTGTATTGATGAGTGTTTACCACCATTGTTTGTTTGTTGTTCTTCACCCACTGGATGAAACCAGAGTTTGAGCATTCACAGAGGAGCGGGTTGTTGCTCAGGTCCAAGTACGTTAGAGAGGGGAGAGAACTGAAGACCAGCTCATTGATCACATCAATCTCATTGTCAGCCAGTATTAGATATCTGAGTTCAGTCAGATTGGTCCTCATCAGGAAATCCAAAGACTTGATCTTAGACTGAGAAAGATCTAGAATCTGCAGGTGTGGTATCGGTTGTAAAAGCTCGGATCTGATTTTTGACAAATCCGATTTTGTTAAGGTCAGAGTCTTTAGCCTGGTGTTCCTCTCAAATGTGAACTTATCTTGCCAATAAAAAAGAACATTTTCAGTTTTGAAAATTTCCAGTTGGTTCATGGACTGAACTTTTTCCATATTGAAGTAATAAAGGCCACTTTTGCAAGTCACTGTGAGACTTTTCATGGATTTGAAGAAGATACCTTGATCATTTGTTGACTCTGATACTGTGAAACGTCTATTGCTAGGCAAGATAATTGTGAGATTTTCCATTAGTTGTAAATGTGTAATTTCACCAAAACCTTCAAGCGGAAGTGATGAAGTAAGCTCTTCCAGGTTCTTTAATCCATTAAACGCTTTACTTTCTGCCTTTTCAAACAGATACGACTCAATATTTAAACGTTTCAGAGACTTTAAATGTCTGAAATAATCATTTCTGATACATTTTATGAAGTTTTTTCTTAAGTTCAAGACCTCAAGCTTTTGCAGGGCATTGTTGAAGGCATCTGTCACTGTTGTGAGCATGTTATCACTCAGATCTAAACGCTTTAGATTAGTAAGACTTTCAAACACACATCTGCCTACTTTGCTGATTTGGTTGGCGTTCAGATAAAGCTCAGACAGATTTGTGTTGTTCATGAAATCCTCACAGCTCAACTCGGAGATGAGGTTGTTTCTCAATCTCAGGGTCTCAAGGGAGGAGAGGTGCTTGACATCGAATGGAACTCTGTTGAGCTCGTTTCTGCTTACGGACAGGAAACGTAGTTTCCTCATCGGCAGGATGGAACCTTTTGGCAGGTCCTTTAGGTAGGTGTCTTCCAACTTGAGCTTCGTGAGCTGAGAACATGAAGCAAGTTGAGAAGTGAAACTATTGAGATCTCTTTGAAATAAATTCAAGCTCCTCAGTGTTGCTTTTTTACACATTTCAGACAAAAGTCCTTTCTCACCCCACTCACGGAAAAAAGAAAGGTTGAAATGAGTCAGGGAGTCGAGACTCTGCAGGATTTCTTGGATGGCTTCAACAGAAATCTCTTGCTGATCAAGATAAAGATCTGTTATGTTCTGCAGCAAAGCTTTGTCAGGGATGTCCCATTGCAGATTATTATGATATCCACAAGCAAAAAACACTAGAGTCTTGATATAAGGAAAGGCTGGTGTTGAGATGCTGAACCTGATTTTACCAGAAATTTCCAACGTATTCAGGTTTGAGGAGAAGTTCTGAGGCAAGTCTTTGGTCTCAAAGGAAGAGAATAGATTGCAGCTAAGAAAAACCTCCTGTATTTGTGGAAGATCTCGGATGGGTGCAATGTCACAGATTTGTTGGAGCTTATTGTAACGTAAAGACAGAGTTTGCAAGCTGATCAGGAACCGGAAGGCTGCGTTATGAATGAATCGAATCTTGTTTTGACTGAGATCAAGCATGGTGAGGTTGGACAGGCCCTGGAACATGTTACAAGTCACGTTGGTGAGCTTGTTAGTACTGATGTCGAGTGTTTTCAACAAAACCAAGTCAGTGAAAGATCCATCGTCCACAACAGTAATTTCATTTCCATACAGTAACAGGTAACTCAATCTTCCCATGTCGCAAAAATCGCCTTTATTAATTTTCGGAATCCGATTCATTCCAAGTTTGACTGAAACGGCATCTTTGATGAGGTCATCAGGAACGGCGACAAGCTGCCTGTCTGCACAGTCTAAAGCCACTTCATTAGATGGAGTCTCTTGAATAATCATGGTGCAGTTAGTCAGAAAATAAGCCAGAGAATGGTTAATACAGCGAAGAATAAAGAGGAGCATAAAAATCAATAAAGATAAATTTCCTTTAGACCTCATGATGATTTTATTGAGAGACTGTGGTTGATCGGGCCCTCCAATAACCTGCAAAATACACCAATGCACATTTACTTAAAGAAAAAACAACTTTAGTTGCACAGTGCTGTTTTATTTAATAAAGATCCCAGCTTGATTTAGAGAGAGACTTCTGAGTTTTGAATTTAGAAATTGTTGGATTTAAAGAATATAAACGAGGAACTAAAACGCAGGGTTCAACCAGCTGTGGTAAAAAGTAAACCGTCACTGTCTGAATTTATTCTCGGTCCTCACAGCGCTGAAGGCCAGTTGATTGGATCAATACGTGGGCTGAATTCTTTACATAAATACATTTAGTACATTTAAAACTTGTGCGTACAAAATGTACAAAAGTATAAAACTTACTTTGTCCTTTCCTGCCAAGTCCGTATTCGATCGAAGCTTGTTTGTTCTGAAAACGGAAGTGAGAGATGCAAACTCATTCAGCAAGTCATCCACTCAAGAATCAGCCAGGTGCTGCTCACAAACTATTTTAAGTGTCAAAATGTCTCGTTATTTTCAGTGAAATTGTCATTGGTTCAACCACTTAATGTCAACAAAATAATGGCACACAGCTGGTAATAAACACCCTGAAGATTCGGTATAAAAATCACCCCTTTGGTCTTTTATGTGTCGCCACAACGGTTCTTCCCTTTTTGACTCCATACAGTTAGGGTTGGGGTTAGGGTTAACCCCACACAGGTCAGAGTTAATGACTGAAAGAAAAAATAAAATTCACGGTCACATTTTCTAATAAAAAATGTTTAAAACATCAGTTACAACTATTGAAAATCAGCTAAATTAACAGAAGTGAATGTAAAAAAAACAAAAAATTGACTCTATTTGGGCCCCTCAGTGTACACGCGAAGGAGGTCAGATAAATATGGCAGTACCAGAACATTACACATTTAAAAGCCAACAGTTAAACCTTAAATCACTTAGAAACTGGAGAGAAAAGTGGAGATAAGCCAGGCTGGAGTTATGAGTCGGCATTATTTAAGTTCCCAGTAAAAGACAAGCAGCTAAAGAAAGTTTTCAGAAAGCTGAAGAGGTTCTAAATGAACCCAAAACTTTAGAATACTTTGAACGTAGCGTTATGGATAGTAAACTTTTATTATAGTTGTCAATCATCACATCTTCATGTTGCTTCTCTCTTGAATAACTGAAGTTCACGAATGAGGTTTCACTTCTCTAATTTGTGCTTCAGTGCTTAGAAAAGTAAAACAAAACAAACAAAAAAACAAAAAAACTGATTAGGACTGAACTTGGTTTCTGTTCCACTTTGAAAGACACTAGAAATGGATTCTTTAAAAAACTCAGCTAAACATGATCATCACAATAATGATGGACTACGAATATCAGAGGTTTGGATTTGAGTCACATGACGTGGACTCGAGTCAGACTTGAGTCATTATTTTAATGAATTTTGGCTTGACTTGATAAAATCTATAAAGACTTACGACTTGAATCGACTTGAGCATATTTGATAATTTAGCACAAAAGTGACACGACATGGACAAAAATCATAAATCATTCTTCGTCGTGGGTGTGATCTTGTTCTGCTAAATGCAGCAGCACTTTGTATATAATCAGTTTCAGTTGCACTTTCTGCTTGTTTGAGCAAATAAATGAAGCTTTAAGAAGCTTTATTTCTGCAATTTTTTTTATTATCATTGAATTGAAGTCAGACAGATGACTTGATTATGACTTGAAAATTCTAAGTTAAGGACTTGGACTTGACTTGGACTTCCAGATCATTGACTTTGGACTCGACTTGGACATGGTTGTCGTTGACTTGGACTTGTCTCGAGACTTGACTGGAAAGACTTGTGACTTACTTGTGAAATGGAAAGCAGTGACTTGGTCACACCTCTGATGAATATAATCAGAAAATAACTACAGAAGTGTTTATTTTTAACATGGACGTAATTTTTTGGGGGGGGACAGGGGGGACATGTCCCCCCAACTTTTTCCAAAGTCAAGTTTTGACCCCTGCACTTTTTACCATCCAAAAATAATATTACGCTATATTAAATTGACACTGGCTGAGCACTAGGACCAAGCGGAAAACAACCGTTGAAGCCGGTTTCCCATTAGAACATACTGTAAAGATACCCCCCCCCCCGTGCCCCCCCCCCCACTTCTAAAGTGAAAATTACGTCCTTGATTTTTAAGCATTTATAGAAATAAATCAGCCACGTACAGATGTGTGTAGAACAAGCAGATCCAGGCCAGATAAATCGCTTTGAAAGAAAAATTAAATAAATTGGAAAAATGTCCCCAAACCACAGTGGCTTTACAATATGTAACAATTTAAATAGGGTTGTTCTTGCTTTGCTTTAATTGAAAACTTTTCCCCACAATGAATGCAAATACATATTTACAGACATAATCAAAAGCATGCAAAAAACATTGTTCCAAAAAATTTCTGCACAACAAAAAAGGTTCATATTTCATATTTCTCAAAGCTGGTGTACTCGTTCATTCCTTGGCTCCTCGTCTTGTCTAGAAAATAATTTTTGCAAATTTTCTGAAGCAGATTTTGATGAAGTTGTATTGAAACAACATCTTTGGGGAGGTCATCTGGAACAGTCATCAGCTTTCTGTCTGCACAGTCCAGTGAAACACCTACAGACGGGTCTTCCTGATGAAACATGATGCAGATTTTCAGAGTAAAACTCAATGAGGAGTTAATATGAAGAAAGAGATAGAAAAGATTCAGACTGCATTAAGAAAACTGTCCGATGGCAGCCATGTTTATGATAATCAGCATTTTGTTTTCAATGATGTTCAAAGTTGATTTGCTGCAAAAAAAAAAATAAAGAAAAAGAAGAACATGAATACATTTAATCAAAAACATTTCAGTGATGATCTCAATTTTAAACAAATTAAAGGTGAATTTTGTTAGAATAAAGTAAGAATGACATCTAGAAGTCAAATTTTGTTACTGCAGTGCAGTCTTTTTTCTGAACTCACTGGTCACTTCATTGCTCGGGTACCACGAGTTTCATGTCTGTTTTCAGCGCCAGAAGATTTTAGATTAGATTATTTTAGATTACTCAGTAAGTAGACTTTTTGTAGAGTTACCGGTTTGCTTATAATTCACCGTTAGCATTGTTTGTTCATCGTTAGCCTCTAGCTTTCTTTACATTAGAGTAAAGCAAATAGATGTTGTGGCTTCTTAGGGATATAAGAAGGAATGTATGGGTCGCTCCTGTTACTGGCTTCGGATCTTTACAAATAACTGCTGCATTTTGCCAGATTACAAATGCCAGCACAGCTGGAGCATGACTCTGCTTTAAAACATTTACAAATTTAAGCACGTAAAAGTAAGAAATGCACATATTTTGGAAGATAAAACACACGTCCACCCTAAAACTTAAGTTTTTCTGACTGTTGATGGAGTACTTCTCTGTTCACATCCTTTATTGAGCTTCTGCTCTGCAACATATTTTTGAATTAAATATTGCCAACTTACCATTTTAATTATTGCAGTTATTGCACAGTTGGTAAAGTTGGGAGTTCTGATGCCAAAACCTGGCTGCAGCCCTTTTGTACTGAGTCATCGTGTTTTTCTCATGCATATGTGGGTTAGATGATACAAGAACACTTTTTTAACTAACAAAAACAAACTCTGCTAGTAAAATATGTGTTAAGCTTGAACTGTTAAAGCCTGCTTGATATTTTTTCTCTTTGCATGCTCCACACTCTGCCTTTGTCAATGCAGTTAAAATGTGTCCAAATCTTCCTGCTGGTCAAAAATCACAGTATGAACCAGGCTTAAGTGTGTGAACGGGAACCTGTGATAGACTGGTGACAGGCCCAGGATGTCCTACACGTTTCCCCCAGTGAGAATAAAACCTTTCAATCCCATTTAGAAAACAACTTTTATTTAATCACAGATAAATAAATGTATAATAATCATGTTTGATGATCACATCTTCATGTTGCACCTGCCAGGTGAACATTCTGCCCTTCCCTGAAACAGAAATAGACTGTTTCCTACAACTTTACAACAACACCTGATTGGAGCTGTCTCAGTTTTTTAGAATACAAGCAAAGGGAAGTTTTGTTAATCTAAAATGATACACACAGGCTTATGGTAAAAACACTCTTACAATACAGGTTACAAGGTAAGTCAGATAAGAAATACTAAAATGTATTCAAATCAGAATGCACAAAACTGGAATAGGAGGGCTATTTAACAAATGTTTGTTATTTTAGAAGATAATTTTTGATGATTAAAAGAATGTGTTAGGTTATGGCAAGGGCGTCAGTTTATTTTCAGAATTGCTGGGGACAATAACCATACACTTGAGTGGGGCTTAAAAATTGCTGGGGACAATAAAGTAGGCTAGCACAGCGGTCGGCAACCCACGGCTCTTCCATCCATCTGATGCGGCTCTCTGTGCTTGTAAAATAATGAATGGATATTTAAATAAAAAGCTTTATATTTTACTGCATTAATTTTACATCTGTATGCCAATTCTAAATGTAAAGATTGTCTGCGTAAACCTGAACAGGTCCAACCCAGTCGTACTGTGAGACCGGGTTGACGCGTCACGCTTGTGCGTAATCATATGCGCTTCTGAGCTGCTTTCCGACCTTCCCCACCTACAAAGTTTAATTACAACAATCAAACGTGACAGAGCCTGGATTTGTATTCTGAACAGTCTAAACATGTTTTAAAAAGAAACGTATGACAAAAGTGGCACCTGCTCAGTAAAACCATCAACAGGGTGAAAAATACCAAAAATTGAAGGCAGAGACGGGCTACAACTTCTGGACCCACTTTATTTAATCGTTTTATTGATTATCTTTTTATGAAAGATAACTTTGACGTACACGAGTGACCAGGCGCGTTGCAAGCTTTTCAGTAGTGTGGGGATGTATGAGGTTCCGAATGTGCCAAAAATGTGTCTATGTATTGTCTCAGTCTGTCATTACTCTCTGTTGTCACGTGCTGTTGTCTGGTGCTGTTGTCACGTGCTGTTGTCTGGTGCTGTTGTCACGTGCTGTTGTCTGGTGCTGTTGTCACGTGCTGTTGTCTGGTGCTGTTGTCACGTGCTGTTGTCTGGTGCTGTTGTCACGTGCTGTTGTCTGGTGCTGTTGTCTGGTGCTGTTGTCTGGTGCCGTTGTCTGGTGCTGTTGTCTGGTGCCGTTGTCTGGTGCTGTTGTCTGGTGCTGTTGTCTGGTGCTGTTGTCACGTGCTGTTGTCTCGTGCTGTTGTCTCGTGCTGTTGTCACGTGCTGTTGTCTCGTGCTGTGACAGCACATTTAAATACATAGACACATTTAAATACATAGACATAGACACATATAAATACATAGACACACATTACAGCAACGCAGTGCAGTGAGTGTACAAATACATAGACACGCACAGAAATACTTAGACACATTTTTGGCACATTCGGAACCTCATAGAAAAGTGTGGGTGTTGCATCCCCCACGGGTGCGACGCCCATGGTACCGGCTGCTGTCACCTGTTGTGAGCAGCTCTCTGCTGTCTGAGGGTAGGCCCCGCCCACAACGCTGCGGCCGCTGTGGCTCCCAGTGTTTTCATTACTGTGGGTAACGGGTAATAATGGCTCTTTGATGGGAACAGGTTGCCGACCCCTGGTATAAGATCTGAGCTGGTAAAACAAAAATCCTCATCAGCAGGATTTTTTGAAAGTGGGGGGGACACAGCTGCCAATCACAAATTTTGCCGGGGACAAGTCCCCGGCGTCCCCGGTTAAAATGACGCCTATGGGTTATGGTACAGATGTATGGAGACGATGATATAGGACAGTGGTTCCCAATCTTATTTAGCCGCGCACCCCCTTCTATGTCCCGACCATGTCGACGCACCCCCCAGCCCCACATCAGGGCATGACTATATAATACACAGCCAGATATATATAAATATAGCCATATATATATATATATATAAATATAGCCATATATATATATATATAAATATAGCCAGATATATAGAAATATATATTTCAGACATCACGCTAAACAGTTACTCGACAGACAGGGTTAAAAAAAATGATCGGCCTTTTTCCCCATCACTTTCATTTTTATGTTTATGTATAATGTATTTTTGAAATAGTAATTAATAAACTGTCAATACCATTACAATTTCCTTTGATTTAATTTTAAATCAATATTTAGAGTGCCCAGGTAGCACGTCAACAATGCAATTTAACAGTTTTCTTAAAGCAGGAACGTTTAACCAGAGCTCTCTCTTTCCTTCTGCTCTGCGTAAACCTGAACTGATCACCTACTTGTGCGTAATCAAATGTCTATAGGGGAAAATATGGAAAAGCTATAGCCATGAGGTTCACTTTTGCCTCAGACCGACTTATTGCTGTTTTATGGTGTGGCTGAATCTGCGATCCGCTGCCACACGGACTGGAACACCAAATGCTGCAGTAACATGAGTTGTGGTCAGGTTCATGAGGAGTCACTGGCTGGAGTGGACTTGACTTTAATACGTCATCCCAAAAAGAAGCTAATATCTTAATGTGACCTTGAATGAAAAATGTTGTTATAAAACCTCTTAAAAGTTTGTATCACGGAAGCGGCAGCGCTCATTTCTGCCTTCAGTCTGACGGCACAGACAAGCGTGCGCTTGTTGAATCAGTATGTGTGTGTGTGTGTGTGTGTGTGTGTGTATGTGTGTGTGTGTGTGTGTGTGTGTGTGTGTGTGTGTGTGTGTGTGTGTGTGTGTGTGTGCGGCACAGCTCCATGAGCCGCTCCAGTCACCGCGTCTCGTTATTGGCGCTATTTAAACCAATGTTATAAAATTACTTCTGCCCAGCCCAGATATGCTCACTTGTGCACCCGTGAGCCGTGGTTCCGCTGGAACGCGTCTGACCTCTGACAGACTCACTCTGAACTTCAGATCTTCAGCGCGCTGTTAATAGCCTGACACGTTTAGAATGCTGTCCAACAGTCAGTGTGCTAATATAATAATCTAATAATGCTAAAATGCTCAGATGGGAATCATTTCTTGATTTATTTTATTACATCCACAATGTTCTGTGTGTGAGGTTTACAATGTCAGAACACCTGCATGAGACGGGGTGTTAATTACAATCTGCCAGAATGACTCGCCACCTTCAGATTTCTCCAACACCGATAAAAATGATCATATACTGAACATATCTTGCTGTTGACAGCGTGTGCAGGTCAGAGTGCTGAAGCTCGGCGCATTATTATTATGAAGCTAGGGCACATGCAGAGGACTCACACACACACACACACACAAACACACACACACACACACACACACACACACACACACACACACACACACACACACACACACACACACACACACACACAAGCAAAATATACTTGTTTTCAATTACATTTATTGGGCCCACTTACTTTTTCTTTGGCCCACCCACAAATGAGTTTCTGGCTACGCTAATGGTGACATATGACAGACTTCTCTGAGCTCCGCAGCCATTACACTTTTCACCTCGCGCACCCCCTAGCGGCAGCTCGCGCACCACACTTAGGGAATCCCTGATCTAGGACGTAGGAAGGAACTATAGTTATTTTATTCTAAAGTTGCTAAGTTCCTAACAAGTAAGAAACATAGACACATTTTTCATGTATCTAAACTTTATTTTCTAACTGAAATAGAAATATTTACACAATACTTTCAAACAGCTTATGACAAGAATAGTTCTGTTCTAATCTGTCTGAGCATTCGTTCTCTTTGTTCATCCTCGTTTTGGGCCTCCACAACCTCCCTCGCCCATGGTGTCCCACTAGTTCCTTTGCTGGGGCCTCTACAGTTCCTGTTTTATTTTCTCCCTCTCCAGCACACCCTGAGCTCTTTCAAAGTAATCTCCTACCATCGTTATACAGATGACATCCACCTGTACATCTCCTTTAAGGCACATGAAGCATCTAAGCTGCAGCAGTTGCACGCCTGCTTAGACTCTACTAAAACTGGATGGCTGGGAACTTTCTACAGCTGAATGATGACAAAACTGATATTGCCCTGGACAAGCTAGTTTCTAAAGTCAGAGATTATCTTGCTTCTCACACCAATAGCACAGTAATATAAGGTTGCAATGGATAAAACTGTTAACAATGGTGGTACATTATAATCTGTTAAGGTGTTATATGTTAATTATTCAAAGAGGCTAAAAGTAATAAAAAAAACTGTTGGGTGCAAATGATGAAGAATGGAAAACTGGCATTGACCAAGTTTTAAGAAAAACAAGCCAAGCTGCTCCCTAGCTTTGGTGTACTGCTCTGAATTTCATTTAAAAAGTACTTTAAAACATCCTTTACAATTGCCTTTTTAAAACCAGTCTTCCATAAAAAATAAACCAAACCAATTCTTTCTTGAGTGTCTTTTACTCACTGTACTAGCTTGTGTCTCAGGCTGTGCTGGCTGCCCCACTGGATCTAGAATTATGGCTGAAGGCTTATTTTTTAAATATTGCTGGCACATATTGAAGGCTTTTTGTGGGCAAATACCCTGCTGAAGGCTGACACAGACCCCAGAGAGCTGTTGTCCGGGCATGATCAGTAATAAATTAGAAAATGATGAAAATCTGATTTTATGAAAAAATATAGATTGTACCAGGATAATCTACTCTTATTGCAACACTACGGATCATTCTTTTATTATTGGCAAGGTCCAATACAATTATTAGTGTTAATATAGCAGAAGTCAGTAATGCATTTTTAAGCTTTTTAAAAGCATTTTCATTCCAGTAAGAACAACCAAACATTTGGACCTCACAGATGTGAGATAATAATCCTCTAAAACTCAATAATCAACAAAGTCTTCAAGAGTCAGCCAGACTTCTAATTCCCACCTCATAAAATCTACATAATCCAGGCTGTGGATGTTCTTTGGCCCACGCTAACATTTTGGGGGTTTTGTAATTACAGCACCTCGAACAGCAGATGGAGATGTTCACACATTTTTGCTTCCTTGTGAAACTCAAGGGCAAGTCGAGGATACATCACCTCTTTCTGATCCAGCATGAATTTAATTTAACTTCCAGAGCGTATCAGTCCACCCAGACAGATATTCACTCAATATTAAGTCCTCTTTGCCCTTAATCCTCTTTTCTCAGATCACTTTCTTAAAATCTGAACCCGAAATAGGCTCGGATCTCTGCCCTCCCCCCTCCTCTCTGTCATACAGTCATATGTTTTCTTGGCCTGCAGATCCTGTCTGTCCCTGGTTATCTGCCATCAGTGAGGAGCACATTTCAGCGTCCTCACCTCGTCAGCAGTCTGCTGCTGGCCTGCTGACACTAATAAAATCATTTCAGTTAAATCCTATTTGACTCTCATGCCAAAAGTCCAGAGGGCTGCAGAGAAGCCAGAGAGAAGCCATTTGGGCTAAAGGTTTATATAAAACCCCTCATACTGCTGTCAACATTCGCCTCCATGTAATAAAAAAGTGTATCTGTCATTCTATAAATTTAATTTTAGCCTTGCAATTTCATTATTATGTGAGGCAGTTATGTTTGCCAAAAAGACCAGTGATGCTGGCATTTCAAGTGTGACAAATCTGTTAGAATTGGTGAGATAAGATAAGCCTTCCATTTTTAAAACAAAAAAGGAGAGATGTTAAAAAAAACTAAGGTCTAGGTCCACAAAATGTAAGAAGATTTCATGGAAGAATGCATTTTAACTTTTATACCAGCATAATTTTTTGTTGTAGCTGTTTTATTCTAATTTCATTGTTGTCGAAAACTACGGGATCTTTTAAAACCTACTCCGACTGTTATAAATAACTCAAAGCTACTTAATCTGTAAAAACTGGCTGAGTTACAACCAACTAAATTCCTGCAATAATCTGTGTGAGTTAGAGTTGTAACCAATTTGTGTTTTCTGAGATCAGTTTGCTGCAGTGGCTCTTTTTAACTGACACCTCCTTTCCATCAGATGAGTGGGCGGTGTCATAGACCAACACATTCTCACACCCGAAGCGGCTACAACTGACGAAGGGTGACCAAGCGTTTGTTTCCATCCAGTTGCCAGAGCGTCACTTTCCGACGCTCGCGGTAAAACTGAAATTTTTGCAAATTGTGAACTTTACCTTCTTGCAATTTAACTTTCCCCTGACCCCGATCCTAACCTTAACCCACTTCTGCATGCAAAACTTTGTTTCTTGTTGTATCGTTCCTCTCAAACACGGTTAATGGGAAATCTAGAATGCGAGACTGGGTTAAGGTTAGGATGGGCAAAGGTTGACTGGGACCGAAATTCGGCCCTGGCATTTTAACGAATCTTCGGCCCTCAGTCGGCCCTCCCTATTGGGAGAGCGGTGGGGGTGGGGGGTGTTGCAGGACTGGTGAAAAGAAGGGGTAAGACAGGTGGAAAGGTGGGGTAAGACAGGTGGAAAAGAGGGGTAGGACGGGTGGAAAGGAGTGGTAAGACAGGTAGAAAGGAGGGATGAGACCAATTTAAGCTAATATTGATTAGTGGTGGTGGCCATCTTGAAATAGATTGACTCCATTAGTGAATCATGATCACTTTCTGGAAATGTAATCAGTTTAAATTCAGCCTGTTGTCCATGAATATTATGTTCAACACACAGAGAGACACAGACACATGCAAAAATATTATAGCCTGGTTTTCGCCTGTCTAAAGGGCTCGACACACTGGAGGCGACAAAACGAACGTGATCAGCAAAATTCGTCGCTGTCGCTTTCATTACCTGACACACGGGAGGCGACACGCAGCAGCGGCAAAGCCGTCTACGCGTTCTGTTCCATGGCGAAATCGAAACTTCCGTTGTTTTGCTTGGCTGTGTCAAGTTGGAGGGAATTAAGGTTATTTAAGTGGTTCAGAGTTAAAAAAGTGGTAGATATGATTTTTCACAAGGTGCTGTTAGAGTTATGTGAAATCTTACTTCTGAGGTGTACGGAGCATCCTGTCCGCTCATTGGTCAGTGAATGAAACCTCCGTTGATTGGTCCTCGTCCCAGCGACAGCGATGAAAAGTAGAAAATATTTCAACTTACTGGGATTGCATCGCTGGGTCGCTTGTGCACGACACGTGCATGAGAGCAAAATTTCACACGCACGTTTTTCAACTTTCGCTTAGTAGGAGGGAGACCTGCGAATCTCGCTTTGTCGCACCTGTCTCATTGAAAATGAATGGAGGAGAGGCGATGTCGCCTCCCGTCTGTCGAGCCCATAAAGGCGTAAGAAAGGTCCCGTGTTTCATTTCCAAAAACATAATTACATCAACATGAATGTGGGACCTCTGGTGGTCCTTTGGTGTGTCTGGCCTTTTAAGGAGCCGGTACTTGGTTGAATATTTTGGCCTCTGGTGCTTAATCAGATTAAAAAGATGGCTCGGTGGTCATGTAGCCATACATACTTCTGCGAAAGCTGTACTAGCATCAGGGTGACTTGGGGAGGTGAGCCTTGCTGCACCAGTGTTTATGTAAATGTTAACCTCAGTAAAAAGCAGAACATTACATTGTAAAATAATCTGTCATGCGTGCACATTATCTATAAAATGAGTTTATTTGATCATTAATGGCGGCTTTTACATCACATAACTGTTCTATCATGAAGGAGGGGAAGGAGTCTCCCTTCCCTTTCCCCTCTATCTTCCTGCTGCTCTCACGCTTTACTTTCAGATTTCATCTTCTTGGTCCAGACTTTTATTTCTTATTCATCCTGTTTCGGCCTTTGATTCTGGTCTTCTTTGATTTCTGCCGTAATCTGGACAGACAGTGGAGGCTGGAGGAGAGGACCACAGAGAAGATACTGGGCGTGCGTTCAGATGCTCAAATGTAGCCTAGAGTTGGTTTAGGCAGGAAGTAAAGTCCACCTCAGCCCACATAAACCCACATCTACTTTTTTAGTCTTGATTACTTGCTTCTATTCTGCACTTTTCATCCAAGTGGTCAATTTAATACAAAACGCTTTAGAAGCAATCATACGTTGTTAGCTTAGCCAGAGCCCTTTTTGTAAAATAATGGTTGTTTTTTCCCCCCCAAGACTGAAGGGAAAGCTTTGTGGAGAAAGGGTGAATGCCTGCACAAATGCCTAATATAAAAAATGGTAGCTCTTTATCATTTTTGCAGAGCTGCAATCCATCTGTTTTTATCAAATCGAAAAACAGCTACACGTCTCTAGAACTGCTGCGGGTCTAAACCCTGCAGAGGTTTTAACTGACTGCACAAAAGTGGCACAGGAAGCAACTTTAAAGCTGATTTAGCTCCAGTTTTCTAATCTGAAGAGGCTTTAACAGATCAAGGACTTTACACCACAGCGTTTTTAGTTTCACACTGAGTATTTAGCATCAAAATGCCTGAGAGCTGCAACTTTAAAAAAGATAACAACACTTGGTAAGGCACAGATATGATGACCGAATCTTTCAGGTGCATATGATTTAAGGAAACAGTTGCTGTCTCACAACAATTTAAAACTAGGCTCCTCTTCTAGATGTACCCCTCTGGATTTATTTGGAGTTAATCATTTGTAGACAAAGTACACCTGGAACACGTTTTTCTCCTCTTGAGCAGGAATTGCACCATTTTCTCTAAGGTCCGTTCTTCTGCTGGTTTAGATAACTGAGGTGCACACTCAGGTGGTGGTGGGAGTATTCATTCACAATAATCTGCTTTCTAAAGGTGATGTAGTTCTATTGTCTTCTTCCAGCATTCTCTGTATGCTCTAAGGTGGTTTCAAGCAGCCATAAAGAAGCTGGAAAGTGATGCAGGTCTTCCAAATCTTTTTCAAATGTCTTTCTTCTAGACTGGAAAACAGTGGAATGCTCCCTCTGGGTTGGCGATGAGATTTTGCTTCAATCACTGAGGTTAACTCAGAAACATATACTTGTTCTTGTTGAAAGATGATTGGTTAGTTTCAAATGCATTCTGAACGTGAAAACAGGCTCCAAACCCATTTCTATTTTTCCAAAAGAAAACAGTCAGAGAATCGCTCGTGTTAGAAAAAGTCACAGGTCTACGTCTGTTAAATTAGCCTCCTTGGTTAGCTATTTTAGCTCACGACAGTGGAAGGCTGTTGTTGATTTAGCATCTAGGAAATAGCAGAGCACGTCTCTGCAAGTAGAAGCTAACTGTTAGCATTAGCAACTCTACAACATTTTAAGGTTTGCGTTATTTGTGAAGATAAAACATCAACGTTTTGCTTTTACAAAAGAAAGAAGCGCGAACCGAGGTAGCATAAGAGTCACTTTGCTGCTAGCCAGAGGTGAGATGTTTGCATAATATGAATATTTAGGAGTCAGACTCCACATCCTGCCATTTTCCACCACCCACTCCTCCTACTAAAGCTTGCCGCACACTCTAGCAAACTGCTAAGCAAATGGTACTTGAGGCCGTTTGCTCGTGAGCTGAAATATTCTAGTGGCCAATCAAAGCGCGTTCTCCGCTCACATGATTCCAAGATGGCAGCTCCCTGTCTGCATGTCAGAAAATAAACAAAACAGAGACAGAGCTGGAAAAGGAAAAAATGCTTTGACGTTTTTTGTTGATGAAGCGTCGCCAGCCACGTCATTTCAAGGTTAGGAAAGCATGGGTACGGTGGCCGCAAAGAAGGGCCAGACAAGGAGTTTATGTCAATCTACTCCAAGAGATGCCTTGCTGACCCAGAATGCTTCCATTAGTACCAACTCCTGGATCCTGAATTCTTCAAGGGGGTAGTGGAAACAGCGGGCCCATCGATCCGCATGGTACCGCTTTGTTTATTTTTCTGACATGCAGACAGGGGGCTGCCATCTTGGATACATGTGAGCAGTGAACACACTTTGATTGGCCACTAGAATATTTCAGCTCATCCAGCAGCTCACGTAGTATGCACGCGGTGAGTTTCTACCTCTCGTGAGCCGTGTGTGTGTGTGTGTGTGTGTGTGTGCGTCCTTCCCCATCTCGGTGTGTGTGTGTGTGTGTGTGTGTGTGTGTGTGTGTGTGTGTGTGCGTGTCCTTCCCCATCTCGGTGTGTGTGTGTGTGTGTGTGCGTCCTTCCCCATCTCGGTGTGTGTGTGTGTGTGTGTGTGTGTGTGTGTGTGTGTGTGTGTGTGTGTGTCCTTCCCCATCTCGGTGTGTGTGTGTGTGTGTGTGTGTGTGTGTGTGTGTGTGTGTGTGTGTGTGTGTGTGTGTGTGTGTGTGTGTCCTTTCCCAGTCAGGTCTGGTGTCCTCCTCTGCTCCTCCTCTCATTATTGCTTTCACCTGTGCCAGTTCCCCACACACCTGCTCCTCGTCTCCTATCACTCCAGCCCCAGTGTATAAAGCCCTCTCCTTGTCTCAGTTTTGTGTCGGTCCATTGTGGTAATTCTGTCAGTCATCGCATTCCTGATCTCTAGTATTACTTGTGCTTCTTGTGTCTCAGTGTTTTGATCGCTAGTTTTTGGTATTTGGACATTTTTGGACTTTTGACTCCCTGCCTTTGCATTTATTCTTTTGTGCATCCTACAAATACAATGATTTTTTCTTTATATCATCTCCTGCCTCGTGTCATCCTGGGTATCTGCATTTTGGGTCCTAACCATCCTCAAATCGTGACAGTATGATATTTGAGATGGACAGAGGGAGTTTTTAGGACACTGCTCTGGTCGGAAGGACCTGAACAGTACAGTAAAGTCCCTACTGGAATGGAGCAGAGACAGTAACTCTGAAGTATAAAAGCAGATTCTAGATTTTATTATTAGGTTTGTGTTATTCAGTACTTCCCTTAATTGATCACTCTTTTTGCAGCTGAAGGTTTTAAGACTAATTTAATGGTTTGCATTGTTCTTTGTGACATATAGCAATTTGAAAGAAAGAAATTATATTTTATATAGCGCCTCCAAGATAAAAATCATGAGGTGCTTCACAAAAACAAAATATTTAAGTATAAAAAAAGATTTAAAAAAAGATTAAAAATATGTTTCAAAGGAGAAAAGAAAAAAAATTTGAGTGATCCCTTGTTGGGTATTTTTAGATAGATAAATAGATCAACTTTATTGTCCACCTCAAACTGAGGCAGAAATTCGCCTTTGACATGGCTCACCTTACAATACAATTCATGTCGCATTCACACAAATACATAAAAAGACTATTAAAAGGTATTAGAATGTTATCATCATAAAAAAAACTTTAAGAATTCAAAATTGTAATTGCAGAGGGAACAAATGATTTCGTATCGACACCTTTCTTGGCCAATGGAACCCCGAACCTCCTTCCTGGCAGAAGTAACACAATATGTGGGTCTCTAATGACCTTCTGACTCACAGTGATGCAGGGGACTGTTCTGTTCTGGTCCTGCTGGACCTGACTGCAGCCTTTGACACTGTTGACCATCACCTGCTACTGGAGAGGCTGAGAGACTGGGTAGGTCTATCAGGATCTGCTCTGGAGTGGTTCTCCTCTTATCTCTCTGAGCGCATCTTTTCTGTGGCCGTCTCCAAGTTTAGGTCCTCCATCACCTCCCGTACCCATGGTGTCCCACAAGGTTATGTGCTGGGGTCTCTGCTCTTCCTCCTCTATCTACTTCCTTTTCAGCACATCCTGAGCTCCTTCAAAGGAATCTCCTACCATCTTTATGCAGATGACATCTAACTGTACATCTCCTTTAAGCCCCATGAGATGTCTAAGCTGCAGCTGTTACACACCTGCTTAGACTCTATCAAAACCTGGATGGCTGGGAGCTTTCTTCAGCTGAATGAAGATAAGACTGAGATCCTCATCTGTGCCCCAGACAAGCTGGTTCCCAAAGTCAGAGACTCTTTTGGTCAGCTTGCTTCTCACACCAAACCTTCCGTCAGGAATCTTGGCGTGACCTTTGACCCAGCTCTCACCCTGGATTCTCATGTCAGTTCTCTTTTTCGCTCTTCCTTCTTCCATCTCAGCAACATTGCTAAGCTGAGTCCCATTCTGTCCCGCTCTGAACTTGAGACAGTTCTCCACACCTTCATCTCCTCACGCTTAGACTACTGTAACTCTCTTTTCACATGTCTGAGCAGAACCTCCCTGAATGTCTACAGGTGGTTCAGAATGCCTGTGCTCGGCTTCTGACCAAGTCCTCCAAACACACCCACATCACCCCGCTTCTCCTCCAGCTTCATTGGCTGCCAGTCAACTTCAGGGTTCATTTCAAGATCCTGGTTCTGGTCTATAGGGCCTTACATGGACAAGCACCATCTTACATTGGTGATCTTCTTAGTCCCTACACCCCCAGCAGGTCCCTGAGGTCCAGTGATCAAAGCCTACAAGTTGTGCAGCGCACCAGGCTAAAAGCCAAAGGTGACAGATCATTTGCTGCTGTGGCCCCCAGACTCTGGAACTCTCTCCCCCCGAGCCTGAGATCAGTGGACTCAGTGGTCTCCTTTAAAAAGCAGCTGAAGACTCAATTGTTAAAGCTGGCTTTTGTATGACCTTCACCACTCTCTCTTTATTCTGCTCTCCCCACCTGTTCCACCTTCCTCAGGATCCACTGATTTCCCTCTTTCGTGTTCATTTTCTCTCTTTCTTAACATTCTTTAATCACAATTGCCTATTTTTGCTCATTTAAAATATATTTTTAAACATTTTCTAAATGCTTTTTTATATTTTTACATTTTTTGTTTTTGTGAAGCGCCTTCTGATTTTTATCTTGAGAGGCGCTATAGAAATGATATTTTCTTCTTCCTTCTTCCTGATGGAAGTAACTGAAAATGTGGGTTCAATGGATGGGTTGGGTCTGCACTGATCAGGGTAGCCTTCCTGTGCACTGCTCGCTCGTGAAGAACAGAAAGTGGGATCTGAGGTGAACCTGTAATTTTGCTGCCTAATTTAACAATGCGAGGGAGTTGTGTTTTGTTTTTAACTGTAAGAAAGTTATACCAAGCTGTAATATTGAAAGTTAGAATGGATTCTATCAGTGATTTATATTCAATTGCTAGGATGTCCATGTTCACATTGAGTGCTCTTAGCTTCCTTAGCAGGTAGTCTTTGCAGTGCTTTCTTGTAGACACCGTTGCTGTTATTTGCAAAGGACAGGTGGTCATCCATTTCTGTTCCCAGGTACCTGAATGACTGAACCTGCTCCACAGGCTGACCCTGTATGCTGAGGGGTTTGAGCAGGGATGTGTCTGCCTCACTAACTGTCCCACAGCACATTTCTTTAGTTTTCGAGATATTCACTCCCAGGTGAAAGTCTTCAAATGTCTGGACCAGATTGCTGATTGCCTGCTGATATTTAGAAAGGTCCTCCGATGTCTTCACTTATGCCACCAGTGCAATGTCGTCTGCATACTTATACAGGGCCATTCTCTCACTATGGCACCGGATGTTGTTCATGTAGACTAAAAAAAGCACTGGAGACAAAACACAGCCTTGTGGCAGTCCAATGCTAATGACACTTTTCGTGGATTTAAATCCTCTTAAAAACACTTGTTGTCTGTCTTTCAAAAAGTTGTGGATCCATAAAAGCAGCGTTGTGTGGAGGTGGAGATCTGAAAGCCGTTCCAGCAAAATGCTCATGTCTACTGTATTAAATGCAGAAGAAAAATCCATGAATAAGATTCTTGTGTATGGTTGTGTAGAGTCCATGTGTTTAGTGACAGGATTTAGAAGTGTGAAACTTGCATCCTCTACGCCACGTTTTGCCTTGTAAGCAAATTGTAGGGGATCCAGCTGGTCTGAGATAAATTTTGTCAAGTGTCCCCCCACTACACTTTCCATGCACTTGCACAGAACTGATGTAAGGGCCACAGGTCTAAAATCCCCCAGTTCTTTTGCATGAGCTTTCTTGGGGATCGGAATAATCATAGATTCTTTCCATTGCTCTGGAATGCAGCCAAAGTCCAGAAGGAGCTGGAAGAGTCTGATCAGTACCCCACCTAGCTGGGTGGAGCATTCTTTCAGAACCCTGCCATGGAGCCCATCACGGCCAGAGCTCTTGTAGGGGTTAATGCAGCACAGGATGGTGGTGACCTTCTCCTCGCTGATGGTCAGTGTGTGTTCAGTGAGGCTGTGGGTGGGTGGGGGGGGCGGCAGGTGGAAAGAGGGCGAACACCATTGAAGCGGGCAAAAAAGACGTTCAGCTGTTCTGCCAACAAGATGGAGTCACGGCAGTTGACTAGCGGGGTCTCAGGGTCTCTTCCCATCATGATTTTCAGGCCCTGCCATGCCTTCCGTGCATTTCCAGATGTGAGTTGGTGCTCCACATTCTGTGTTTGTTTCCGTTTTGCAAGGATGGCTTTCCTCTTAAAGTCTTTCTCCAGCACTCTCACATGCTCATGGTCCTTCTGAAGGAAGGCCCATTTGTTCTCCACCAGGCACATTTTAAGTTCCTTTGTGATCCACTTTTTGTTGTTTGGGTGTATTTTTATTTGCTTGGTAGTGGTGACTATTTCTTCGCAAAAGAGAATATATGAGGTCAATACATCTGTCAACGTGTTCAGATTGTTTCCACTGTCATTAAAAAATAGGTCCCAATCGGTCATTTCAAAACAGCTCTTTAATGCTTCACTCGAATCCTCATTCCATACTTGGATAATTTTTGTTACCACTTCCACTGTCTTCAGTTGTGACCTGTATTTTGGTACATTGTTGTCTGATCTACCAAGAGGTGGACGTGACTTTGAGATGTATGCATTTGTTGACAGCCCTGTTCAAACTATCTGCTATGGCGTCAGCAGCTAAGTTAAAATCAGGGCCCGGCACATAGACCAAGATGACAGTGATTTGAGTAAACTCACGTGGGAGGTAGTGTAGTCTAAAAGACACTGTTGAAAGTTTTCAGTCTCTCTTATTGTGTAGTTGGGTGCCCAACTGCTGTTAACAGCCATGCAGAGGCCGCCCCCAATCTTCTTCCTTGTTTTGGTTGCGTCTCTGTCAAGGCGAATTATGTTATATCCCTCCAGCTGGAAGTCAGCATCCGCTGAGAGCCAAGTCTCAGTAAAACAGTAGAGGCTGGTCTGTTTGTAGTCCTGATCAATCTTAAGAAGTGTTGAAAGTTCATCACTTTTGTTGCATAGTGAGCGCACATTTGACAGTGCTAAAGCCGGTAGCGGAAGCCTACTACCTCTTCTCCTCTCCTCATTCGGTTCCGTATGCCTCCTCTTGATCCTCTTTTCCTGCATGTGTGCCGCTGTCGTCTCCTTTGAAGTAACTCCAGTGGTATAATATTCCTCGAAGGGAGGCCGAACTGAGCAGTCCCCGGGTGTGCTCGATTTAGCACCAGCAGGTCTCCCCGCGAGTAGACATGCCTTCCTGGGTAAGTGGGGAGAGGTTGAGTTGTCTGTTTGCAGAGTCCATTTAGCGGGGTAGAACTTGTAATCAGGAGCCATGAAATGGCCACATGCAGTGCATTAGTTCCAAGCATCCTGTTAAGCGTACGTGGTCCAAAACAGGTGTACAAAAACATCAAACATCTTAACAAACAGAGGCAAACAAAGGCATTCACACCAAGCCGTGTCAGGAGTCACTCACAGGGTAGCGCCTCCTACCCCTAAAATAATCCTGAAACTTAACCCTGAAATGAACCACACACAGGAGAGACGTCAGTAGGTTTTTTAAGTTGTGAGGAGACAGTGGAGAGAAGAAGAAGAAGAAGAAGAAGAAGAAGAAGAAGAAGAAGAAGAAGAAGAAGAAGAAGAAGAAGAAGAAGAAGAAGAAGAAGAAGAAGAAGAAGAAGAAGAAGAAGAAGAAGAAGAAGAAGAAGAGGAAGAAGAAGAAGAGGAAGAAGAAGAAGAGGAAGAAGAAGAAGAAGAAGAAGAAGAAGAAGAAGAAGAAGAAGAAGAAGAAGAAGAAGAAGAAGAAGAAGAAGAAGAAGAAGAAGAAGAAGAAGAAGAAGAAGAAGAAGAAGAAGAAGAAGAAGAAGAAGAAGAAGAAGAAGAAGAAGAAGAGGAAGAAGAAGAAGAGGAAGAAGAAGAAGAGGAAGAAGAAGAAGAGGAAGAAGAAGAAGAGGAAGAAGAAGAAGAGGAAGAAGAAGAAGAGGAAGAAGAAGAAGAAGAAAATATCATTTCTATAGCGCCTCTCAAGATAAAAATCACGAGGCCCTTCACAAAAACAAAAAAATGCAAAAATATAAAAGAGAATTTAGAAAATGTTTAAAAATATATTTAAAATGAGCAAAAATAGGCAATTGTGATTAAAAAAATGTTAAGAAAGAGAGAAAGTGAACAGGTGTCATGAGCCGGGGTGAGTACTCGTCTCATCATCTCACTATCTCTGAGTGTTTTGGTTTAAGGAGAGGGAGCAACAGCTGTTTCCAATCAGCTGATCAGCGGGCCGGTTTATAAGGAGGAAGGTGGACATGACTCGACGCCGGATGATTAACTACTGACTGGTAGTCTCTAGCCCTCGCTTATCTCTGCTCTTGTTCTCTCGTGTTTTTCTCTCGTGACTTGGATTCATTCTATTTTGGATTTTACCCCACCTCAGGTCTGGATAATCATCAGTTTTCCCTGACGCCGTTTTGGATTTTTATCTGGTTCGTTTCCTGGTTCACCCTCCTCCAAGTGCCGACCCGATTTCCTCCACCTCTCGCTCCCTCTCCAGAACCACACCGGTCCGGATCCCATTCCTCATTCACCTCCACCGCTCTACAATCATTACCTGGACTTACCCCAGCTCAACCCTCCCACACACTTCTCGTCTATCTAAGCCGTAAGTCCCTCAGCCAGCAATTCCCCTGCCATTCCACAACTCCCATGCTCACCTCTGCTCTTTTTCCCTCTAGATGCTGCTTCGCATTTCTGCACCCACTGGATTTTCCAGTGTGCCCTTAGTTCACCGTTTCATCAATAAATATATATGTATATTTTTAATACAATCTGACTCTGATTCTGCATGTCCTGGGTTAGACTCTTGCCCCCACAATATGACAATAGGAAAGGGGGAAATCAGTGGATCCTGAGGAAGGTGGAATAGGTGGGGAGAGCAGAATAAAGAGAGAGTGGTGAAGAAGGTCATACAAAAGCCAGCTTGAACAAGTGAGTCTTCAGCTGCTTTTTAAAGGAGACCACTGAGTCCACTGATCTCAGGCTCAGGGGGAGAGAGTTCCAGAGTCTGGGGGCCACAGCAGCAAATGATCTGTCACCTTTGGTCTTTAGCCTGTGCGCTGCACCACCAGTAGGCTTTGATCACTGGACCTCAGGGACCTGCTGGGGGTGTAGGGACTAAGAAGATCACCAGTGTAAGATGGTGCTTGTCCATGTAAGGCCCTATAGACCAGAACCAGGATCCTGAAATGAACCCTGAAGTTGACTGGCAGCCAGTGAAGCTGGAGGAGAAGCGGGGTGATGTGGGTGTGTTTGGAGGACTTGGTCAGAAGCCGAGCACAGGCGTTCTGAACCACCTGTAGACGGTTCAGGGAGGTTCTGCTCAGACACGTGAAAAGAGAGTTACAGTAGTCTAAGCGTGAGGAGATGAAGGTGTGGAGAACTGTCTCAAGTTCAGAGCGGGACAGAATGGGACTCAGCTTAGCAATGTTCCTGAGATGGAAGAAGGAAGAGCCAACAAGAGAACTGACATGAGAATCCAGGGTGAGAGCTGGGTCAAAGGTCACGCCAAGATTCCTGACAGAAGGTTTGGTGTGAGAAGCAAGCTGACCAAGACATTCTCTGACTTTGGGAACCAGCTTGTCTGGGGCACAGATGAGGATCTCAGTCTTATCTTCATTCAGCTGTAGAAAGCTCCCAGCCATCCAGGTTTTGATAGTCTACTAGAGAGACTAGCTCAGAACCTGTTTTAAGCCCTGTTCCTATCAACTCTCTGGCACGTTCTCTCTCTTCAGCTGATTTTATTGAAACACAGGCAAACAGAGACAAAGGACGATCCATCACTGTCCACACTTTACCAATAACACTGTTTTCTATCTAAGGCGGGACCTTCTAAAAAGAAAGTCTCAAGTTACAGGGGTGGCTGCTACCTTCCTTGTTGCCAAGCTGAGCATTCCACAAAGGAAGTATTAATTTATGACTGACAGTCAGAAACTCAGTAACCATGGATACCCGTTGGGCAGGCTACTTCACCCCCATTCTTGTCAGGCCGCATACCATAGCTATGAAGAAAGGAGAAAGCCCTCTGTGGCTTACTTACTAACATATGTGTTATATTCCAGCTAGCTCAGGCAGAAATAGGAAAAACAGGCAGCGTAGACTCGAGTCTCAGAACACCATCATCCTTTATTCTACTCCTTTTCTTCTTCACATCGCAAACACCACAGTGCCACCTTTTGGTCAGATACAGGAACTACATCTAAGAACACAACATAATTCCCCCTTGTTTAGAAAGATCTCAGGGTAACAGAAGAAATGCAGTTATAACAGAACTCATCAGAATTAGCTTTCCAGACACATTCCAACCTGTCAGGGTACTCAAATAACTTGACTGAACACCCAAGGCTTATATACTTTTCTCATTCTTACTACTTAAGCCTTGGAAACAAATATAGTCCCGAATGTTTAACAAACTTCTATGTCATACATGACAACCACCTTTTTCCACTTCCTGTAACACTTATGCATTAAGACCAGAACAATACAATAACACAGCCTTCTTTTCTTTTTTTTTTTTTTTACATTTATCCCAACTGCCCCCCAAAGGCCATAGATGAACATTCAATGTTCAAAGTCCTCCAGCCAAGCTGGTTTCTTTCTGATCCTCGCAGGCCTCTGTGGACCTACTGGTTGCTGTTGTTGTATGGGGTCAGGCGAGCACAGAGTTGGCTTTGATGTTGCCGGGATAAGAGACAGATGAGAAGCATTCCATGTACGGCCATCCTCTAGGACATACGAATGTGAACCCGCTCTCCGTATAACTCTGGTTGGATCCTGAAACTTGGACAAGCCCTTCTTCACATGAAACGGTTTCCGTACTCTCACCAAGCTGCCTTCCTTGATCTTTGGCACTCTTGCCCCGCGTTTTGCATCTGCGTACTTCTTTGCAGCTTGCAGTTTCTCACTGACCCGGGAGCGTAACTCCTTGTTAGCTTGGGATGTCAGTGATGGTACGGATCCTACATTCACTTTAGTACGCATTTTCCTTCCAAACATCAGTTCGTAAGGCGACAGTCCAGTGGTACTGTGTGGGGTTGCACGGTACGCCAGCAGAAAGTTAGTAACAAAATCCTTCCAGGGTTTCTGTTCCTGCCTCGCTGTGAAGACTGTCTCTTTAAGAACGCGGTTCCAGCGTTCAACAGCTCCATCAGCTTGGGGGTAGTACAAAGACACCTTCCTGTGCACAATGTTCCTCACCAAAAGAAAATCAGCAAATTCCTTTGAGGTGAATTGTGTTCCGTTATCACTTACAATCTCAGTCGGATTCCCAAATCGAGAGAAGATTGAAGTCAGGAAGGCTGTGACTGCAGCAGTGGTGACAGTTGGCATAAAGGCAACCTCTGGCCATTTGGTAGTCAGTTAGAGTTACGGCATATCTACAGTCCCAAGTCGCCATTTCAAATGGGCCGACCACATCAATGCCCACTTTTTGCCAGGGCCCATCAGGTAATGGGACCGGCTGTAGTGGTGCTGGGTACGTCCTTGCAGTTTTATCATGTGATCTGCACGTAGTACATGTACTGATAAAGTCCTCGACGCAACTGTCCATCCCTGGCCACCAGTACAGATCTCTCAGTCTTTGTTTAGTGTGAACCACACCTTGGTGTGTCTCATGTGCCAAGGTAACCAGTTGGTATCGCAGCGCAACTGGAACAATCAACCTGTGGGGCCCTCTGAACACTTTCACCTCTTGCACTGACAGTTCATCTCTGACAGCAAAGTAGGCTTTCACCACTGGAGGCAGGGACTTAGCTGTTTTGGGCCAACCCCTTTTTATCTGTGCACGTAAAGCATCTAGTTCTGGACATGCCCCACTTGCTGCATCGAAATCAGACACAGACAGAGCTCGCAAGTCTGTTTCCAGAAGAGCCACCATGTCAGGTTCTGTGATGTCTTCGGCCTTAGCATCTAAAGGTAGAGGCAAGCGTGACAACCCATCTGCCGTATGGTTATGTACACCTGCCCGATAA
Organism: Nothobranchius furzeri; assembly: GCF_043380555.1. NCBI lineage: Eukaryota > Metazoa > Chordata > Actinopteri > Cyprinodontiformes > Nothobranchiidae > Nothobranchius > Nothobranchius furzeri. Next base: position 10,098,917 of record NC_091759.1, read on the forward strand.
ATGACATCGTAGGAGAAGCATAACAATCTGGCAGACCACCTAGCAATGCGCATACCTGCACGGCCTAAACCTTTAGTGGCCAGCAAGGTGGTAAGCGCCTGATGATCTGTGCGAAGCGTGAACCTGGTACCCCACAGAAATGTTCTCCATTTCTCCACTGCCCAGACACACGCCAGTGCTTCTTTTTCCACAACTGAATACTTCCGCTCAGCCGTGCTTAATGTGCGTGAGGCAAAAGCAACTGTCTTTTCTGTGCCATCCGGATGCACTTGAGTCAAAACGGCTCCCATCCCATAGTCAGATGCATCTGTAGAAACCATTGTAGGCAGGCTGGGGTCAAAGACTGTCAGAGCGGCACTGTTTACAATGCCTGATTTCACCTTTTCAAAGCTCAGCTGAGCAGCCTCAGTCCAATGAAAGGTATCATTCCGCAAACATTCCCTCATGGGCTCCACCAAAGTAGCATAGTTGTCCACAAACTTTGCGTACCAGGAGGTGAGTCCCAGAAATGAACGCAGAGTAGGTGCATCACTAGGCGCCGGGGCCTCAGTGATGGCCTTGATGTGTTCCCCATCTGGAAGCAGACCCTGAGCAGAGATTACATGCCCCAGGAACCGTAAGCTGGTCTGGTTAAACTGGCACTTTTCCACATTAAGCTGCAGTCCTGCTTCCTTGAGAGCAGCAAGAACAGCTTGTAAGTTGCAGTCATGGTCCTTTCTGTCTGCACCATAAACAATAATGTCATCCAGATAGTTCTGAACACCTCTGAGACCTTTGAGTACAATGGACATCATTCTGGAGAATGCGGCTGGTGCTGAACATAGACCATATGGCACCCGCTTAAATCTGAACAGTCCCTCATGTGTTATGAAAGCGGTCATGTCCCGGCTCTCCTCTGCCAGTAGTACTTGATGATATGCGTTGGCCAAATCTATCGTGGAAAACACTTTTGCACCTCTCATTTCAGCGAATAGGTCGTCCATATGAGGAAGTGGGTAACTATCCATCACTATTGCCTTATTTGGTTCACGTAAGTCCACACACATCCTCACTGTTCCATTTTTCTTCTGTGTGACAACAATAGGGGACACCCATTGGGATGCTTCTATCCTCTCTATAACATCCAGTTTCAAAAGTCTGTCGATCTCTGCAGAAACAGCTTGTTTAACGGACAGAGGAAGCCGGCGTAGTTTTTGCTGAACTGGTGTGACCCCCTCTTTCACTTTAAGGCGGTGAATGAACCCTTTGGCCAGTCCTATTTTATCTTCAGCTGCAGGTTTAGCTCTGATTACCTCAACTGTGCCTGGTGTTTCTGGAATGCTCACTGCATCTTTATCAATAGTCAGTCTCAGTGCTCTGAATAAGTCCATGCCCAAAAGCGCTGTGCCAGTTTTAACTACATACAGCTCGGCTTGAGCTGCAACTGAGCCATGTTGAACTAGAGCAGTCAAACAGCCCAAAACTGGAACGCGATCTTTGGTATAAGTCACTAACCTTTTTGGAGGTTCACTCACTGGCACATGCTGGAAGTAGTTTTCATACAGCCGCTCAGGAATGATGGACACTGCAGAACCTGTATCTACCACAAGTTCCACTTGACATGTTGTTGATTGTGCAGTCAGGGACACATCACAACAGATTTTGTCCACCTCTTGTCCATTATGAATCATCTGCACTGTATTTAACTCCAGTACAACCATCTTTCCCACATCAGCTGTGTTTTTCTTGGATTTACATACACGAGCAAAATGTCCTTTTTTGTTGCAATTTCTGCATGTCACCTTTAGCGCAGGACATTCTGGTGCATCAGCAAGGTGTGTAGCAGCACCACATCTGTAACAAGCTCTCTCTTGTTTTCTAGTGGTTTTGTATTCCTCTGAGCGAGCATTTTTATTTCTTGCCTTGAATGGACGTTTTGGTTTCACTTTCACTTCCTGTACAGCTGCGGCTTCTGTCGTCGCTGAAAGAGTCTGCGCGTGCCCAATGGCTGCCTCCACTTGACATGCTAATTTCAGTACTGTGTTGAGGGTAGGGTTAGCATCTGTCTGGACCAAAAGCCTCTCACGGACTCTAGGACAACTTGCATGCTCAATCAGCTGGTCACGTATCATTTCATCTGTATTTGCTGCAAATCCGCATGTTGCTGCTAGCTCTCGCAGAACACCCACATATTCCATTATGTTTTCATGTGGCTTCTGCGCTCGTTGTCTGAATTTGTGTCTTTCCACCACAACATTTATAGCTGGGTTAAAGTGTGCCCGCAGAGCCTGTACAGCTGCATCATAAGTAGTACCTGCCTCTGCAAATGAGTAGAATATTCTCTGCCCTTCTGTGCCCAAGCTGTGTAGAAGAAGCGCGCGCTTACGTGCGTCGGGCCAGTCATCCCCCTCCGCATGGATAGCAAGCAGGTAGTTCTCGAACATTTTCATCCACATGTCGAACGGAATTCCTGGTTGTCCCGGGCAGGGCAGAAACAGAGCAGGAAGCGGCACCCCCGCCGTCGCCATCCTCGTCGCCAATTTGTTATATTCCAGCTAGCTCAGGCAGAAATAGGAAAAACAGGCAGCGTAGACTCGAGTCTCAGAACACCATCATCCTTTATTCTACTCATTTTCTTCTTCACATCGCAAACACCACAGTGCCACCTTTTGGTCAGATACAGGAACTACATCTAAGAACACAACAATATGATTACTTAAAAAGGAACATTTAAGGCAGTAATACATTAAAACACCTGACACCACTCCTTCCTTGTGTTTCCATTTTTTTAATCTACGTATTTTTGAACACTGAAGATGTCAGTGACATACCACAATTCTTGCTGTAATTTTAAAACCAGATGTATACAAAGTGTACCTAAAGACCACATGACTTCTGTGAGCCCATCAGGGGTTTGTGTTTGAACCTAAAGACAGAAAATAGAAAGAGATTGAAGATCTAAGTAAAAAAATGAATTAGACCTGAAGTCCAAAATTACAACGAAGCTTACTAGCTAGTGTTTATTAAAAATATGAGTGAGTTTGCATTTCTAACAAAAAATACATTGACAAGTGTTTAAAAGTGCGGCTGCACGGTGGCACAGTGGTTAGCACTGTTGCCTCGCAGCACGAAGGTTGCAGGTTCGAAACTCCACTCGGCTGCGGCCTTTCTGCGTGGAGTTGCGTGTTCTCCCCATGCATGCGTGGGTTTCCTCCGGGTACTCCGGTTTCCCCCACAGATCACAACATGCCCTATAGGTTATAAAGTGTAAGTCGCTTTGGATAAAAGCGTCTCCTAAATGAATAAACATAAAAAGCAGAAAGCAGCTGGACATTTTCATTTAGCTGAGGTTTTTTCTTTCCATTTAAATTGGAGTCATCTATTGCTGCTCAACAACTACAATGAGAAAAGGCAAGATTGCAGAAGAAGGATGTATTTCCTTAGGAAGAATAAAATCTAGATAATTATAAGACAAGCCGACTTTCTGTCTGAGAGTGGCAAAATTAGCAAGTGATTAAAGGTATTACACAAAAACGTGATCATGAACCAGTTTCTCACTGACACCAATGCAGAATCACTCCTGAGTTCACACTCTGAAGCAATCAGAGAAAGATCATTTTAAACCAAGTCTTCATGTGTGAAATAATAAATGTGCATCAATGCATCCAAAAAACCTCCACTGCTTCTTTTATTTAATAAAAAAATGTTATTGCTAGAATTCTGACATATTAATTTAGACGCTAGCATGCAGGTTAGCAGTGAATCTGCTTTTGTCAGCACAAGTTGACTTGAATAAGCTTCTTCTGTTAGCGGTCACAGGGCACTGCTGTATTTGGCACTGAAGCCAAGGCTCAGTGCCCACTGGCTGCAGCGATTCAGACTTTAAGTAAGCTCCGATTTGCAGGTTTTATTGGTTTGCAGGTGGGAGAGTCGTTTTTCTGACAGATGAAGATAAAAGGAGAGCAGGAACTGCATAAGGTGGTGCTGCTATTCTATAGATATTAGGGTAAATATGAAAGGGGATATGGTGATCAGGTGGGCCCAATGGAATAAAAACTTTTCCTGTATCTTCACCCCGATTTCAGCATCTGATTTTTGCCCAAAAACATATAATCTCATTAATTAAATTATTTTTTCAGAGCAGACAGTTTGTTACAAATTCTAGGGTTTTGGCCGTGATGAGGACGGGCTTGAGAGTGTATCTGGTACTCAGAAAGACGTGTGTGTTAGTTTGTGGGTGTTGAAGTGTAGCTCTCAAGCATTGAATCACTCAGCTGGAAGTGTGTTACAACCACGGTAAAGCTGTTATAAGATGACATAAAAGAAACTGAAAAGCACCAGTGCTTTTACAGTCCAAAAGCTTTTCCCAAAGAAAAAGACCAATAAGAGTGTTGGAAACAAATGTTGCTTTGTTCCATGACCTTCTCACCACTTTTTCCACTGCTGAAAACGTTCCATCAAGATCTCAAAATGGAGTTTGCTCAGATTAGATGCAAGATACAATCACTTTTTGAATCTACATGTGTATTTAGATTTGAGGGGTGTAAGTATGAAAAGATAAATACTTTTATTATAAAATCCGAAAATACTTAAAACAAAGTGTGTAAAATCTGAAACTTTCTAAAATGAGAAAGATAAATAAAAATTAAAGCTGCAAGCAGCGTCGTTCGGCCCTCGCAGCTCCGCACCGCTCCGGCCTGGCCGGCAGTCTGGTGCACCCGAGTGTCCGGGTGCGCTGGTGAGTGGAGCGGAGGTGAGGATCCAAATGCAGGGGAGAAAGCAGGCAGGCAGACAAACTGGACAACTGAAAGGGTTTTAATGATTCACGCATGCAGGGCATGGAAACAATGAAGCAACAAGAGACAAAGGACTGGAGGGGTTTAAATACAGGAGGGCTGGGAGCTTGGGTGATTGGGAAACAAGAGGCAGGTGGGAGCAATCAACAGGGACACAGGCTGAACCAAATGGAGAGACAGGACAGGGTGTGACAGTACCCCCCCTCAAAGGGCGGCTTCCAGAAGCCCACAGGAACACAGAACAGGGCCGGAGGAGGGGGACCCGGATGGAGGGCCGAGAGGGACAGAGGGCCCGATGATCAGGAGGCAGGGACCAGCAGAGTCCGGGGGCCTGCACCCAGGGCAGAGGAGGCAATAACGACGACGGGCTCTTGGGGGCCTGCGCCTGGGGCAGAGGAGGAGGCGACGACGACGGGCCTTGGGGCCTGCGCCTGGGGCAGAGGAGGAGGCGACGACGGGCTCTTGGGGCCTGCGCCTGGGGCAGAGGAGGAGGCGACGACGGGCTCTTGGGGGCCTGCGCCTGGGGCAGAGGAGGAGGCGACGACGGGCTCTTGGGGGCCTGCGCCTGGGGCAGAGGAGGAGGCGACGACGGGCTCCTGGGGGCCGGCGTCTATGGCAGAGGAGCTCTGTAGACTGGGCCGGGGACAGGGTCTCTGCAGGCTGGGCCGGGGACATAGTCTCTGCAGGCTGGGCCGGGGACAAAGCCCCTTGGACGGGCTGGACCGGAGACTCGTAGAAGAGCTGGACCGGATACGGTATGACCTCCAGAACCACCGTTGGCACTGGATACGGTGGAGACGTCGGACTAGAGGGAGCTCCGACCTCTGGACAGGAAAGAGCGCCGACCTCTGGACAGGAGAAAGCGCCGACCTCTGGACTGGAGAGAGCGCCGACCTCTGGACTGGAGAGAGCGCCGACCTCTGGACTGGAGAGAGCGTCGACCTCTGGACTGGAGAGAGCGTCGACCTCTGGACTGGAGAGAGCGTCGACCTCTGGACTGGAGAGAGCGTCGACCTCTGGACTGGAGAGAGCGTCGACCTCTGGACTGGAGAGAGCGTCGACCTCTGGACTGGAGAGAGCGTCGACCTCTGGACTGGAGAGAGCGTCGACCTTTGGACTGGAGAGAGCATCGTCAGACGAGCCGACTTCTGACGAGCCGGCGACTTCAGAGGCGACGTCATCGGACGAGCCGACTTCTGACGAGCCGGCGACTTCAGAGGCGACGTCATCGGACGAGCCGACTTCTGACGAGCCGGCGACTTCAGAGGCGACGTCATCGGACGAGCCGACTTCTGACGAGCCGGCGACTTAGGAGGCGGCGTCATCGGACGAGCCGACTTCTGACGAGCCGGCGACTTCAGAGGCGACGTCATCGGACGAGCCGACTTCTGACGAGCCGGCGACTTCAGAGGCGCAGACTTCGGAGGCGACGTCGTCAGGCGAGCAGACTTCGGAGGCGACGTCGTCAGGCGAGCAGACTTCGGAGGCGACGTCGTCAGGCGAGCAGACTTCGGAGGCGACGTTGTCGGGCGAGCAGACTTCGGAGGCGACGTCGTCGGGCGAGCAGACTTCGGAGGCGGCGTCGTCGGGCGAGCAGACTTGGGAGGCGACGTCGTCGGACGAGCAGACTTGGGAGGCGACGTCGTTGGACGAGCAGACTTGGGAGGCGACGTCGTCGGATGAGCAGACATCGGAGGCGACGTCGTCGGACGAGCAGGCATCGGAGGCGACGTCGTCAGGCGAGCAGACATCGGAGGCGACGTCGTCAGGCGAGCAGACTTGGGAGGCGGCGACGTCGTCAGACGAGCCGACGTCATCAGAGGAGGCGGCGACGTCGTCAGATGAGCCAACGTCATCAGAGGAGGCGGCGACGTCGTCAGACGAGCCGACTTCGGGGACGTCATCAAGGGCGTCGTCTTCTGGACAGGAACGGGCGTCGACTTCTGGACAGGAACGGGCGTCGACTTCTGGACAGGAACGGGCGTCGACTTCTGGACAGGAACGGGCGTCGACTTCAGGACAGGAACGGGCGTCGACTTCAGGACAGACACGGGCGTCGACTTCAGGACAGACACGGGCGTCGACTTCAGGACAGACACGGGCGTCGACTTCAGGACAGACACGGGCGTCGACTTCAGGACAGGAACGGGCGTCGACTTCCATCGACTTCAGGTCCGGGGGCGTCGGCTTCGGGTCCGGAGGTGTCGACTTCTGGTCCGGAACCAGAACCATCTGCTTCGGGGTCAGAAACGTCTGCTTCTGGGCCGGAACCGGAACCGTCTGCTTCGACGCCCGAACCTTCTGCTTCTGGGCCAGAACCGGAACCGTCTGCTTCGGGGCCCGAACCTTCTGCTTCTGGGCCGGGACCGCCTGCTTCCGGACCGGTATCATCAGCTTCTGGGCTGGAGTCAGAGCTGCTGCAGGAGGAGCTGCCTGGCCAGGCTGGACCAGATGCAGTGCGACCTCCGGGACCACCGCTGGAACTGGATGCGGAGCGTCCACCGGGGCCACTGCTGGAGCTGGCTGCGACAGAGCAGGTGGTGCTGAGAACTGTGAAAGCAGGGAGGACAGACCGTCCAGCTGACGCTCCTTAAGGCTGAGGGTCCAATGGAGCTGGGCCAGCTTAGCCCGGAGATCGGCGAGCTCCGCTGGGTGAACACCGGGCTCGCTCGTCTGGTCCTGAGATGAGGAGGATAGAGCGTCCAGGCGGGATTCCTGGAAGCTGATGAGCTGGCGGAACTGGCCAAGCTCCGCCTGGAGACTGACGAGCTCAGTCAGCTGGGCTGCGGCCAACGCTCCTCCCTCAGCAGATGACGGAGGCGCCGATTGGGTCGGAGCCGGAACTGCTGGTCTGGCCGGGGGCTTGTCCAAACTGCTGCGCAGAGCAGGGGCAGCGGCGGGCACACAACTCCATCCCGGTACACCGGACTGCGGGGCAGCCCGGCGTCTCTCCCTACGCTGTGGACCAACACCGGGGGAGCACACAGCCAGACGGGTGCCCACGTAACTGGAGTGATCCGAACGCGTCTCTCGATCCGGTCTCTCATCAGGCGCTGGGAGGGTGGAGAGGAAGGCCGAGGGTGCACGCTGACACCGTCGTCCGCGGCGAGGCGGAGATGGAGCTGGAGCTGGAGAAGCCGGGTGGTGGCTTGGAGCGAGCCACTGGAGCAGGTACTCCCTCGGGAGAATCTCCCCGCTGGGTCCTTCAACTGGGGGTTGCTTCATTCTGTCCGGGTGCGCTGGTGAGTGGAGCGGAGGTGAGGATCGAAATGCAGGGGAGAAAGCAGGCAGGCAGACAAACTGGACAACTGAAAGGGTTTTAATGATTCACGCACGCAGGACATGGAAACAATGAAGCAACAAGAGACAAAGGACTGGAGGGGTTTAAATACAGGAGGGCTGGGAGCTTGGGTGATTGGGAAACAAGAGGCAGGTGGGAGCAATCAACAGGGACACAGGCTGAACCAAATGGAGAGACAGGACAGGGTGTGACACCGAGCACGTCTGCTGAACATAAACATTGACCACCCCGACACCAGACACTGCAAAAGGCCTCTTCGTCTGCACCTCACCCTGACTCAGCATCTTCTCTGAGACCACTATAAAATTATACATCTAACCACTAGGGGATACTCCATCTTTACCACACTGGTGGTGTGATGACATAGACCAAGTTTAATGCTATTCTGACCACGTTTTTTTTGAAGTCATTGAAGGTTAAAGTAATCTAGGGGGCACTGTGACCAACTACAAAAAAATCCCATTGAGGTCAGCTTTGGTTGACAAAGATGTTTTTCTGTTATTTTGGCATCAATCAGACGTTATGTGTGTTATCTAGAGCCAGAGAGCCGAAAGGGGGTGGAGCTACAGGGGTTTGAACCAACAACCACATCAATGTGTTTGGTGCAGTCAAACAGAAGCCAAGTTTAATGCCATTCTGACCTTGTAGTAGGAAATAATTAACTCTTAATTTTACCTAGGGGGCATTGTGACCAAGTACATAAAAATCCCATTGAGGTACTCTTAGGGAGTCAAAGATGGTTTTGTGGTAGTTTAGCATCAATCAGAAGTTACGTGTGCTTTCTAGAGCCAAAGAGCTGAAAGGGGCGGAGCTAAAGGGATTTGAACCAACAACCACATCAACATGCTTGGTGCAGTCACGTGATGACACAAGCCAAGTATAATGCCATTCTGACCTTGTCCTTAGAAGTTGATAAAGTTTGAAACCATCTAGGGGGCGCTGTGACCATTTACAACTAAATCCCACAGAGGTCATCTTTGATCATCAAAGATGGTTTTCTGTTAATTTGACATCAATCAAACATTGCATGGGTCATTTAGAGCCAAACGGCTGGAAGTGGGCGCAATTAAAGTGATTTGAACGAGTGAACACATACATGTGTTGATTGCAGTTGTGTGATGACTCCCACCATGTTTGATATAGTTTGGAGCTTTTTTGCAGAAGTTACAAAGGTTTTTTTGTATCTAGGAGCACTGTCCCAAATTTAGGAAATATTCTATGAAGCAGTTTGTAGTTTGACAACAATCATTTGTGTGCAGTTTGGTGTGAATTGCATCATGCATGTGTTATTCAGGACCTAATATCTGTCAGGGGTGGAGGTAAAGCGATATAAACCAATGACCACAGGATTGTGTTGGGTGCCTTTGTGTGATGACATATAGCAAGTTTGGTGCAGTTGTGACCTTGTCTGTACGAGATATTACAGTTTTAAAGGCATGTAGGGGGTGCTGTGGTGATGTTATACAACGTTCACCAACCATCTGTGCCTCATTGGCTAAAGGGCATGATTGTTGTTTGCCATGTTCAGTCTCGTGCAGATCTGAGGTTGTTTGTGGAAGTTACAGTAAAACGTATTGTACCGGTGTCATGCCAGAAATCACCATGGCATCAAAGCCCCTCCCTTTCTGGAAAGCTATCAGAACTGAATGGTCATTACAGCATCATGAAGACAGTGCATGACCTTAGTGTCATGTTGACTAAATTAGAGGGGACAAATATGGGCATTGCACCTTAAAACAATCGACTTCCTGTTGTCAGGGGGCGGGGCTTAGGTGAAGTCAGCTGTTCACATTGTCATTGTCTTGAGATGTGGTCAGTGATCACACAGACAAAGGTGGATATGGATCTGAACATGTACAGCCTATTTACTTGGTGGAAGAAAAATAAACAGAGCAGATACAATAGGCCTTCGCAGTGCCCCATTTTACTTAATCACCACAAATCAGTAGCTGGTAACTCAAGACAAGTGGGGGTTGCTTGGCATCAATTTGTGGGAGTTTTCAAAAGAGGGGGCGGGGCTGTGGCGGCATGGCGAAGTCAGGTGTACGGCTGTGGCCATACATTTGCCTCCAATTTCGTTTTTTCTAAAGGTATTGCCACGAAACTTCTGGTGAGTGATCCTAGTCTGACCCCCAAAAAAATCTGATGTGAAAATCTGGTGGGTGTGGCCTATTTTCTTAAATAGCGCCCCTAGGACCATTAAAACTGTCAGCCCCAAGCCATGCTTTGACTGAGGATTACGAAATTTGGTACACTAATGTGGTGTCTCAGGACCTACAAAAAAGTCTCTCGGAGCCAAGCGCAAAGTCACACAGGAGGTCAGCTATTTTGGTCCAAGTACTCGATTTAGTGGTTTTCACACACTTTGTTTGGAGAATGGTGCCCCGTCGCCCTTTTAACCGATCACCTTCAAACTTCTGTTATATACTCTTAAGCTATAAGGAAAAAAATCAACCGCCGGATTTTTCAAAAGTTGAAAGGTGTGGGCGTGGCTAAGCCTCAAATTTTGACCTGTCACAACGCCACTCTTTTTTTCACAGCTCCGTATTGGACACCTTTGACCCAATCACCATCAATCACTGGCAGATAGCAGTAGACAAGTTGGGGTAACTTGGTGTCTAGTATTGGCAGGTTTCAAAAAAAGGTGGGGCTTTGGGAGCATGGCAAAATTCGCCATCACGCCATGTAAATATGTTTGCCTCTCATTTACTCAGTTATCATGATATCAACACAAAATCTGATGAGTGACCCTAGTCTGATCCCCAATAGAAATGAACGTGATTGGTGGGCATAGTCTATTTTCTGAAATAGCGCTCCATAGAACCATTAAAATTGTCAGCCCCAAGCCGTGCTTTAATTGAGAACTACAAAATTAATGTAGTGCCTTGAGACCTACAAAAAAGTATCTTGGAGCCAAGGTTAATGTCGCACAGGAAGTCTGCCATTTTTGTCCAAGTACTTGATTTTGTGGTTTTCGCACACATTGTTTGGAGAGTGATGCCCCATCGCCCTTTTCACCAATCGCCTTCAAACTTCTGCTATATACTCTTAAGACATAGGAGAAAAAAATCAACTGTCCGATTTTTCAAAGGCTGAAAGGTGTGGGTGTGGCTAGGCTTCAAACTTTGACCTTTTGCCATTACATTACTTGATGTAATAACTCCCATGTGCATGCTCAGATCTATATCAAACATTGTCTGTGTGATCTCTGACCACATCTCAAGACACTGACAATGTGGAAAGCTGACATCATCTAAGCTCCACCCCCTGACAACAGGAATTCTATTGTTTTATGGTGAAATGCCCATGTTTGACCCCTCTAATTTAGTCAACATGACACTAATGTCATAGACTGTCTTCATGATGCTGTAATGGCCATTCAGTTCTGATAGCTTTCCAAAAAGGGAGGGGTTTTGATGCCATGGCGAATTGTGGCGTGACACCGTGACCTTACGTTTGACTGTAACTTCCACAAACAGCCTCCAATCTGTGCGAGACTGAACATGGCAATCAACAATCATTCCCTTTAGCCAATGAGGCACAGACGGTTGGTGAACGTTGTATAATATCACCACAGCGCCCCCTACATACCTTTAAAACTGTAATAACTTGTTCAGACGAGGTCACAACTGCACCAAACTTGCTAAATGTCATCAGACAAAGGCACCCAACACAATCCTGTGGTCATTGGTTTCTTTAGCTCCATCCCTGGCTTGGCTTTTGTCATCATATGACTGCACCAAACACGTTGATGTGGTTGCTGGTTCAAACCCATTTAGCTCTACCCCCTTTTGGTTCTCTGGCTCTAGATAACACACACAGCGTCTGATTAATGCCAAAATAACAGAAATCCATCTTTGTCAACCAAAGCTGACCTTAATGGGATTTTTCTGTAGTTGGTCACAGCGCCCCCTACATGACTTTAACCTTAAATAACTTCAAAAATGTGGTCCGATTAGCATTAAACTTGGTCTGCTTCTGAGTCAGGGTGAGGTGCAGACGAGGAGACAGTTTGCAGTGTCTGAGGTCGCGGGGGTCAACGTTTACATTCCGCGGACGTGCCCGGATGCCCCGGGCTGCCGGCCGAGCCGGAGCAGCACAGAGCTGCAAGGGCCGAACGACACTGCTTGCAGCTTTAATTTTGATTGTTATTTGACATGTATTGAGGACTTGGCCAAAAGGAAGGGATAGTTTCTCCTAAACCTTTTAAGTGTTGATTTTTCTGCAATGCCCATAATATAGAGAATTAGAAATAAATGAATAGATAAAATGCCCTGTGTCAGTTATATTAGAAATTTATAAGAAGTTTTTAATATTATTTATTGTGATATCACACTGGCGTCCCAGTACCTGAGTGCTGTATTCTGATGACTTTTAACATGTTACCCCTGATCAGGGAGACAGTTTTTGTTATTCAAAAAGTTTTGACTTTAATTTATTTGGTAAACTACTTCTTGCAAAATGAAAGTTTGTTTTTATGTGAGTGACGTCTCTGTAATCCCAAATAACTATGGGAAATTAAACACATTAAAAACCAAAACAAAAGCTCTGAACTCAGGAGAACAACATAGAAATACAAAATTATCATCATAGTTATGCATGGATTGGGTTTCACATGCTTTCATTTTTTTGTTGTAAATCATTAGAATTTGGTGTGTAGTGTGTGTGTGTGTGTGTGTGTGTGTGTGTGTGTGTGTGTGGCTGAATATCATTTCTGTGTCAGTTTCTGTTTGATGTTGCTGCTGCAACTATAAAATTGCCTGCTCGCCTCTTTTTGGGATCAAAAAGAAAAAGAAAACTGATTTGAGAACTGTCTCTGAACCATCAGAGGCTTCTGCTTGTGAGACAAACTGGGGAAAACAGAGGTATGTCTAGGTACAGAGCACAAAAAACACTTCACTGAATCTCTTTTTCTAGTTTTAGATGGCAGCAAAAACAGTTCAGACAAACCTATTTGGTGGTCCAACGGGTTTAGAAACAATCGTTGTCAAAACTGCTCCAAAAGAAACCCTTCAACTGTCTAAACGGCAATATAGTAGCAAAAGTTTGTAATTTTGGTTCAACTTGGTATGCTTATAAAGGTGTGGTTACTTGTTTAATCAAAACATTTGCAGTGGTTTCTAGTAGGAACAAATGTCTTGCAGGCAGTACTCAGCCCACAAACCCCTAGCTGCAACATCACAGGAGACTTAGTCTTATTTCCTGATATTTAGATATCTCACTACTGTATATATGATCTTCTTACATTTAATTAGAAACCATAGAATGCGAAATATCATAAAATATGACATATCGCCTTAATGGTTCTTTGAGTAAATTTCACCAGAAGATCAGATCTTTTTATTGCAGGGATTCAGCAACACTTCGTATCAACTCCAAGAAAGAAAGAGAGTCAGGTTTAAAAAGTTAAAATATTTATTTCTAAACAAATCAAACTCCACCTTGAACCGTCACCTTATCGTGGTGGAGGAGTTTGAGTGCCCTAATGATCCTAGGAGCTATGTTGTCTGGGGCACTTAGTGCCCCTGGTAGGGTCTCCCATGACAAATTGGTCTTAGGTGAAGGGTGAGACAAAGAACGGTTCGAAGGATCTTTCATGGCGGTTAAAATGAAGAGTCGGAGTACCCGGCCCGGAGGGTTACCGGGGTCCCACCCTGGAGCCAGGCCTGGGGTTGGGGCCCGTGAGCGAGCGTCTGGTGGCCGGGCTTTCGCCCATGGGGCCCGGCTTGGCCCAGCCCGAACCGGATACATGGGCTCATCCAACTGTGGACCCACCACCCGCAGGAGGAACATGAAGGGTCCGGTGCAATGCGAATAGGGTGGCAGACCAAGGCGGGAGCCTTGGCGGTCCAATCCCCGGACAAGAAAACTAGTTTTTGGGACATGGAACGTCACCTCGCTGGCGGGGAAGGAGCCGGAGCTTGTGGCAGAGGTTGAGCGGTACCGGCTAGATATAGTCGGACTCACCTCGACACATTGCATTGGCTCTGGAACCCGAGCCCTGGAGAGGGGTTGGACACTCTACTTTGCTGGAGTTGCTCCGGGTGAGAGGCGGAGGGCTGGGGTTGGCTTTTTGTTAGCCCAGAGACTCTCTGCCTGTGTGTTGGGGTTTACCCCGGGGGACAAGAGGGTAGCTTCCTTGCGCCTTCGGGTTGGGGAACGGGTCCTGACTGTTGTTTGTGCTTATGGGCCAAATATCAGTTCAGAGTACCCACCCTTTTTGGAGTCCCTGGGACGAGTGCTAGATAGTGCTCCATCAGGGGACCCCATTGTCCTGCTGGGGGACTTCAGTGCTCACGTGGGCAATGACAGCTTGACCTGGAGGGGTGTGATTGGGAGGAACGGCCCACCTAATCTGAACTCGAGCGGTGTTTTGTTATTGGACTTCTGTGCAAGCCGCAGTTTGGCCATAACGAACACCATGTTCGAACATAAGGATGCCCACCGGTACACTTGGTACCAGGGCAGCCTAGGTCGCAGGTCGATGATAGATTTTGTAGTCGTATCATCTGACCTGCGGCCGTATGTTTTGGACACCCGAGTGAAGAGATGAGCGGAGCTGTCAACTGATCACCACCTGGTGGTGAGTTGGATCAGATGGCAAGGGAACATGCCGCGTAGACCTGGTAGACCCAAACGCATAGTGAGGGTCTGCTGGGAACGCCTGGCAGAACAACCTGTCAAGACGGTCTTCAACTCCCACCTCCGGCAGAGCTTTGACCACGTCCCGAGAGCAGTGGGGGACATTGAGTCCGAGTGGGCCTTGTTCCACTCTGCGATTGTCGAGGCTGCTGTTGCTAGCTGTGGTCGTAAGGTGGCCGGTGCCAGTCGTGGTGGCAACCCCCGTACCCGCTGGTGGACACCAGAGGTTCGGGGAGCCGTCAGGCTGAAGAAGGAGGCCCACAGGGCGTGGCTGGTCTGTGGGTCTCCGGAGGCAGCAGACAGGTACCGGATAGCCAAGCGGGGTGCAGCAGTGGCAGTTGCCGAGGCAAAATCTCGGGCGTGGGAGGAGTTTGGTGAGGCCATGGAGAAAGACTATCGATCGGCTCCAAAGAGGTTCTGGCAAACTGTCCGGCGCCTCAGGAGAGGAAGGCAGCAACTCGCTCACACTGTTTACAGTGGGGATGGGGAGCTGCTGACGTCAACTGAGGCTATAGTCGGACGGTGGAAGGAATACTTTGAGGAGCTCCTCAATCCCACCGATGCGCATTCCGAGGAGGAACCAGAGCTGGGAGGCCTGGGGATGGACTGTCCGATCTCGGGGTTAGAAGTTGCTGAGGTAGTCAAACAACTACACAGCGGCGGAGCCCCGGGGGCAGATGAGGTTCGTCCTGGGTATCTCAAGGCTATGGATGTTGTAGGGCTGTCATGGTTGACACGTCTCTACAACATTGCGTGGTCATCGGGGGCAGTTCCTAGGGAGTGGCAGACCGGGGTGGTGGTCCCCATCTTTAAGAAGGGTGACCTGAGGGTGTGTTCCAACTATAGGGGGATCACACTCCTCAGCCTCCCTGGAAAGGTCTACGCCAAGGTACTGGAGAGGAGGGTCCGATCGATAGTTGAATCTCAGATAGAGGAGGAGCAATGTGGTTTTCGTCCTGGCCGTGGAACTGCGGACCAGCTCTTTACCCTTGCAAGGGTGATGGAGGGGGCATGGGAGTTTGCCCAACCAATCCACGTGTGCTTTGTGGATTTGGAGAAGGCTTATGACCGTGTCCCCAGGGGCACCCTGTGGGGACGCTCCAGGAGTATGGGGTGGGTGGCTTTCTGTTGAGGGCCATTCAGTCCCTTTACCAGAGGAGCGTGAGTTTGGTCCGCATAGCCGGTAGTAAGTCGGACCTGTTCCCAGTGAGGGTTGGACTCCGCCAGGGCTGCCCTTTGTCACCGGTTCTGTTCATCACTTTTATGGACAGAATTTCTAGACGCAGCCGTGGTGTGGAGTGTGTCGAGTTTGGTGGCAGGAGAATCTCGTCTCTGCTTTTTGCGGATGATGTGGTCCTCCTAGCTTCATCCAGCTCTGACCTTCAGCTCTTGCTGTGTAGGTTCGCGGCCGAATGTGAAGCGGCTGGGATGAGGATCAGCACCTCCAAATCTGAGACCATGGTTCTCGACCGGAAAAGGGTGGCTTGCCACCTCCGGGTCGGGGGAGAGGTCCTACCTCAAGTGGAGGAGTTTAAGTATCTCGGGGTCTTGTTCACGAGTGAGGGTAGGAGGGATCGGGAGATCGACAGGCGGATTGGTTCGGCGTCTGCAGTGATGCGGACGCTGAGCCGATCTGTCGTGGGGAAGAGGGAGCTGAGCCAGAAAGCCAGGCTCTCGATTTACCGGTCGATCTACGTCCCAATCCTCACCTATGGTCATGAGCTTTGGGTAATGACCGAAAGAACGAGATCGCGGATACAAGCGGCCGAAATGAGTTTCCTCCGTAGGGTGGCCGGGCTCAGCCTTAGAGATAGGGTGAGGAGCTCGGACATTCGGGAGGGACTCGGAGTAGAACCGCTGCTCCTCCGGATCGAAAGGAGCCAGTTGAGGTGGTTTGGGCATCTGGTCAGGATGCCTCCTGGACGCCTCCCCGGGGAGGTGTTTCGGGCATGTCCTGCCGGCAGAAGGCCCCCGGGTCGACCTAGGACACGTTGGAGAGGTTACATCTCCAATCTGGTCCGGGAACGCCTCGGGGTCCTGCCGGAGGAGTTGGTGGACAAGGCCGGGGAGAGGACGGCCTGGAGCTCCCTAATTGGGATGCTGCCCCCGCGACCCGGACCCGGATAAGCGGAGGAAGACGACGACGACGACAAATCAAACAAGACTAACTTTAAACACTATGTGTCTGATGAACTAAGGTGGAGTAAGACTGAGAATGGTGTATATGTGAATATACTGAGAACCAGCAAATCCGCAGAAACGATTAGTTCTGATGGGAGTGAAATGGTGTTTCGCTCTAAGCTTTTGTTTGGAGATTATAACACACATTGAGATGCCATCTGTCGGTCTACGTACCCCAAGTCCCCGTTTAGATCCGGAATGTCGGGGGTCCAGCTTGGACCCTCTTGGAACCGACACCTGTAGATATGCAGCGTTTGCAGACCCTTCCAGTCTTGAGTTACTCCCAGGTCACAACAGTTAATTGGCATCAGCGAGACCCTGAAGGGTTGTGATGGTTCAGCTTTTATTCTGAAGGAACCGTTGCAGCAGGTGGAACATGCAACAGATTTAATCCAGCGTGTCGTTAGGTTCTTTTGGCTTTAAGAGGAAAGTTACGGATTGGCCACTCTGACAACTTCTCTAGAACGCTTTTAACTCAAGTTAAGATGACGTGGGGCATAGTTTTATGATTTGGATGTTTTGATTTACTGTCGAATCAGACTTTGACAACAAAAGGGAATTTACCAAGCACCAACAAAACCACGCCTCACGTCAGATATGGAAGGTTCTGATTGGATCAGAAAAAGGGAATGTGTCATGTGATTTTAGCATAACGTGTGGTCAGTCTAGTGTCTAGTTTAAAGTTATATTACTTATTAAAATACTATCATTGGATTATAATATCAAGTAATTAATATTCTTACTTCACAGATTGATTGAACATTAGCTTCACATGATTATTTGGACTAACAGACATTATTTAATTATTATTTAATAGAGTTCTTGGTCTTCTTTCTTCTTTCTTGTGCTGTCCGAGGAAGCAACAGTTTCGATAAGAGCACAGAGCATGAGTGGCCTTGGCCCATATCTTGTAGATTAGGCTTGTGTCAGAAATTTATGGTTTTGCTTGGGCAGACCAAATAGAGCAGGGCCTTTAGGCCAGAAATGGACAATTCATCACACTACACTACTCTTCCACTGACTTGCAACATGGATGTTTTATCTCCACAAATAACACAAGCCTGGAACAGCTTCTGCCGTGAGGTGAAGTTACTAATGCTAACAGTTAGCTTCAACTAGCCAAGATGTCCGCTGCTGATTACTGGACATTAAAACAGCCACAGGCTTCCCCGTCGTGAGTCAAGATTGGTGAGTCCGTGAACAGTCATTCACAGTGCAATGTAGATCTGTGAGGATTTTCATATCCTAGTGTTTCACCATCTATTTCCTATCAGAAGCTAATGCAGGAGGTAGGTGTAGGAGACTATTTTCATGTTTAGCATGCATAAAAACTCGATTATATTCATCAAAAAATGTTTTTTCAGTCAGCCACACTTTAAAGAGGAACAACGCTCATAATGTTAAAGTAAAAGTGGTTTAATTTGACAAGTATCCAAATGGAGCAGAAAAACCAGGTATATTCAATGGGTACACTGCTCCAGTGGAACCATAAAGTTTTGTCTAGAGAAGTTATTTTCCTCCAGGAGTCTTAACCAGACAGACATTTGGGATTCTGTTTGCCGCTGCAATGGACTCTTATATTTGTAGCAACATTTTCCCCCAAGAGAGCAGAAAACTCCTCACTGAAAGGACAAATGATTTGAATGCATATATATCTACACAAAATCCACAACTGGCACATAAATATATGCAGTCCCAGCTGCGAGTGATAGATACTTGTGTGTATACAATAGAAATGCTATTAAAATCAGTCAAGCAAATGATCATCCACCTACACAGCGCAGTGCAGGCAACAACGCCACACAGGGAGAATAAATCTGCCTCGCTGGCTGCGTTACGCAGCCTCCGTATGGAGAAGAGAAACGTTGATGAGAAAAGAAAATCACTGAGAGGATGGATGAACAGATTAGGGTGTGGGGAATTTCAGACAACAAGAAGAATATGCTATAAAATCTGATTTATTGTGAGGTTTTTGTGATATATGGGTTAAAACTTTGCTTTTTCATGCAATAGCATCAAGATAAAAAAGTAATTTCAGCATTTTTGAGATTTGCAAAGCATAAAGGGTAGTCTATTTTCAACTTGCACAACTCCTAATCCCAAACATGGAATGATTTTGGGCCTTCTAATTTATGATTTTCAAGTCTGTTCTTGTTAGACTAGAGTTAAAGACCTTTATGCACCTTTAGGTCTACAGCAGCCTCCATGTTTAAAGGTCCCAAACCGTTTCTCTTCCATACTAATAGGCCTCTCAGTTTCCAGGCGTTCCTTACACGACTCATGCTACACAACTAGGCTCGTCCTCCGAAGACAGATTGCCTCCTCTACGTCATGCTGCTGACCTTTCTGTGATGTATGGGGTCATCGGATTTGCTGCTCTGTCTTCTCCCAGATTTATGAGGCCATAAGCGTTAAAAACGTCCATGACCTATGCAAGAAACCGATATCTGCAGCTTTTTGGAACCCGGACAACAGGTTGATTTCAACGCCTGAGAAGAAAAGAACAACAAACAACGATTTTGGATTTCTTGCTGTACTCATTCCTACGTTATGAAGACGATATCCTGCCATTATCATTGTGCTTGTGCTGTTTTGTCTTCTAGCACTCTACTGCAGCCTGAGTGAGTTGGAGAGCTTAGAGAGTTTCTTGGAGAAGCATTATTTGATGAATAAAATGAGTGTATCCTGATTGCCTTTCACTGAAATTTACTGCAATCACACCATATTCTAATAGGTCAAGCAGAGAGCTGAGAGCAGTCTTAATCTAGGCTGAACATGTTCTAATCAGCAAGCAAATTTTCCAATTCATCATCTGTTCAGCAGAAAGTTTCTTTAAATTCATGTTGTCTTTGTAGAATTTAGGGTTTATTTAGTTTATTCTACATTTCTAATTTCACCTATAATGGGAAAAGGTTGCTGGGTAGTTGCTACACTTGTGAGATTCATGTTGAAAGTCTGATGTTTGCCTCAAAAATCTACAAAGTCTTATATGACTACAGACAACAATAAAGATCTAACTGGACTGTCGGGACTTGAAGAAACACTGGTACTTATGTACATCGTCAGCTTTTCACTGGCTTTTACTGAGAGTAGAATTTGAAGTGAGAATTCAAATGCTTACCCATCTCATCTTTGTACTGATGTGATCAAAAATGGAATTAGAATTCAAACACAGCAAGAACGTACACAAGACGATAAGCTTGTAATTTAATCACTTATTTAATATCCTTTTAAGCAGCAAAGTAGCACAAACAGTGACCTGTATCCCATTTGAGAAGTCGCTGTCAATGACGCAATGCTTACAGCCAATTCCTGTCACGATCTGCCCCTGCCCGCCTGACTGTGTTCCTCTCCTGCCATGATTACCCTTATTGTTCTCACCTGTCCCTCGTTTACCTGCCCATGTTTCCCTAATTAGCCCTCTGTATTTAAACCACCTGTTTTGCCCCTGTCCTTTGTCAGTTCATTGTTGTTGTTTGCTGGTGTTCCTGTTCATCCATTCCTGCCATTAAACCATTTTTACTTTTACTGAAGCCTGCATTTTTCCTCCTGCTCAGCTCAACCACACATGGTCCATCATCTCCACCTCCTACACCGTGACAGAATGAACTGACCAAACCGGGGTCCGTGGTGAGCATTTCTACATCTCCCTGGAGGATTTATTTTTATTTTTTGTCCTTTAGCAGTGTTGTGATTTGAAGTTTGTATATTTATATACTGTAATTAAATAATTTAATTGCCTGATCTTGTATATTTATACAATCTAAATAATCAATCAGAAGTGGTTGTTTTTATCATCAGGGAGTTTACTTGAACACTTTGTATTGACTGAGAGACAAGAAAGAGAGAAAGTTGGGATCGTTTAAGAATCTTTAATTTCTATAATTATAAATTCTTACAATCTACCAGGACTATCTCAATGATGGATGCATATGGATGTAGATGGTTCGGTTTGGTGTGTGTGTGTGTGTGTGTTTTGTTCAGAATCTCTAGGCTGAGTAGCGGATCTGGTTGTTTTGACTAGGCTACCACGAGGCTTCAGAAGCTGATGACATGAGCCGCCATTTTGCCGCACCTTAGATGGAGTCTCCCGTGTAGATCAGGAATTGTCAGGTCTCGGACCTTCGGCGATACTGGAGCTGGTTCAAACAGCGATCACAGCAAACAACGCCCGTCTGAAGGGTCGACTCAGGTAGCTCGGCAGGCGTCAACAAGTTCACTCTTATTTTGAAGGACCGTCGTCTCGTTGACTGAGGTGAACGATGGAAAATCTCAAGCTTGACAGATTTCAGCTCAAAGTAGGAAGTCCAGCTGGCCAGTCTGAACTTCTTAATGATGACGATGGAAATCCTTAGGAACTAGGATTTCCTGGAGCTGAGTTTAATAAGTAACTGCTGAAAGTCGGACGTAACGTGGAACTGACTTAAAATGGCGTTGCCTTCTTTTTATATCTCCCAGTTGTTTGGGAATCTTAGTAAACCGGATTGGACTACTTTCATAAACAAACCAGATTCTGCCCTACCACAGGCGAAAGTTCTGATTGGTTGAAAACAATGTGTCATGCGTTTCCATGGTAATGCATATCAGTGTGTCTGGGCAGCCCTGTTTATTCATTTAAACACATAACTCATGACATCTTTATTTCACAGATCATTCACTTGATTATTGATGATCAACAAATGCTTTGATTAGCTTATCACAAATGAAGTACTTTGATTAACCCATGAAAAGCATTCTTCTTCTGTTCTTCTGTCTCTTCTCCTGGAATGTAAACATACTGAACCAAGCGTCCGACCTTGGCGGTGTTACTGTGTGAAGGGGCAGCTGTTAAGGGCAGACCCTCATACTTCCTAACGCTACAGCAGAAGGAGATTCTGGCCCAGGGTGTTGGCGCATCCTACCTGTTCTCCGGGGTGGTCAAGCCTCTGGGTGGGTTTTGGCGCATCCAGTTCATTTCCTGTGGTGGTCGAGCCCTTCTCCCCTCCTGCTTTCTGCCCCCGTCCTGTTTTTCTCATAGAAGCTGCGGATCCTGGAGCTTTGAGGGAGTTACACCCCCTACGCACGCCATCATTCTCCGGGGTGGTAGGGCTGGTCTCCCCACTCTTCTCCTGCTTCCCTGCACCCAAGCCTCTGCCGGAGATCCAGCGAATCGTGCCGTGCTCCTGCTCTGACCGGCTGTCGAGTGCCTGCCGCCGATCCTGGTTTTCTGGCATCGCTCCTGCCGTTCGTCTACTTCCTGGTCCACGCTGTGGGGCTTATGCCTGCAGGTCTCGTACTGCTGCAGTCCCTGCTGGGTCCCACGCCTGCTCCAGCAGTTCTCTGCCTGGGTCCCACGCCTGCTCCAGCAGTTCTCTGCCTGGGCCCCACGCCTGCTCCAGCAGTTCTCTGCCTGGGCCCCACGCCTGCTCCAGCAGTTCTCTGCCTGGGCCCCACGCCTGCTCCTGCAGTTCTCTGCCTGGGCCCCACGCCTGCTCCTGCAGTTCTCTGCCTGGGCCCCACGCCTACTCCTGCAGTTCTCTGCCTGGGCCCTACGCCTACTCCTGCAGTTCTCTGCCTGGGTCCCACGCCTGCTCAAGTCCAGTCCATGTTCCAGTCCATGTTCCAGTCCAGTCCCTGTTCCAGTCCAGTCCGGTCCCTGTCTCCAGTCCGGTCCCTGTCTCCTGTCCAGTCCGGTCCCTGTCTCCTGTCCAGTCCAGTCCCTGTCTCCTGTCCAGTCCAGTCCAGTCCCTGTCTCCTGTCCATTCTTCGAGTCCCCGTCTCCTGTGTCGTGTGGCCTTATGGGCGTCTGGTATCCGCCCTTAAGGGGGGGGGATACTGTCACGATCTGCCCCTGCCCGCCTGACTGTGTTCCTCTCCTGCCATGATTACCCTTATTGTTCTCACCTGTCCCTCGTTTACCTGCCCATGTTTCCCTAATTAGCCCTCTGTATTTAAACCACCTGTTTTGCCCCTGTCCTTTGTCAGTTCATTGTTGTTGTTTGCTGGTGTTCCTGTTCATCCCATCCTGCCATTAAACCATTTTTACTTTTACTGAAGCCTGACTTTTTCCTCCTGCTCAGCTCAACCACACATGGTCCATCATCTCCAACTCCTACACCGTGACAATTCCAGGTATCAGCACACCTGCTTAATATGCATTCTATGTTTTAAGTGAAAATTTTAGGTTAGTTCTGTAGCATCCGGCAATGGTCAGTTTGGGTACAGTCTGACCTTTCACCATCTATTTAACATCTGGTCAAAAAGAAGACACAATATTGCATGCGTTCCCTTCAATGAGCAGGCTTCACACCAGCTGTGATTCAGACTCTGCAAGTCTGAATCATAAACAATAACTTTCTTTCCCAAGGTCTCATCTGCCTTCCTCCAGAAGAAAGAAGATCCAGCTCGAATCAGTTGTTAAATTCAAGAATGATTTAATCAAGTCAAGTCAACTTTATTTATAAAGCACTTTACAACAGCATAAAAGCTGACCAAAGTGCTTAACAAGCCAAAAAGAACAAAAGTTCCCTAAAAATTCCAAAAATAAGATAAAAAGTTCATCACAAAGTCCAAATCATAACAACTAAACTTTAAAACTAAAACATGCTGAGATATTTGACAGTTCTAGAGAATCGCTCAGAACCGGCCATCTGTAGCAAAAACTCTGCAACCATCAAAGATTTTGACACGTCGTCAAACCTTTTTGCACCTGCAAAGTGGATGAGCAAACAGTTCCTGCAGAACAAAGCTGATATTGTTTAGACTCCTTAAGAGTCCCAGACGCATGGTTCCATCCTGACTGTTGTGACCCGTGACATCTCTGGACTAAAGATCGGTACCTCGGTATTCTACAGCCCTCTGGTGCCAGCGGTCAGCCGATCCCTGTGACCTTCAGATTCACCAAGAGGGTCTCTCTCTGAAACGGGTAAAGTAGACATGACAGATTGCGTCTGAATGTTCTTTTGATGAGAACCACTTATAGCTTAGAGGAAACCAAATTATTCTCACCAGAACTCAGCTTATTTTGATAAGGAAGCTCTGACTGATATCACATCATCACATAGGTTCCAGATATTACCTTTAGCTCCATCCATTCACAGTAAATAATAGTTAACCAATATGTCATGTATTAAATTGTTTGTAAAATAAATTCTTACTTTCATAAACTTGACTCTTTCACGAAGTAACACGAAGTGTGGTTGATCACTGAACAGACAAATAACCTAAATCTTCTGAATTAAATCCCAGAATCTTCTGATAAATTACAATAAAGACCTCGCAGGTTAATATTTTATATTTATATGGAATAGCACATCTTCATGGTCATAACAGATAAAATCATCAATTTGCCTCTGCTACAGTTCTCTAAGATGTTCTTTTAAATATTGTTTAAGTTCTTCTCCACTAGAATCTATGTTTCACACCGCCTTTTAACTAGAGTATTCAGAAAGTTTCCAAGGTGTATGCTATATCACCAAAATATTAGGATCCCTACTTTCTGGGATTCCAGTAAAGACCTGGTGGTCTAGTTTGGTTCAAAGGAACTTGACTGGCATCAATCAAATAGAGCATCTTTGGAATGAGTTGGAGTGGAGACAGCGATCTAGGCCTTATCGTCCATCGTCATTGCCTAACCTCAATAATGTGCCTCTGAAACAATGGTCAAAAATTCCCATGAACAAAGCAAATTCAGTTTATAACCTTCTGTGAAGGTTTTCCTTGAGGTTGTTTCACCAGTCTACCTCACTGGTTCAGACATTTTGTAGATTGTACCGAAACATCTGTCAATATTTAGCGTGTAGTAGTGCCACACTGAAACTCACTCTGTTCTCTCTATACTGCAAACCTTGACTCCAAACTGCTGTCCAAATCAATGAAATGTATGGTCACACTGGCATTATGAACAAGCCTCTATGTGATCACTATACATCACTAGCATTTAAAGATGTATTGCCTTAACAAAAGAGCTTTAGCTTTTCTTGTGGTTTGTTTGAACAGAGATGGCAATGACATGTGGAAACATCAATAATTTGGCCATGAATATGTATGACGCCGTGATCCATCAGTGTTCTCAATCCAGATTCCTGCAGCTTCATCAGAGGTGAAGATTAAAGGCTTTGGGTTCGTCTCTGCATACCTGAGCCTCATTCTTCAGATTTAGCTAGCAGGAGTAGCTAATCACAAATCCTTTGTGGGAGCTAGGGTGGAAATGTGGAGGTGTGCTCAGGAATATGAATGGTGCTGATTAGTTCTTGTAGGAGATGATTTTTAAGAATCCTCTTGCTGCTTGTCCTCTCCTGAACAGGAAGGAAAGGGGCCACTTTGTTCTGTTCTCAAAAAAGATGAAACTCAATAGATGAGGTCTGACTTTGTAAGCAAAAAGAAAAAAATTCACGCAGAAGCAGGTGGAATAATACCTAGTCCTGAATAGAACCAATTTTTTACAATTTCGGTTTGTATGACTCATTTTCTGAGGTTTTCGAGTGTTTTTGTGTGCTCACATTATTTTGACTGTAAATGTGTGATTGTGTGTGAGCAGCTTATTGGGTCTTTATGGTCCCGAAAACAAGAATATGGAGCTTTCTGCATCTGAAAAATCCAATGAAATCCAGCAGACAGCAGCACAAAGAGGCAGTGAGAAGAGCAAGAACAGGCAAAAGGAAGGATCAGTGGAAAAGGTGGAGGGCAGCAGGAAGTCCTCAGGACAAGCAAACAGAGCTTTTGTTGATCCTGTGTAGGTGATCGCTGAACTGTGAAGCTCGAAGACTCCTTAAACTCAATAACTGAGTAGAAATGAACAGGAATACACAGAAAAAAACAAGTCATTTCCTGTTTGATGTTTTGTGAAGAAATAAAGGATTTAGTTAACAAAAGACAATAAAAATGTCAGACATAGTTAATGTTGGGGTGTCCAATCACAAAGATGACAAAGAAAATGTAAAAAAAATAAAATAACCTTGTGGTAAGTGTAGGAGTGAAACTAACTGGTCTAATGAAGGAATATTAGTGCTGCTAAATATACTTGGAAAAACAAAGGACCAAGAGAACACATGAGCAGAAGACAAAAAGAAAGGAAAATGTCAGTTAAAGTCTGTAAAAAACAAGATAACTTTAGAGAAGGAAAAAAAGTCTTTCTTGTCTAATCTTTAATGTCAGATATAAACTGAAAAGGATTTAGGACATATCTCTTTCATAGGACTGTTTGTTTCTCATGCACGACTAAACATTTGCCATGTGGGGTCCCGCAGGGCTTGATCTTGAGGCCTCTAGTTTTTTCCCATTGTTTTTGATGAAATCCTGGACTGATTTTATGCACAAGATTACTTAGAGGATATTTAACGTGAATCCCACTCAAATGCCCCAAATAAATACTGGTATAGTAATGTTTGTTTTTATAGAAATGACATATTGGCCCCATCCCAATAGTCACCCTGCGGTCTTCAGCAAAGTGCATGTGGAGGAAATATGCAGTAAGGCTTTGAGTGTGTGGTACACAAGTGTGCAAATAATAGCTCAATAGAGACAGGGAGCATTGCACCATCAATTGCAATGCATGCCGGGATGCTGGTCACTGTGATGCTTTTTTCAAAAACCTTTTTAACTACTTTCAAACAAATAACCAAACAGCTATTTGAAATAATTTTAATTCATTTCTACTTTGTCTAAAACATTCAGAGTATCAACTAATAGTCCTAAACTGAACTAATTTCATTGGAAAATACATATTTTCAAAAAAGGAACTCGAGCCTTTTCTCCCGTAGCAATGGATTCTGGGTAATGCACTTCACCCAAGTCTGCCTTGATGCATATGGAAAGCATGAGTCGTGTATGTCCATGCACCAATGCTGGTTTAATTTTTAATTCCTTTTTCTATTTTCAAAGTAAAAATGTCATTCTCTAAATTTAACTTTGACTTTCCCCCGTCATTCTATCTCTTTTTTTAAATATTACTTGAAATAAATAAAAACAAAGAACAGAGCACCTAGTGTCAAAACACAGAAAGGTACCACATGAAGGGAACAAGGTTAAAGGTCAAGCTGTTCTATTTAGTGAGGCAACAGATTGATTTCAAATGCCTCCAACTAAATGTGTCTCTGTGGGCTAGTTGAAATCCCCTACTTGGCTGGTTCTGGTATGGTTCTGAATGAGTTTAAATGAGTCATTGTTTGTCCACTCTTCATTCATTCATCGTCATTAGGAAAAACGTAGGCCCAAATAAACACTCCAATTTTTTAAACAACATTTTAGACAATGTGTGCACATTTAGTTGATGGCTTTTCTTTTCTTAATGATTTTACTATTTCAGAAACGTTTCATTCCAATATCACATCACAGTTACCACCCTGTTGAAAGTAATGGATGATGTTCTTTTACCAACAGATAGTGGCAGACTGGATCTCACTGATGCCTTTTACATGGTGGATCATGAGGTGCTGCTCTTTGGTCTGTAGCAATGTGAGAATTTCTGGCCTAGTTCTGGAATGATTTAGCTCATATATTTTTACTAGGACTGCTTGTCTGGATTAATTCTCCTCCATTACTGAACATCTGTCACGAGGGATCCCACACGGCTCAATCATGGGAACTATATTGTTTCCCTTGTAGATTCTGCCTTTTGGGAAACGACCCACAAAATATTGGTTTTCATTAATTTTTTGTGCTATGATTACCAGCCAGCTTCATTTACCCTTTGATAAACCTGATGATTTGAAGCTTCTTGACTGTTTGGCAGAAAACAAGTCATGGATGGCTGAGAATTTCGTGACCAATTTAGTTTGGCTCATATCATAGAGCTGATGATACTGTTGATTTGGGAGATCTTTTTTCCTAGTTGAGTAGCTTGGGGTATAAATAGACAACGTGTTTGATTTTTATGGTCTTTAAATTTTTGAAAGGTTGTGAGTTTCTGGATCTTTTTGGTTGTTTAAAATCATCTTTTCAGATGGGTTTGTTCCATGTACTCCAGATTTTAGTCTTAGTCCCTTCTACCTGTGATGGAGTATACATTAACTGGACTCCATAAGTCAAAACGCTCTCTTCCAATTAAGATCAGATCTGATCAAAGTCATATATATTTGTCACCATAACTGAAACGGTTCTTCGTGACCCAGTGTGACTCCACATAGACTAAATCAAAGAGAGGAAGGCTGATGTGGTTGCAGTTGCTGTGGAAACAGTTGTGCGCTTTATTTATTTTTTTGTTGTTGGTTCTTGTTGTCAAAGATGTCAAGTTAACAAAAACGTTCTCACTGCTGATTGAAACATTTATTCAGCTGAAAACAATAAATCTGCTAGTGGGCCTCTCCAGCATGTAAGCCACTTTGTCTCTGATGCATAGAGCAGTTTGTCTTCCACCTGCGTTCAGGCATCAGAATCATTCAGTGAAAAGAGGGACAAAATGTCAGTTTTTCTGTAGATGTAAAAATGAGACTAAAATGTGCTGTTGAATGAACAGAATAAACTTTTAATTTGTTAATTTATCTTTTAGATCGGTTCAGCTCTTCAAAAATAGTCATTGGCTTTCTGACGACTCTTCAGTCACAAATACCGCCAGTAAATATCAATGAGACTGTGTAAATCTGATGTAACACAAACAGTACAGTAGGTAAATATTCTGTGTTGCATCCTTGTTATCGTCCCTTGCTATGGCCATTGTACCGATCCTGCTTTTTCTCTGTCTGCTTCACTCTCGCCCGCTTTTGTTTACTATTTGTTTGTTGCTAAAGGCTAACTGTAACAATGCTAACATGAAAACGTGCATGTCACCACCTACCTTCATGCAGTCAAATGCATTTAATTCAAAAATTAGATTTTCTAACTGACTTGTACACTAGGCTCCCCCTCTGATTAAAGTATTAGCTTGTTTATGTCATCGACTTAGATATAACTAAGCTGAGTTTGGCACTATTTAACGGACAGTTGACAGATTTCCCAACAATGTAAGACCAGGAAAGTTAGTCACAACAAAGAAATGAGTCAACTCAAATGATTTTATATTTGAAACTTAATGTCTCTTTCCGGAGTATTTCTCTTATCCAATGGCACCATCTAGTGGCTGACAAGCATATTACACAAATAATTTCACCTGTTTTTTTTAGAGATGGCGACTTCACATTTCTCGTTTAAAAATCCCAGTAACTGAGCAGATTGTGAAATACTCAGACCGGCCCGTCTGGCACCAACAACCATGCCATGCTCACAATAGCTTAAATCACCTTACTTTCCCATTCTGACATTCAGTTTGGAGTTCAGGAGATTGTCTTGACCAGGACCACACTCCTAAATGCATTGAAGCAACTGTCATGTGATTGGTTGATTAGATAATTGCATTAAGGAGAAGTTGAACAGGTGTTCCTAACAATCCTTTAGGTGAGCGTATATCACAGTACATGATAAGATAATCACTTTTACGGATTTCTGAAATATCATACATAATTTCTGAAATGGGAAAACTCCAGAAAGATACTTTAACCCTTTAATGCCTGAATTCAGACATATATTTTTTTTCACTTGTGGATTTTCTTTCAGGTACATGCAACATTTTGGTAGCAGTTGAAGCAGATGCGGGATTGATGCAATTTTGCGATAATCAATGTTAAGACCCATATGAGGTCTTGTATCTGCATTGCCGGAGCATAGATTGGTATAAAAATGTTGATGGTCATTATTAAATCCCCTTGCAGATAGTCTACGGTTTTTGCTGTATCTGTTGAATAGTTAACCAGGCTTGATTCCATTTCCTGGAGGATTTAATCAACTTCCATTTGTGAGAACATTTATTTATTGTAAGCTTTGGCACTTGGGGAGTTAAGCAGGTAAACACAGCTTTCTGACAAAACAAGCCTCAATTTGCAGCAGCAGCTCTGTTTGCAGGCGTCCACTTTTTAAACTACAGGAAACAGACAACAAATGACTTTCCAAATGTCAGCATCTTTTCTGTGTGTTTGCTTCCCACTGCGTGGCTGCCTATTTCCTCTTCCTCCTCCTCCTCTCTCTGGGAGGTTGAAACCCTCCCAAAGCTCCTCTGCGCATCTCGTTCTCCCCCCGTTGGTTCCTGTCCTTGACTTTGAACTTGAAATTGCTGCCTGTCTGCCGAGAAGGAAAGGGGCGGGGGTCGCGATGTGAAGGATGGAGACGAGTGGAGAGGAATTTCAAAAAGACCAAAAATAAGACAATAGAAAATAAGAAAGGAAAAGTTGAAAGATACATGTTTTTAAAAGTGCTGCTTTTAAATAATTCCTGAAAAGAAGAAATTAGGGTGTTTGAAAATAAAAACCATGCATTTAATGAGCAATCTTAGTAATTTTTTTAATATTTTTTATATTTTGAAAAAAGTTTTTTTAAATATAATTTATTCGGACAGAAAGCTCTTCATGTGACAATAAATATGCATTTAAAAAATTAAAAAATGAATATAAAGGCTTCATAATCTGGGTGCTAGACATTTCTATAAAATAAAATCTAAGACCAGCTGAAGACAGAAGGTCACATAAAATGACAGCATTCGATTTACAAACTAGAATAATACTTTTATTCTGAGTTTTTCCTTTTTCAGGCTTTATTTATGATTTTTTTTAGATATCTGTAAAAGTTATAGTCTCATCTTGTACTGAGACATAATGAAGACAATGTCTCAACTGTGTTTGCTAAGCCTGTCCCCTGTCCCATAGAGCTCCATACAATTTGAATTAAGCACCACTCAGCATTAGCCAATTATGTTAGAGATCCACTCACGCACACATGTCAATCACAGAGTGTGCACACATTTGCAAATGTACCTATACAGAGTTGGCTGATAGAAGTAGCTGAAGGACAAATGAAGATTTTGATCAACTTTGTTTTTGTTTCCGTGGATGTTTGGAAATCCAAAGTAAAAGTATGTTTTTTTATTTTTTTATTTTTTGTTCTTTCTACTGCTCCACATTGCCCTCATCACAATTCAAAACACAGAAGTTGAGACTTTAGGCAATCAATCACACTGGGATCACATGGATAGAAAAAGACAGATTACAGATGGATCTTAAAAGAATCACAATGAAAGAAAGAAATGCCAAATTATTGAATCTGTGACATTTGACCAATAGACTCAAAAACAGCTGAAGGCAACGTGAGATGAAAGAGAAGAGTGAAAGCGGCTCCTTGAAGCGTCAAGGCCTCAGTGTGGCTCCACGAAGGACTCCCGCTCTAATTAGAGATCTGCGGAGCTTCAGCCCAATTAGGGAGTGCTGAAAATGACAGGACGTCAACCTCAAGAGGCTACCAGCTGATCTGAGTTCAACTTTGTCATCCGAAGAACTGAAGGGCTTTTAGGGAAAATAAAAGCTGGATGTAAGGTCTTCATTCTGACAGTGACTGAGAAACAGCAGCATTGGCTCAGAAGAGCATCTGTGGACCAAAGTCATCGTCGTCGTCGTCTTCCTCCGCTTATCCGGGTCCGGGTCGCGGGGGCAGCATCCCAACTAGGGAGCTCCAGACCGTCCTCTCCCCAGCCTTCTCCACCAGCTCCTCTGGCAGGACACCAAGGCGTTCCCGGACCATATTGGAGATGTAACCTCTCCAACGTGTCCTGGGTCGACCCGGGGGCCTCCTGCCGGCAGGACATGCCCGAAACACCTCCCCGGGGAGGCGTCCAGGAGGCATCTTGAACAGATGCCCAAACCACCTCAACTGGCTCCTTTCGATCCGGAGGAGCAGCGGTTCTACTCCGAGTCCCTCCCGAATGTCCGAGCTCCTCACCCTATCTCCAAGGCTGAGCCCAGCCACCCTACGGAGGAAACTCATTTCGGCCGCTTGTATCCGCGATCTCGTTCTTTCGGTCATTACCCAAAGCTCATGACCATAGGTGAGGATTGGGACGTAGATCGACCAGTAAATTGAGAGCCTGGCTTTCTGGCTCAGCTCCCTCTTCACCACGACAGATCAGCTCAGGGTCCGCATCACTGCAGATGCTGAACCAATCCGCCTGTCGATCTCCCGATCCCTCCTTCCCTCACTCGTGAACAAGACCCCGAGATACTTAAACTCCTCCACTTGAGGTAGGACCTCTCCCCTGTCCCGGAGTTGGCAAGGCACCCTTTTCCGGTCGAGAACCATGGTCTCAGATTTGGAGGTGCTGATCCTCATCCCAGCCGCTTCACACTCGGCCGCGAACCTACCCAGCAAGAGCTGAAGATCAGAGCTGGATGAAGCTAGGAGGACCACATCATCCGCAAAAAGCAGAGACGAGATTCTCCTGCCACCAAACTCGACACACTCCACACCACGGCTGCACCTAGAAATTCTGTCCATAAAGGTAATGAACAGTACCGGTGACAAAGGGCAGCCCTGGCGAAGTCCAACCCTCACCGGGAACAGGTCCGACTTACTACCGGCTATGCGGACCAAACTCACGCTCCTCTGGTAAAGGGACTGAATGGCCCTCAACAGAAAGCCACCCACCCCATACTCCTGGAGCGTCCCCCACAGGGTGCCCCTGGGGACACGGTCATAAGCCTTCTCCAAATCCACAAAACACATGTGGATTGGTTGGGCAAACTCCCATGCCCCCTCCATCACCCTTGCAAGGGTATAGAGCTGGTCCACAGCTCAATCTGAGATTCAACTATCGATCAGACCCTCCTCTCCAGTACCTTGGAGTAGACCTTTCCAGGGAGACTGAGGAGTGTGATCCCCCTATAGTTGGAACACACCCTCAGGTCACCCTTCTTAAAGATGGGGACCACCACCCCGGTCTGCCACTCCACAGGAACTGCCCCCAATGACCACGCAATGTTGCAGAGACGTGTCAACCATGACAGCCCTACAACATCCATAGCCTTGAGATACCCAGGACGAACCTCATCTGCCCCCGGGGCTCTGCTGCTGTGTAGTTGTTTGACTACCTTAGCGACTTCTGCCCGCGAGATTGGACAGTCCATCCCCAGGTCCCCCGGCTCTGGTTCCTCCTCGGAATGCGCATTGGTGGGATTGAGGAGCTCCTCAAAGTATTCCTTCCACCGCCCGACTATAGCCCCAGTTGGCGTCAGCAGCTCCCCATCCCCACTGTAAACAGTGTGAGCGAGTTGCTGCCTTCCTCTCCTGAGGCGCCGGACAATTTGCCAGAACCTCTTTGGAGTCGATTGATAGTCTTTCTCCATGGCCTCACCAAACTCCTCCCACGCCCGAGATTTAGCCTCGGCAACTGCCACTGCTGTACCCCGCTTGGCTATACGGTACCTGTCTGCTGCCTCCGGAGACCCACAGACCAGCCACATCCTGTAGGCCTCCTTCTTCAGCCTGCCACTTTCCCGAACCTCTGGTGTCCACCAGCGGGTACAGGGGTTGCCACCACCTACTGGCACTGGCCACCTTGCGACCACAGCTAGCAACAGCCGCCTCAACAATCACAGAGTGGAACAAGGCCCACTCGGATTCAATGTCCCCCACTGCTCTCAGGACGCGGTCAAAGCTCTGCCGGAGGCGGGAGTTGAAGACCGTCTTAACAGGTTCTTCTGCCAGGCGTTCCCAGCAGACCCCCACTATGCATTTGGGTCTGCCAGGTCTACGCGGCATCTTCCCCTGCCATCTGATCCAACTCACCACCAGGTGGTGATCAGTTGACAGCTCCGCTCGTCTCTTCACTCGGGTGTCCAAAGCATACGGCCGCAGGTCAGATGATATGACTACAAAGTCTATCATCTACCTGCGACCTAGGCCGCCCTGGTGCCAAGTGTACCGATGGGCATCCTTATGTTCGAATATGGTGTTCGTTATGGCCAAACTGTGGCTTGCACAGAAGAGCTGGTCCACAGTTCCACGGTCAGGACGAAAACCACATTGCTCCTCCTCAACCAAAGTCAAAGAAACTAACCAACAGACTTCTTGTGCATTTTTAGATAAATGTATGTGTCTTGTGCAAGTCTACTGTCTAACTGGATTATCTAGTGATGGGGTTTGGAAGCAGAAAGATCATATGAAAATAATTATTTTGCCACAACATTTGACTTTGTAGACTAAAAGGGCCTTTTATTTTTCTTTTTGGGATAATTTTTAGTGTAAGCAGAAAAGAATGTGATAAAACTCCACATTACTTTTGTGATATTAGACCATTTATATTTTGTTAACTGAGATGGTGGGCAATAGCTTTCTGCACTTTCCCCCAATAGGAAACAATAGAATTTGAAGACTTACTCATTAATATGCAAATGTTTCTCCTCTGATTGGCTAACAGCCATGAAGCTCTCTTTCTCTGCCTTTATTTGCTCTCATTTCTTGTGTAAAAAATGCAATGTTGTTATTTTTTTTCTCCACGCAAAACCCAAACAACCGCCTTGTTGTTTGTTTGCTACTGCTAAAGGTTGTCCACAAACCAAAAGGGGCTCTACTCTCTCCTTGCAGAAAAGTCAATACAACCTTTTGCGGTTGCAGACCAAGGCAGGCGGGCCATTAATGAAAATGTGGTGCCAGACCCTTAGAAGTCATCATTTTTGTACAGTTAATTTTGGGTTTTCAATTCAAAGATACTTTATTAATCCCAGAGGGAAATTAGACTCCAAGCTTCACATTAAGAGTAAGAGGATCTGTTCACTTAAATTAGTTTTGACTTTTGATTTAAAAAGGAACCAGAAACCAACTCATGGTGATGCCAAAATAAACTTTTTTGTTAACCTTATTGCCTGTGTCACAGCCCTACATGTTATGGCCCAGGCCCCCTAGACAACTGGGCCATAACACCAAGCTATTTTCTTTCCGCAAATAATGCAGGTAATGTGGATTTTTACATTCAGCATGCATATACAACTCAGTGTCCAATGAACACAAACTCTTTAAAATTCTATCTATGGGAATTGGTTTGCTGTTGTGTTCAATGTTTAAATTGATTCCTAAGCTATTTTTTAGGATAAGGGATTCTAAACTTAATGAGAAGCGGTTCTACTCCAAAGCATAAAATAAATCTCAGTGGTTGAAAAATAAAAAATCCTTTTCTGGGTCACATCCAAATTGTAAACGTTGTTAAACTTCCTGGATAGAAGTTCTTCTGTGTGGTTGGAGCCTCTAGCCGACAGGCTCTCCAGGCTTTTCCTCAAACTGTCTGCAAGCAGATTATAGTGACTGTAAAGGGAAATATTGTGTGTGTGTGTGTGTGTGTGTGTGTGTGTGTGTGTGTTTGTGTGTGTGCCTGAATTAACTTACTGTGCTGAATAAAGTTTAATAATACAGTGTGTTCCTTTGCTGATCCCTGCAGGCTGTTTAATTCTCTCAGAGTAGAGTTTCCCCACAGAGGACGCCGTGAGCTAATCTCCAGGAAAAGAAGTGTTGACAGAAAACACAAGTCAGAACTCTTTAAGGGCCGAAGTTTGAAAGGGTGCTGCTCTGGCTTTTCTGTCCAAGACACTTAAAGGCAGTGAAGATCAGTGAGTGCTTTGATGATGAATTGACTTTAGTGGTATGAACCAAAAATGTGTCAATATTCGCCTTTTTTTTAGTTGTTGTGAACAAGCAGGGACTGACACAGGAAGCAAAGGGCTGAAGCTCATGGCTCAATGCCCCCTGAGCTGGGGCCCCCCGGGTGCCCCTTGATGACACTTTAGCTAGAGATCTCTCAGTTCCCAGGACACGGTTATAAACAGAACATATTTTCACAGCAGCTGCTCGTGTGCTCTTCTTCCTCATTCAGGGGCCTCTTCACATGGAAACATTTCACAAAAACAAGAATGTTTTTGGTTTTAAAGGGCCACTTGGAAAAAAGTCATGCCAGTCAATATTTTGAGTATCGAAATAGAAACAATTACAAAGTATCAAAGGATAGTAGACATGCATCATACAACCGAGTATGTATAAAAATATAGATTTTAAAAAACAACATTTTAATAAAAGGCTATTTTTTTGAAGTGTAACTGATGACTAATCATGATTTGCTCAGTGGCCTAGTGGTTTGAGTGTCCTCCCGAGATGGGGAGATTGTTTCAAACCCACAATCAGATCGTACTAAAGACTATAAAAATAAAAACAGGAGACGTTTGTCTCCACCGTGCGTCTCTTGTTCTCCAGCCACTTACCATAAGCTCGCTCACTCACCTCTTCATATTTTACCCAGCAATATTAAAACCATACTAACCTTCAAGTCACCACAGTAACCAACCCACCGTATCTCATCACACCTCCTCTCAACCCCGGCACCATGTCGCTCTGGTGTCCTCCTCCAATGATCTCTGTAAGACACTCCTCAGGTTATGCACCAACTTACTCACCTCGAATTTCTCCAGCCAAGCTCACCTCTGTCCTTCCCTTTCAACTCCTGGTTTCCAACCTCCTGACATTCCAATTCGTCCATTCATAGATTCATATTAATTGGCAAATAATATGTTTAAAGCTCTTTCAGGTCATTCGAGAATTTTTGCTGCATGCCACCATCACATGGAGACATTTTGTATGTGAATGCCTCAGCACAGTGTCTTGGTAAGATCAATGTGGTTTATCATGCTTCGCTGAGGTTTATTACTGGTTTATTACTAACTCTGGACTACTGACCCATCATTGTGGATTGTATTCTTGAGTGGGATGGCCTTCTTTGTCCACCAGGAGGTTGGGACATGGGTACACTTTCATTTACAAGACCATGCTTGGATTACCACCCAACTACAACAGTAACTTAATCTCATGGAGAAGTGTAACTTCTCACATTCGGCATTCAAACGATCACCTGTTACTTTGTGTTCCGTTTGCTTGCACCAAACTGGGCAAAAGGGCTTTCGTTCACTCCTCTTCTTCTGCATGGAACAGGCTGCAAGAAAACTGGAAAATAACTCATCTTATCTACTTGATAAGACACATTTACAACCAGACTGAGAGCCCATGAGATGGACTCCCTGTGCTTGCCTTCTGTAATTTTGTATATAACAGGTCTATCCAAGTTTTGTAACTTTTGCTGCCTCTTGGCCAGAATTCACTTCAAAATTAGTTTTTTAATCTT
This sequence comes from Nothobranchius furzeri, assembly GCF_043380555.1. Lineage (NCBI taxonomy): Eukaryota > Metazoa > Chordata > Actinopteri > Cyprinodontiformes > Nothobranchiidae > Nothobranchius > Nothobranchius furzeri. The sequence continues at coordinate 10,135,746 of NC_091759.1, forward strand.
AGTGGGACCTTCCTGGTTAAATAAATAAATAAATAAATAATGGGGACAGCTGTAGCTCAGGAGGTAGAGCTGAATGTCCAGTGATCAGAAGGTTGCAAGTTTGATTCTCGTTCCTTTGGCAAGACACTTGACCCTCCCTGCCTGCTGGTGGTGGTTGGAGGGACCAATGGCGCCTGTGCTTGGAAGCCTTGCCTCTGTCAGTGCGCCCAAAGGCAGCTGTGGCTACATTGTAGCTCATCCCATCAGTATGTGAATGTGTGTGTGAATGGATGAATGATGCACTGTGTTGTAAAGCACTTTGGAGTCTCACTCAAAAGTGGTATACAAGTGTGGGTCATTTATCATTTACTTTAACACAATTGTTTAGCTCTGTTTTCTCAATGTTTGCTGATGCTGATTAGTTATGGTGGCCATCTCACAATGGGCTGACTTAAAGCTACTAACTCGTAGATGTTAGGCTAATGATACTTCAAGTTGTTCATAAACACAACCCTTAAAGATTATGATTTTGTGCCACTCACAATTTAGGTATTTTTTAAAACCAAATGCAGATATTTACACAAAAACAAAGGCCTTCAGTATGAGATTTATTTATAAACAGCTTCAGTACTGACTTGTTTTAAGATTTATTAATGTTGGCGCCAATTTTTAAAAACACCCGGATTAAAACTGCCAGTTTGTTCCGACTTGTCAAACTTACTAACAGTTAAATTCCTCCTCTGAGAGTCAAACATACAAAGACAAAAGAGGTCATGGCCCACTGCCAGTGCTCCCATCGACTTCTCTGAGAACCACAAACATAAACACTTCCTGCAGCTGGGATTGGTGGGATTTGTCAGAGGTCAAAGGGTGAGGAAGAGGGGTATCAGTGAGTAAATGAAGGATTGATGAACACAAACTAAAACCTGAAAGAGAGAAGAAGTCATGTAAAGTTCAGATTAAAGCTTTAACGCAACCAATTTTCAGCAAAAACGTAAAAAATGTTTCTGGTAAAATTGATGTTTTACATCTTTTAGTAGGATTTTGTTTTTATCCAATGATTTACAGTAAATGACATTTCTGTTTTAAATCCAATGAATCCTGAAAGTTAACCTGTACTTCAGAAAAGAAACGAGTAAATCACATTTTAAATATATACGCATGCAAGCTCTAACAAAAATACATAGAATTCCTCTTCTTTTCCTGTACAAACAGATTAAATTGCATCTTTTATTCAGAGCATCCAGGATTGTAGTCTCTTGCTATGGAGCGCTTTGCATCAGTTGGGTGCAGCACAAAAAATGCTAGTTACTCGTAAAACTGATGTTTCATGTTGTGAGTGTTGAACGGACAAAAGGTTGGAGAGCAGGTGAGCTCTGCAGGTTGGAGGTGCAGAACAGCTGGAGAGCAGTGGATGGAGGGAAACCCAGCAGCCAAGCAGATTGCGTTTTAACTGTAGTGGAAAATGAGCAGGTGGGTGGGGGGTCTGGTGAGTGGTGAGCATGTTGGCGAATGACATTGGTGGTCAGTGAAGGTTGGAGCTGCTGATCACCTTGTAAATGACTGAGACCCAAGCAGAATCTGTTGTATACCAGAACCGAGAACAGGCTGAACGTGGGGGGATGGTTCCAAACTTTCAGGGAGGATGGAACGATCTGGAGCAAAGTGGTTGGATGCCTGAGAGTAATCTTCTATAGCTGATGAGACAGCTAAGGTATCTGCTTCCAAATACAAGACTGTTAAGATAGCTTAAAGAGCAATAGGGGTTGTATGAACCAGTCGACTAGTCGACTTCACTGCTCTATAGTGACTTTTTATGCCTGTCATTGACTAGTCGCTGTCACATGATAATGACTCCTCGGAAAAGACAGCAGGTGATGAGCCCCTGCGCGTAAAACGGACATTAAACCAAATTGTGACGTTTACCCTCTTGTAATTTAACCTTCCCCTCACCTCATCCTAATCTTTACCAGCTTGCACATGCAAAGCTCTGATTGTTGACGCGCTCCAGACATCTGCGTCCTGAGCACGGCCACAGTAACATTATCAAATCAGGTGTCGCCACCTCAAAAATAAATTTAACACGCGATCGTTCATGACGCCACATTTCCTTTTATGTTTTCTGTCTTTTAATTGCGCCTGATGCTTTTCGCTGCTGTGGAGCGGGGCGCATCACCTGTTTTGTCCTCCAGTGACGTACCTCACTGATCAAATCAAATCAACTTTATTTATATAGCACTTTTCATACAAAAAAAATGCAACTCAAAGTGCTTCACAGATTAAAATGGCCCCATAGATCCCATATTCCCATCCCAGCCCCCCTCCCCAAGTATAAAACAATTGACAATTACGGTTCCCCTCCCGCACCCAGCTTCCAAAGTGGACATACAATCACCCACACACACACACACACACACACACACACACACACACACACACACACACACACACACACACACACACACACACACACACACACACACACGGAGACACACGTGAACAACAGAGGAAACAATAGGCTGAGTTCAGATGGGTCAGGTAATGAAGGACACATATTCAGCGGAGCCATCTGCCCTGACAGCAACAGATCCATGGCAGCAGCCAAGACACCGGCCCATGACGCCCAGTGGGGGAGGGCAGAAACCCCCACCACTGCCCGGGCACTACCCGAGGAGCGGCCGGCGAGCAGCGCGCACTCCACAGTTTTTGCGGTCGGTAGATCTTTTAGAACTGCAGTTTAAAGGTAACTCATAAGGTGAATATATATGAACCCAGGTAGCAGTTTTTCTTTAGGATTGAGAGGAGATGCAGGAAGATAATAAACAGACAGGACAGAAAAATAGTCAAATAAAAACAAGTTAGTTTTTGTACCTGCTGGTTGCAACAAACAGACACCATTGAAGGTAATCAGAAGTGAGGAACAGAAAATGAAATAATTATTTTAATGTTTAGAGCAGCAGGAACTCCGAGAGGCTGCAGGCGCATCAGTGAGTTTGCGGCCGCTGCGCAGGAGGAGGGGGGAGAGGGCTGAAGCAGGGGGAGGGGGGAGAGGGCTGAAGCAGAAACTACCATTATTAAAAGAAATGTGTTTAACTTTGAAAATGTGGGCGCAATTTTAATTGTCAAAAACTCCAGCGAATCAACCGATACACCCCCCACTCCCCCGCGCGCCGCTTCAGGTTTATGAAGGCATCAACGACTAATCAAAGTCGACTCGATTTTCATTACTTGACAGTTGACTTAAAAAAATATTAAGTCATGCAGCCCCTTAAGAGCAAGTTCACTAAGATACCATTTTCTTTTTGATATTACTAAAATATGATCAGTCAGAGTTTAACATGGAGGCTAAGCATAAAAATATTTTCCTTATTTCCTGCATTAGCTGCAAACAGAAAATAGATGGGGAGACACTCAGACTAGAAAAGCCACTCAAATCTACTTTGCACTGTAAAAATTGAATTCATCAAGTCACCCACCTTGGCTTTTGATCGTGTTTGGCTGGTAGAACACTTCTCTGCTAGTAGAAGCCAACCGTTAGCATTAGCAACTCCACAACACTGCAAAACTCCTTCAGGCTTGTGTTATTTGCAAATTTAAAACATCAACATTGCAAAGCAAAGGGAGTCAGTGGTAGAGTTGCATTGCTGTCAGCCAATCAGAGGCGAGATGTCAGAGTATCATGGATTCTAATGAGTAAGACTGTAAATCCTGCTGTTTTCTGCCGGTTCTACTTTGGCTACGTTCTACTTTGTGAAAAGAGCTTTTTTTCCACTGACATCAACTCACAAGGCTTTTAATTTATACTAGACTAGGCATTTTTTCTGATCTTGTTTTCCCATTTGATAGAAAGGAAGAGGAGAAGTGTCTTTACTTGGCTGAGCATCTGTTCAGAAGGAAATTAGTAGTTTTTCTTAGTCAATCAAATATTTGTCTCAGAGTTGAAAATGACACAAAAAAAGACAAACAAACCCTGATCAGAAACCTAAATTCTGATTCTGGAATTTCTGGAATTAAACTCTGGTGCATATTTTCCATGAGGATGTCCTCATACCCCAGCTGCATCTGTCAGATTGACCCAAACAAGAGGAAAGAGGAAAGAAATCCTCCAGGACAAGAACAAATTTCCATCACAGTCAGAAAACATGCTGTGTCTGAAACCCATCGGTTGATCATGAAAGATTCAGAACCTGTGAGGTTTGGTTTGTTTAAGACAAATATCCCAGATCTATTCGCTGTCATCACGTCTGACATCTGGACTTTCTCTCTAGCCTCTCAAAAGTAAACAGATGTGGAATAAATTACCTGAACCTAAGGTTAAGAAGGAGGCGAGGCTGATTGCTCATGTTTGTCAGCAAGCGTTTAGAGTATGTGAGGGAGGGGAATGTCTGAACTTATAATCTTTATACCCGTGCTTCTTTTAAAATCAACATTTTCTGTAAGTGAACCAGCCATTGGCTGTGCTGTTCAAATAGATGACTGGGTCAATTCCTTTACAGTTATGCAGTGATCCCATAGAGCTCCGGACCCCACGTGACTCTCAGTTAGTGGACGCCATTTTGGCATGCAAAAAAGGTAAACAAACACGGATGTAACCATGAACATGAACGGGATCCGCTTGGATTTTACTTCGTCGGAGTTTACTTCACACTTTAAAACAGAAGAAATCGTTTTATATAGTCAGAAATTAAATAGACTAAACATCTCCGACCCTTGCCGTGCCCCTGGGATACTTTTTAAAAACGCCAGAAGCTGTCGGAGCGGACTTCTTACCGGCACAACACCGGACCTGGCAGGGGGAACCCCTTGGGATTCCCCCGGCCGGAGGAGCTGGGGAGAAGGTCTGGGACCCTCGACTCTACTGCCCGCTCCGACGCCAGAAGCTGTCAGAGTGGGCTTCTTACCGGCACAACACCGGACCTGGCCGGGGAACCCCTTGGGATTTACCCGGAGGAGCTGGCTCCGGCGGCTGGGGAGAGGGAAGTCACGCTACTGCCCCCGCAACCCGACTCCGGATACGCGGATGAAAATGGATGGATGGACGGACAAATAACAGATTTACACGTAAGTAGTCTCGGTGAGACAGATAATAGCAATCCAAAGTGCTTTTTATGTGTGATCTGACAATTGATCAACCATTGCTTAAAAATTAAATACAGCTTAGCCGGTTACTTGCTGTGATCATAAAACACGTAAACGGCAGCACGCAGTACTCACGAGGCAACGTTTTACGTGATGTTTACTTGTTGCTATGAGTAATAAGACAGAAAAAGCCACGCCAAAATAAGTTTAGGAAGCCCACTAAGAATCATAATAAAAGCATTTAAAATAAATACCATACACAGTTGAGGAAACGTTGGTTTAAGTACCTGATATGAAGTGGTCGCTGTGTACGCAAAAACCTTTACTCTCGGGATCCCACAGCTTCATTTTAGCCCGGTCACTAGAGCGTTTTATTACAATGATCCAACGTTTGCGGCGCTCCGGATCTTGGGGAATCCTGTAGATGGCTCATTCCTTATGTCGTCCGTGTCTGTTCTGCATCCTGGGGCACAACAGGAATCTACCATGTTTCCCGTTTGATTGAGTTTTCTGACAATGCCAATATGGCGCCGTTTCGATTTGAACTGTTGCATGCCGGGAGAAGTGACGTCAACTCCCGTAGCTCTATTGTAACAGATTGAAAGGTCCAACTTAGTGGTCCAGGGGTGGAGGGGTGCTGGTGGTTGGGGGGGCCACAAAGAGGGGGCTCATGGGCCGGACAGCTGCTCTAATTTCTTAGGTGTGTTCTTGCTGTGTCTTTGTAAATCCATGCTTTCGTTCTTTTTTAAACACAGAAACAGTTTTGTTTACCTGTTTGTAGCTACGGTTTCGCCGACAGCTGCCGGCTTCTTCAGGCTGACGCTGATGGTGGCTGCCCGCAGATAAACGGAGAAGGAAGTGACGCGCCACCATCAGCGTCAGCCTGAAGAAGCCGGCAGCTGTCGGCGAAACCGTAGCTACAAACAGGTAAACAAAACTGTTTCTGTGTTTAAAAAAGAACGAAAGCATGGAGCTGCTCTAATTGTTTCTTAAAGCAACACTTATTGCTTCTCCCTCCTACTGGTTTAAAAAGGAATTGCAACGGTTGTAAACAACCCTGCCACAGCCTGCTGACGCTAGAGCTAACAACAAGCTAACATTAACATGAGCCTACTGATACTAAATAAGCCACAAAGTACAAAGAGTTGGACAAAAAATGTTATTACTTACAAGTCCAGTAACAAACAAAGCCAAGTCACCATCAGTCTGTGATGTTGTAGCATCCTATAGCTCTCTCTAGCGGGTGAACGCCGTGCGGATGTTACCTCTGGTTTTAGGTCTTGCTTTGTCTCCAAAGACATTACTGTCTCCTTCTTTAGCTTCTTCTTTTTTACGGTCAACAAACTGAAAAAAGCTAATTGCTAGCCTTTATGCAAGCTACCAGCACAGTAAACAGCTATTGCTGTAAAGCAGGTAGAGAGTTCCCTCTAGTGTTTCTACCCAAACCACAAAATTGTTAAGTGCTGTTTCTAGTCAGCAGAGGTCTACGGAATAGTGTCCCATGTGGAGTTACTAACATTCATTGTTCAAGAACCACTGAAACCAGTTTTAAAGCAATAGCTTAAAGTGTTAAAATCTCTATAGTGTGATTATTTTGACATACAGGAAAAAGCTTTTTCATTAACACAGACAAACATAGAATGGATCCATTTACATAAAACACTGACAATAAATATGATCCCCTACTTGCTTATCATTGCAATAAGATCCTCATAATGAGGCTGCTTGACAGGAGAACAGAAATACAGAACCTTCATACAATCTTTTTATTGATCTAGCTTCTTTTTTTGACCTCTTAGCCCTGTTTCCTAGTTTTAGAGAAACATTTTATAAGCTTTCAGAATTGATAGGTAGGCAAAACTTCTTAATTTTATATTTATTTAAAGGCATTTTGTCATGTGCGTGCCTGGTGAGTGGAGCGGAGGTAGGATCCAAACGCGGGGAGGAAGAAGGCGAACAGGTAAGTCCGTTTGACATAAGTTTATTAAAGACACACGCTGGACGACTGAAACAATGACTCGACACGAAACACAGAACAGAAGGGGTTTAAATACACGAGGAGCGGGAGCTAGGGTGATTGGGAAACAAGAGGTAGGTGGGAGCAATTAACGGAGACAGACTAAACCTAAGGGGAGACAGGACGGTGTGACAAATTATAAGGTTCAAAATTGCATATATGTTGACAAAGAAAATGTGCACATTTGCCGAAATTTGTTCCCAAAAATATTAAGTTTGACCCGCGACTTCGTCCCAGATTTTCATTTCGACCCAGTGTGAATTTGAATTTGACATCCCTGGTCTACAGGGTTAATTAAATGTCACTCAGACCCCACCGCCCTCTGTGGAGAGAATACCACACTTGCATCTCGAGAGTTGTCGGCCCGGCTCCTGAGGAAAGTGGAGCTGACATGGCTAGTGCTGGAGTCTGCTTCCAGCACACTTCCTGCATGGTTTAGATCGTGATTGTTTGATTTAGTGATGAATCGCTCCTGTAGAAACTAATGAAGGCTGAGGAGACATTTCAGCAGAGGGGGTGCAAAAAGCAAAAACTGCATAGTATCCCTTTAAAATTTATTATAATACCAGATCATAAAAGTAAAATAATGTCTTAATAATTCTTCACAAGTACCGATTGCCTTTGCCAGAATGAAGTTTTTCAAGTTGTCGTCATCATCATCATCATCATCATCATCATCATCAGAGTAATCATCATCAGAGGACCAAGAGAGACACATAAAACCAAATAACAACATTGCATTTAACTAGAATTTTTACAATTTTACAAAGATTGTGGTTATGTGTTGTCAGGACTTTTTCCCGACAAAACCCTTTAGGAACATTTAGTGAAATTGACTGGACTGCATCAAAAGTACTGTTGAGGCTCAAATCAATCCATTTCATTTTCCGGTGAAAGAAGACCTCCAATAGAAGCAGAAGATGAATAAACTAAAGGACAGATTGTCATATCATATCATTTATGATGACAAGTTTCAGTGCAAAGGAGATTTATCTCAAGTCTTTTCCTAGCCTCCATTTTTATGTGTCCTTATCTGCTGTGATTCAGTTTAACTGGGTCGTATTTAACATATAAATGTGGCACCACTAATCAAACTTTTACTGATTAAGATCTGCAGACAAAAACAGGAAACTACCTGTCTCTAAGACCTCCTGGGATGTAAATGAGGTCTACAAAGATCAAAAAGAGCCAGAGGAGAAAAAAGAGTTACAAAACAAAGTTTCCGATTTAATTAAAATCATCAAGTGGGCTTTAATTTGTCTTCGTCTTCAGCTTGAGCAGTGTGAGTTGAAGGTAATTTAATTCCCTCTTGTTTCCGTTTTCAGCAAAACAAAATAAAACATCTCCATATCAAAGCAACGGCGGCTGACCTGATTTTCAGATGAGGGAAAGTTTGATGTTTGAGTTTGGTGAACTGTCTTTCAGCCGTAACAATGAGGCTCTGGTCTTCTCTGAGGACTTCTGTTCTTGTTGATGGTGTAGAATATCTTATTGTAATCTTTGCACGTCCGTGTGGTGATTTGATGAGCATCTTCACTGTTTCTGATCTACCTTTTAAACATACGTTTATGCTAACGTGTAGGGAAATTTAGAAGCCACTTTAACGAGTCGCAGCCAAACGAGAGAGCTTAAATTCAGAGCTCTTTGTGTGCTTCTGGTCATTTGCAAACAAAATTAAACGTTAAACGTCAAATAGTTTTTCTGGGTTGTAACCAGGAAAACCAGCAAAGATTTTCTTTTAAATAAAAAAGAATTACAGAAGAATGATTTCTGCTCATTTCTATTAAAAGGCAGCCTCACAGTATCATGTATCAATGCTGCATCCCATAGTTAGATCAAGGAAAGTTTGGTTTACACTGCAGTAAAGAGTTAGATGAATGTTCAAGCCCACAGGAACGGTTTGCCTTTGATGTTCTGTCTGGATTTTCAGGTATATTTGTTTTATACCCCTGACTCCTCCTCCTTTCCGCTCCTTCAACCTATCAGTCATTTCAATATAAAGCACCCATCCACCACCTTGTCAGGTTCGAGTGGCTGAGCTGAAGTGTAGCGGAGGTTGCTTGTAGCGTAACTGCGTGACCCAGACGCGGAGTGGCTAGTGTTGGGTTAAACAGAACACGCGGCTTTGATCTGGGAACGGCGGCGCAGCGCTCGGAGAGAGCCGAGACTGAGCAGCAGTTCCGAATAGATAAGGAAGCTGACTTGCTGGTAGTAGACAGCGTGGAAAGATCCCTTTCCTGGTTTTGAGGGCTGGTAAGCCTGAGAACTCGGGTCGATGTCTGGTAGGAACGATGACTGAGTGATGAATGAGCGGCTGCACTTCCGTAAATAGAGTCGGCGTGATGACGTCGACGAGCCACGCTGGTGATGGGAATGCTGGGAAGTGTAGTGACCCACCAGTTGGGTCCATAGGGAGTGGTAAGCAGGAGTTCGTGACACACCTGCTCCTGGCTTTAGAACCCAAAATTAACTCCCGCCCTTTAGTCTACATCTCACAAGCATTCATAAATATGGCAAAATAAGCCTTTTCTTAAAAGTTCAGCATGTAAGAATGAAGAAACAATGACATCCTGTGGTCAACTTGGTTACTGCAGCCCATTTTTCTAAACAAAAACTCACTATGTCACTCATGTTCTGTGAGCATTTACTGGTGCAGTTTAGGGTTAGTCATCCAGGTCATGGTTAGCTGGCCTGCCAGACTCATCCTCTGTTTAATCCTGCACAGAGAAAGGGTCTGGGAACTCTCCTATTCAAATAACTCCACCCCGTGAAAATTCTAACCGAGCCAATCAGCGCTGAGCAGCGTACGTCACACGCCATAACGCAGAGTTTGTCATAAACATGGTGACTGAAGCAGAGTTTCCTTTCCTTTGGTCTAAATGTCTTGGACACATCTTTAAAACAAGTAGAAGCACTAAAAGTGTTTATTCTAAAGAAAGATGCTTGTGCTGTTGCCAGACGCCATTTTTGACTACAGCTAAAAAACTACAGCATCACGGACGTCACACACAGCGACTCTCAGTTTCTCATAAACTACGAAGACAGCGGCGGAGTTCGCTGTGGCTCTTTTCTCTGTTCTAAATGACTTGAATGTATTTAAAACCACAACAAGTAGAAGCGCTGAAAGCCTTTCTTCTAAAGAAATAAAAGACGTTTGCGCCGTTGCCAGATGCCTTTTTTTAATACAGCTAAAAAACTACAGTGTTGCGTGGTACAGTCGGCATTTCCGTCTTTTTTCTGATTGGTTATTTTTGAGCTGCCTAGTCCCGCCCCTCAAGTGCCTCTCTGCCTGTGAGTTACCAGACTGGACGAGTCTGGCAGGCCAGGCTAGGTCATGGTAATCCAAAGAGTTTGAATTAAGGCAACTGGCTTTCTTTGGTTTCTTGAAGATGTTTGACTTCCCATCAAAGGAGCCATGTGAATTCTAACTGGAATATGGGATAGTCGCGCTTATAAGCTGTAACTGTCATTACTGTCGCTAGGTCCTATTATGTTAGAGCGGTCGTTTTGATACAGGAGGGTGTGACCAAGAGTGAGGTGAAACCTGAGGCCTCCTCCTCTGATTAATGTAGGTCTTTCCATGAGATTTCACCTTTCCAGCACCTACAAAGCAGCTCCAGACCTCATTCTAAAGGTTGGTTTATGCTTGATGCGTCCGCGAGGTTCGCACAGCTCCGCGAGGCGAAATTGCGTCATTTTAACAACCACGCCCCTCCACCGCGTCTCCGCACGGCCCAAAATATCCACAACGCACACCTAGGAACATTTATAACCACGGGGACGGTCGGACGCGGAAAAACATGGCGGACCGGCAAGAAATAGTATGGCAGAGGTTCGTAAATACAGACATTTGTATGATTCAGCTCTCAAAGATCACCGTGATCAACATGTTGTTAATAATTCTTGGAGAGAAATAGCTCGCACTGTCGGAAAAGACGAGGACGCTGTTAAAAATGCTGGAATGCCATGTTGTAAACAGTAATTTCTACTTCTACCATGGTGTAGTGTTGGATGCATGCCATAGAGCTCCATGCTGCCCCCTACAGTTTGGGAGAATATTGGCTCACCGCAGAGACGAGCCACATGAACCATAAACGCTTCGAGTTGTGAAGCGCGTTCCAGCCGCGAGCCGCATCACCAAGCAGAAAGTGAATGCGTCAAGCATAAACCAGGCTTAAACCAGTTTTAGTTAATGTCACACCCTCCAGCATCTAATCAAAACAACCATTCTAACACAATAGAACCTGAGCTACAACTTCTTGGGGGTAGAGAGGAGGGGTATTCATAGGTAGTTTCAGCTCATTAAGCAACAACAGACAGCTACAGTTTATAAGCTCCACTCTTATATTCAGTCAGTCAGTATTGACAAAGCTCCTCGGAAACGTCTTCATGAAAGCAAAAATGTCCACTTGCTTTTATTTGAACCTTTTGGATTCCTGTTCTGTTTCAGCTCACCGCCATGTGATTCTAGATGACAAGTGAAGACAAGTCGTAAGTTGTTAATAGAAAAACGCATTATCATATCTGGTGTTAGCACTCTTGGGTGTTTTATGGCAGGGAGCGCTTACTACACTTATTACGGTAATATGCCGTCAGATTTCAGACTTTATTATACACAGAGCAATTAGAGCTTGTTTTACATTTGCTGGCATGATTCGGCATCCACTGCAGCCTTCGTCAGAGCAACCTCCAACATTGGTGGCATCACTTCCGTTTATCTGTGGGCAGCAGAGAACGACATCGCCCTTTACAGCCTGTGTCTTCTCCATTGATTACCATGTCCCACGAGTGGTCCAGCGTGTATACTCCTTCTTCCCTATTCATGGTCCTGGGTCCACATCTCATCATCTCAATTGCTTCTTTGATCCAAAATATGCCCTTGCCATTAGAGGAAGTGTGGTTATTTGGCATCTTGCTGTTTTAGACATGCACATACCATGATGTCTAATAAAATGATCCTGAAGTTCAGAAAGTGTAAACGGGTGTAGTGAGTTTCATTAATTTGAGGTGGTGTTGCTCCTATGTGAAGCTTGCCAGGGAGTTCTGACGCAAATCTTGCCGTGATGTGTCTGACCTTTGACCTGGCAGAAATGAGCTGTCCTCAGTGAGCAGTAATCAGATTATTGCAATTAATTCAACTTCTTCCTGTAAAACTTCCAATTCTGTCTGCTTCTCTCTTGTTTTGGTTGCATTCGGTTATTTCCCTGCAGAGCGGCTTGCAGCACTCTCCGCGGGGAAACCGCTCCAGCACTGGAGGTGAAAACTCCTCAGCTCAGCCCTTAGAAGACAAGTTTGGGGGTAAAATAGATTATCTTTGATATTCTAATAAGGAGGTTTCACCGTGATCTAAAGCAGGTCAGGGCACCAGAGGATCAAAGACAAGAACTGCCATATGCTAAATAGGACTTTAGATCCAGACGTGGAATATTAAAATTCCTTATAGCAGAGTTGTTTGTGTAGAATAATGGTTGCCAGGCAGATTTTTTTGGAGAAAATATATCAGAAGAAATATTTTTCCTAACTTCCCAAACTGCATCACTAGGAGCTTGTTAATATGTATGAGGCAACACAAACAGTTCATTAGTCTTGTTTCTAGGTTTTAGCCTCCAGTGTGTTTCGTAAATCAAGAGAAAAATGCTAATATCTCCTATAATGTGTTGCCGGGCAGATTTAAAAAAAAAGGTTAAAAAAAGGTATCATCTTCTTAATGACCTCTGACCTAGATAGGTCAGCCTTCTGTCTCAGTGAATTTTTACTTCCAAATGTTTTGTTATTAAACATTATTATGCCATCCTGATCAGCTTTTTCTTGTCTTGATGTGATTTTATCTTGTATTAGTATTTAATCTAAACTAAAACTGAGAAATATAACACATTTGTTTTAATGTTAACTAAATAGCTTATTAATCATTGTACCAAAAATGCTTACTGGAGAAATCTGAGGAAAATTCAGACCAATGTTTATTGTATAATAGACATTTTTGCTCAGCATTTCAACATTTCTATCAAAATAATCCTTTCTTATTTCACGTTGAAACGTTTCACAACACTGATTCTTTTTTCAAGACTATTATTGAGCAAAAGTTCAACATTTAATTGACATTGAACAGATATACTCGTTATGTGGGCTGTAACATTTTTCCTCATGCTCTCCGATATCCAGGACAGGGGGCTGATTGGAGGAAAGATGCTGCTGTCGTAGATACTGTCTCTCAGGCGACCACATGATTACTTTCATTCATTCCTCCTGTTTGATCGTTTTTTTTTCTTTTCTTTATCTTGTGAAGAAACGACTTCTTTTCTCATCCTTTACATTTATTCATCACCTTCGCTTTTTTGTAAAGTGTCACCATTTTTCACATATTTGTAACCTTCCTGTGTCGTTCTCTAATTTTCTTTCCATTCGCAAACATTTCTTTGTCACCATTTGTTCAGTTTTGTCTTTTTCCCTGTATTTATTGTCTTGTGTCCTTGTTTCCTTCCCTCCATTATTTGCTTTGTGCTCTCCACATCTAACATATACCCCTCTCCTCCTTCCCTCTCTTCTCTTGTTTCTTTTAATCCTAATAATCCCTTTCCTGCCTCTTCTCCTCCTATTTCCTCCTATCTCTGTCTCTCTCTTTTACTCCATTAGCTCTTTAAACATGCTTCCGCCCCTCTTTCTTTGCTTCCTCCTCCCCTACAGAAGCATGTTGATGATTAAGAGGATGGAGGTGGGGTGGAAGAATGCAGCTACATCAGTTAATTAGCAGAGATAGCAGCCACAGAGTAGAGACTCATTCATTATCAGGGCTGATCTACATGCTGATACCAGGGTGAATCATTTCAGATGGATTGTTATCGATACAAAGAGCAGATCGTCTGTTTAATGTCTTCAGTGTAACATTTCCTATTAAAACCACAGAATGGCTGCCTATCACAACAATCACTCTACGGCTGTTCAAAAAATTTCATGTGCACCAGCTAAATTTAAAAAAAAGGTCAATTTATTAAATGGAAAATGTGAAAATTAAAAGTCTTTTAAATATTTTATTACAGTCAAATGTTGTTGAATCGGGCTGCATAATGGTTGCACGTCAACGAGAAGATTGCAGATTCAAGTCCTGGCTCCATCCTTTCAATACGTAGTTAGCATGTTCTTCCTATGTGCGTGAGTTTCCTCCGGGTTCTCCGGTTTCCTTCCCAGACCCAACAAAACACACGTTTGGGTAGTTAGAGACTAAGGCCGTGTGCACTCGCATCTGGGTTTTTGTAAACTGATTAACCAACATCTCAGTCAAAGTTAGCTTGTAATGCAAGATTTCAAATTTTTAAGAATTTATGAAATAATGTTGCAAAAATTTAAAACTGAAGCTATTTGAAGATGAAAACAAAGCACTCTGGTCTCAACTAGCCGTTAGCTCATCAGTCCTGTAGAACATGAGTTCAGTGTTTTTAAACAAAGGTTGTCCCCTAAGGAAAAAACAGATAAATCAGTATTTATAACTTTTACAAAGAAACACCAGAGCATACCACTTTATTTATATAGCGCTTTTACCCACGGCATTACAACTGCACCTTAAAGGGACTTTACGGAGTTTTGAATTTTTATGCTCGCGATTGCCCCCTCAGGCCAAACGTGTAACGGCAGCTTCAATAGTAGGCTCGTGCACGAGGCGCGCATGCTGTACGTGCACACTCCTTAACGAAAATAACAGCTGAGACAGTCCCGTGTGTGTGTGTGTGTGTGTGTGTGTGTGTGTGTGTGTGTGTGTGTGTCCCGGAGGACAGAGGACAGGAGAACGCGCAGCTAATCAATTAAATATTTTGGTTCTGTACCTTTCTCTTCTGCTTGAAAAATTGTTCCAAAATTAAAGTTGAACCCACATCTTTTTTTTTTCTGTGAATTCAATGCCGTTCGGCGAGTCTCAAATAAAAATTTGGGCATCTTACTGTAAAAAAAAATACCATTAATGTAAAAAAAGAAACTCTAAATAAACTTTGTTGTTATCCAGAATCGAACCCGCGTCTCCTGCGCAGCTCCAGTGATATCTTTTGAAACTGTAATATTTATATCCTCAATAACAGCTGAAACAACGTTCAAAGAACGGTTCAGAGCGAAAATGGCTATTTTGTTGCTAATTTGCAGGAAATATCTAGAAGAAAGTTCTACAGAAAGTAGCTAATGGTCCTCAGAAATGTAGCTAGTTTTGTCACTAGGCGTTAGGAACAGCGACAAAGACTAAAGCTACTGATAGCAAATGCTACCGGCTATGCCTGACCCCTGCTTTCCACAGGAGCCGTCAGCAGCACGTTAATGCAGCAGCACTTCTTGCTCGCGTAAGCTGCTGCTTGTCCCTTCCCACGAGACGCGAAGCAGCAGGGGAGCAGCTGTCACCGACAGAGCACAGAGTCACACGAGTGACTTCGTCAGTAAACACAACAACAAGCAGGAGAAAACTACAACATGGCTCCAAAAGGTTTGTGTTTTATGTTCTGTCCATTTTATAATCGCCAATACGGACCTGAAAAACAAAGGAGACCGCTAGCTAGGTGATAACTTCTCACGGGGACGCACAGTTAGTAACTTTTTTTAAAGTAAAGCAACCGGAAGGCAGTACGTTTCTTTATTCTGAAAATCTCGGGAGCTTCTCTCCATTTCCGCGTCAGATTTCCTGTCTTTCCTTCCCCAAAAATGTCGAACTTGATCCGTTTCAGAGGCGTCGCGTGTAGAAAATAGAACCGGCGCGTACAGGCCGCGACATGCTGCTCCTGAGACGCGGCCGACTCGCGCTGCTGACGGCTCCAGTGGAAAAGGTTCTGTTGACCACAGCGGTTCCTATCAGCAGCTATGACGTGCTGCTGCAGTAACGTGCTGCTGACGGCTCCCGTGGAAAGCCGGGGTGAGTGTGAACGAGCATGAAGCAGCCTGCTCGACCCGAGCAGCTCTCTTTTTCCGTGATTTTACAGAAAAACAGGCAATCACAGTAAAAATGCCAGGGCTCATTTTACAGGACCAGGGCATTGCAGGAGAATGTATTAAGAAGAAATGTATTATTTCTATAAATGTTTTGGCTGTCAGACTTCCACAATGCCCCTTTAATAAAACAACATAGGTAGAAATGGTCACATATGTCATAAAACCAAATAAAACACATTTTAGGATTGCCCGCCTATTTTTTTCATGATTTATCTTTCTCTGTTTTAGTAAACGACAATAATGTCAAATTCATTGACAATACAAAGGTCATGCATGCATTTAACTGCACAAATATTCTAGTGTTATTTAATTAATTCATGAATATAGTTAAAAATTTATTTTGTGTATGTAAATAAACATGTCACACATTTTACCCCAGCAGCTTTATAGATCATGTCAGTGGTTTGTGATGCATTTGCAGGGGAAGGTTTGAGTCGAAATCCCAGACTTCTCACACGCCGATGGAGAATCAACGTCTCAAGTATATTGTAAACTCAAAGAAGCATCGGCTCGCTCAAACAGAGCAGCAGAGGGTGGGTGTGTCCGTCTAAGTTTGTCACGCGTCGACATCTGCAGTGCTGCCAGGCAGGATGACAGGCCGTCTCCCGGCTGTCAGAGGAAGGAGCTGGAGATGGATCTTTGCTTAAATAAGGCAGGAAAACCAGTGGTTTGATGAGGGGTGTGTGTGTGTGTGTGTGTGTGTGTGTGTGTGTGTGTGTGTGTGTGTGTGTGTGTGTGTGTGTGTGTGTGTGTGTGTGTGTGGGAACCTGCTGCAGCGGCGGCACACGGGTGTGATGTGTTTCCCTCGTCAGCAGAGCTGCTGAGCTGCGTCTTCCACATTAGACCCTGTCTGAAGCTGTGAAAGTGCGGGGAGGAGGCAGAGTTTACTGAGTCTTTCATTTTCAGTCGGCTGAGTTGCGTTCAGGCTGGAAAGAAAAAGTTACCGCTGGAATCAGTAGAAATGCACAAAAATTACCCACAAACACCTCAGACGGGGGAACGGCTGAGCCGGAACTTTCTGAACTCACCGAACTCTGCAGGGGGGAAAAGTACTGCCTTGTTAAAAACGTCTGAAACCTGCATCATTTGTATATAATATCGAACATTTGACTTTCTAGGTTGGTGAAAACGAGTTTCTGATCACAATCACTCACAAATTCACGCAGATTACTTAATTTGATAGATTTCTCTTACAGTAGAAACATAGAAACTAGTATATTATCTCTAGATGCAGAAAAAGCTTTTGATAGAGTTAACTGGAAGTTCTTATTTGCAACTTTACATAAATTTGGTTTTGGGAACTTCTTCATAAACTGGCTACAAACATTATACAGTTCACCAACAGCACGTGTCAGGACGAACGACCAAATATCAGCTAGCTTCTGTCTTCAGAGGGGGACCAGGCAGGGATGCCCACTCTCCCCCTCACTATTTGCTATCTTTATTGAACCACTAGCAGCAGCAATTAGGCAAACAACAGGTATTAAAGGGATACAGTGTAAGAAAATAGAACATAAGATCAGTCTTTATGCAGATGATGTTTTACTCTTTCTCCAGAATTCTCAATCCTCTCTCTCCCAAGCAATAGAACTGATAAACTCTTTTTCCAGAGTTTCAGATTACTCTATAAACTGGTTAAAATCCACAGTTCTACCAATTAATTTCTCATTTGTCAATTTGCTTAATACACAATTGGAGTCAGGGAATATCACATACCTGGGAATTAATATCTCTCCCAAGTTAGCAGATCTAACCAAACTAAATTACATCCCACTTTTAAGGAAAGTGGAAGATGATCTTGCAAGATGGAAATGCTTACCAATATCACTCATGGGGAGAGTTGCTACAATTAAAATGATGGTCTTACCTAGAATAAATTACTTATTCTCGATGATCCCAAACAAACCACCAGCTGACTGGTTTAAATCTCTGGACTCCTCAATTACTAAATTCCTTTGGCAGGATAAACCTCCACGAATTAGCTTAAAAACGCTTCAGAAGACCAAAGACAGAGGAGGACTGGATCTACCCAACTTTTATTATTATTTCTTAGCCAACAGGCTGCAATATATACCAAGATGGTTGCAAGATAACCCACTAGATGAGTCCTGGTTAGACATAGAACAGACACTTTGCAATACGATAGAGCTTTCAGACTTACCATTTATTAGCTCAAGCATAAGAAAACATGAAGGCTTCAAAAGTATTTGTAACAGCACCTCTCTGACAGCATGGTGGGAGTATCTTAAAATGACGGAGTCTTCACTAGTACCATGCAGACGCACACCTATCTGGAATAATCTTGATATTTTGCAAAATAATAAAATGATGAACCGCCCAGACTGGAAAAATAAAGGAATCCTATACCTGGAACACATATATGAAGGATTGGACTTCATCCCATTTAATAGAATAGTCTCCCAATTTGGAATAGATAAGAATAGCTTTTTAGAATACCACCAAATTAAATCTGTAGTCAAACAAAAATTTAAGCTCAATAAAATAGAATTACAAACACCACCAAGGGTATTAGACTTCTATAATCTCAAACCCCCCAAACTACTGTCTAAAGTATATAAGACACTGTCCAAAATAGAGGACAGAATAGCAATCCCTATTGAAAAATGGGAGGTGGATCTATCAGTCAGGTTTGACCAGAACTTCTGGTCCCAAACTTGTTTAAAAACTTTTAAAATGATCAGACACCCCAATTTACAATTAATTCAGTACAAAATTCTACACAGAGTACACTATACAGGTCATCGGATGTTCAGGATGGGGTTTGTGTCGTCTGACACCTGTACACACTGCACAAACAACATTCCTGACAATTACATTCATGCACTGTGGTCCTGCCCACCTGTCCAGGAATTTTGGGGTAGAGTATGTGAGGATCTGTCAAAATGTCTGAAATGTCATATCCCAACTTCCCCCTCTCTTTGTTTACTGGGGAAGCTGGACGATGTCCCGATTGCAACATCTTTGGTTCACATGGTTCTGATTGCCATATGCATCACTAAGAAAACTATCCTCTTGAATTGGAAAAATAGAGAAAGTCTCTGCATTAACCAGTACAGAAATCTTTTGTTAGATCATATTACACTTGATATAGCCTCTGCTTCCACTTCAGATGAATCTCTCTGGGCTCCTTTGATCGGTTCCATCACATAGCGAGGATGGGGGGCCGTTGATGTTGTCCTGCGGGATGGTGTGGGTGGGGAGGTGTGGGGTCTGAGTTTGGAGTATCCGGATGTTCCCTGGAGGTGGGTTCACTGGGGGTGTCTGGGACTGGGGGGCCGTTGCCCCCCTCTGGAGGTGCTTGGGTCGCTTCGGGGGGTGGACTACTGGCGGTTGTGAGTGGGGCCCCTTGGGGATCTTGGCGGCGGCCATGGGTCACTGCCTGGCGGCTGCAATTCCCCTGAGCGGATCTGGGTGGGGGCCTGGGGGCTCGGGGTTTGGGGGTGGCCGGCCCCGTGTGGGGATCTGGGCGGGACCTTGGGGGTCGGGTCCTGACATGTATGCTGCTGGGAAGAAGGCAGGGACACCCAGCAGTGCCTGGCCTGGGTTTGGGGGCCTCAGGTAGACCTTGGCTCCTCTGCCGTTCCATCACAGGGGAGGGGGAGGTCCAGGAGGGGGAGGACCCAACCTTACCTGGATGTCCCATGTCTTATATATTATGGAAGTTGTGCAAATGCAGGGGTGGGCATAGATATTCTGCTGGGGTGGGGCTGGGTTGGTGCCCTCGGACTCCGTGAGGCTCTGTAATGCTGCTGCTTTGGGCCCTGGCAGGATGGGCTGGGGTCTCCATGCCCTGGGTGGCAGTTTGACAACAGAGGTGCCTATTGGGGCATGTAGGGGAGCTGGCTCCCTGGAGGGCTAAGCCCAACCAGCCATTCCTCCTCATCCCTGCATATTTCTCTCCTCCTGCTCCCTCACATCATCACACAAACATACACATAGGACCTTGGGGGGTAGGCAAGTCAGGGAGTGCGGGTATGGACCCCATTTCCGCATTCCTGTGGAAACCTGCTCCCCAATTTTATTTGCACCTTATACACTTCCACTGATGACATTCCACACAAACACACACTTAGGGCCTTGGGAGTGAGCACATTCAACGGCATTTGGCAGGGGGATATTTCAGCCTCCTCCCGAGTGCCGGTGCCCACTTCCAATTTTAAACCGCACTTAGACACTGATGGCTGAGGGTGTAAGTGGGGTGGTGCGGTGGCATCAGCTGGCATATGCTGGATGATGCCCGCACTGCCCACTCACCACAGCCATGGAATACACCTCATGATCACACAACACTATATTGGAGCAGGCGGAGGGAGACTAGGGGTCTTAGCCACCTCTGTTGTTGCTAGGCTTCCTGGGGCTGGAGGCTAGGAGGGAGATCTGGCCGTCTGGTTGGGGTCTGGGGTGGTGGGTTGCTGTGCTCAGCGTTGGGCCGGGGAGCCTGCTCATCAGCACCCCAGCAGAAAGGGTCAAACTCTGGTTACCGGTGATGGTTGTACCCAATGTGCAGCAGTACCGGGACCAGAGTGAATAGAGTGTGTATGGGGAGCATGAGTGGGTGTCCGGCATGCATTTTTGTAAGTCTTGGGTTGTATGTGCATGTGTGAGCATGAGGGAGGGAGCGTGTGACTGTGTTTGTGTATGACTGTATATGTCAGGTGGGGCCTTTGGGTCCTCCCCTCTCCTGGAACTTCTCTTGATGATATAGATCTCTGTCCCCCCTCCCCCTGCCACACCTGGTGTGGGGGCTTGTGCCTTGGTCTGCCTGAGTGTTCGTGGCAACCGGGTCTGGGGGTTTAAGATTTTGGCATCTGCCTGTTAGATCCCGGTGGCTGCCTGGTGGGGTCTGGGTCCCTGGGCTCTGCTGGGTCCCCGGCGGGGGTGGTCGCCCCTGGGTCCCGGGTAGCTGGGTCCCGGGCTCGGTCGGCTAGGGGGTGGGAGGCTGCGGGCGGGCCTGTGGGCTTGCCGCTGATATCTCCAGGGACTCTGCCGGCTGCTGGTTGTGGCCCCCCGGAGCGATCCTCTGTGCCTCTCGAGGGGGGCGGGGGCCTTCCTGGTTGCAGTCTCCTTGGGGTTCCTGCATTCTGGGGCAGCGCCTGGATCTCTGGGACTTGGAGCTCCCCCCGTCTCCTGCGCATCTTCGGGGGGCGGATCTGTGGTCCCTCACACTCTCTGTTGGGCGCTCCTATAGAAAAACCTTAAATAAACAAGCGCGTGTACACACACAGGTGCTCACATGGTGCTCTCAAAAGTATGGGCTTGGGCACATTAAACACAGGTCTTAAGACTATGGTGGGCACTTAATGCGTTGTGATTTATTATCGTGATTCTTCAGTTAAGCAATGTTGATTATATATATATATTTTTTCTTTTCATCAAGTTGACGCAGTGATAGGTAGATCTTGTTGTATTGTTGTTGTGTCCCTTTTTTTGAGTCCCTTTGTTTTTTTTTGTCTCTTTTTCTGCAGGTCTAGAAGCAGACTCTTGTTCATTTTTGTTTATTTTTGTGGAACCCCCCCCTCTCTCTCTCTCCCCACCTTTTCTTTTCCTTTCTCTTTCACCTCTGTCTCCGTGTCTGGTCGGAATTACAAAGCATTCAACAACAATAAAAATTAAAGCTGCAAGCAGCGTCGTTCGGCCCTCGCAGCTCCGCGCCGCTCCGGCCTGGCCGGCAGCCCGGGGCACCAGGGCACGTCTGGCAGAACAGAAACGTCAACCACCCCGACACCAGAAACCGCAAATGGCCTCCTAGTCCGCACCTCACCTTGACTCAGCATCCCCTCTGAGCTCACCATTAAATTGAATTGTAAGGTCACGGCGTCATGCCAGAATTCGCCATGGCATCAAAGCCCCTCCCTATCTGGAAAGCTATCAGATCTGAATGGTCATTACCACATCATGAAGACAGTGCATGACCTTAGTGTCATGTTGACTAAATTAGAGGGGACAAATATGGGCATTTCACCATAAAACAATAGTCTTCCTGTTGTCAGGGGGCGGGGCTTAGGTGATGTCAGCTGTCCACAATGACATTGCCTTGAGATGTGGTCAGTGATCACAAGTACAAAGTTTGATATATATCTGATCGTGCACATGGGAGTTAATAAGTCAAGTAAAGTAATGGCGAAAGGTCAAAGTTTGAGGCTTAGCCACGCCCACACATTTACACTTATTTAAAATCCGACGGTTGATTTTTTTCCTCTATGTCTTAAGAGTATATAGCAGAAGTTTGAAGGTGATTGGTGAAAAGGGCGACGGAGCATCACTCTCCAAACAACGTGTGCGAAAACCACTAAATCGCGTACTTGGACCAAAATGGCCGACTTCATGTGCGACTTTGCACTTGGCTCCAAGAGACTTTTTTGTAGGTCCTGAGACACCACATTGGTGTACCAAATTCCGTAATCCTCAGTCAAAGCATGGCTTGGGGCTGACAGTTTTAATGGTCCTAGGGGGCGCTAATTCAGAAAATAGGCCATGCCCACAAACTTAAGCTGACCATGTCTATTAGGGGTCAGACTAGGTCAACTCACAACAAATTTCGAGGTGATATCACGATAAATGAAGAAATGAGAGGCAAACGTATTTCCATGGCGTGATGGCGAATTTCGCCATGCTCCCAAAGCCCCGCCTTTTTTCAAAACGTGCCAGTACTGGAGACCAAGTGACCTCAACTTGTCTGCTGCTGTTTGCCACAGAATCCTGGTGATTGGGTAAAAGGAGTCCAATAGGGAGCTGGGAAAAAAAGAGTGGCCTGGCGAAAGGTCAAAGTTTGAGGCTTAGCCAAGCCCACACCTTTACACTTATTTAAAATCCGACGGTTGAATTTTTTCCTCTATGTCTTAAGAATATATAGCAGAAGTTTGAAGGCGATTGGTGAAAAGGGCGACGGAGCATCACTCTCCAAACAACGTGTGCGAAAACCACTAAATCGCGTACTTGGACCAAAATGGCCGACTTCATGTGCGACTTTGCACTTGGCTCCAAGAGACTTTTTTGTAGGTCCTGAGACACCACATTGGTGTACCAAATTCCGTAATCCTCAGTCAAAGCATGGCTTGGGACTGACAGTTTTAATGGTCCTAGGGGGCGCTAATTCAGAAAATAGGCCACGCCCACAAACTTAAGCTGACCATGTCTCTTGGGGGTCAGACTAGGATCACTCACAACAAACTTCGAGGTGATATCACGATAAATGAAGAAATGAGAGGCAAACGTATTTCCATGGCGTGATGGCGAATTTCGCCATGCTCCCAAAGCCCCGCCTTTTTTCAAAACCTGCCAGTACTGGAGACCAAGTGACCTCAACTTGTCTGCTGCTGTTTGCCACAGAATCCTGGTGATTGGGTAAAAGGAGTCCAATAGGGAGCTGTGAAAAAAAGAGTGGCCTGGCGAAAGGTCAAAGTTTGAGGCTTAGCCACGCCCACACCTTTACACTTATTTAAAATCCGACATTCGAATTTTTTCCTCTATGTCTTAAGAGTATATAGCAGAAGTTTGAAGGCGATTGGTGAAAAGGGCGACGACGCATCTCTCTCCAAACAACGTGTGCGAAAACCACTAAATCGCGTACTTGGACCAAAATGGCCGACTTTCTGTGCAATTTTGTGCTTTGCTCCAAGAGACTTTTTTTAGGTCCTGAGACACCACATTAGTGTACCAAATTTCGTAATCCTCAGTCAAAGCATGGCTTGGGGCTGATAGTTTAAATGGTCCTAGGGGCGCTGTTTCAGAAATTAGGCCACGCCCACACATTTCAGCTGTCTATGTCTCTTTGGGGTCAGACTAGGATCACTCACCAGAAGTTTCGTAACGATATCACGGTAACTGAAGAAATCAGAGGCAAACGTATTTCCATGGCGTGATGGCGATTTTCGCCGTGCTCCCAAAGCCCCGCCTTTTTTGGAAACCTGCCAGTACTGGAGACCAAGTGACCTCAAGTTGTCTACTGCTATTTACCAGAGATTCCTGCTGATTGGGTAAAATGAGTCCAGTAGGGAGCTGTGAAAAAAAGAGTGGCGCGGCAACAGGTCAAAGTTTGAGGCTTAGCCACGCCCACACCTTTCAACTTTTGAAAAATCCGACGGTTGAATATTTTCATCTATGTCTTAAGAGCAGATGGCAGAAGTTTGAAGGAGATTGGTGAAAAGGGCGACGGAGCATCACTCTCCAAACAACGTGTGCGAAAACCACTAAATGACGTACTTGGACCAAAATGGCCGACTTCCTGTGCGACTTTGCACTTGGGTCCAAGAGGCTTTTTTGTAGGTCCTGAGACACCACATTAGTGTACCAAATTTCGTAATCCTCAGTCAAAGCATTGCTTGGGGCTGACAGTTTAAATGGCCCTAGGTGGCGCTATTTCAGAAAATAGGCCACGCCCACCGGATGTTGACATCAGATCTTTTGGGGGGCCGGACTAGGATCACTCACAAGAAGTTTCGTTACGATAACTTTAGAAATGACGAAATGGGAGGCAAATGTAAGGCCACGGCGGTACTTCTGACTTCGCCGCGCCGCCAAAGCCCCGCCCTCTGCCGAAAACTCCCATAAAGTGACGCCAAGCAACCCCCTCTTGTCTTGAGTTACCAGCTACAAGTTTGAGGTGATTAAGTCAAATGGGGCAATTTGGGACCTTT
The DNA here is from genome assembly GCF_043380555.1 of Nothobranchius furzeri. Lineage (NCBI taxonomy): Eukaryota > Metazoa > Chordata > Actinopteri > Cyprinodontiformes > Nothobranchiidae > Nothobranchius > Nothobranchius furzeri. The sequence goes on from NC_091759.1 coordinate 10,160,436, forward strand.
CACAGTAAAACTTTACCTTTTTGGTCCTGAGGGGGCGGGGCTTGTGTGATGTCATCATCTGACCATTCACTTTACTTTGTGGTTGGATGACGAATGACCACAGAAAGTTTGGTAACTCTATTCTATTCAGTTATGAAGTTATAGCAATTTAAATTTTTTTGGCGTGTAGTCAAAGTTCGAGGCCTGGCCCCGCCCCTTCAACATATACGAAAAGTCAGAATCCTCACCTCATTTTGTTCGCCCATCTCTTCTGAGCAATTTTACACCACTTTTGAGACGATCGTGCAAAAAATGATCGAGCAATCCAATCAGAAACGGACCCTAAAAACGGCAAAAACGGCAAAAAATCGCCATTTCAACCCAAAATGGCCGACTTCCTGTTTGATATTGACCATGCTTGCAAGAGACTTTTCTGTGCGGACTGCTGAGTACTACAAGTGTACCAAATTTCATAACTGTACGATAAACTAAGCTTTATGGAGAGGGTTTTTTTTCACATTCTAGGGGGCGCTGTTCAGCCATTTTCTTTGCGATTTTTTGGGACCTTTAAAATATCAAATTTTTCACCAGGCCTGACAAGTGTGCAAAATATTGTGAGTTTTGGGGTATGTTAAGGTCCCCAAAAAGCCATTCAAAGCGGACACGGAATAATAAAAAATAAACAGAGCAAAAACAAGAGGCCTTCGCAGCGCTTTCGCTGCTCGGGCCTAATAAAGTTTTAAGTATCAGGCGTGACATTAAAAGCAAACGCTTTGATGCTCCACCTGAGAGTAAATCTGTAAGGCTTGTCACCAGCATTCAGACATCAATTCTGCTTGCTTCACAGCCAGACAGGACACGGTAAAAAAAGAAAAAAAAAAAAAAGAAAAAAGAAAACCAGTTTCTGAAACAAAAACACATTTATATATTTTCATCCAATGACACAGACCTTTTCAAATATGTCAAAATTTTAAAAAGTTTAGGGAAAATAACTAAACACATTTTCTCAAGCTGTTCTTTTTTAGTCGATTTGATCCCGTGACCTCAAAAGTCAACTCTAATGCTGTCTGAAAGCAAACAGGTCATGTAACCACTGACCTTTGACCTATTGCTAGTGTAGACTTTCTACCATCCTTGAAATAAAGAAAATTTACCTCAATGAAAATATAAAGCATTAGTTTATCTTGACTAAAAATACGACAACTCGAGCAAATTTTTATTAGAAGTATTTTTAAAAATATTTTTCCAAAGTTATTCATATGAAGAAAGAAGTGATTCTATCAGGATCATCTTTACATATAAAACAGAAAATAGAAAGAGATTATATGAAAGAACTTTTATGTGCATTTATTCAAGTTTTGATTCAAAAATTATTTGAAAAAGCAAAATAAATCAGTTTGAAAACTCAAATATCAGAAATAAACAAAAATAGAAATGAGGCTGAAGATTTTCATTTTAAATCTAAAGTTGGCATTAAAAATTAATAAAAAGACCCTGCTGCATGTTGAAAATATGGATCCATTTCATTCCCTTTTTTATTAAAACTCCTGGTTTTCCTGTTCAAGACACCTCGTGTCACTTTCACGTCTCCTGCTGACAACAAACCCCTCCCAGAGCATGCTGGGTTTGTTTTACGCAGACATTAAATTACGTAGAGTTTTTGCCGGCCGCCTGATAAACACATCAATCTCCGTGACAGCGCGAGTCTCCGGGCCTGCCAGATGAGCAGGAGTTAATCTGTGTGACACCCGAGCTGGATTTAACAGAACAGCTGACAGGATACACAAACACACCTGAGCTGGATGACGGGAGCTTGTCAGATCAGTCGGGATGTTAGATTACACTCAGCGCTGTGTGGGGGTTGGGTCACCGAAAAACCAGATGAAAGCAGTTTACATCCACAGCAGCTTTAACAAGTTTTTGAAGCTGTAGCAGAAAAGATATTTTTTTAGATAGATCTAATGTTGCTGTTGTTACAAACAGACCATCAGAACAATGAGTTTTTCTAATTTAGTCTTCTAATTTATAAAGTACATTCCTGATTTGTTGCAAACAGTCAGGCCTTCCTTTACAAGTCTGGATGCTTCTGTTCATGTTTGCAGCTGAGAATCCCATTTAAAGTCATGGATTTCCAAAATAAAATGTTTGTTGCCCCCTGCAGGTAGGGATATGCTTCAGATCAAGAATCTAAACCAGATCTGAAGGACTTGTTCTGGGCAGGGAGGAGCAAAGGATCAAAGGACTGACTGGAGCTGCCTCTATTGATCTTTCCAAGCTAAGATACAAACTGAAGCTCTTGGTTCATAGTTTGATTCACGCTTCTGTCCTGGTTAGAGGTCTGAGAAGTCTCACGAAGAACACAATTATAAATAAAGATAGCCAAAAGCTACCTGATGCATGAGAAAATGTTGGACTTCACCTTATGACGGACCAGTTTTTTCCAAAGGGAAAACAGATAACATGACACACATCATTAAAAAGTCTCTGATTAGGACCTATGCCTATAATCTGTGGCTGTCATGATATCCAGGTGTGCTTCTGGGATTGTAGAATGGACACTTCTGGCCTTCCTATCTAAATTTAAAGACCAAGTTCAACGAGAAACAGATTGTTAATTGTTTGATTTATAAGTATGATTGGTCAGTGAGTTTCACATACAGGCTGAACGTGAAAAAAGTCTCCCATCCCTATTTCCTGCATTAGCTGCGGATAGAAAGTCAGTTAGATCCACGTCACGCTAAGAATTGACATTCATGGACTCACCCATCTTGGCTCGCAACAGGAAAGGCTGTTGTTGGTTTAGCATCCATCAAATAGCAGAGAACATCTCAGCTAGTAGATGCTAACTGTTAGCATTAGCAACTCCACCACACAGCAGAACTCCTCCAGGCTTGTACTAATTGTGGAGATAAAACATCAACGTTGCAGAGCAAGTAGAGTCAGTGGTAGAGTCACAATTCTGTTAGCCAATCAGAGGAGAGATGTCTGAATATCAGGACATGAACATCCAAACCCTGCTGCCTTCTGCTACCCACTTGTCTGACTAACTTCTAGTTCCTGCAACAAGCACACCAGAGCTTTTGTTGATTGACGCACAAGGCACTCATTAGGGACCACTGCAGATGCCTTGAAAAAAATTTGTGAACTTGGTCTTCAATGACCAAAAATTCCTTGGAGGAATGCATTTGTCCTTCCACGGCCTTTCGTGCAACTTTCAAAAACGGACAGCATGCTGAAAACTGATGGCCTGGTTCACATAGCGGGGTAATCATGCTGAACTTTCACCTCCTGACTCTTACCCCGGCTTTCCACAGGAGCCGTCAGCAGCATGTTACTGCAGCAGCATGTCTTGCTTGCGTAAGCTGCTGCTTGGCCCTTCCCAGGAAATGCGAAGCAGCAGGGGAGCAGCTGTCACCGACCGAGCACGAAGTCACACGAGTGACTTCGTCAGTAAACACAACAACAAGCAGGAGAAAACTACAACATGGTTTGTGTTTTATGTTCTGTCCGTTTTATAATCGCCAAGACCGACCTGAAAAACAAAGGAGACCGCTAGCTAGGTGATAACTTCTCACGGGGCCGCTCAGTTAGTAACTTTTCTTAAAAGTAAAGCAACCGGAAGGCAGTACGTTCTTTATTCTGAAAATCTCGGGAGCTTCTCTCCATTTCCACGTCCAATTTCCTGTCTTTCCTTCCCCAAAAATGTCGAACTTGACCCGTTTCAGAGGCGTCGCTCGTAGAAAATAGAACCGGCGTGTAAAGGCCGCAACATTCTGCTTCTGAGACGCGGCCGACTCGCGCTGCTGACGGCTGCTGACGGCTCCGGTGGAAAAGGTTCTGTTGACCACAGCGGTTCCTATCAGCAGCTATGACGTGCTGCTGCAGTAACGTGCTGCTGACGGCTCCGGTGGAAAGCCGGGGTTATGACAAACTTAAGGATGTGCATGAGTCCTCTAACAGCTCTAAAGATAATATTATGAGATAATCCTACCTTTTGTGGTGTGTTGTGAGTACTCTGGTCCACTTAAAAGGACGTTTAGACCGCTAGGCTTTCAAAGGTGTTGTATTATCTTGGTCTGAGCTTTGGGGACAAACAAACATGCTGCTTGTTGACTGTAACATCAAGGCAATCAGAACGCGAGATGATTGAAGCACATTGCACACTGCTCCTCCACCATATTTGTTTACTTAAAGTCACGTTCCACCTTTTCTAGTGTCCGACATCTAGAGTCTTTCTACTGTGTGGATCAATGTTCAATTAATGTTTTATATGGAGCCTAATTTGTAGCATTAAACTTTCATCCAACCGTATTTGCACGAGGAAGACTGATTTCCTCCTCCTCCTCCCGCAGCGGCTTTCAGCTGGGTTTTAATTCAGTTCTGTGAACTGAACGTCTTGAAAAGGGCCTTTAAAAACTCACTCTGACAATGTTTACTCCCATTAGGAAAGCAAGTTGACAAACTTCATGCTTCCACTGAGAGTTTTTCTTTTTATAAAAAATGTGTCTCCCACCCGCCTCCCCAAACCAATTACCTCCAACAGCTTTACACCCCAGCTCGTAATCCCAAAGCCCGGCGCCGACGAGGTTTCTCTTTCAGCTCTGCTCAGTGTTATTCAGAGAGAAGAAGAGGAGGATGAGCATCTTGGGGAAAGCATGTCTGATGAGACCGGAGGATGAGAGAATGAAGCGATTCGATTAGCGAGGCAAGGAGTAGGTCGTAGGTCATGAAGGCAGAGTGAGTTGGACACCACCGACAAATCAGCCAGCTTGCTCTTAATGGGTTTCCTATTTTGGAACTAAATTATGCCATCTGTCTGCTAAGCCTCATTCTGCCACTGTTGGAAGGGTTTGAACTCCAAAAGGCTTTCTGAGCTACGATGACTTTGTGTGTGTGTGTGTGTGTGTGTGTGTGTGTGTGTGTTGGGATAGGATGGGGGCAACACAAGAGAGGAAGAAGAGGTTTTTGAAAGACATTCCCTGACCCCAGAAAGGAAGATTAGAGAGGATTCATTACGAGACGTGAAGGTCTATGTCATCATGACCCTGCTGAAGGTGAGACTCTGAGAGAAACATGACAGACAAATTGGACAATTTTTTTGGCGATTGATTATTTTGTGACCCATAATGGTTATTTACGGTCATAGTCAGGTTTGAGGATAAAATTTAAAGCACCAGTCTAGATTCTCTTTAACTTTGGTGAAAAATTATTAATTAGATATTATGCTTGTGTGATAGCTAGTGAGTGAGCTGAGAGACCAGGAAGTTCGGCTGTAGCGTGGATGAATGACCCAAACACGGAGAAGCGAGTGTTGGGAATAGACAGGCACGCGGATTGATCTTGGAGTATCCGCGGGACTGGACCAGAGGGAAGGCCGAGCGGACACTCCGGAGTAAGAGAAAGTTCACTTACTGAGTGGATGACAGTAGGAAAGCTGGTTGCTTGGGGAACTCGTGAGTCGGATTGTTGAAACGATGACTGAGTAGAGGCGGGAGTGAGAGACTTCCTTATCTAGACTGGACGTGATGATGTGGATGGGTCACATGGATGTGAAAGGGATGATGGGAGTTGCAGTTAGGAGTGGAAGTACCAGCTGGAGGACTGGTGTGGCGTAGAATTTGTGACAGCTTGCTAGTAAGAGGATGTATTTATATCAATCTTCAAACCAAGCAAACTTAGCATTATCTAACATTCACAACAATGCTGGTTTATTGGATTGCAACCTGCCAAATAGGAACCATTCATAACCCCATGGTTAGCTTTGGAGTTACAGTTTCATTCATCACAAGTCACGTAAAGGTGTCGTTGCACAAATTAATTTACAACTGGTAACTTTTCTTTGAGCCTCTACACAGCAAATGAAACTTTTAAAGTGTGCAGCCATACTCTGTTAATCCAGACCGAAAGCTGCAGCTCTATCTGGCGTTCATTCAAAACCTAGATATTCACTGACCTGGGATGAGACAAGCAGATCTGAGGTGGTGTGTTTGTGGTTATGATGTGTTAAGGTTAATATATAGGTCTATATATATATATATATATATATATATATATATATATATATATATATATATATATATATATATATATATGTTAATATATCGTATATCCTAATATGTTGAATATAGTCGCCCCACGGTGACTACATTCAACAACATCTTTGGAAGGGTTTTGCAAAAAGTTTTAGATTGGTTTATAAGTCAATAGAAAATTCAAACAGTTTGGAATTTTTGTTGCTGTAAGTGATCAAAGTTGCCACATAAAATGTCTGATAAATAATCAGCTCTCAACAGTCTTTAAGCTAATTGGTCCCATTCTAAATATTTTCTTTCTTCGTCTTCGTCTTCGTCTTCCTCCGCTTATCCGGGTCGGGGTCGCGGGGGCAGCATCCCAATTAGGGAGCTCCAGGCCGTCCTCTCCCCGGCCTTGTCCACCAGCTCCTCCGGCAGGACCCCAAGGCGTTCCCGGACCAGATTGGAGATGTAACCTCTCCAACGTGTCCTGGGTCGACCCGGGGGCCTTCTGCCGGCAGGACATGCCCGAAACACCTCCCCGGGGAGGCGTCCAGGAGGCATCCTGACCAGATGCCCAAACCACCTCAACTGGCTCCTTTCGATCCGGAGGAGCAGCGGTTCTACTCCGAGTCCCTCCCGAATGTCCGAGCTCCTCACCCTATCTCTAAGGCTGAGCCCGGCCACCCTACGGAGGAAGCTCATTTCGGCCGCTTGTATCCGCGATCTCGTTCTTTCGGTCATTACCCAAAGCTCGTGACCATAGGTGAGGATTGGGACGTAGATCGACCGGTAAATCGAGAGCCTAGCTTTCTGGCTCAGCTCCCTCTTCCCCACAACAGATCGGCTCAGCGTCCGCATCACTGCAGACGCCGAACCAATCCGCCTGTCGATCTCCCGATCCCTCCTACCCTCACTCGTGAACAAGACCCCGAGATACTTAAACTCCTCCACTTGAGGTAGGACCTCTCCCCCGACCCGGAGGTGGCAAGCCACCCTTTTCCGGTCGAGAACCATGGTCTCAGATTTGGAGGTGCTGATCCTCATCCCAGCCGCTTCACATTCGGCCGCGAACCTACCCAGCAAGAGCTGAAGGTCAGAGCTGGATGAAGCTAGGAGGACCACATCATCCGCAAAAAGCAGAGACGAGATTCTCCTGCCACCAAACTCGACACACTCCACACCACGGCTGCATCTAGAAATTCTGTCCATAAAAGTGATGAACAGAACCGGTGACAAAGGGCAGCCCTGGCGGAGTCCAACCCTCACTGGGAACAGGTCCGACTTACTACCGGCTATGCGGACCAAACTCACGCTCCTCTGGTAAAGGGACTGAATGGCCCTTAACAGAAAGCCACCCACCCCATACTCCTGGAGCGTCCCCCACAGGGTGTCCCTGGGGACACGGTCATAAGCCTTCTCCAAATCCACAAAACACATGTGGATTGGTTGGGCAAACTCCCATGCCCCCTCCATCACCCTTGCAAGGGTATAGAGCTTGTCCACAGTTCCACGGCCAGGACGAAAACCACATTGCTCCTCCTCTATCTGAGATTCAACTATCGATCGGACCCTCCTCTCCAGTACCTTGGCGTAGACCTTTCCAGGGAGGCTGAGGAGTGTGATCCCCCTATAGTTGGAACACACCCTCAGGTCACCCTTCTTAAAGATGGGGACCACCACCCCGGTCTGCCACTCCCTAGGAACTGCCCCCGATGACCACTCAATGTTGTAGAGACGTGTCAACCATGACAGCCCTACAACGTCCATAGCCTTGAGATACCCAGGACGAACCTCATCCGCCCCCGGGGCTCCGCCGCTGTGTAGTTGTTTGACTACCTCAGCAACTTCTGCCCCCGAGATCGGACAGTCCATCCCCAGGCCTCCCAGCTCTGGTTCCTCCTCGGAATGCGCATTGGTGGGATTGAGGAGCTCCTCAAAGTATTCCTTCCACCGTCCGACTATAGCCTCAGTTGACGTCAGCAGCTCCCCATCCCCACTGTAAACAGTGTGAGCGAGTTGCTGCCTTCCTCTCCTGAGGCGCCGGACAGTTTGCCAGAACCTCTTTGGAGCCGATCGATAGTCTTTCTCCATGGCCCCACCAAACTCCTCCCACGCCCGAGATTTTGCCTCGGCAACTGCCACTGCTGCACCCCGCTTGGCTATCCGGTACCTGTCTGCTGCCTCCGGAGACCCACAGACCCACAGACCAGCCACGCCCTATATTTTCTTTCTTTACTCCAAATCCACACTGGAGGCATCAGTGGTGCAGAACGGCAGCGGAATATTGCTGCTTCAAATAGAAATACAGGCACCCCCAAGAAATGGCTCGCTGCACTAGTCTGCCACGCCACGCCACGGTCACGCCACGGCCATTAAGGACAGGATTGGGTTCTATTTTTGCGGCAAGCTGCTTCAGGGACATGTCAATATCCACAGTTAAAATAGGGCTAGGCAGGAAATCATACCCGGTTTCAGTGTAAAATATCTGATAATTTTCAAAATAAAAAGCTACTGAAACGATTCAACAAAATGACCTCAATAGATATGACCTAGTAGCTTTTTTGCTCCCAGCATCTTTTGAGAAAAGCAACGGTGCGTTTTTCATGGCCTGATCCTGGCAGTGGAGAGGCACAGTTTTATGTGTGACATCAAACAGTAATATCAAACGCAATCTACTTCTTCTTTTTGGTTTAATGGTGGAAGCAAAAACAAACCCGTGACCTTTGAAGTCTCGAAGGATTTTCTGATCTTGCGAGATCAGCAAGGAGGATGGCTGAGACTCCACAGATGGGCACTGAGGCAGCACGAAGCACGCAAGTAAACCAGAAAGAGCTTCTATTTCTGTTCATGTTGAAATATTTGTGTTGTCTCAGCAAGCCTGTGATGGTAAATATCACCTGGGTCAGGCAGACCCAGGCTTCAGCCGTCTCCATGGGAACAGTCAATAGAAAAAGGTTGATTTAAACTGGTAGCAGTTTTCACGTCATGCAATGGTGACAGGTCATCAAATAAAATACAGATGGTGAATAAACAATTCACTGTCACGTGTTTAAGTGACATTGTGAGATCCCACATTTAAAACACACCACGTTGTAATCTGGCTTTATTTTGGGGAATATTACTCAGCAGTAGAAGGCTGGAGAATGGGATAAATACTGAAGCAAACAGTACTGATGGATAGCATTGCTGTTTAAAGAGCAAGTCACCCCCTACCAGAGTCTTACTTCACTCCCAATTCCTGTTTGAAAAATGCAAAACATGCTGTTGCCTACCAGACCGAGGGGGCGGAGCCGCTAACAAATACACACACACAGGCTCACAACAACATTGTGACATCATATGGTACCAGCTAACGTCCTGGGGTACCTCTTAGCCAATAGCGATGTCGGATTTTAATTCAAATGCAGTGCAGAGTTTTTACCTGACAACGGTGCAACACTGACAGTTTTAGGCAGAAAATTTACATTTTAAGTAAAACGCACTAAAGTGCAAAACTATTGACTGCACATGTCTGCAGCACCAATAGACACACATTTATATAGATTATCAGGAAAAAAAAAGGAGATTTGAGGGTGACTTGCTCTTTAAAATTATTTATTTGAGGGTCTAAATATATATGGATCCAGATGCAGAACCGAACGGACACTGGTGCAATACACAAATTTGATTGCCTTTCTAAAGTACCCACACATTTGGGACACACATTTGACACAACAGATGAGTCATTTATTTATAATTATAAGTAAAAGTAAAATTTACACAATAATAACATTAAATGCAACAATTCCAAATGCAGCAGGATGTAGCCTCATGTTTGTTGCCCAATTTCAGATAATTTAAAGAGCAAGTCACTCATAATTTTTATTTATTTATTAATGTTTTTTTCTGAGAAACCATATAAATGAATGTCTAATAATGCTGTTAACACATTTAGTAATTATTTAGGCATTTTAGTGCATTTTATTTAAAATTCAACCTAAAACCGTCATTTTCTCCCCCTCTTCAGGTCAAAACACTACTACATTGAATTTAAATCAGCAATTGTTGTTGGCTAGAGGTACCCAGTGGCATTGCTGATACCCTATTATGTGTCTGCACTGCAGCTGAGTCTTGGCCACTCCTCCAGCTGGGATGCTGGTATCTCATTGTATCTATGTTTACATAGAACACAGACAAACTGTGAAACCACAGCCCCAGGTTTGGAGCATAACATTTTTAGCAATGGCTAATTTATAGCATTTGTCTCTAGATGGGCTTTTAAGACATAGGTAAAAAAATAATAAGACAGAATCACTCTCTGACTCAGTGCCGCTTTCTCGATCTGCAAGGCAATGCCTCCTTTGGGTGCTTTCTTCAAACAGGAAGTGTGGGTGGAGCAAGGCGGGGGTTATTTAGCTTGGCAAGCTATCCTAAATATGTGAATAGACTTATTGGCAGCTCTCAATTATGAGGTTGGATCTACGGTTGTCCTTCAAACTGTCTCCACATGTTGTTGGACAACAAACAGCGTGACATACTCACCGCTATGAATGTCAGTCAAGGGGGCAGTCTACCATACCCTGTTGAAAAAGGCGCAAATACCTCTGTCTGCTCTTGACTCAAAGCCCAGGTGTAAATATTCAAGAGTTGATACCAAAACTATTTGTCGCCATTTTAGTTTTGCTCAGTCATAGTAACATTCCGCCCACCAAACGGATAGAGTGCTGTGATTGGCCAACCACCAGACTGGCCAGGGCTGCGGAAGTTCCGATGGAGCTTGGCTAGACCAACATGCAGAGCAAAGTCATTTAGCTTCCGCTACTGATGGTCTAGATTGCTAGGCTAGGGGTGACTTGCTCTTTAAATTAAAGTAAAAAGGAAATAATGAAGCAACAAATAAAAAAATGAATACAGCTTATCAAACGCATAACCATTAAAAGTCAAATGTTATTATAAAATCAGGTTAATCTGTTCTAATTCAGATCAAAAGACTTTATTAATCCCAGCTCACATTACAAAGTGAAAGAAAGATATATAGCTATAAAAACATTCAATGCAGTTTTAAAACAAACAGCGACAAACCCACAGTACAGTATAAAACACTAGAGACATTCAAAGTAGAACCACCAATAAAAACCTTAAAACCTGTTAAATATAGACAAAAACATAGGCCAGAATCACCAACAGTCCAGATAACATTTCAGATAAAGTTGTATAGTTTAATGGCCACAGGCAGAAGATCTCCTGTGATGCTCTGTGGAGCACTTGATGTGAATCAATCTCTTGCTGTTTGTGCTCCAGTGTCCAACCAGAACACTTTGTAGTGGATGGGAGGGATAGTCCAATACTGAGGGGAGTATCAATGGAAACATTAAAGGTGTGGAACATTCATTTAGTCAATACATTTGCCTTGTAAGTTGTATTCTGGGGAAACAAAGTACTTGTGCACCCTTATCAGGAAATAGAAGTGAGTCGCATCACGGCTGACGTTCAGACAGCAGGGTTTTGAGTTTTATTTCTTTGTATTTGGACATCTAGCCTTGGATAGGTTAACAGCAACGCTGACAAACAACACAAACCTGGAGGAGCTTCTGCCATGTGGTGAAGTTACTAATGCTAAAGGTTAGCTCCCACTAGCCTAAACATTCTCTGATGTTTCCTGGATGCTAAAACAACTAAAGTCTTCCCTGTCACGAGTCAAGATGGGTGAGTCCATGAATGTTAGTGACAGTGTAACGTAAATCTGTCAGATGTTACAAATCCTGGTGTTTCACTGTCTATTTCCTCCAGAGGCTAATGCAGGAGATCTAAGAGACTATTTTTATGTTCATGAATGACAAATAGGATTTTTAAAAAATGTTTTTTTTTTCAGTGTTTCACACCTTTAACGCATTTGCTGACTTACATGGGATAAAGATGGCAACAGTAATGGCTTCAATAAAATTATTTGTACTTGAGTCTTAGGATTTCACTCAGCAGGACAGTGTCTCAGCCCTTGGAGCTGCAGCCACTGCTGGACATGCCACCCATTGCTGCCAGTCTCGGAACAGAGATAGTGATTGGTGGGACAGCTTTAATCCAGTTTTAGGAAGATAATCCCCACAATCAATGTCCAGCCTCTGCAGCATGCCCAAAAGCCAGAAGGTCATGACATTGAGCCTGACATCAGTAGTACTAAATGGACATTTTTAGGGAGCCAAAAAAGGGAACTCTTTTAGATGAGTTGGAAAGAGACATTTAGTGAGCAGGAAGAAAATCTAATTCCCATCCTTTCAAGAGGAACAGTCTCACCAATCTGGGTCTCACATGCTTTTAAAACCTATCCTACCTAGGATCCTTTTTATTGAACCTTTTCAAAGTTGGCTCCCTCCCTACGTGCTGTTGTGCTTCTTGGGAGTCTACCACAACCACATTGAAATAATTTGAATTTAAAGAAAAAAAAATGAAAACATGCAACTGATACCTAGGGCATACTTTTCTGAGACTATACACGTGGTTTGAAAGACACCAACATGGTTAGTACTCTAGTAAAATGACAACAACATATCGAAAGATTAAAACCTATCAAATCCTCCTGCTGCCTCTCTGGAAGTACAGAGTTGACGGCTGGTTTTTGCGTGTGTTTAATTCCAACATGTAAGTTTAGGCTGGCAGCTCGTGCGAATATGAATCTGTTTCTTCCTCCTCTGTCAGTGGGACGATCTCATTTTGAGACGTTGATCGTTCACTGTGACAATAATGCCCTCATTCTATGATTGACAGTGAGTCACAGAGCAGAATCCTCATATCCCAGCATGCTGTGCTCCTCCCTGCTCCAGCGCCTCATGCTGTGCAGAGCTTTTTGTTAGTTTTGTATCCCACCTGATCAGTCACATCTGTCAGCCTTCAGCTCTGGATTTAACCACTGAAACGTTAGAAAATAAAGACATGGCAGCCCGGGAAATGGAGAATCCAACACAATAGGCACTACAAAAGACATTTTTGGGTCTGTGCTTGATTAGTGTGGTTATATTTAGAGATGCAAATTAGAAAAAAAATGTTTCTTGGTTAAAGCCCCAGTGTGTAATATTTTTACCTGTTTACTACCAAATCCAGCTCACAAACTTGTAAAAAAAAGATGTATGGTTAATGTGAAGAAATGTGTATTAGTAAACAATATATTCTCAAAAACATGTCGAATGAAGAACTCAACTGGAATATTAACCCTTTAAGTGCCAAAGTCACAGAATTGCGACAAGCAGCACTGTTGGATTTAATAAGCCACAGCAGCAGAAAAGAACCCTCATGCAGTTAATATGTTACACAGCGGGGTGGCAGACACCTGTAACTTCAATCCAAGCAGCATTTGTGGGTGTGTTACTATTCAAATTTATGGAGTATTTAGAACTTGAACCCCGCCCACCAGTCGCAGAGCCGCGGGGCTTGTCAGAGCAGTCAGATCGAGTGAGAGCGAGCGAGTGGTAGAGGGGGAAAAAAACCACAATGCCAAGAGGAATGTTCAGTGCTGATTAAGCTCTTCGTGTAGTACTGGCAGATTCGGATTCGGAGGAAGAATATATCCTTTCTGAGGATGATCTGCGGTCTTCTAGCGAGACAGAAAGTGTGGCTTCACGCGCAGCAAAAGGAAGTCTGACAACGCGGTTTCACAAGCAGCCCATCAATCCCTCACCTTGTCCGTTGTTTTGAGAGGGTGGGGTGGGGGGGGGCGGTGGTGGGCCGGTGAAAACTCCGCTGGTGATCGATTCAGCCCCGGGGGTGTAAAGCGCGGGAATTGCAGCAGGAGGGGGGGGGGGGGGGGATCGCGGGGAAAAAAAATCACTGCTAGCAGGGGGGTGGGCCAACACAGCCTCAGTGACAATAATAATGATGATGGCTGGGTTAGTTTGGGAGAAAAACAGTATTCCAAGTGGATCAGGCATTTTGATGAGCCAGTTGGATACTGTGGAGACAGGGATCTGTCAAATTCAGAACACATTGATTTTCTGTCAGTTTTTTTGGATGAGGAATTCTGGACCCTCATCACAACGGAAAATGACTAATATGCTCACCAGTATTTAGAGAGGGAGGAAGTGAAATCTAGCTCCAGATATAATGACTGGTACGATGTAACTGTCCCAGAAATGAAAGCGTTCATTGCCATTCAGTTCTGCATGGGGCTTGTGGAAAAGCCTGAGATTATGTGTTCATGACACTGAAGCACCAAAAACAGTGTTCTTGATTGATATGCAGTAAAAATAACAAAATACCAATAAATTAATAAATGTTATCTATCTATCTATCTATCTATCTATCTATCTATCTATCTATCTATCTATCTATCTATCTATCTATCTATATATATATATATATATATATATATATATATATATATATATATATATATATATATATATATAGTTATATATGTCTACATAGGAATATGTATTTATGTATCATAAACAATAACAACACTAAGAAAATAAGACAAAACATAAAAAATAATCTGCAAATGTGATGCAATCCAATATGGCTATCACCTGATGACGCCATAATATGCAAATTATGTGAGTGAATTTGTTCCTATCACAAAATTTGGCTCATACTGAAGATTTTTCTAATTTACAATATTCCTCTATCTCTGACCAGATATAAGCTACAAGCTCTTTAAATAGTGATATAAAGTTAAATATTTTACTGAAAAAACTATGGCGCCCAAAGGGTTAAGACAATCAGCAGAGATGATTTGTGAGTGAGTGTGTGTCCATTTGCTGATTTTTGTCAAAAACAACAATGGCAATATTAATACTGATACTAATCACCTAGTCTGGATTTATGATCAGAACAGTCACAAAATGCTTCCTCACACACCAGTGCACTTGTAACTCACCACACATAGAAGGATTATCTGATAAGATTATCTTTAAAGTCTGTACGAGTGCAACGTTATGCTACTGCCCCTGCAATTTCACCTGAGATCAGCACCCTGGACAGCGCCTGTGAAAGCTGCTACCCTTCTGCTCCAGCGCTGTTTCCTGCTTCTCCTGTTCAACACTCTGGAGAGAGGCACTCTGCTGAGCAGCACAGCTGCAGCAAATCAGCAGTCAGACAACTGAGACTTTAAAAGGCTGAACCTTTCAGTCATTTAGGGGTGCAGATCTGTGCTTTTGTCCCCTCGACTGTGACTGTGTGTTCTGAAAAGAAATTGTTTTCTACTCCTGTGTGTTTATTTATTTTTTGGGAAAGCCGTGGGGCTAGTCAAAATCATCATGATTATCCTGTCATGTGAACCAGGCTTTGGGCAAAATAAATAAATAAAAAATCCCGCTTTATGACTAAATTGGCTTTAAAATCATAATGATGAACAAGTTTCCTTCAATAGTCATTAAATCTGGTGACCATCTATTCCCTGATTATACGACAGTTTTCATCATAATAAGGGTTTCATGATTTATGCATGATTAATGCACCAAAAACTCAACTAATTTATATTTATGGTCATTTTGATCAGAGCTTCTGGTAAACTGGAATCCTGATCAAAGTCTTATTGTGTAATTAATTGTATCACAAATATCATTAAACACTAAGCTTTAGAAACTTTGCAATCAATAATCAATGTGTATGTGTGCGCGTGCGTATGTGTGTGTGTGTGTGTGTGTGTGTGTGTGTGTGTGTGTGTGTGTGTGTGTGTGTGTGTGTGTGTGTGTGTGTGTGTGTGTGTGTGCGTGCAGATGACAAATAGAAAAATAAATTTGGGCCCACAAAGGGGAGCTGCTTGTCTTCTACGGTCAAAATCTGCTCAGTACCAAGGCTGTTGTGTGTGTTTGAAGAAGACAATAACATGCATACTGTGTGTGTTCATGTGGACGTGTGTGTGAGAGATTGCCTTGAGAAAGCAGTGGGGGGTTCAGAGGCACCCGGCTGTCAGAGCCAAACACACACACACACACACACACACACACACACACATCAAAACATTTTTGTGCCTCCAACCCTGTGAAGACTTTGGATCGTTAGTTTTAAAATTCTGAAATTGAATGTGTGCCTTGGACAGTCCAAAGAGGTTTACCTTAAAGTAAGAACCACGGATCTAAACCTGTAAACGGTCCCATCTAAGATGCCTGTACACACACACACACACACACACACACACACACACACACACACACACACACACACACACACACACATATGCACGTATGTGCGCACACACACAGAGAGAGAGAGAGAGAGAACAATGTGCAGAGTGACAGAGAGAGAGAGAGAGAGAGAGAGAGAGAGAGAGAGAGAGAGAGAGAGAGAGAGAGAGAGAGAGAGAGAGAGAGAGAGAGAGAGAGAGAGAGAGAGAGAGAGAGAGAGAGAGAGAGAGAGAGAGAGAGAGAGAGAACAATATGCAGAGTGACAGAAAACACATCTGTTGGGAGACAGGCTTGTTTACACCTGGTCTCAGGTGTGTATATGTGTGTGTGTGTTTAGTTGCTGCAGAGCTGAAGCTGACATATGGTCACGCAGATGGTGTTGGTCTGTGTGTGTCTATCCAGTGTGTGTTGGTGGCATTGCTTTTATTGTTGGTGTGTGTTATTTATGTTTATTGTGCAGACTGGCAGGAACCGGATCAGTCTCCTGCAGATGAATAAATCCATCCTTACCAGTGTGATGCTCAGTCATTGCTTGTGAGTTTTAAAGATATTTGGAGTTACTAAATAATGCAGCTGCAGAGGTGTGTGTGTGTGTGTGTGTGTGTGTGTGTGTGTGTGTGTGTGTGTGTGTGTGTGTGTGTGTGCGTGCGTGTGTGTGCGCGTGTGTGCGTTTGTGTGTGTGTGTGTTCATCACCAGATAAAACAGATCCAGATTTATCCCAGTGCAGATAAAACACAGTAACGTTGCAGTCCTTCAGTCAGTTTAATGCAAACAGACTTTTGTTTCCTGACCTCTTTGAGTAGGTGGAGACAACAGGGTGAAAGATTGTCCAACTTCCTTCTGAGATACATCAGTAGCTCCTTTCAGGTCCAATTTGCAGGTTTCCATTTATTGATTTTGCAGAGGTAACATCTTTTTTCTAGACTTTAATGGAGTTTAACTACAACAATGGTCATAATAAAGAGTCAAAACAATGTATGTTTTCTGTTTTGATAGTGATATCAAGAAAATACTCATTAGGTTTGGCATATACAGCAGTGCCTTTCTTTAAATAATTCTTCAAGACTACATCTATGCAAACATGTCACCATTTCTAGGAATGTTATCATCTGCATGAAAACAACAAAAACCATCGCAGTGGTTAGAGCTGTTGCCTTGCAGCAAGAAGGTCCTGGGTTCGCTTCCTGGCCTGGGGTCTTTCTGCATGGAGTTTGCATGTTCTCCCTGTGCATGCGTGGGTTCTCTCCGGGTACTCCAGCTTCTTCCCACAGTCCAAATACATGACTGTTAGGTCAATTGGTCTGTCTAAATTCTCCTTAGGTGTGTGTGTGTGTGTGTGTGTGTGTGCATGATTGTTTGTCCTGTGTGTCTCTGTGTTGCCCTGTGATGGACTGGTACTTTGTCCGGAGTGTACCCCGCCTGATTGCCCGTTGACCTCTGAAGATAGGCACCAGCCCCCCTGCAATCCTACATGGACAAGCGGGTTCAGAAAATGGATGGATGGATGGATGGATGTTTCTGTATTTCAAGCAGAACTGGCAGTAAAAATTGATATTGTTGTATTTTCCCACTCAGCAACTCCAGACTTTGAAGGCCGTGTACACACGTAACTGGGTTTTTGGTAAAGCTGAATATCCTCTAATCTAGGGAAAAACTCCGGTCCACACCACATTGTTTTCAGCAAAGGAAAATCCAATGAATTATGAAGGCATGTCAAAGGTGGCAGGAGCTCCCCAAACCTTTGGCATCTTTGCTCAAAAAAAATTTCTTTGATGTGAAATAACTAGGTGGCAGGCAACAACCGTCCTTAATGTCGTCCTGCACCTGTGGTCTTCTATGTAGAAAAGTGATTGATCTTGAACAAAACAAGTGATTAGCAAAACCTTTTTTGTCGTAATCTTCAGGAACAGTCAGTGAGTTTACATGAGCATCAGGACTAAACTTTTACCCAAATAGACTGATGATGCAACAGGAAACCGACTGCATCTGTGTGTTAACAGCTCAGTCGAGCTGGTAGCAGTAACTTCTGAAAGTGACTAGACCACAGAAGATGCCTTCTGATAATTTAATTGCCACAAAGTAACACATGTAACACCATCAAACAGTAAATGTACTTTTTCCTTTGTCATGCTTCTTATTTGTATTTACATCTTAAAATTTGGTTTAGAAACACTAAACCTAAAGGTCTTTAATGTTTTATTGTGCCAATAAAATATCATATATACCACAGCTGTCATTTTGGGTAGTTGTGCCTCTAGTATGTGTTTCCAGTAAAAATAAAAATGCAGTACTGGGAAAAAGGTCTATACTTTTGTTCGTCACATGCTTAAAGTAGAATTAAAGACAATTACAAAAATGTAGGATTATTTATAATGTCTTATTCCAATGAAGTTGTTCTTAATTAAATATTCAAGTTATGCAAGATCATCAGATAAATAGGTTAGATAGTTGAAAAATTTAGTGTTCTGAAGGAGCAGGTTTTTGTGTCGCTGCAGCGTGCAACACCTTTGACAGCTTGTTAAGAGATGCAGTGGTTAGAGAGTTTTCCTCCGGTGGCCAGTCCGGAGTTCGGCTCAAAACTTTTAACAATTTAAGTTTTAACAATTGCCAGATTATGATTACATGGCCAACCAGAATTTGACAAGTAAAGAGGTGTTAACAAACCAACCTCAGAGCCACACCTTTCCCAGATACAGGATGCTCTGATTTGTGGATAAGAAAATATCTGTGTGCAGTGACGTTAACTTTAACTTGCATCATGGAGATATGGTGAGCGTGTGCTTGTCCAGTCATGTACGTTGATTAAATATATGGGTCATATATTTTATTTCATCCTTATTAATCTAAGCACAGATTAATCATCTTTATTAATCTAAGCACAGATTAATCATCTTTATTAATCTAAGCACAGATTAATCAACCTTATTAGTTTAAGCACAGATTAATCAAAATATTTCATTTAACCATATTAATCATTCATGCTATGATTAATTAACTCATATGAGCTGAAAATATTTACTTTTATTTAGAGGCAGGAGGAATCCTGTAGAAGCAATAAGGGGAAGCTTAAGGCCTTGTAACGGGAAACGTTTTGTTGACAATATGTTATCCTGTGTTCAAAGCTGCAGAGGCCTGGACTCCAGCTGATAGAATAGCAGGATTCGGCAGATTAAAGGCTCTAGATGTAGACTCATGTCTCCCTATGACCGGATACTGAAGAGGTCAAACTGTAGATGAAAAATTGACCATTTCTGGACGCTAAACAGTGTAGATTAAATATTCCAGATAGAACAGGGATGTCCAATCTTTTAGGATGTGGATCAAAATGGTCGAGGTATTAGCCCTCGAGGGCCTAGAAAATGTGATTTTTTTTACATTCATTTAAAACTTTACATTTTGGAAACACTAAAATTAATTTATGGTGATCTTGTACTCCTTGAAATAAGTTCAAAATAAACATGTTCATAAACATATAAACTGAAACTAAATGTAAATATGTAAACTTAAGTGGTTCAAAAACACAGAAGCTCTGTATGAAAAGGGCCAAAGACACCTCCACCTCCTGAGGAGGCTGAGGTCCTTCAGAGTTAATTCCCAGCTGCTAAAATCCTTTCATCACTCTGTTGTTGGCCCTGTTATTCACTCTGCTGCGATCTGTTGGGGTGCAGGTCGCTCTGACCGAGACAGAAAGAGACTGAGCAAGCTAGTTAAAAAAGCTAGCTTGGTTCTGGGCTGCCAACTAGATTCAGTTGAGGAGACGTGTGAAAGGAAGATGCAGGTAAAGATGACCTCCATCTTGGAAAATCCCTTCAACCCACTGCATTTCACTGTGGAGACCATGGGCAGCTCTTTCAGTGGCAAACGGACATCCCAGATGTAAAATTGAATGATACTGTAGCTCGTTCGTTCCTACTGCAATAAGAGTGTGTAACTCCTCAGTTTAAGTGGTATTGACATTATCCTGGTACACAATACCATTAGTGCAATATTCAGTATGTGTTTAGTATTGTGCAATACCAGATTTATGCCTAGTTCTGGAAACCCAAGTTTTCTTTTTATTTGTTGTTTTTAATGGTTGAAGGTTACAAAAACAGCTTGCTGCCTTTGTGTGTTTACCTGCAATCTTGTTATTATTTTTCTTTTTCCTTTGCTCTTAAGTGTATGTGCTGCTGTAGCAAGTGAATTTCCCCGCTGTGGGATTAGTTAAGTCTGTTCTATTCTATTATCAAAGACCATCGTATCTTTTGTATCAGTAAACAGCCAGGGCCAGATTAACACTTTGTTGTACCCTGGGCAACAATATTCAAGGGCTCCATCATCACGACCCGAGGATCACCATAACATGGTCACATACAGAATATTTTACTGTAATATGCAGTAAATATACTCAATACTTGAATGCCTGACATCACGTAACCCGCTCAGGGTAACCTTTGACCCACCTTGTGTGGACTGACCAATGAGGAGAGGGTCTTAACCTGAGGCCCTCTCTTCATTGGTCAGTCTGCATGAGACTGACTCTCAACTGACGTTCAGTCGTAGGCAGCGAAGCGTCTCTGTGCAGCGCAAAAGCCCGGGTGGACAGTTTGTTGAATATAGGGTGATCATATTTCCATTTCCAAAAAAAAAGGACAGGGGATCTGTGCCTATGACGTCACACTATGGCAACGCCACACAAACCATGTTGGGACCCATTTTTTTGTAAGAACTAAACTAACATCAAATTCTGCCAATAAAAGGGCTCTAAAACAATTCATATGTAAATATTTTGCATATTTATTGCAAAATCTAATTTTTCTGCTTTAGTGCTGCAACAAGGTTTTATTAATAATAAATTATTATACCTTTTGTTGTACTACAGCATCGGTAAGCTTCCTGTGCACAGATTATTAAGGATGCTTGTTTCAGCTGTGAGATTAGACGATAAGGTCAATGATAAAATAAGTTGTCACACACTCCATGGAAACTTCCAGAGAATCCACAAATAGTGGCTTTCAAATGGTTTTGTTACTTTTTGCAAGTTTAGAAAAGAAGCAGATGAGACAGCATGTCTGATAATTTAGTTTTTCATCTGATATATTAGAACATGTCAGTAATGTCTGAGGAGCTTTTATAAACACTGCCTATTGCTTTTATAAACTAATACTCCTGGAGAGGGTATGGATTACACAGAGGCTTCTGGGGAGCCCAGTTATGGGGGGAGGGGGCATTTTGCCTTGGCCCCGAAAATGCCTTGAAACGGCCCTGGGTGTGTGACTGAGTTTTGAATGTGATCTGAATTGTATCAGATGTATAAATATGACATGTGTATAGCTTATTGTTTTATACAAGTAAAAACGCGTAGTGGAGATAAATCTACTTACATTTTACTTTTCAACACTTTGTTTTGTTTTCTTGTTTTTATTTATCTATTTCCTGTCCTGTCTGTCTCTCATCTTCCTGCATCTCCTCTAAACTCTCCAGAAAAAACTGCTGCCTGGATTCTTACTTTTTCACCTCATCAGTTACTTTTGAGCAGATCAAAGGGATCTCCTGACCGCAAAGTGGAGAGCGCGTTTCGATGCTGCGTCAGTGAGGTGAAATCGCCACAGCACAGGTGATGAGCTCCGCAGTGGCAGAGCGCTTCAGGCACAAATAAGACAGAAAATAGAGAACATGTGCGGACATGAACGATCGTGTGCTAATTATAGTTTTTTGGTTGCGCCACTTTGAGAATGGACCGTGCGCTGGAAGCAGCTGCCTGGATCGCTGCGTAACAACGATCAGCGCTGTACTGCTCTCCGCTCAAAAGAGTCCATAAATGATGTAATATAGGTAGAAAACTTTTTTCCGGCTCCCCTGGATGTGTAGGATATACAGCTCCCCCATAATTCGATCCCTGCTCCTGGATGAAAAGCCGAACATTTTCATCACTACAAGAACCCGCAGTCCGGATACCCGGACAGAGAGTGAAAAGTGGACATGTCCGGGGAAAACCGGACGTACGGTCACCCTAGTTTAATATAAAGCGGGAGATTACAGATACAGTACTTTGCTTGTGCCCTTGCTGCCCTGGGCCCTTTAGAGTTTGTGGGCCCTGGGAAATTGCCCAGTTGGCCATATGGTTAATTCGGCCTTGTAAACAGCCACACCCTATGAGTAGCAGATCACATAACAGTGATTTAGAAGGTATCTCAGGGGTGGTCGGCTGCAAAAGCTGATTTTCTAACTCTCAGAGCTGTGCCATCAGTTGTGAGTGCTCATGACAATGAGGCATGTGGCTTCCCTGTGCATGTCGTGGTCTGCAGGGACAAAGAAAGCTGATATGTCTGAATGAATGGAACATTTATTCTGACATGATGGTGTTTTGGTAGATTTATAATCACAGGAAGTATGTGGTCACAGTGCAGTTAGTGTCAATAGAGCTGCTCTTTTGGGGTTGGTGATATAAACGAGAGGACATTATATAGGATTGGTGTTCAGGTTGTGCTTTTTCTTCTTAATCAGAGTTCAGATAATAAAAATTATTCTTAGTCAGAACAATCTACTTTTCTCACTTCATAAAACCAAAAAAATAAACATTTACCATTTAAATAAAAACATAACAGAATATTTAGGCTTAACACCATTTCTGAATGGATTTTAATTGATTGATATCACTAATTAAATTAAATATGTGAAAAAGTAGTAACTTAATGCAAAGTGTCACTCATCACTGCAGCAGCATGGTGTTTTTAAGGATGACAGGGTGAGGCAATGGTAAATACACATAGCGTTAGCTACCTCAAGACAATATGCCAAAGTAATCTAAGTATTTATGAAAGCATGTGCCCTGCAATCTCTCTACTTGTTTAACTGAAATTTGAATTTCATTTTCTACCATCATTTGTCTAATTTCACAGGGAAAAGATCTTTTCTGGGCAGCTAAAGTATCTCTGATTCTGTCTTCATTTCCTTTCTGCGCAAATCTAAAGTGATCTCATCTCCTCCTGACAGTTTATTGGCATTTCTATTGCACTACTTCTTCCACGTTTATCTCCTTATTTCCTCAATTTGTCAGTTTCTGCATGGTTAGATAGTCTGTTGTTGCTTGTGACAAGTTCAGGAGAGGCAATAGTGTAGGAAGGTAAAATAAATACTAATAATGAAATAGAAAATAAAGATATTTTCTGCATTGCCAATTTTAGAGTATTTTAGGAGTAATTGTCAGTTTTTTCTGAGACAAACTGACTGTTCCTTTCGTAAAAATCCAGTTCTTTTAATTATTTTAAAACTAATTTTAGTGAAGAAATTCATGGTAGCATTGTGCCTCCACTAAAAGATTGGCCTCTGCTTTGATCCCGTCATCTTAACCTCACACAACCTTTCCTCTTTCTTTTTTCTTCCATTGTTCCATTTATTACAACCTGCTCCTTCCAGCATGCAGATCTTCCACATATGGCCCTCTTCTCCTTCATCCCTCTCTTCACAGGAGGAAGAGGAGGACAGGAAATGGACTTCTGTCGATGATCTGGGTTGAGAGCTTCTGCCTGAGCTACTGACCCACCGAGCTTCATCATCCTCTCTCTTCCACACGACATGTGGACCAGCTCAGGGTCCTGTCTGATTATCTCCACGGTGTATTAAATATGATAATAACGAAAACTGTGACTGATCACCAAGGGAGCCTTTCATGTTTGTGTGTCAGTAGCAGAGATTTAATTAAATAAACAGGTAAATGTTTGTGGTTGCCTCTCAGGTCACGTACACTTCTTAAATGTTTCCTTAACTAGTCATTTTGCTGTTCAGTCTATTGCATTGCAAGTTAACGTATTTTCTTTTTTTTTAAAGTTATTTTTTGGTTTCATTTCCTCTGCAAAAAAGAGACAAAAATTTTAGTTACAGTAAAGGCATAAGTTCACTGTTTTTCAACATTTTAGAAGAAAAGAAAAGAAACTGGCAACATCTGTTAAAAAATTATTTACTTTCTTAAAAATCACAAATGCAAATAGAAACTTAATTTGGTTTATTTCTGCCTGATTGTTAATATTTACTCATTTTTTCTTTACAGTTCTTTAGATGGTTGTAGATGACAACAGCTCCTTTAAGCAGATCTATAAACTACTGCAGAATCAAACTTCATCCACATGAATTATTTTGTTCAAGATCAACTTTGACAAAAATAAAAAATAATTTCCAGCCACTTGTTCATGCAGTGAGGCAACTGCAAAGTTATTTTAATGATGGCAGTACATTTCTGCTCTGCATGCTCACTGAGGTACTTCGGAAAAAGAGATTTCAACAAACTCTGATTTATTATGCACGGGGAAACAGCTGATTTTAATGAGTTAAGTCAACTCCAAGTATCTTCACCTTGAGTTGAGGAAATACACACGTGCGATAAAAAGTCATCAGTCTGGCTTTGATTCA
Organism: Nothobranchius furzeri; assembly: GCF_043380555.1. Lineage (NCBI taxonomy): Eukaryota > Metazoa > Chordata > Actinopteri > Cyprinodontiformes > Nothobranchiidae > Nothobranchius > Nothobranchius furzeri. Next base: position 10,184,912 of record NC_091759.1, read on the forward strand.
CTGTAACATCTGCAGGAAGAAAGCCACTGGAGCATGACGTTCTCTTTTGAGCTTATAATGGATACAATCAGAAATGTAGCAACACTAGTATAAAGGTTTCTGAAAGAAAACCTGCCAGGTGTTGTTCACATTCTGTTACCATTATGGTACAGACATAGTTCGACTTACTTCTTCATCTTGAATGGTCAAACTTTGTTTTTCTCCACATAACCCATTTTGCAAAGCCTTCTCCAGGACATTAACCCTCTCAGGCTCAAAATAAGTTTTGATAACAGGACGAACAACTAAGTCCTTCAGGGGTACTTCTGAGTTAAAAAACGCTAATGAAATACGTATGTGGAATAACCAGGTAGGTAGGTTTTAACGTTGCAAATCTGCAACGCCTGCCTCCAGAGGGTTAAGTAACGTAATGCCAGCCCAAGCTACTGCTAACGCCAGCCCAAGCTACTGCTAACGCCAGCCCAAGCTACTGCTAAAGCCAGCCCAAGCTACTGCTAAAGCCAGCCCATGCTACTGCTAAAGGAACATTTATTCTGACATGCAGGGTGCAGGGAAGGTCTTCTTAACTAGCACCTTCCCTGCACCCATCCCCCTCTCTACCGTCCACCCCTTTGTTTACCTCCTCTCCATGATTGATTTCAAGTTGATGTTATTGGTGTTGTTTGCCTCAAGGGCAACATGCCAATTATCACTTGTAAGTCGCTTTGGACAAAAGCGTCTGCTAAATACATAAACATAAACATAAAGCCAGCCCAAGCTACTGCTAACGCCAGCCCAGGCTACTGCTAAAGTCAGCCGAGGCTACTGCTAACGCCAGCCCAAGCTACTGCTAACGCCAGCCCAAGCTACCGCTAAAGCCAGCCGAGGCTACTGCTAACGCCAGCCCAAGCTACCGCTAAAGCCAGCCGAGGCTACTGCTAATGCCAGCCCAAGCTACTGCTAACGCCAGCCCAAGCTACCGCTAAAGCCAGCCGAGGCTACTGCTAATGCCAGCCCAAGCTACTGCTAACGCTAGGCCAAGCTGCTGCTAATATCCTTTTTGGACAAGAGGAAAGAATGTTGGAGCCCACATGTGACATTCCAGGATGTAATGGGAACATCTAGACTTTGACTGTCAGATAGATCCACAGCTTGATTTGTGGTCTGATAGAATACAGCCACACACACACACACTATAGAGCTCTGGGAGTTGACGTCACTTCTCCCGGCATGCAACAGTTCAAATCGAAACGGCGCCATCTTGGCAGGCAGAAGGTCCCAGCTAGGCTATTTGTTATTGTCAGAAAACTCAAACGGGAAATATAGTAGATTCCTGTTGTGCCCCAGGATGCCAGAACAGATGCGGACGACATAAGGGATGAGCCTTCTACAGGATTCCCCAAGATCCGGAATGCCGCAAACGTTGGATCATTGCAGTAAAATGCGCTAGTGACCGGGCTAAAATGAAACTGTGGGATCCCGAGAGTAAAGGTTTTCACTTATGCAGCGATCACTTCATATCAGGTACTTAAACCAACGTTTCCTCAACTGTGTGTGGTATTTATTTTAAATGCTTTTATAACGATTCTTAGTGGGCTTCCTAAACTTATTTTGGCATGGCTTTTTTCTGTCTTATTACTCATAGCAACAAGTAAACGTCACGTAAAACGTTGCCTCGTGATTTCTGCATGCTGACGTTTGCGTGTTTTGTGATCACAGCAATTAACCGGCTAAGCTGTATTTAATTTTTAAGCAACGGTTGATCAATTGTCAGATCACACATAAAAAGCACTTTGGATTGCTATTATCTGTCTCACCGAGACAGTTCTCAGTCAGATCCTGAGACGCTCCTGCCTGACATTTTTATTTTATTCACGGGAAAAAATCAGACTAGAGATTTCTCTTGGCGTTCAGTTTATACATTCAAACAGCACAGCACTCTACTTAAACTACTTACATGTAAATCTATATTTGTCCATCCATCCATTTTCATCCGCTTTTCCGGAGTCGGGTCGCGGGGGCAGTAGCCTATGTCGAGAGGTCCAGACTTCCCTCTCCCCAGCTACTTGGGCCAGCTCCTCCGGGGAAATCCCAATGCACTCCCTGGCCAGGTCCACTCCAACAGCTTCTGGAGTTTTTAAAAAGTATCCCACGGTATTACGTCCCCGGCTCTCTAGGAGAGATGAGGAGGGGAGTAATAAAAGTAGTGTGTGGATTAAATAATAGAGTGTTGTGTCGCTAAAATACAAAGCATTTTATTACAAAAACAAAATGGAATATTCACAAAGAGTCCTAGCAATACTATAAACAAAACGAAAGGAGCTATATACAAAAAGAGAACGAAAAACACCACCCCAGAAGGGGGTGGGAATTTAATAACCGAGAATATATATATAAATGAATAAATATATATATATATATGGGGAGATCCCTAAATCGAGGTCAAAACCGGTCTGAGGTCTATAAGCCAAATGGTCAAAATCCTAAATCCAAATCCGTAATCCAAAAACCGAGAGCACCGAAGACTAACTATTCCGAGTTTTACCAAAAGAGCGAGTGAGGAGAAGAGAAGAGAATAAACTGTTGCCAGTCTACTCTACCCTTGTACCTTCTCATTGACTTAGAGCAAGAAAGCAGCTTTTAACAGCTGCCAAGTGATTTCAGTAATTGGTAACAGCTGATTACTAGGAGATAGGCGAGGCAAAGGCCTCTGGGGCCATCCTGTGGCCAAAAAGGGGCACAGCACGTAACACAGGGGCACGGTAAGGGTTGGAGATGTTTAGTCTATTTAATTACTGACTATATAAAATGATATATTCGGTTTTAAAGTGTGAAGTAAACTCCATCGGAGTAAAATCCAAGCCGATCCCGTTTATTTTGTTTACCTTTGTTGCCTGCCAACATTGCGGCTACTCTCTGAGAGTCGCGTGACGTCCGGAGCTCTATTCCCTTGACCAAATGTCCTTCTACAGTTCTCACAATCACACTCACACACACTTTACTGTACACAGAGTTTTTAGCTTTAGGCAGCATCATAGTGTCATAGTTGTAAAGTGACCAATCAGCATGCAACTCAGTTTCATGTAGTCACATGTCCGCCAAGTGGTCAGGCTAAAGCAGTCTGTCCATTGTAGGGATTTATTATTGGGTTGTGTTTGGCCATTTGTCAGGGCTCCTGGGTCACTGTGAGCCCCAACAAAGTCTCAAATACTACGTAGAGGCTCAAAGAACAGTTTCCAGTTATAAAAAAAGTTGTTATATGGCCTCCTCACATGGTTTAATCAATTTGTTGCTGTATCTTTGCAATGAGTAGCATTTCTTGTCATTATTGCAAATGTTATTATTGTCATCTCTTGCTGTGCTGCTGGAGTTATGACAGAATTTGTGCAAGACTAGCAAAAACTAGGTCGTCAATACTTATTGGTGTAATCACTCTGGACTGAAACACTTTAGTGGATTGGAGCTTTTGAACTCTTGCCAATGTAATTTGTTTGAATAATATTGATCAGGGAATGATACGATGCCTTATTGATGGGTTGTCCGAGTCGCCGTTTGTCTTTGGCGTTGATGTAGAAATATGTTGCAGCTGAATCACAATAATCAGCCATAAAATAGACAGTGTTTGTGTTTACAGCAAAGCAGCTGCTATTTTTCTGCTAAGATGAGCTATGAACCAACAAAGTACATCAGATAGACATGTGGCAGAGTAAAAATGAAGTTTTATTACACCGGTCTGCCTTCTGCACATTGAGTTCATGCTGTGAGGGAATGGCGACGGCTGAAAATAAACCAATAAATTACACAAGAATTGACAGAGCAGCTCATTCAGTCGGTACAAAGCCAGTCAGGGGTTCTTTTTTGGGATCTTGGCTTCACCAATTTTTATCCCTCAAAGCCAAATGTTGTCATCCGGTTGGAGAACGAGCCAAACATGTTTTCGCCACATGTCTGAAAATTTTCTGCTTCTGTTTCATTGATGAATCCCCACACTGTCCTGTTTAATGAGCACACTCTCCAAAGAAATCATAGGAAAAACAACATCGGTTCCACGTCGTGGTTTTGGAGAGTTTTCTGAAACTTCTGACAAAAGCCGAGCAGACACACTTTCTCTGAGTGTTTTTTATCCAATGTTTTGCTCGTGCTTCCATCTGCAGGGTTGACATTTTAACAGTCCAGATGGCTGAAGTTTTATCCCTGACACCAACCGTCCATCCTTTCCTTTGTCTGACAGATGAAACTGGCTGCTGCTCGTGACACGTCGCTCCAACACTCAGCTGCTGCACAGACGTTTGTTTCATAATGTCTAGTCTGCAGATTAATTCACTGTATGGCCAAAACAAAATTCTGCAATCATTAAACACACACACACACACACACACACGCACGCACGCACGCACGCACACGTACGCACACACACACACACACACACACACACACACACACACACACACACACACACACACACACACATCTATATTTCTGTTTACATAAGGTGGATAACGTAATTAAAATAACTCCCAGCATAACAGCACCGTTAAAACATGACCTCATTGACCTCCACAAAAATGAACTGTTGGGCTCTGACGGAGCTGCAGTGTGTATGTCATTGTCATCGTTTCCCCAGACACCTAGAAAATAACTACAGGACTCTGAAGCCGAAATGATGCATGTAATGAGTCAGTTGATAATTTAGAAATAATAAACTGAGTAGCTGAGGAGCTTATCATTGCAGGTCAATTAACACACAGCAGCAAACATAACTATTAGAATGTTTTTTTTTTTTTTTTTGCTTTAATGTTAGAACAATTCTTTTACAAGCTAAAGATGGTGCTATTTAATTTGTCTTATAATTCTCTGCTGGTCTGGATTGTGAGGCACCAACTCTAGCCGCTTCCTCCAGGTACAAGGTATTCCTGGGCTAGCTTAGAGGAATAATCCCTCCAACATGTCCTGATTTGTCCTAGGACTCCTTCCAGGAGGACATGCCCAAAACACCTACCTCAGAAGGAATTCAGCGTCATCCTAGTCACATCTGAACCCAAACCACTTCAGCTGGCTCCAAGCCAGACCTTAAAATGCCTCCATGGCCACTGCTAAGGGCTTGACCAGTACATTAACATCTTTATATTCAAGTTCAGATCCCTTTGCACAGCTACAGAGCAGTTTAGCATCTGCATCACTACCAGTTCTAGCTGCCAGGTTTTACAATCAGGGAACAGACCACCCAAGGCCCACAATCAACTCAGACTTTGACCCTTGACCTTCATCCTGCTGGAACAAGCCCACATCTGGTCACCACAGTCCCACCCAGGAGCTTGGGTTGCCCAGGTGTCAGATCTGTGGAGTCTGACCAGGCCTATTAGCCTGGGCTGTACCTGGTCAGATCCCACAGATCACCCTCTGACACATGGGCAACCCAAGCTTCTGGGTGGGACCGTGGTAACCAGATGGCAAGAAAACAAACTCTATGAATCTCTCCTTAACTCTAAGAGGAGGAGTAAAACCCAAATACACTTTTTTAGCCAGTTTTCCATGTGATGCAGGTTCTACCTGTCATGAACACCGCAGCAGCAGCAGGAAGCTCTGATGAAGGGCTGTGATTGTTGGTGAGGTATGCAACTACAAACAAACATGTCAGGTTTTAGTGGTAATCATAGTGAATTGGTGCTTTTATACTTTTCTTGGATATTTTACAAGTGGGCATATCAAATTACAATATTTCACATTTCTGCAAATTTCAGTCAAAACCTTTAGATGAAACCGAGTCATGTATAGATCTCTGCTGGTTTGCTATTTTGTCTCTAACCACTTCCAAAGTTGCCTTATCCCAGTTTTTCACTGGGCAAGTACGCATCGTGTAACATCCGCGAGGCGTAGGGTGCAACAATTAGTCGTTGTTCTAGTCATTGGGTGCGTTTCCTTGGCGGCCAAGTGACAAGTTTTGGACGTGTCCCAGCAGGACAGTGATGCATTGCTCTGCTAAATTTACACTTTGAGTCTTTATTTATTTATTTTTTTACATGGAATGCTTCTAAAATACGCCAAGCTCAACAGCTTAGATCAGAACAGACAGGAAGTCGAACACGAGAGCAGCGTAAAGCAGTTGGAAACTTTCAAAATAAAAGACACACAGATTTCCAGTTGTTAGTAAAAACAAACAGAAAATAAACCACATATCTTTCTGGATAGATGCTGCTGTATGTCTCCCTGCTTGTTATCAAGTGAACTGCCCAAGTCACGCGTGATCTTGCAATTCTCCGGTGACTTTGTGACCTCGAGGGACATGCCGTATGGAACGCTTTAGCTGCCAACTTGTGTTCGAAACGCTCCCGGCGGGAATGGATGTGTCACTAAGCTAACTTGGAAACATCTGTTTTGTAACACTCCTTACACATTTGGAAAGCCTGGGTGACATTTTTCTGAATTTCTGACTAAACTGCGTAGGGTGTGATTTCGGTTCCTAGAGTATGGCGCTGACTTTTCTGAAAAGGACTCTGTCCTGCAAACTGTTAAAAGTACAAAAATCCAGGACCCAAGAATCCAATCAAGAACCGTCATGAGCATTTTTGGACTATCCGATGACTCCATCACTGATGCTTTGTGATGTTGCCGATAGTCGTGTCCCAGTTCGATGCGGCTTCATGTTGCAGCACAAGTAGAAGTATTTGCTGATATTTCTTCCAAACTTGTGCATGGATGCACGTCTGTCCTGACGATCTCATTTCACCAAGTGTAAAATAATGTGTTAAATTACCATAAATCACATGATTGGAGCCCATTTTATGCCTTTTTTTAAAGGGAACTCATCATTACACTAGCTGATATCTCTTTGCTTCTCGAGCTCACTGGTGTCGCACTTCATTAACAGCCCGCTGTAAAAGCCTGCGTGTTGTCAGATTGCTCCGTAATTGTTTCTCCGTTCTGATGGTGAGCAGTCAGCGAAAAGGACAATAATTTATTTGACTGCGGTTTGTCCTTGAGTTCTGGTGAGTCACTGGGCTGTAATCATTCTAGTTATTTGATTTCTGCACCGTGGCGTCTGAGAGACTCTCAGAGCACATCAATCACTCACAGCGGGTGTTTAAAAAAAAAAACTAAAGTGAGCAACATTCGACTTGTAGCTGACCTAAAACTGCCTCAAGATTTAATCAGAGCAAAACAAATTATTTAATTAAGGGGGGGGGGGGGGTCCTTGCTAGTCATTTCTGAATATGTTAAATGAACCTGGTAATGTGCAAACTTCCTGCAGGAAACCAAACGTTAACGTAGTTTCATGAGGATTGTAAGAAAATCCAAAGAAATATGTTTCTCTGCAGTCTGATGTTATGTGACCGTGACGTCTTTCCTGTTGGGCATAGCATGGAACGCCACCAGCTTTTGAGAGCTAATTAACCGCCTCCAACAGGGGGCATCGCACCACCTGAAGCACTTCTTCCTCTCTCTCTCTCTCTCCTCTTCTCACCATTCTCAGTCACCTTTTCTCTCCTGTCATTCCCACACATCCCTCCATCCACCCGTCCAAAGTCTGGATTCGTCTTTGCATCTGTAATTAACAGAACTGTTCCTGGTGAGCTGCCAGATCCATCCCTCCATCTCGCCTCTCTGCTCCTTCTCGGTTTTATACCTCCCTCCTCCATATGGCTGGGTCACACTCTCCCTTTCCCCCTTCCCTCCCTCTGACTGCAGAGAGGTTGGGTTTGTTAATAGCCCATATGGCCCCGTCATATGCTGCCAGTGAATTCTAATGACAGGAGATTGGCAGGCATTCACTCGCTGGTCGCCGGCCTGCCTTTAATAAAACCTCCTCCTGCTGAAAGTCATCAGAAACACAGACCTGAAAGCTCTCGCCTCACCTGGAATAGAATCGCTAAATTTTCCCGCTCTGAAAACAATGACAAGAGGATGTCTCATGCAGGTGAGAGTAAAAATAACCCAGCAGCCTGTGAGTTGGACTGTGCTGATCTGGAAGGCGCAGTGAGGTTTTGATCACAGTTACCTTCTTCTAAAGTGCACCGAATCCTTTTTCCCCTTGATGTCCCGGAGCGTGAGATGGCAGCCCTCTGCCTGTTGGATGATCCCTCACTCTTGTTACAAGCTTCTTTCTGTGGCTGCCAGCTGCTTTAGCTGCAACGTTCACCTTTAGTGATGAATGCACGCTGCCTTATCACATCCCCTCTTTTACGTTTGACACGATTCTCATGCTGAATGTGACCAAGAGGTGATCCTGTATTATTTAATTTAATCCGACAGGAATCAGAGGCTGCTGATGAGTTTGGATTCTCTAGAAAAAAAAAAGACTTTTAATTTAAACATTAAAGTAAATTCAGTCAGCACCATGTACCAGCACCTCAGAAACTTAGCAATTAACATCTCCGTTGTTTTGATCGCATGAAATCACTTGTTGATTGAGGTAATAAAGAGGGCTCGGGGGGATGGTGATGGAGGTAAATTCAAGAGCTTTGACTTTTCTGCTTTGGTTGCATTTTACCTCGCTCTCATTACATCATTTCATTTCTTCCATATCCAGAGTTTTGGGGTCGTTGTTTTGGTTTATCTACATTTGGTGTGGGTTAACTATTTGGTCAACTGTTATGGGAATAAAATACTGCATCGTCATCCCTGTAACATCACCACTGAAACCAAGACTTAATGACAAGCTTGTTAAATAAAATCTTTAATTTAATTAAAAAAAATTTTTTTTGCTTGTTGAAGATGCTATAGAAAATTTGGAAAACAAGCTAGCTTAAAACCTTGTTTTCATGCCTCTTGACAACATTCTAACATAGTATAGCTATAAATGTAATGTGGACATTAAAAAACAACAACATTAAAAAATATTAATAACACGATTCTCTCACAGCGAGGCTCCTAACTGGAGCTAACACATCACTCCTATTCTAATGTCTCTGCACTGGTTACCTGTTAACTTTAGAATCCTGACTATAACTTTCAGAGCTCTACGTGGTAAAGCTCCTCCCTATATTATTGAACTGTTAAAGCCTTATGCTCCAACCCAAGCCCTCAGGTCCACACACCAGAACCTTCTAGAAGTTCCACAGACCAGAAACAAAAGTCGAGGTGATCACTCCTTCCAGACTGTTGCGCCCCGACTTTGGAGTGATCTTCCGTTAGCTGGTTCCCAAAGTCAGAGACTCTCTTGGTCAGCTTGCTTCTCACACCAAACCTTCTGTCAGAAATCTTGGTGTGACCTTTGACCCAGCTCTCACCCTGGATTCTCATGTGAGTTCTCTTGTTCGCTCTTCCTTCTTCCATCTCAGCAACATTGCTAAGCTGAGTCCCATTCTGTCCCGCTCTGAACTTGAGACAGTTCTCCACACCTTCATCTCCTCACGCTTAGACTACTGTAACTCTCTTTTCACGTGTCTGAGCAGAACCTCCCTGAACCGTCTACAGGTGGTTCAGAACGCCTGTGCTCGGCCTCTGACCAAGTCCTCCAAACACACCCACATCACCCCGCTTCTCCTCCAGCTTCACTGGCTGCCAGTCAACTTCAGGGTTCATTTCAAGATCCTGGTTCTGGTCTATAGGGCCTTACATGGACAAGCACCATCTTACATTGGTGATCTTCTTAGTCCCTACACCCCCAGCAGGTCCCTGAGGTCCAGTGATCAAAGCCTACTGGTTGTGCAGCACCAGGCTAAAGACCAAAGGTGACAGATCATTTGCTGCTGTGGCCCCCAGACTCTGGATCTCTCTCCCCCTGAGCCTGAGATCAGTGGACTCAGTGAACTCCTTCAAAAAGCAGCTGAAGACCCACTTGTTCAAGCTGGCTTTTGTATGACCTTCTTCACCTCTCTCTCTTTATTCTGCTCTCCCCACCTATTCCACCTTCCTCAGGATCCACTGATTTCCCTCTTTCCTGTTCACTCTCTCTCTTTCTTAACATTTTTTTATCACAATTGTCTATTTTTGCTCATTTAAAATATATTTTTAAACATTTTCTAAATGCTTTTTTCTATTTTTACACTTTTAGTTTTTGTGAAGCGCCTCGTGATTTTTATCTTGAGAGGCGCTATAGAAATGATATTTTCTTCTTCTTCTTCTTCTTTATCCTTACGTAGCATTGACAGTCTGGACATTATTTAAAACATCTAAAGACCCTTTTATTTAAAGCTGCTTTTACCTAAATCTTTAATTTTCTTATTTTTAACTCATATTTGTAATCTTCTTTCATTTCATTTCATGGTATTTTATAATTTTATGACTTTATGTTTTATTTTGTTTTGACCTATGTGAAGCACTTTGTGATTCTATGATACGTGCTGTATAAATAAAATGTACTTATTTGCTTACTTACATTTGTCTAAAAACCTCCTTCAACAACACGTTTTGGACCATCTGTTTGTTGGTCACACCAAACAGCCTCATTTCTCCGGGTCCTCCATTCATTACGCACTGGCGTATTTAGCAACAGAACACCACTGGTTTTCCACTCCATAATATCAGAGAAGGAGAGACAGCCGGCTGCTACCACTTCAATTTTAGGACAAAATACTGGAGTCCAGAAAAGAAAAACACCATTTGAAATCACAGACAGCAAAAGTCATTTGGACGTAGAAAAACAACAATTGGTGTTTAGCACTAACTCGTTTCCTCTGGATAATGTAGGTTTCCGGTTCCAGTGGATGCAAGACCAGTGAAGATACCCGAGGGCAGGGGGGAGTGTTCTGTTACCGTGTTTGCGTTCAAAACCTAGCTTGTTCAATCGATTATTTTCATAACAGCTTTAAATTCATTTGTTGGTAATAGAGTTGAAACCTGATGGTTTAGTGACAGTAAAATTGTTTCTTTCCCCCCTGAAAACCAAGTCTGTAGATGTTCAGGTTACCAGATCAGCAGAACAATTTAACTGTTACCTGTTTAAGGAGTTTTTGTCTGTGAAACATTAACCGCAGAGTAAAAAACAGCTTTTAGTTATGTGTTAAATATCAATCCAGTACCATCACTCAAATATTGTGATATTTGAGCACATTGACATTTTCCTACATCCCCACTTCTCAGATGCTGTGATCATATAAGCATAAATACTCCAAACTCGAATGATAAATGACCTATTCAGTAAAATCATCTACATTTATTTCTTTACTACATCACCTTTGACTATAGCTGATGTTAGCAAGCAGTTAATATCATCTATAATACAGTGATCCCTCGTTTATCGCGGTAGATGCGTTCCAGACCTGGCCGCGATAGGTGAAAATCCGCGAAGTAGGGACACTATATTTACAGTACAGTGTCAGAACCCAAGTTCCCAGGCCAGCCTCTTCCAGCTAACCGGCCTCCACTATGGACCACAACTCCCAGCATGCCCCTCGCGGGGATTCCCTCACGTCGCACCTACGTCACAAACCGCGGCTATAAACGGAAGTCGCCTTTCCAGCTCACCACTCAGTCATCGTTTCTTCAGATTTCAGATTTATTGGCCAAGAAAAATTACATTTACAAGGAATCTGTCTTCGGTAGATGTTCGCTCTCTAAAAACAGACAACAACCACAATAAATGAGAATAAAAATACCTAAAAAACACATAAGAACATGTATACCCACACACATGTTCATTTACACACACACATATATACATATTTACATACCCACACACACACACACACACACACACACACACACACACACGCAGATTCATGATCAGAGTTTCCAACCTACCGATCCATCCCACAGAACTATCAGCTCATAGTAAGTTATCTTACTTACTTCTGGAAAGCCCGGCATTTCCATGTCACTTCGTTGACACTTGAATGCTCGGGGGTTTCCTAGGTCAGCCGGCGTTTCACCGACGCTATCACTTCCGCATCTGTGAAACCACGCTCCCTACAAGCTCAGCTCCCGAATCCAGCCAACCAGTCTGACATACAGTACAGTACTATATTGAATTATCGTATGATCACATTCTCTTTTTGTGGGCAAAACTCAAGAAAAAAAATTTTTTAGTTGGTTTTTTATAGTTTTATTACAAAAAGTGCATTTTATGATGAAATTGATGAAAAAAAAAACAGGAATTTCTTGATATTTCGCATAGAAAAATACCGCGAATGGGTGAAAAATACCGCGAATCGGCGAATTTCCCTTGAATAAGGCTAAAAGAAAATCTGCGAAGTCATGAATCCGCGATAAATGAACCGCAAAGTAGCGAGGGATCACTGTATTGTTTTACATGAACATTTTGGTTCCTATTATTATAAAAATTGACCAACAACCAGTTTGAGACATGTGTTCATATTCTCAGATAATTCAGCCTAAATCCATACATGTAAAAGCAAAAGAAAAACATTTATATCATGTGAACTGGTTTAAAATATTCACATCAGACATGGTCTTTATTAAATCATTTCATCCTCAGGGATGGTTTCATCTATGTTGAGTCTGATGTAATCCACGTGCTCGACAGCTTTATCAGGTTGGAGCTCCAGAAGTGCTGATGCTGATCTGACTGTGATCCAGCTGGGACTCATTTAGTGTGATTTTATGATCCAGACTAGTATCAGCATGTTGATTATCTCAGAAGACTCTGCTGCTAATTAAAAATGACTCCTTCACTCTGAGTGGAGGGCAGTCAGCTGCCGTTCGGACACATCAGCAGGGTTAAAACCGAAGAGGCGGAAAAGCACACGAGGGTGTAGAGGAAGGTGGCAGATTAGTATGAGGAGGAAGACTAAATATTAAGGAAACTACAAAATAAAAAAATGTGAAAATGTATTACTGAAATTCAATTTTTTGTGATTTTGAAATGTTTTTGTGTTTACAGAAGAATTAAGCAGATTATGATGTGTTGTTTTTATTCTTCACAACAATCAGAAGATTATGTAACCCCATCACATCCCAAAGCGCTCACTATCAGCCCAGTCCTCCTGCAGCAGCCCCCTCCTCTATCTACGTTGCTGTCAGAGCACAGATGTGCAAGTTCAGACTGTGCTTTATTTTTTTCATGGGCTTAAAGAACAAGTCCCCCCAGATCACCTATTTTTACTGGCAAACTGTTTAAATGAGTGTCCAATGGTGTTGTAGATGCAAGTAATCACTATTTTGACATTTTAGTGTATCTTATTTCAAATGTAAATATTCCACCTGAAACCACCATGGTACTTGACTAAGTTAGAACCAGCCATGGCAAATGGCTAAGAGGTACCCTGTGATGCTAGCCGGTACCGTATTGTGTGGGCTATAAAAGCAGCTGTAGCGGTGTGTCACTCAATGCCACAGACACGCCCTCCTGATCCAACAGGCAACGTCTCCTTGTGATGCATTTTTCTGACAGGAGAAGTGGGTGGAGTAAGACTGTGGTGGGTGGTGACTAACTCTTTAAAAGTCAACATGGACCATACATGTAATAATTGAACAAAATGAATAAAGACAATATTTTTGAACTGAAGTTATGTCCTCCATTATTCTCTCCTCCAGCATCTATTATGATCACATATAGGGTCAGATGTGTTATTTTAGTGATGACATCATTTAGGTGACTCCCACCAGTTCTTTAGACAATCACCAAATCTTATGGAGACATTAAGTTAGGTTGGAAGAGACGCAATCCTTCATCCCTATAAGGATTCCATTGGAATGTGGGCATAAAGCAGTGTAACGGTCTCCAAAATACATTTTCATAAATTACAATAATGACATTTCAATAAAATAAATTTCAGTTTAGGGTCCTGGCTGCGTTTGGACTAACCTTTAGCTTGTCCATTCTCTAGGATGTAAAAGTGTTATTTTTCTAAAAACTGAGGCTCTTCAGGATGACATTAGTGATGTTAGACACAGAAATGGGTCACATCAAAAAGAAAATCAGCCATGAATATTCTGCAGAACGATGTCTAGAAAACTCAAAGGCAAAGTCGGAGCACTAAATCCACAAGGGAGACTAACGGTAATAACAAGACATGATGAAATGATGAATGTATGAGGAGAATCTAGTTAGACTGTGATAGAGTGGGAACTCTGACATAGATAAATAAGCTAACTGGTGTGTTTTAACAACAGAGTCAGATTTTTAAGCCCTCGTGTCTCATTCAACAAATGTTAGGCTACAACAGAAGGTCAGTTTATTTGGAGGCATAGCAGTGTTTTCAAATGATTGAAACGCCATGGCGGACGGTGCTTTCAGTGTACTGAGAAGACAAATACGTATACTTATCTGTGGTTCTCTCTTTACTCCTGTCTTGTTCTTCTTTTCATTACGCGCACTCAGGCTGAGTTTTCCTGTTATTTTCACAGGCTGAAGGCTGAATGTCGCTGACACGACTTAAAAAATATAAAAATAAATAAAGAAGGCCCAAGACAAACTCCCAGAAATATTTTTGTAAATATATCCAGAATTTTTTTTCTATCTAAGCCAGGGGTGTCAAACTCATTTTAGCTCAGGGGCCACATTGAGGGAAATCTAGTCCCAAGTGGGCCGGACCAGTAAATTAAAAAAACTTCAGATTGTTTTCTTTGTTTTAATACAATCAATATGAAACAAGGCTGGAGCCTGAGGACAGTGTAGTACAAGTACAACACCTGAAGTGTACTTGAAAATTTGAAAAAAATTAAAAAATCAACAAATAAAAAAAAACATTCCTTGGTGATTCAGAGCTTACAGATCACATGGCAAGATCAGTTTCATGCAGCACTTAAAGTATATTTGACTCATTTTACTTTACATCTTTTAGCTTTCACCAGCACATCAATATCAGAAGTCACATCCTGAGTGGCGGCCAACTTCAGGATGTGATTCAAGTTCTTGTGTGAGCCTTGAGCGCAGCTTTTTTTATTTATACTCATTACAGAGAAAACTTGCTCACAAAGATAAGTTTATTTTCACTCTACATTGTAAAGTATGAAAATAAAGTTTACACAACCATCTCGTGGGCCGGATTTAACCCGCTTGTGTTACACCCTGTCCTGTCTTCTCCTAGGTTGTAGTCTGTGTCTCCGTTAATTGCTCCCACCTGCCTCTTGTTTCCCAATCACCATAGCTCCTGTTCCTCATGTATTTAAACCCCTGCTGTTCTGTGTTCCTTGTGGTGTCATTGTTCCAGTGTCAGCGTGCTTAATAAACCCATGTTAAGATATCCTACCTGCCTGCCTGTCTCCTCCCCGGTCTGGATCCACGCCTTTCCTCCGCTCCACTCCGCGCACGTCGTGACAGAATGACACCACCCGAACCCGTTGATGGATCCAGCCGGGAGATTCTGCCCTGGGAGAACCTGCTCCAGTGGCTCACGTCCGACCACCGGCCAGCTTCTCCATCTCCTTCTGCCCCAGCTCCGTCTCGCCGCCGCTGGCGTCGCCGACCTTCGGCCGCAGCGTTCCTCCCTGTCCTCCCGGAACCGGAGGCATGTTTGGACCGGGAGCCGCTGCCAGATCGCTCCAGCTATGAGGGCACGAGGCTGGCGATCTGTTCCCCCGGAGTCGGTCCACGGCGTGGGGAGAGACGCCGGAAGCCACCACAGCCCAGCGCTTCTGGACGGAGCTTCGAGCCCGCCGCTGGCCGTGCCCGGCGCGGCAGTTCGGACACGCCCCCGGCCAGCCACCAGTCCCGTCTCCTGCCGAACTGGAGCCCCCGTCGGTTGCAGAGGAAGGAGCAGCAATCGCGGCCCGGCCGATGGAGCAACGGGCGGAGCTCGGCCGGTTCCGCGAGCTCCTCAGCCGCAAGGAGTCTCACCTGGATGCCCTATCCTCCTCGTCCCAGGGCCAGAGGAGCGAGCACGGGGTTCCCCCAGCGGAGCGCGCCGGTCAGCGGGCTGAGCTGGCCCAGCTCCGTTGGACGCTCAGCCTCAGGGAGCTACAGCTGGACGAGCTGACCTCCCACCTCTCCTCAACGCTCCAAGCCCTCCTAGCAGCGGCTCTGCCACCGGCCCAGAAGCAGACGGCACCGGCCCATAAGCCGACGGAGCGGGCCGAGAGACGGAGGGTACCGACCCGGAAGCAGATGGAGCCGGATCCGGTCCAAAACTCGGCGGTCCAGAAGTCGAGGGACCAGAAGCCGACTCCTCCGGGCCAGAAGCAGACGGTTCCGGTTCCGGTCCAGAGGCCAGCGGTCCAGAGGTCGACGGTCCGAAAATCGAAGGACCAGAAGTCGACGCCCCTGGACCCGAAGTCGATGGTGGTCGACGCCCCTTCCTGTTCTGAAGTCGACGCCCCTTCCTGTTCTGAAGTCATCGCCCCTGATGACGACGTGTCCGAAGTCGTCGCCCCTGATGACGACGTGTCCGAAGTCGTCGCCCCTGATGACGACGTGTCCGAAGTCGTCGCCCCTGATGACGACGTGTCCGAAGTCGTCGCCCCTGATGACGACGTGTCCGAAGTCGTCGCCCCTGATGACGACGTGACCGAAGTCGTCGCCCCTGATGACGACGTGTCCGATGACGTCGCCCCTGATGACGACGTGTCCGATGACGTCGCCCCCTCTTCTGATGACGTCCCGTCCGATGACGTCGCCCCCTCTTCTGATGACGTCCCGTCCGATGACGTCGCCCCCTCTTCTGATGACGTCCCCGTCACCTCTGAAGTCGGCTCGTCCGATGACGTCGCCTCCTCTTCTGAAGTCAGCTCGTCCGATGACGTCGCCTCCTCTTCTGATGACGTCCCGTCCGATGACGTCGCCTCCTCTTCTGATGACGTCCCGTCCGATGACGTCGCCTCCTCTTCTGAAGTCGGCTCGTCCGATGACGTCGCCTCCTCTTCTGATGACGTCCCGTCCGATGACGTCGCCTCCTCTTCTGATGACGTCCCGTCCGATGACGTCGCCTCCTCTTCTGATGACGTCCCGTCCGATGACGTCGCCTCCTCTTCTGATGACGTCCCGTCCGATGACGTCGCCTCCTCTTCTGATGACGTCCCGTCCGATGACATCGCCTCCTCCTCTGATGACGTCCCCGTCACCTCTGAAGTCGGCTCGTCCGATGACGTCGCCTCCTCTTCTGATGACGTCCCGTCCGATGACGTCGCCTCCTCTTCTGATGACGTCGTCGCCGTCACCTCTGAAGTCGGCTCGTCTGATGACGTCGCCGCCGCCTCGTCCTCTGAAGTCGGCTCGTCTGATGACGTCGCCGTCGCCTCGTCCTCTGAAGTCGGCTCGTCTGATGACGTCGCCGTCTCGTATGGGGATGCTCTTTGCACTCAAGAGGCCGACGCTCCGTCCACGGTCTCCACGGTCTCCAGTTCCGATGGTGGTTTTGAGGGCAACGCCGGTCCAGCCTGCAGTGACTTTGTCGCCGGCCCAGCCTGCAGTGACTTTGTCGCCGGCCCAGCCTGCAGTGACTTTGTCGCCGGCCCAGCCTGCAGTGACTTTGTCGCCGGCCCAGCCTGCAGTGACTTTGTCGCCGGCCCAGCTTTAGAGCTCCTCCTCTGCCGCAGGCGCCGGCCTCCAAGGACCCGTCGCCTCCTCTGCCGCAGGCGCCAGCCTCCAGAGGCCCGTCGCCTCCTCTTCTGCAGCAGGCGCCGGCCTCCAAGGACCCGTCGCCTCCTCTGCCGCAGGCGCCGGCCTCCAGAGGCCCGTCGCCTCCTCTTCTGCCGCAGCCGCCGGCCTCCAGAGGCCCGTCGCCTCCTCTTCTGCCGCAGGCGCCGGCCTCCAAGGGCCCGTCCCCTCCTCTTCTGCCGCAGGCGCCGGCCTCCAAGGGCCCGTCGCCTCCTCTTCTGCCGCAGGCACCGGCCTCCAAGGGCCCGTCGCCTCCTCTTCTGCCGCAGGCGCCGGGCTCCAAGGGCCCGTCGCCTCCTCATCTGCCGCAGGCGCCGGCCTCCAAGGGCCCGTCGCCTCCTCATCTGCCGCAGGCGCCGGCCTCCAAGGGCCCGTCGCCTCCTCATCTGCCGCAGGCGCCGGCCTCCAAGGGGCCGTCGCCTCCTCATCTGCCGCAGGCGCCGGCCTCCAAGGGCCCGTCGCCTCCTCTTCTTTCGCAGGCGCCGGCCTCCAAGGGCCCGTCGCCTCATCTGCCTCAGGCGCCGGCACCCGGACTCTGCCGTTCCCTGCCGCCTCTCCATCGTCCTCTGGGCCCTCCCTCCGGGTCCCCCTCCCCCCGCCCTGCTCCTGGTTCCTGTGGGCGTCTGGGATCCGCCCTTTGAGGGGGGGGGTACTGTCACACCCTGTCCTGTCTTCTCCTAGGTTGTAGTCTGTGTCTCCGTTAATTGCTCCCACCTGCCTCTTGTTTCCCAATCACCATAGCTCCTGTTCCTCATGTATTTAAACCCCTGCTGTTCTGTGTTCCTTGTGGTGTCATTGTTCCAGTGTCAGCGTGCTTAATAAACCCATGTTAAGATATCCTACCTGCCTGCCTGTCTCCTCCCCGGTCTGGATCCACGCCTTTCCTCCGCTCCACTCCGCGCACGTCGTGACAGCTTGAGGGCCGGATCCGGCCCGCGGGCCGCATGTTTGACACCCCTGCTCTAAGCCAACTTCTTATCCTGGAAAAAGACACATTGATGGAGGCAAAAAGGCATAAAAGAAGGAGAAAAAGTTGGCCATGGGAGAAAAAACACACAAGAAGAGGTGCTGATGCAGTTACCTGGGAGACAGTAACCAAGGCAGCCATGCTTTTGACCTCTAATCATCCTGCTCAGATGGTCTCCATCTGTTCTCATTACAGAAGGATTAAGGAAGAAAGGAAGAAAGATTACGGATAGAGGATGGGGAAATCGCCTTCTTAACAGTTTAAAACCCCCTCAGACAGAGGAAGGAATGCTAATGCTAAGCTAAACGTGGGCCATAATGATTATATATCAACTCTGTGTAGATACAATATTACTTTTATAGGTTAAATTAAAGTAAGATTATTATTATTTTTCTTTTCTAAATCACCTCGGCTGATTGTGAAGTCAGGCTGCTCCTGTCAACTCTGCACGAACACTTCTAATTAACACTTGTCATTACAAATGTCTCAGATATAATCCTGACAAATCTTTAGAGATGCTTAATTTGTAACCTGTCACAAATCTCAGTGGTGGTTCTGAATAAATGCACCTCCAGTCTCCTAAGAAGGAATATTCAGCCATTCAGAGTGTGTTTCTGTGTAAAGGTTGTAGATAGTGTCTTGAAGGGCCTCTGTTAAGAGAAACAGAGTTTTATCCAAATGGACTGAAAAGCTAACGGCTAGTCTGGGTGTAGCCAAGACCTGAGTATGTTGCTGCCCCGGGGAGGAGCAGCATTAGCTTGGGCTAGTGTTAGCAGTAGCTTGATCTAGAATTAGCAGCAATCTGAGCTAGCATTTAGTAGTAATTCGGGCGAGCATTGTTCCGCAGTTAGCATTACCATGACTATTGTTTATATATTGCAGAGGTTGAAGTGGGTTAGGACCGGGGTCGTGTTAAGCAGAAATGTTCTGTATTTGATCTTTTTTTTTTCGTGACAAAAAAAATGTATGATGTTGTAATGAAGCAAAAATCCCTGTTTGGACCCATGGTGCTCCAGAAAAGCTGATTATAATATTGTTTTTGTTTGTAAATGACAATCGAATCTTTAATGAGGTAAAATTGATTGTGATTTAAAAAGTAAACCACCTCTCAGCTGGATGAACTTTAGATTTAACTGTGCTCCAACTAGCTGTTAGATTATCAGTCCTTTTCAAATGTAAATGGTAAATGGCCTGTATTTGATATAGCGCCTTCTAGAGTCCTGGAACCCCCAAGGCACTTTACAACACAATCAGTCATTCACCCATTCACACACACATTCACACGCTGGTGGGGATGAGCTACAATGTAGCCATAGCTGCCCTGGGGTGCACTGACAGAGGCGAGGCTGCTGAGCTACTGGCGCCACCGGTCCCTCCAACCACCACCAGCAGGCAACGTGGGTTAAGTGTCTTGCCCAAGGACACAGCGACAGCAACAGACTGAGGGGAGCTCGAACCTGCAACCTTCTGATTACGGGGCGAGCGCTTGACTCCTGTGCCACCGTCGCCCCTACAGGTGTAAAGACAGGTGTAAGCTATCATTGTTTTATCAACTTTACAGATACGCACTCCACTACTCCAGTAACCAAATAATTCCAATAATGCTGTAGGCATGGAAGTGGTCAGGCCTCCAACATTCGTAAAGTTAGGAACGGCTCATGACCGCAAATCGATTTAACTGCATTTAAATCATCGTCTGTTGGGGTAGTAGCATCAGAGGCAGGGACCTGAAAAGGCTCAACAGCCTAATAAAAAGGCTGGTTCTGTTCTGGGGACGACTGTGGAACCGCTGGAGGAGATAATGCAAAGAAGTATTCTCCAGAGAATCAAGAAAATGATGGACAACCCTGAGCATTCTCTTCACACGACTGTCCGACAACGGAAGAGTGTCTTCAGTCAGAGGCTTCTTCAGTTTCGCTGCAACACTGACCGCTACTGGAGATCCTTCCTGCCAACAGCCATTGTAATATACAACAACTCTTTGATGACTTGATTATTATTATTATTATTATTATTAGCTACCACAGCAATCAGTTTCCCTCTGGGATTCATAAAGTATTTTTGAATTGAATTGAATTGAAAATCAATTGTGAATTTTTTCCTTGATCCATCTATGTATGAATGCTGATAAACAGAGCTGTTGTTGTTTGTTTCAGAGCAGGATCAATTAAACGTACAGCAAAATTACACCGACTGTCGGCCCCAAGCCGTTTATCCTCCTCGTCCTTCCTAACGACCTCATTAGTTTGTTAACGGCTGTTCGAAACAAGTCGAATGTTTGTCTTTGCTGGGTGGCTGCCGAGTCAGCACTTCTCACAGGAACGCCGCGAGTCAAGAAGTTGCTGATGAAGAACGCGTAGAGCTGATTAGGAAACGTAACTAACAAGAGCTAAAATTTACACCAAACTAAAACCCACGGACCTCCCAATAAGATCACATGTGCACAGTGACGAGTTAATATGCTTCAGTGTTGGGAAATATTTTTGCATTATAACATTTCAGTAGCCAAAATCACAAGGTGAAGTATTAAAAAGAGCAATCATAAGTTTGTCTATACAGTAAAGATTGAACCAAGATTTCTAGTTTGCATCACAAATATGCAGAATACAGTCAGTTTCACTGGGATGTGTCAACAACTTGCCTCAGTATCAAGAATAAAATGTAGATTTGATCCCCAACCTGCAACAATCACCTGTATTGTGGTGTGGACAACGTAGAAAACACACACATGTGTGTTGTATACACACGCAGCTTCAAGTGTACATTTGACACTGTAGCATGGCAACAAAAACAAAAGGCTGCCGCAGCACTTACACCTTATGTAACCTGATGTTGGCACAACTACAAGTCAAAGCATGTTAGTACACTGCCTTTAAACATCAAGGCAGCTCAAGGCAAGTGCTTTACATTATATATGAAACCATTAGGGTGCTTTCTGACCTCAGGAACACTGAAAATATCACATAAAGATGTCCAAACTGATTTTATAACACAGTAACAAATAGGGATTTTAAAAAGGTCCGTCCTTTGACCATCAGAACTGCCTTAATTCTTCACTTCATACATTCCTGAAATTCCACATATTTATTCAGACCTGCATGAGTAGCTGGACTGTTTGATGATTTTCACGTGACTGGTCAAGCACCAGAAGAAGTTTAATTCATTGATGTTTATGGATCCAATAAGTAAACATTGTAGCTACAAATGTAGGCCTGTGTAAATCTGATTAGATGACAGCTAAGCTGATTGGTGCCCGTCAGCTCCTTAAAATGTGAACTCTACGTATTTTAGGCTTTACACAGATGATCTGTTCTAGATCATTATTGAACCTGGGTGTCACGATCTGCCCCTGCCCTCCAAACTGTGTTCCTCTCCTGCCTTGATCACCCTTAGTGTTCTCACCTGTTCCTCGTTAACCTGCCCATGTTTCCCTAATTAGCCCTCTGTATTTATACCACCTATTTTGCCCCTGTCCTTTGTCAGATCATTGTTGTTGTTTGCTGGTGTTCCTGTTCATCCCATCCTGCCATTAAACCATTCTTACTTTTACTGAAGCCTGCATTTTTACCTCCTGCTCAGCTCATCCACACATGGTCCGCCGTCTCCACCTCCTACACCGTGACACTGGGATGGTTCTTGTGAGTCACTTCTATGTTTTTAATGTGATTTTATGTTAAACGTTTAATAATAAATGCTGTTTTGTGGATTTGGTTGGGCGCACATATGAGCCGTTTGTAGGGCTAAACACTCTCAGGTCCTCCTGACCAGAGAACTTCGGTTCTGCTAAGCAGGGTTCTGGTTGAAAACAGCAGAATTTGGTGTGTTACTCATTAATATCCATAATATACAAACGTCTTGCCTCTGACTGGCTAACAGCACTCTTCCGCAGCCTCCATTTTCATTTATTTTTTGGGTTAAAAATGCAACGCTGAAGTCTTATCAAATAACACAAGCCTGAATGTGTTTCACCATAGTAGAGTTGCTATTGCTAATAGTTAGCTTCTGCCAGCTGAAGTGTGTTCTGGCTAATTTTATGATAGATTCTGAATGGTTTTATATGAACGTGGGTGTTTTCAATGCCAAGTAACCTCGCCTTGATGTCTTGGTCCCGCCCCGGTTGCCTAGGAAATACGTCATCAGGAGCCGCCAAGACGTGTTCCAAAGTTTACATTCTACTGAGGCATCTACGTTTGTTAGCCGTTTAGCAAGCTGAGCGAGGATACACGGGAGGTGTCTTGTAGCCTAGCCTTGGTAAAAAATTACCCAGAATGCACCGCAGTATTTTCAAAAGGACGGCGGATCAGAAGCCGGCGGCTACTTCGGGGACAATTTTCAAGTTTAAAAGTCAACTAATTTAAAATGTTTTTTTTTAATCCAAATAAGTTATCTATGGTTGGTTAGTTGCTTAGTAATTGCAGCTTTGGTGGCTAGCAGGTAGTAACTCACTTATATATTTAATTTAATAAACATATACACAATTTAAAAAGTAAAAGGCTTGTTATATATTTATATTGAAACTAATACGTATAAAATATAATGTTTCCCGTGTCACGTGATGTTACATGACCATCGTGGAAGCCACGATCACGTGATGCAAGTGTCTTCCATTTAACCGTTTTGAAGGACAGTGTCCTCGTAAAAAAGGCGCCTGGCCTCACAAGACATCGCCTTGCAAGGCCCGGCGCCTTGACATTGAGAAACACCCCAAGTGTTTCCCCGTCTATTTCCATTCAGTGGTTAATGCAGGAACACTGAAAAAAAATGGAAGCGCTCTGTTTGTTCAAGTAACTTTTTACTTGCATGTAGTTTCTACGTAATTATGTAACTTAAGCAAACAGAGCGCTTCCATTCTTTCAGTGTATTTTCTCAGTCAGCATGCTTGTAAAACTCAATGAAACCAATTGTATTTGTAAAAAAAATATATATACCAATAAAACAGTATTATAAGTTTCCCAGTGAACTTCTCCTGTAGGTTTTTTGCTTTGTACATTACTGTAAAAAAATCTAGAAACAAATAATTTACAAGTGTAGCAAATTCCATTTTTGGTTCTTTTTTAAAGCACAGGAAAGGTTTCTCTTTACCTTGCTGACAGTTTCGTTCGCGTCTGCAAACATCCTCAGAGCCGACGCTGATGGTGGTGTCACTTCCTACTCCGTTTATCCGACAACGTCCTCTGCTGCCCGCGGATAAACGGAGTAGGAAGTGACACCACCATCAGCGTCGGCTCTGAGGATGTTTGCAGATGCAAACGAAACTGTCAGCAAGGTAAAGAGAAACCTTTCCTGTGCTTTAAAAAAGAACCAAAAATGGAATTAGAAGCCAAACACAGAAAGAATGTACCAAAGAAGTGTAGCAAATACCAAAATCCTTCATTAGTTATTTCCAGTTATTTATGTTATTGATAAACAAAATTACAT
Source organism: Nothobranchius furzeri (assembly GCF_043380555.1). Classification (NCBI taxonomy): domain Eukaryota; kingdom Metazoa; phylum Chordata; class Actinopteri; order Cyprinodontiformes; family Nothobranchiidae; genus Nothobranchius; species Nothobranchius furzeri. The sequence continues at coordinate 10,208,710 of NC_091759.1, forward strand.
GACATTTTTGCATGAAAAACAGCCCAACGGCCCATTTAGTGATACAAAACAAACAGATTGACTATGTGAGGATAAATGCATTTAATTTAAACGCAGAGTAACCATTTTTACCCATCTGCAGTGAACTCTTTCTGTTACAAAACTCCACAGAAAGTGAACTTTCTAACAGAGGCTGCTGCTAATCACTGCTGGGCTAATTGATGCTAATGGTGTTAGCTCCAGGCAAACTCATTTGAACCTAATAGCTCCATCTAACGTGTACTGCTGCCGACACTCATTACTTTTTACAGTGAATCCCTGATTCAGGAGTTTTTTCATGTAACTAGATGGAGGTAATACCGGTGGTTTTTCGATGGTGCTCTGTTTCAGGGTCTGACGGTGCAGAAGCTGAAAGACTACAGCTTTATGTCAGTTCTGACACCAATTTGAAAGATTTTGTAGCGTTTTGCCCTTTTATTTTATTCATATTTGAACCATCAACCATCTGACATAGAGAAGAACTTGTAATGTAACCGCACCAATGGAAATAAAAGACTTTCTGAGACGTAAAATGGTTTCCATCACATCAGCTGTGTAAATAAACTCAAGTACCTCTATGTGCTCTTGACTTAAAGAAAAGCCCAAGTCCAACTAGTACAACGTTGATGCCAAAGCAGTTTCAAACAAGCTGTTGCCATGATAGTTTTGCTCCTTTGAAGTAATAAACCGCCCACCAAACACGACACCAGACTGTCCAGGACTTCAGACCAAGATCTTTTTGCTTCGGCAACTGATTTCTAGAATATAAGTTCACCTCTACAAATTCTCAATTTAACACTAATTGCTTGGGTTACACACTAATTACACACGAATGAGGTGGTGGCAGATTTGAATGGGCAGAGTATAGAACCACAGCTGCTCTTCATGATGTCCTTAGAACATGAGCTTCTTCCAGGCACCCAATCCCATTGCTCCACTGCTGGTCTCCACCAATCACGTGCGGGCAACTACACAATAAAATTTGCATTTTAAAATTACACAACAGGGAAAAAGGTCCTAGCAGAGGCTTTTGCTCCTCCATTTAGTTATGCTGTAACATTACACTTCTGGAAAATATGCTGACCATTGAAATGAAGACTGGCCCAACCCCTCTGTGTTTGTCTGTTTCCTTTTCCTGTTCTCTTCACAAGGAAGATCAGCCATCCTGAGCCAAGAATTAGTTATTTTAGCCAAAGCATCCTTTTTACAGACAGGATAACTTGAGGACAAAGAGGAAACAACAAGCCCTTTAGACGTTGAGTCTTCCCGTCGAAATCCGCTTTGGGAATTAAGATTGACAAAAGACTGAAGTTAATTCCCAGGGTTTACATGCACCTTGTACTTTCAACCTGTCACACACACACACACACACATACATATATATTTGTAAAGTTGCTCTCAACTTGACTCACACGTATTGAAGCTTGTTTTTGATCCCATGACAGCAGGAGGCTCAAACGTAACGCGTTTATGCACATGTGGTCGGTGACAGCTGCTCCACTGGAGCCAAACAATACGCTGCTGAATAATTGAACGTTTGTGAAGGGGGAAAACATCAGAGCCCTCCAGGACCTGTCCAAGAAACTCACTCACCTGCTGGAACTATTAACTAATCATTTAAGCATGCACACATGAACATCAAGTGTTCGAGCGGTTGAGTGTTGTTAAAAATATGCAAAATGGTGAAGAATTTCTTAAAACAATTATTGTTTAACAGAAAAATCAGTCCAATCGTTTCTTAGGTGAGCTGCAACTTGTAGCTTTTCTGTGTTCAGCTGCTGAACAAATTTGAATAATATGAGTTAAAACATCACAAACCAGCTGTTTTTGTCACACAAATAATTTTATTGTTGCACTTTTTTCTCTTTAAAGACAAGATGCAGCACTTTTACCCCCCGAGTTTTTCTTTCAAGTCTCTGTCATGACGTGAAATGTAGGACAGCTAAAATATTCATTAAATCTAAAGATAAAAAGTAAAGAACAACAGCAGATTTATGATGAACACGTCAGTTTTTTTCTTCTGCGCACTGCGGGGAACTTTAACAAGCTACATCAAACGCTACCGCAGACCCTCGGCAGCAGAAGTGTGTTTTTATTTTTCCCCAAGATGCCCTCCAATGCTATTTGCACCGAGCGCTACGCCGAACGAACGCGAGCAAAAACCACGATCACTGACTCTGTGAATCATACATGAGTCACTTTTCATTGTACCTCAGCAGAGAGATGGAGTCAGAAATAGAACAGCAAAAAATAAATAAAAAAGAGTTTGGTTCTGACTCACTGCTGAAGAGAATTGGATTTCTCCCCCTTTTTTCTTTCATGTGCAACAGAACAAATCTTCCAAAAGTTGCTGACAATAAAGTGACTGAATGCAAGACGCTGCACAGAAGAGAGAGAATGGTGAAGAGATTCTGGGGCGCTCTGGTGTGCAGGAAAATTCTGATGATCAATGTTAAACAGCAGTTTAACTTTGCACAGAGATACAGAATGAAACAAATCCACTCAATGTATTAGCAAATTCATGAAAAGAGAAAAAAACACGAGACCTAATTTTTGCTGCAATAAAGCTCTCTCGGCTTGTTAAAGTTTTGTCTGATATTTTTATGAGAAAGACACAATTTGAGTAAACTAGAGAAATAAGATCAACACTCAGCTGGGATGCAAACCAACCAAAGCCTTGAAGCAAATGAGCAGATGGGGAAAAAAAACCAAAAATAGACTTTATTTCAAGTTTAACTGTTACAATTTGATGCTTTCAATTTGTTTTTGTGACTGTTGTAAACAGGAAAACCGTTCCCCATGAGGGCACTTCCAACAGAAAGGCATTTACTTTGTTATTTTCATTTTCATTGAGCTTTAAAGGTGCAATATGTAAGAATTTTATAGTAAAATAATCACAAAAAAGTCTAATGTCTCAATCATGCTGGAAGGAATGTTGAAAAAGATTTACTGCTCAGCCGACTGGGGGAGTGTCAGTTTTCTCCTTTCAAAAACCAGAAGAGCTACATAGATACTGCTTGCAATATGTACCGCCTCCATACTTCCTGGTTCCAGAGCCAATCAGGGCCTAGAGAGTTGCCAAGTCTGCACCAGCATTTCCAAGACACCGGCCAACAAAGAGCAGCTGCGTAGTGGAAAAAGTATAAGCCATAAAAAGGAATGGCCCAAACATTTGTTCTTGTTATCTTAAGAAGACATGGATAAAGATGGCTAAAAGCCAACTTTGCGCTAACAATGCTAATAGTAAATTGGAACAAATTAGTCAGCTCTAAAACTGTTTCAAACTACCTTTTCAATTACCAACAACTCAACATTACAGTGAAATATCTACTGCACAATCCTTTCCCTCTGATTGATTATGCAGCTTCACTGCTACCTAGGATTGACTAAATAGTGTTTGTTGTTAGCCTCAAGGGCAACCTGCTGGCTTGATTATCACCTGTAAGTCGCTTAGAACAAAAGCATCTGCTAAATTCATAAGCATAAACGTATCAACTTACTGTGCATGACTCGTCTTCACTCATTATCTATAGCAGCCATTTTTAACCATAGGGCAATGGCCGCCAGCTCCATCTAGAGATGCACAAGAAACTTCCAATTTTGCACCTGTGGGCAGAAGCAGACTGTCAGTCCATGAGAATCCAAAGAGCCTGTGGAGATGAACCGCTAATGAATACTTTTGAAAGCTGTATCTGGATTTGATAGGCGTTAAATATAAATCAAACCAGAACTGAGGCCAATTAGATAAACCAATATAGTGTTAATATCTAAATGATAATAACAGAAAAGTTGGGCACGGAGGTCAAAAAGGTATCTAGAATCTTCGGCACAGATCTGTAACTAGCAATCGTTGCTCAGAGCGGACTTGTTTGTTTTGATACATGGACCGCAGTACCCACATTTGACCACAGGATGTCCTTATTGCTCTATACACCTTTAAATTAATATCATATTTTTATTAAAAGAGCATTTTTGACAAATGTAACATATCAGAAAATCTACCATCAGTGCAGATTAGAGCCTTGTAAAGAAAAGTTGTTTCATGTAGTAATCTGAAAGCACACATCAGACTTGTGTCAATCTGAATGCCAATTAGCAGCAAGTGTCTTGTTAAACAGAGCTGTGACAATCAGCTCATTGGTTTGAATAATCAGACAACGTCCCCAGGAAGCTGATGGAGATTAAGTAAAGGTCAAAGATCTGATGAGGAAAGAAAGAGATGAAGTTGAAACCTAAACTTTTAGCATAATTATTTAAAGTAATTTAGATTTGTAAAGTATTTGTTTTACTTTTTTTTTCAAGTGTACACAAAAGATGCAAAATGGTCTAAATTTCTAAATCATTTTACTTTGTCAAAGTAGTGAAGATTCATTTTGTAGCTTTTGTTGCTTTTAAATTGTCTTCTTTCATAAAGTCATAAATAGGCCCTATTGACTTCATAATCCTAGAGGAATTGGATGCGTAAACTGAAATGCATTAAATCTGTGACAGAAAATGGATTGTTGCTTGCATTTGATCAGAGTTAGGGTTAGGGTTTGAGTTAACCTCTTCTTTAGTTGAACATTGGGAGATTTTTTTTTTCTGTTAAAGGTATTTTATACCCAAAAATTTTAGAGAACTTTAGAACTGGACATGAAATGAAATACAACTTTCCCTTCCGGCAGCTGACAGATGAAGACAGTGTGTTTGTATTATTCATTACAAGGATTAATTATTAACTTGTTTACTTCACACATCAGCCTCCTTGGACCAATCACAGCCAGCGCCATCAGCAGAGAATGAGGTGACAATAAACAGAGGAACGGAAAAAGAAATGGCAGGAAAGTGGAGCCTGTGTGTGCTTTGGGAGAGGAAAAAAAAGTCTGTACGCACTTAATTAGGATTCTGAATGGATGCAACCATTTGACTCTGCAAAGTCCGTAAAAATAAAGGTGAATCCCAATTCTAAGTGTTTGACTTATCCCTGGGTTTTGAATGTCCCTTTGGGCATTTATTCAAATTTCAAAGTAAAAGTGGATTAAATAACCTTCAATGACACAAAACCAATTTGTTATATCATAAACTAAAAGAGCAAAATGTAAGAAATGTACAGTGAAATAATCACAAACCAGTCAAATGTCGCAATCATGTTGGAAGGAAGATTACAGTGACACAGATTTCCTTGTCAGTGGGCTGAGAGGTTGTCAGTTGTTCTCCTTTAAAAAAAAACTTAAGAGGGACCTAGTCACTGTTTACAATCTGTGAACATGTGACATTGCTGAGTTTGCGCCGAGCTAATGTTACAGCTCTGGCATTTGTAATTCGACTCCAGTGGACAAAGAGTTGTAGAATTGTTTACAGAACCAGAGCCAGTAAACAGGAGCGACCCAGAAGTTATTTCTTGTACCCCTAAGAAGCTGTGGCATCTTTATTTATTTTACTCTATCAGGTGAAACAGGTTAGGAGCCACGTTGAGTTAACAATACTAACGGGAAATTAGAAGTAAATAGTCAGCTCTAAAAATATCTCATACCTATTTTAATGACCAACAACTCAAAATTACAGTGAAATAAAATGTATGTGCGAAGTGAACAATGAGGGAATTGTGGTTTTACTTGCTTTAGTGAGTCGCTCAGAAATATAACGGCAAGATAACAGCAAGACGCAAACAACCACGCGTCCTCTAATCCCGGACGCATATTTCCGTAATAAGTGTAGTAAGTGCTCCCTACCGTAAAACACCCAAGAGTGCTCACTGGATATGAAAATGTATTTATCTACTCATCAACTTGCTGTACTTGTCATCTAGAGTCTTCTGGCAGCGATCCACAACAACAGCCATGAACCTTACAGAACCGGAGTGAGAAAGTGACTCATGTGTTTAGAAAAGTGGGCTGCAGTAACCAAATATGACCACAGGATGTCACTCTTATGTCATTAATAAATATAGCACATTTAAATTTACATAAAATGCAATGTTTCACTTTTTTGTGCTTGTTTTGTCTTCAACTGAACTGATGAGCTGAACTCTCCAAAAACATGTCAATCAAATAATAATTTCTTACAACTTTTCTTTACACTACCTTTAACCACAGGCAGGAAATCCTTTCAACTCAGTCTTCTCTGTCAGCCTGACACTTAGAATTCCACCGTTTGAAGTGAGCAGTTGGAAAATCTCAGTTACAGGTCCAGAGAGCCCCGCCACTTCACCTTCCATCTATATCGCAAAAGAGCAAGGACATCTCTGTAGCTCTTGGTGTGATGTGTCCAGCTTTTATTTTTTGTATTAAAGGTTTTCATTTGTTCTAGTAAAAACTTGAAGCCTGAGGGAAACATCAAGTTCAGGGAACTGACTGTAAGTGAAAAGGAACTGTAGAAATAAATAAATAAATCTTTTCTCGGCCAGCAAATGAAAAGAACATCAGTATCAGGAAGGAAAGAACTAGAGTGAACACGTAAAAGGGTCATGTTTGGCCTAATGCAGCTGATTAGAAAAAACGTTCTCAAGAAAATGAAAACTTTGCTTTTAGGAACAAAAAACGGTAAAAAGTATCTGACTTCATCAACACAAGGCGTTGTGACAGACCATTGCATTATCTTCATTAAAATGTGGATGTTGTATTTATCTTTGGTTGTATTCCCAGTGGAAAATGATCAAGATTAAAAAATAAATGAGTGAGAGTGTAAAAATCCATTCCACCTTAAAAACCACACCTGCTAGTCTGGAGCCGTTCTCCTGCTGAGAAGGGGCTCTGCAGATGTGGTAGAACTGTTCTCATGAAATCTACTTTTATCTTTCTAACTGCACCAGATAGATTGTTCAAATTAAGTTGCATGGAGTTTGAACTGATGACAAGGATAAAAACTGTATCCAAAGACAAAAAGCCTCATCAGTTGACATGGTGCATGGTACAGACCTTCAAAGCAAGAAGGTCTATAGTGCGGCACAGACTAGGAAGTGTGATGTTGGCTCTCCATGCCGGTGTAGGTGGTTGCTGAACAAACAGGAGGGAGGGAGAGGGCCACGCCTATCAGGCAGAAGCCCTGCATGCCAGCAGACATGGCAGGCAATAGCAATAGCTTTGACCCCTCTGTCGGCCGCTTTCACCCAATCTCAATGAACCGGAACATACTATCCTTTGTGAAAAGTTATATATATATACAGATAGGTGACAATTTTCTTGCTGTTTCCTTAATTTTATTTACAATGTGGTTGTCAACCCCTCTCAAATACCTTTTGGGTGATCCCTTACCTTCAAGTTCTTTAAAAAAATTGAAGATGCCTGTAACTCTACTTTGGAGGAAAAAAAAGACGTATTTTAATGTTACAAGGTCCAATAAGCATAGGTCATGAAAGGAAGTAGAAAATTGTCACAGATGTTTTGAGGATTTTGTGAAACTGCCTCATGAATGCAGTTCACAGTTTGTCGCCAACGGTCGCAGCCCAGTGAGATCCTGACTCTAGCTCTACTGTGAAGCATTTATCGGGACCTGCATGTTTACTTTGGTACTGCTATGAGAATGCTGTGCTTGCACAACGCCTGGCTAATGATGAACACATCTGTGTCAGTTATGTGTGACATTCACTATATGAACTACAAATGAGGACTCAGTAGGATGAGCAGTCTTCTTTGGACTGCCAATCCAAAGTTAAAACTAAAAATAGCTAACTAATTAAAGATGGTGAGCACTAGACCCCTGCACAGGACTACTGAATTTCTGTTGTTGCCGTCTGTTTGCCTGCACCTGCAAACCCATTAATTAGTTAAAGCTACAATGGCAAATCTGCAAAACGAGCGAGCTTAAAACATTTGTTTTCATGCTTCTTAACAGCAATCTAACATAGTATAGCTACAAATATTTTGTGGAGATTAAGAAAAAACCTAATGACATTGTTCTCTTGCATTTGTCTAACAACCTCAGCTAATACCACAGCTTGGACCGAAAGCAACTATTGGATCATCCGGTTGTTGGTCTCGTCAAACTGCTGCACTTCCACATTTACCTGGGTCCTACTCTCATTACGCACGAGCGCATTTTACAACAGAACACCACTGGTGTGAGAGGTTCTCTGCTCAATAATATCTGAGAAGGAGAAACAGACGGCTGCTACCACTTCAACTTTACAACAAACCACCAGAGTCCCCAAAAGGAAAGCACCATTTGAAGTTACGGACAACAAAAGATGTTTGGAAGTAGAAAACGGTGACTAATGTTTAGGTTGGTATTTAAAAGCTAGCTTGTTTTGCAGATTTTCTATTTCAGCTTTAAAGAAAATGCACCCTTGTTAAGATCACTCCATCATTGGGTTCTCTCTTCATATACAAGACAATCCTGGGAAAGACACCTTTCATCTCTTCTTCATGCTTCTTCTTCCGGCTCTTGGAGAGTACAGATGCTGGCTCTGGCTCTACTGGCTCTGACCCAGAAGGTGGATTCCATCAAGGACAGAGTTGTGGACGGACCAGCACGGACTGGGATAGATTAATTACGCCGTTATTGGATCTAGAGGGGTTGATGACAACCAGAACTCTAAGGCAGAGAGGAAATTTTCTCTGTTTGTCCCAAAACAATCCTTATCTGAATCTGGTGCCCTTGGAGCCTGTCAGGCTGAAGTAAAATCTCCCCTCTCAGAAGAAATGTGGAATGCAGCTGTCGCTATGGTAACTCTTCTCCCTATCCCAGCCTGGGCGGGACTGTGACCGGTGACGGCCGTGGAACCGTATCTAGAAGTCACTGTGCTCTCTAACCCATTATTTCCCTCCCCTGTCCAAACGGAGGTGAAACACGCTGCTCTGCGGCTACACGCACCGAAGTGAGGAGAGTCCCAACCCTACCTCTCCACCTATGTTGTGTAATGTCTGAAGTCTGTGAGCATTTCTGGCTGAGGTGTTTCTTGCATAGCAAAGCTGCCCTCTCTGTTGAGGGTGACTCTGAAGTGCCTTTTTCCCTTCCCTCCAACTCTATCCTCATATAAACCCTCTTGATCTATTACGGTAGCGCGACTCGGGTTGCGAATGACCACAGTCACCAATTCTTGTCATGTGTGTATGCATATATGTCTGATCTCTGAAGTGAGTGTACTGAAACTCTTAATTTCCCTCTGGGATTAATAAAGAATTATTGAATTGAATTGGATTGAATTGATGCTACTCATAACACTCACCAAACAAGATCAAGTAACATTATCAAGTTTAACTCCCCCCACCCCCCACCCCTTTTACTTTTCTTTTAGATTCCCTTCTTTTAATGTAAATGCTTTGTTTTATATTGTATGCATTGTCTGTTTTACATATTTATGCAGCCTGTTGGCCAGGTCATGTTTGTAAACGAGAAGTGGATAAATAGAGGTGAAATAAATAAATAAATAAAATGAATAAAAATATGTAATTTATGATCAAACATTATTATACGTGTGGAGTAGTGTTTGAACAAGCTGTTTAATAAATCAGAGTTCTCGTCCTTTTCTTTGAGTTTGTTCTTGGTGTTTTCTATCACCAACCTCAGCTGTACTCTCCATTCCACCCAAAATCTCAGGACCTGCAGCTTAGTTTTAGTCGCCCACATCTGAGAAATGGGTCCCACCGGATTCCAGTCCCAGAGCTGGGATTTGTTAACAACTTGAGTTGTACTCTCATCCTACCGACAGTCTTGGGACCCCCACGGTCTTTTTTTAGCCACTTGCTCCTACCTGCTACAGCCTTGTTACCAACTGCTCCCGGGGTACCCACAGGATCCCAGTGCCAGCGCATGGATGTAGTGGGAGTCAATCATGCTCAAGAAGTGGTCAAGATCATGTTTGTTAAATAAACTTTTCTCCGAAAAAGTATTTTTAACTGCTGTATATTCATCCTCTTTGGTGACGACTGTAACCGAATTCTTACACCAGAAAAATAAAAAAGCAGAAAACAAACAGCAGATAAACTGATTGTGTATTCAATGGAAGAAAATGCGTGTGTGTTGCATGATGACGTGTTGTTTGTGTGCATCTTGAGTGCTTGCAGCTGAAAACATCATCACTGGCAGATCATATTCAGTTCCACAGACATACATTTGAGCTCGTCGTGTGATCACACTTTAGATATCTTTACACTTCAGGGAATTCTCCCCTGAAAATGATCGGCACATATGGAAATGAACAGTGAATGTGTCTGGTCTGCTTTATGCTAATAAAACCTGCGCTCTAAGATAGAAAGAGATTTATAATCATAACTGATAAGAACTGACTGTCAGATTAAGCACGTTGGGATCAACTTTTGAATGAAATTCAATATTTGCTCCCAATCTAATTCACTCCTATGCTTGCAGGAATCAAGAGTCTATAATCAATAAACTATAAGGAATGTTGCCTTGCCTGTGATCAATACTGTAAAGAACTCCAGTGCCTGGAATCAGTCAAAAAGAATTCAGTGCCTATAATCCATAATATAAAGAAATCCAGCCTTTTTAATCAATACTGTAGCAGTAACAGCGCCGTCCCAAAGAGACTCCGCAAAGTTGATTCACTCCAATCTGTTTTGAATGCCATCAACACTTTTAGTGCTCATGGACACAGAGTGCCAGTCATTTTGGCAAATGAAAGCCAAAAAAGGACATGTCTGCTAACATACATTTTGACATGTTTTTCTTGAGATCATGGAGTAACTAATTCATTTGTTTGAGAAAACCATGTTAGTTTAATCTTATAATCTGTAGAACATTTAACTGCCTCTCACTGTTTAGTAACTGCTTTTCACTTTGGTTCAACAGTGTTGGGTATTTGGTATCAGGGATGGAGAATAGAGGGGACTACATCGGTCAACCATGTGGCTTGTCAGAGGTTTTCTCCCTCTTTTGTTTGTTTTAACTAAAGCTCCCAACTCTAACTTTTATTTGTTTGTGTCATTTTTACTTTGAAGTCAGTTTTTGTTCAGTTTAAAATATTGGAATTTGTCTGGACTGGCTTATTTAAATGCATAGCTATATATACAAATGTGGGGACTTGTCCGGGATGTGACACTGACAAAAAATAAATAAATAAGTAAATAAATTAAAAAAACTAAGACAAAGCATAGTTTTTCATTAGAATGAAATATTACAAAATTTAGTATCATGCAAAATTTGGTTGGCACTGTGCCACACAAAATTTCATCAGTTAGCTGACATAAGAACATTTAACTCATTCACTGCCACTGTTGACTAAAGTCATCAATTGCATTTTTAACGTGGCGGGCTTGGGAACGAGCATGCAGACCTTGAGAGTAAACATTTCGCCTCTAAAATCAATTTTTACTATCTAAGAACTGGAATTACAGAGATTTACAGAAACTACAACACAGTGTTATTCCTTTAAAAAAGCAACATTGTAGGTAATTGCACTGGTGTTCCTACCTTTGGTTAGCTTTATCCTGATCTCGCCACCATGAACTTTGTTGTCAAGTAAAACAACTGTCATAAAGCTTTAAAGCAGTCACATGGTCATCCCCAGTTTAATACAAATGAAATGTTAAAAAAAAACAAGTTTTTGTGATCAATGGTTTTAAAAGTACCTGATAGTTTTAATAAATCCTGTAAAAAATCCATTCACTTTCACAAAGAAATCTAGCATCTTTTAATCAGAATCGCTCCAGACATTCTGTGTTAGTAATCAATCCCAAAGCATTGAGTTATGAAACAACAAATCACTGATTTTCTTGTTCATCAGTCACATTAATTTCTTTCACAGCATCTAATTTTCTTCATGGAAACAAAAAAGATTAATGTTATTATTGTGTGTGTGTGTGTGTGTGTGTGTGTGTGTGTGTGTGTGTGTGTGTGTGTGTGTGTGTGTGTGTGTGTGTGTGTGTGTGTGTGTGTATTGTGAGTTTGTGTGTTTTGTGCAGAGAACTTTTGCTGCTGCACTCACTTGGTTCATTAACAAGGAGCATAATTTCAACGTGTCAATGTGTGCCGTGGCTCCAGAACAAACTGTGATAATTAGATTTTTGCCTGTGAGTCAGGAGAAACACACACACACACACACACACACACACACACACACACACACACACACACACACACCCTGGGGCATTCATTTGGTATCTGCCTTTCTGTCTCTGATGGCATTTTAAATAGGTCTTCCTGTGCATCATTTAAATTTATATTTCTGTGACGTATTTCAAAGCTTTATTTTTTCGTGAGACAGGTGTTATTCTGGTTTGTTGCGAGGTTAATGGAAAAGGCTGTGCGTTGTTATCTCTAAGCACTGCAGTGATTTGATAGATGTAATCCCCCCACACCGGTGGATCATTTTATCTCCAAAATCTGAAACCAGAAGTTACATATCAGTCCATCCTGCTCCTTTAGCATTAGCAAAAAGAGCTAGCTGCTCTCTTTAAAAGAGCAGCAGCTCCCATCGGAAAAGAGGGGACTTTCTTAGCCAGTAGCGATGACAGATTTAAATTCAAATGCCATGCAGAGTTTTTACTTGATTAGACACTCATTTATGTAGTTTATCATCAAAAACAGTTCATTTGGGGGTGACTTTCTCTTTAAATAAATGTTGCTTCCTTTTTAGGTTTTTATGTGTAAAGATGTCACCCAGGACTGATTTGCTAACAGCTAGTTAGAGTTTAGCTAAACCAAAGTGGATTATTGGGATGTTCAAACAGCTCCAGTCTCCAAAATGTCATAACAGTTTGTGTAACATTATGTTATAAATCTATAAAACAACAATTATGCATGACACACTAATCCATCCATCCGTTTCCTATAACCGCTGTCCACGCAGGGCCGCGGAGGGGCTGCTGCCTATCTCCAGCTGTCTTCGGGCAAACAGGCGGGGTACACCCTGGCCAGATTTCTATTCCATTGCTCATAACCCGAAAAAAATGAATAAAATAAAGTAGCAGCAAAATGTAGCACTTCTGGTGAATCCAAAAGGAAAATCTGGCAGGAACGTCTTTATTTTTCTGCTCAAATACCCAAGTCTCTTGAAATTAAAAGTTGTGTAAAAGTTTCTAAAATGGCACTGAACAACAATGTTTGACAATTTGGGGTTTTTAAGAGGACAGCAGCCAACTTTGGTCTTGACCACTCTCAAACTAGCCATTAGCTCATCAGTCCTGTACTGAAGACTGTTCAGAAGTCTGTCTACAACTGATGAAAATGATCATTATTTTTAAATTTTACACAAAAACACACATTCTGACAGCTAGAAATTCCCTTCCAAGTGGAAACATGATGATGCCATTAACAACATTGATGTATGTTTTAACCTGCAGTTGTTTTAAACACATTTTCATACAAATCAGTCATTTTATGGGTGTAAGAAGTACCTTTTTAATTCTTCATTTCTTGTTCTAGATGGTTAGAGGTTTGAATAAAGCTTTGTTTGTTTTGATTTGATTAGCCTTATTACATTTTTGTTTGATTGTGGGATTTTTCTCTCTATTTTTATCATTTTCAGGGATGCAAACTTTAACTTTGAGCTTTGTTTCATTCTGGGCTGACAGTGTTTTGTGTAGGATTCTTCTTAACCAGGGGGCATAACAGGGGGTCTAGTTTGAATCAATACATGAAACAACAACTGAAAAACAACCACTTTGATGATCCATAAACAGACGAGTGGTGGCGTGTAATGATACACCAGTTGTTTTCTGACCTGCTGAAACTTGGGGGCAGGGGAGCTGGGGCTGGGGCTGAGGCGCTCATTGTTTTCTGTCAAATATTGATCACTCCACCTTAGCTGGAACACCAAATAGCACCCATACATTTCACTTTGTGTTTTATGTGATTTGTCCCCTTCAGAAGAGGCTGAGGGAAGCCCTGAGTTGTCGATCGGACACCCGAGCGTCCCAGCAGGCGCTGGAGGGATAGTCCGCTGATTGTTGCCATCATGTAATCCAACCCAGTATGGCTCAACCTCCAGGAAGGACAAAGAGCTCTCCTTGTCCTCTGGATTTTGTTATTCTAGTCTCAGTTTTTCCTCTTCTGAATCTAAAAGCACAAACTGTTGAAGAGAAAACGACGTGGGCAGCTGTTCAGCATCTGCTGAAAGACTAAATGCATCAAAAGCTGAAAAAATGTGTTTCCTGTTAGACTTAGTCAAATATACAGAACACCAAATGGGATGGAGTTAATGTGTTGCTCCAGCTTTTGTGGTCCACACCACATGTTCAGTGAAGAATCTGGACTTTATGTTTCTATTCAAACCTCACATTGTGCTTGGAAGCTTTTTTTTCCTGATGATTTATTTTTATAATGCCTGAGCATGGCAGCCTCCAGATGGTAATATATTATGCACAGTTGGAACAATCAGGAAACAGCCAGTTATGGTTGGAACCGAGTGTTACAATAAAAATGTAAATTGAACGCTCTGTAATGTGACAACAGGTGAACTTTAGTCTCCCTTAACATTTTTAGTTTATTTTTCACCAGATAAAACGGCTCAGTGGTGGAATCATTATAACAAATTTGAATATTTTGTGGCAACTGAAAGACCTGACTCTAAAATAGCACTTTAGTAAAAGCACAGAGGGATGAAAACAGGAGGTAAACGTTACTTTTAGGGGTATTTTCAGTGTCATGTGGAAAGTGGAAAAAATAAAGTCAGTTTTAAAATAAAAAAGAAGGATTAGATTTCAATAACTTTGGGCCTTGTATGAAAACCAGGGGAAAGAAACCCAGAATGATATCATCTTCATTGTGTCGGTGAGTTTGTTTTACAAACACTTGCAGATCCCAATAAATCTTCAAAATTAAAGCACTGAACCCAAACGGTCAAAAATAATTAGAAATAAGGTAAAATTGAGACTTTAATTGATAACCTAACATAGTTCCACCAACCTGTAGAGTGTGCTGAGGCGGACTATGACCTGAATGGTTGTCAGGCTCTCTCCACAAGTGAGTCTTTGCCTCAGGTAAAGACGATAAAATGTCTTGTTTTTCTGTTCATGGTTTTAGGATAAAGAAGATGAGGGCTTTGATTTTCATGTAGGTTGAACATGAAAACAGTCTCCTATGGCTATGCCCTGCATTAGCTTCTGATTGAAAATAGACGTGGAAACTAGGTGTGTGAGTGATCTATAGGTCGGCCAAGGTCAACCTAAGGCCTGGTGTGCACGACGAGATAATCATGCCAATTTTTGACTTGATCCTCTTGTTTCGATATGCCTGTAGTCCAGTGTTGGGAACTTTACTTTAAAAAAATTATTAGTTATGGTTACTGATATTTAGTCAAAAAAGTCACTCAGTTACTTACAGAGTTACAAGATTATAAAAGTAACTAATTACTAAGAAAAACATCAACTTTGTTACTTTTTTCATTAAAATGACAGTGTGTATTTTTCCTGGCAACAGGGGGCAGTTGATTCCTAAATCATTTTAAGCTAGCAGAATTTTTGTGTTGGAGTAAGACCTTACCAAAGGATGCCCATTAGGGTCAAAAAGCCCTGGGGAGTGCAAACTTTAGCAAAAATAATAAGCACATCAGGCTCCCTTTCATCCCTGGCAACAAGTGAAGAGGTAAATGTGTAAAACAACAACATTTATGAATGGAGAAAGTTTTGTAACTGTTAGTTACAAATCAGTAAATGCATTTTTTCCTCATGGGCTCCCGTAGAAGGAAACATGGCATCTAATATGGCGTCGCTCAGAGACATTTACCCGCTCCCAAGCATTTTAGACCTGATTTTTATGGTTAGATGTTAAAAAGCCGCCAATATTTTTCAACAACTGGGCACCATTTCATTCATTTTCAACAACATTTTGTTAGATGTTTCCAGAAATATATTAATAGTAAAAATTACACATTGTCCCTTTAAAGAATGCAAGAAAAATTGGTTCCCCTCTTAAGTTATTAAAATATTGAAATATAAAAGACTGATGACTGGAACATAATAAAATATAAATAGAACTGAATATTTGAAATAAATGAACACTTAACAGGAGGAACTACAAACAGGAACATTACACAAATCTAGACTATTAAAATGTCACTGTGTGATATTTAACAAGACCCTAATCAGCTAAAATGTATAATTGCAAAGAGAAAAGTCTATAAAGTTTACTGAGCCTTCAAATGGTCTCTCAGTCTAGTTAAATTACTGAAATAAATGTAATTTTGCACAGTATTCTGAGTTTTACAGCTTCACATAATTGTGTGTTTTTAGTAGTATTTCTGTTGCTGATAATCTAGTAATGGTTAAATAAATAAATAAAAATCCTTTAAAATGACACTAAAAGAGGCACAAATCTGATGGAGGACTTAAATGTACTAACTTGGGTCAGACCCAACCACAGAAGAGCTGAAGCTGGGTGGTAAACACACACAGGTAGTTCTAATAACACTTGAGCGCCATGACGTCTGAGACATGCAACCAGTGTTACAGCGGGACTAAAGAAATGATCAGAAACTTACAGTTGGATGATCTGGAAGGTAGAAGATCGTGACGTCTGAGCGGTGAACAGGTGAGCGGGCTTTCAGGACGTCCTGCTGTCATGCCAAGAAGTGCATGGCTGCAGATTCATGCAGCCATGCCCAATATCCGTCTCTTTAGCTCCCAATCAGCTGATGACAGCATCAACACAACGCGCTGCTGAATTAGTAACGCACTCGTTTCCTCATCAGTAACAGGAACGGCAATATGATTAAAGAGTAATTAATTAGATTACCTACACAAAGAACCTAACGACAAGCTGGATTAAATCTGTTGCATGTCCCACCTGCTGCCACGGTTCCTTTCAGAATAAAAGCTGAACCATCACGACCCCCTTTTTGGGTCTTGCTAGATGCCAATAAAACTGTTGTGACCTGGAAGTATCTCAAGACTGGTCTGGTCGGCAGCCGCTGCTTTTCTACTGGCTTCGGTGCCAGAGGAGGTCAAGCTGGACCTCAACATTCCTGATCTAACAGGGACTTCCGCAAAGGGTATGTAGACCGGCAGAATGGCGTCTCAATGTGTGTTATAAATCTCCAACCAAGCTTAGCGTGAAACATCATCTTCACTCCCATCAGAACCAATCGTTTCTCCGAATTTGCTGATTCTGAACATTTCACACATACACCCTCCTCAGTCTTACTTCACCTTAGTTACTTCATACGTTTAGTGTTTAAATTAGTCTAGTTTAATTTCTTTAGTAATAAATCTTTAAACTTTTTAAACTTGACTCGCTCTCTTTTGTCTCTGAGTTAATACGAAGTGGTTACATAATCCCTGCAATAAATAGTTCCAATCTTCTGGTTTAAGTTATCCAAAGATCCATATATGTTCATTAAATAATATGTACATTTAATCGTTGCATTTTCTATTGGTGGCTAATGCAGGAAATAGAATTTTCATGATTAGCATGTTAAACTCAGAATTTTCACTCGTAGTTCAAAAATAACAAGTAAAAAACCATTTTCTCAGTGAACTTTCAGCTAAACTGATTTTATGTTGTCATATTTCACCGTTGCTTTTTCCTTGGCTCATAATGTTTCAAGTTAAACGATCAGAATACTTTAAAACGTTCAGTTCAACGTCTTGAACCACCATATACATGTTTTCCCCTTGTTCTGAGCCTTTTCCCAGTCTGTGTGATCATCTGCAAATCTAAAGAAAGAAAGCAGAGAAAATAAATCACGACTGAAAAAGAAAGGCTTGTCTCACATGCTGATGGAGCGAGAAGAAGAAATATGGAGGCAGACTGATGATGAGATCTCGGATGAAAAAAGATGAGAAAGAGACGTAGCGGTTTTACAGCTCGCTGTAAATCTTCCCATTACTTTGCCCTTTAACGGCTGGTAAAAATTTACAAGAGACAAATGAGGAGGGAGCAGAGAGGTGAAACAAAAAAAGGACCAGGATGGTGATGCATTTTAATGTGTCATTTCAGTCTTCTATCGTCTAAACTTTCTCAGTTAAGAAACTCTAATACAAAAAAACATTTGAGACAAAAATACCAACTATTTAACACCTGTCTTCATTTATTTTTACTTTTACAGTCTGATGTCCAGGTGAACTCCAAGGTATTTGTATTCCTCAACCACCTCACTTCTTCTCCTATGATGGAAACAGTGTTTGACTCCACCCTGTTTCTTCTGAAGTCTAAAATCATCTCCTTTTTTTTGTTCACGTTCAAGGTCAGATGATTGTTTCCACACCATGCCACAAAGCGCTCCACCAGCTCTCTGTACTCAGCTTCCTGTCCATCTCTGATACACCCGACAACTGCAGAGTCATCTAAGTATTTCTGTAGATGACAGGTCTCTGATTTGTACTGGAAGTCTGAGGTGTACAGGGTGAAAAGGACTGGTGAGGGTACAGTCCCCTGTGGTGCTCCAATGTTACTGATCGCCTGGTTTGATGTGCAGTTCTTCAGCCTCACAAACTGTGGTCTGTTTGTCAGGTAGTCTTTAATCCAGGTGATAGTTGAGGCCCCCACCTGTGTCTTCTGGAGTTTCTGGCAAAGTACATCAGGCTGGATTGTGTTAAATGCACTGGAGAAATCAAATAACATGACCCTCACAGTGCTGCCTGCTTTGTCCAGATCACAGTGGGTTGGTTGAAGCAGCTGGATGATGGCATCTTCAACTCCAACTCCATGACGATAAGCAAACTGCAGCGGGTCCTGATATGTTCTAGTTTGCTTATTCAGGTGGACCACCTGGAGTCTCTCCAGGACCTTCATGATGTGGGATGTCAGGGCAACCGGTCTGTAGTCGTCATTGACTTATGGGCGAGTTTTCGAAGGAACTGAAACAAGGCAGGATGTCTTCCATAGGACCGGAACCTTCTCCTGGGCCAGGCTGAAGTTGAAGAGGTGCTGCAGAGTCCCACAGAGCTGCTCTGCACAGGCCTTCAGTACACTGGAGCTGACACCATCTGGACCTGCAGCCTTGTTCCTGGTCAGTCTCTCCAGCTGCCTCTTCACCTGACTTCTAGAGACAGATAGGTGGGAGGGGGAGGTAAATGGGGCAGCAGCATCTCCTGACTTGGTTGAAGACAGATTTATAGAACCAGAAGAGTCCATGACTGCGTTAGAGGACAAAAGAGCTGGCGTGTGACAGGAAAATCTTGGATCAGAGCAGGATGGGATGTCTGTTTGGCTGGGGACAGGCGAGGAGGATGCTGGATTTGTTCCTGAACTGAACCTATTGAAGAACTTGTTCAGTTCATTGGCTGTGTCCAGGCTGCCATCTGTGCAATCCTTCCTCTGCTTGAAGCCTGTGATCTTCATCCCTGACCAGACATCTCTGATATTGTTCCTCTGTAGTTTGTTCTCCAGCTTCTTCCTGTATGCCTCCTTGCTGTCTCTGATCTTGATCTTCAGTTGCTTCTGTATACTCCTCAATAATTCCCTGTCTCCCTCCTTGAAGGCTCTTTTTTCTCATTTAGCAGATTTTTTCAGTTCACTGGTGATCCAGGGTTTGTTATTAGCGTAGCATCTCACTGTTCTGGTGGGTATAATGTTGTCCACACAGAAGTTTATATAGTCAGTGACACACCCAGTCATGGCATTGATGTCCTCTTCATATCCGTGGCAGAGAGTCATCCAATCTGTGGTCTCAAAACAACTCTGCAGGGCTTCTTCAGCATCCTGTGACCATTTTCTCACAGTTCTTCTTGTCACAGGTAACCTCTGAACAAGTGGTTTGTATTCTGAGCAGAGAAAAACAAGATTGTGATCTGATTGTCCCAGAGGAGGTCTTGTTTTGGACGTGTATGCATTCTTTACATTTGCATAACACAAATCCAATGTCTTGTTTTCTCTGGTGGAGCAGCTGACAAACTGTTGAAATGTTGGAAGTGAAGCAGAGAGCGAGGCATGATTAAAATCACCAGATATAGCCACAAATGCATTGGGGTGCTGGGTTTGTAGCTTAGCGACATCGAAACTGATGGCATCACATGCATTTTCAGCAATGGCTGAAGGTGGAATATAAACGGTTGCCAAGACAACACTGGTGAACTCTCTTGGCAAATAATATGGGCGGCAACCCTAACCCTTTGATCACTGGAAATAAGTGAAGAGGTAAATGTGTAGAACAACAACAACATTTAAGAATGACAAAGGTTTTGTAACCTTTTGTTACAAATCAGTAAATGCATTTTGTCCTCATGGGCACCTGTAGAAGGAAACATTGCATCTAATATGGTGTCGCCAAGAGATTTAGACCTGTTCCCATGTATTTTATATGCGGTTTTTATGGTTTTACGGTTATATGTTATACCTGGGAATCATTAAATCAATTTTCAACAACATTTCAATGGATACTTGAAGGTAACAGTAACAACGACACACTGTCTCTTTAAGGGAACTTTTTTTGCTGCTCGTGATTCCCACATTCCTCTTTCTTTTTGCCCAAAAGAAGAATTTCCTCACATAAGTTAAAGTTTACAGCTCGCTTTATTTCCTCTCTGTGCTGCATCCACATCTTGTAACTCTTTATTTTATGACCATCAGAGATAAATCTCTTTCTTTAAAGGCTTCTGATGTTGAAACACTGACCTTTTTAGGTTTATCAATAAACAGACAACCATCTTCTTTTGGTTATGCTAATCTAACCAAACAGTAACTTCTCTACGAGGTGCCCTGTAGGTGAGGCCAAGTGAGGAACTTTTATCATAAGATGGCAATGATACACATTTGTGTCTGCACTTGGACTAGCTCCTCTATTTAATTAGATCTTCTTTAGATCTAATGTTCTCACATATTTTTAGAATGACATTAGATTCAAATAATCAAATCCTTTAAATTCTCTTTTATCTCGCTGTCAGACTGCAGGTCAAGAAGATGCTGATTAAAAACATCGAAGCAGGCAGCTGCATAGAGTCGCCACCATTCCACAAACCTCCACCTGACAACATGTTTTGTCTCAAGCTGACCTTTGCTGTCATGTGAGTTTACTCTCTCACAACTCGACTTGCATGTTTTCGACCAATAAATGAAAGATTAAACATTTCTTGGGAACAGGGTTTGCTTTGAGACCTTTAAAGACCGGCGCTCGCTGCAGCTCTGAACTTACTCCCATAATTTGATAGACTCTGTTTATTTTTGAGAAATAGTGTTTTATTTTGCCAAGTCACACACTCAGCCATTTTTTTTTTTGGAATCTCATTTCCTTGCTTTTTACAGCTTCCATTTTCACCTTTTGCTGCTTTCCTCGTTCTTTTCCTCTCATTTATCCTTCACACCTTTTGTTTTTCATCCGTTTCTTCCCTCGTTCCTTAACCTGGTCTCCCCCTCCCCGCGTTCTGCAGTTAATTGACATTCAGCTTGTGTTTCCCATAAATTGAATGTCTCTGTCCATTACACAGAGTGTCAACTAGCGACTTGACGAGGCGACAAACCAATTACAGCTCACACATGAGCCGTGACACGTCCCTCCGTCTGCTCCACTGTTTGTCTGTCCTTTTGTTTAAATTTTAAATATTTATAAAATTTGATCCTCACTCAGTTCTTTGCACCTATTTATCAAAATAAAATACCCCCCCCCCCCCCCCAAAAAAAAAAGAAAAAGCTAAAGAAAAAAGTGGCTTGAAGTGGTGAAGGGCATGGAGGACAAACAGATAAAGGCAAATAATGGCTCTGCTAAAAGAGATGCAGGGAAGCAGACATTTTTAAATTGTGGCACGTTGAAAGCAAACATCCATCTACTCATTAATCTGTCCATACATACATAAATCTCTCCCCATGGTTTGCTAATTCAACAGTTGGACGTGCCCAGAAAACCTTCAGAGGCAGGTGACCAGGAAGCATCCTCATCAGATGTTTGAACCTCCTCAGATGACTCCTTTGATGGAGTTATTTTCAGCCACTTTAATCCAGAACCTCATTCCTCACCTTAGAAATGCCCAAACAACCACAGAGAAAGCAGAAAATGAATTCCTGCCACCTGTGATCGATATGACATCAAGATATTTTAACGCTTCCGTCTAACCCTGATTTCACACTGGGGGCATTAGCGGTGCAGAACAGTAGCGGAACAGTTTATTCACATGCTTTTCAAAGCGCCAATCCACACCGGTCTCAGCCGTGGAGTGGTTTCACCTCCGTCCTCCTGGCTAGACTCACGGTTTGTTTATGCAATCTGTCTTTTAATCAAAAAGAAGAAGCCATGAAAAATTCACAGGCTGCATTTCTTGAAAGAAACTGAAAGTACAAAAAAGCCGTATAGATGTAATCAACATAGATATGAAATTGCATCGCAGAAATAGTCTTGTATTTTAGAAAATTACCGGGCGATTTACACTGAAACCGTGTGTGGGTTTCTGCCTAGCCCTATGTGAACTGCAGAAATCGACTCGTCTCAGAAGCGGCTTGCAGCAAAATTAGAACTCAATCGTAGCTTCAACTGAAAATCTCAGCACCACAGCCGGTTTGAATCAACCCCATTATGGATTCTGTTTGGAGCATTTCACTGCCGATCTGCGCCACGGATGCCTCCAGTGTGATTTGGAAGCTAAAAACACCTAATAGGTTTGTTTCCACTATGAGAACATCAGGGTAATTTTGTCAGATCTTCATGCATGTGTCATGCCATAAACATGTAGCGTGAAGAACTTGATACGGATTGACACTACATGGTGTGCACGTGTCTCCATTTCACCAAGCCAGCTCAAAAGCACAACTTTCCAGGGCGTTTCAGGGACCAATCGGGTTCCATAACTGTGGTATGTACTCATAAGTGGCGTGGTAGAGTCGCTGGGCATGACTTGAATGTAACTGAGTAGGAAATTAAATCAATGTCGCCAAACAAACGGTATTTGTAAAGTTGCTGGAATGGAAGGAAAAGAAAATATTTAGTGTAGATGCTGCTTCCCAACTCCAATAATGCAGCAGACCCCCCCCCCCCCACCACCCCCCATCCCCCACTGCCACCCACACAAACACAATGTCAGTATGGTGCTTGGTCTTGTTGTGTGTTTGAGCCACTTCTGGAAGCCAGTCTAACAACCACATCTGATACCAGGCCATCTTCTTTAATTAAGGAAATTCACCTTTGTGGTCTCCTACATACCTACTCCTACTTTTGATCTTCAAACTGTGATGTGATGTTTACAAATGATGAGAACTGAGGCCTGAGTCATTCAGCCTTCAATGTAACTAAATGGAAACTTCACACCTGCCTCAAGGATCGTTTCACTTCAGTCAAAAGAGTCACAATTAAGTTACAGCAAAATTCAACAAAATAAAACCTTTTTAATATTATCATTGTCCATGGATGCCTTTTGGCACTCATCGGTGACATCACTCACTTCCAAAGAAGTCGCAATATGCTGACGTCTTAGCAAAGTCCTGAAAAGACCGAGCCACTATGTTTTCCCTGTCACTCTTCCCTCCCCCAGAAACTTTCTGAAATTTCTAAAGTGGAAACATGGCTATTTTCCATGTATGGAAGAGTTAGAATTTCCCGTAGGAATTATTTATCCTACTTTGTTTGTGAAATTACCCTGAAAGGAGCTGAAGATTGCTGCTGGACAACGATGTCTGTGGTTAGGGTTAGGAAAGAAGAAGGGGATGGATGATTGGATGGGAAATCATCCAAAGCACATCAAACTGGTGAAATCTACCATATTAAGAAAAAGGGATTTCAAATTAGTTTAAACCATTATTTTGTAATATCTTACGGCTTCTATTGCAATAATTCTGCAGAAATTGTTGCAGACGTTGAGCTTTTCTCTCACACTCATTTCCTGTAGTATCAGTGTCTTGTTCGGGGAAATAAAAAGTGTCTTCTCGCTAGAAACCACAGAAAACTGATCAACAATCTCATATTTATATTTCCTCTGGTACCTCCACCCTCACTGCTGTAAACACTCTAATATTTTCCCAGGATATCATAAAATGTGGGTCATTAATTTTTAATAAAACAGAACAAAACGATTGTGTTCTTTGTTGATAAGTTGTGAAGTTGGTGAATAATTTATACCCTAAAGTCAACTAACTTTTCATCATTTTTATGAACATATAAAGTATATAGAATTTGAAGTAAGTGCCAGACATTTGAAGTTAAAATAGAATTGTTGTGTCATAAAAACATGTCTGCGTGTTTCTTCCTGGCAAGGTAAAAGTAGTTTTGCAAATGGGATTTGTTGACAAGACAAACAGAACAACAACCCAGTTTCTTCTTTCTGTCGTTGTCTTAGATTTCAGCCAAACAAACGGCGTATTCCTCTGACAGACACGTCAAAGGAACACAGAGCTGAAAGTGGAAAAGTCGAAAAATTAATTACAGTGACGGGAAACGAGAAGAAAAATAGAGTGAAAAACGGTGAAGAAAAAATAATAATAAAGGCAAGACAGCAAATACTGCAGGTGGATAAGATAAAAGTAAAGCAATGAGAGGAAAGATTTCAAAGACTGATAACAGGAGCAATCAGGAACCAGGAGCGAATAAATCTGACAGGAGGAGAAGCGCAAATTGACTGCAGAGGATGAAAGATTAAGTAGAGGAATAGAAATGAGAATGGAGGAGAATGGAGGAAGGAAAAAAGGAGCTGAAGGCAGGCAAAAGGATGCAAGAAGAGAGCAAAGAGAAGGAAGTAAAAACAAGAATGTAATCAGAGCAGAGAGGGCTGTGAATACAGATCTGATTAAAGAAACGATTAATCACGCTGGATTTATTGTTACATGATTAACATGGTCGACCTATAAAAATACAACTTGTTCTGTAATCATCCAATTTGACTGAGCTGACCTTCGCTTGTCTGCTTTCTCCCTCCTCACTTGCATCCATCTCAACTGAAAGGTTTGCAGCAACTAAGGTCAGCTGAATCCACACGTTTACTGATGAAATTACTGATGCAGCATCTGCTTGAGACCACTTTGGTTAATTTCTCACCTACCTTGCTGTGCTGATCGGAGCATCTTCAATTACCCTGACTGAGCTTCTAAGAGAAGTTACCTAACGTTGGATTTCAGCCAAGAAAAGGCTTTTTACGGAAAACTACCTGTTGTTTATGAGCCACAAGCAGGGAGTTTGTGCATCAAACTCACAACATAATAAGAATAACTGCTCCTCTTTGTGGCCTTAAAGTAACAGCAAGCAGTTTCCTGCTCCATCGCCCTACTTGTTGAAAGTGGAATTAAAACTGTTGTATTTAACCCTTCTGCAGCCTGCTGTAGCTAGCGCTAACAACAAGCTAGCACTAACATGAGATTGCGCCTTTGCTGTAGCAGCTCCTAAACTGTGGAACGAGCTTCCTTTAGAGATAAGACAGGCCAGTTCCTTACCTGTTTTTAAATCTCTCTTGAAAACACACCTCTTTACCCTTGCTTTTGTCACCTTGTGAGATGTTGGTTGCTATTTTTAGTTTTGACTTATTTTAGCTGTTTTTGGGTGTTTCAATGCTGTTTTGAACTAGTTTTTATTCTTATTATTGGGCTGTTTTAATTTTATGTCTCATGTGTTTTATTTATTTCTCTTTGCTGCTTTCTGTTTATTCTTTTGTTTTAATGTATTTTCTGTACAGCACTTTGTTCCTGTGCTGGGTGTTTTAAAGTGCTTTATAAATGAATGAATGAATGAATGAATGAATGAATGAATGAATGAATGAATGAATGAATGAATGAGCCAACTAATTTAAAAATAAACCGCAAAGTCTGCATTGTTGGATAAAAAAATGTGCAAGTCCTGTAGCAACAAAGCCAGGTCACCATCAGTCCATAATTTTGCAGCCTGCTTTAGCTCGCTGAAACTAGCATAGGTCACGCCGATGTTCACTTTGGTTTTATTCCAGGCTTCACCATGATGCCAGCAGAAAATGCAAACTTACTTTTCTTCTTCTAGCAAACTGAAAATGCTAACCACTAGCATTACAGCTAACAGCCATAAGGCAAGAAAAGAGCTCCCTCTGTAGGGCACCTACCCGCTCCACAAAATGATCCAAGTGCAGTTTTTGGTCAGCATATGGCTGCAGAGTGGTGTCAGAGAGTTGTTAAAGCTTTAGCTTAAAGTTTAAAAAACTATCAATTGTTTATTTACTACTGGTTGCAAAATTCAATTCTTTCCATTTTTATGCATAGGATGGATCATTGTCTTGTGTGCATGAATCCTCCAATGAGTCCAAAATTGGCTGAGGATTAATTTCGAACTTAAATAACCTCTCGTTTACACGTAATAAATATTTTTTCACTTTCTATTACATTACATCACCCCAAGCTTTTATTACTTTTTATCAGTTCAGTAAAAGTCTGTTTAAAACATAAAACGTTGCTTCAGAGTTTTCTAATAACGTCCAGTTGGACCCAAATGAAGCACATCAGATAAAATGTGAGGATTTATGCTTTCTAGGATGTTACATCGACCCCAGAATAACGACAAGGAATGAAAGGTATTACAAAACACGTTTTACTGAAAATAACCTCAGATCACTCAAGAGACGCTCACTGTTAATAGTGCGATTTTTCATAGAATAATCTTAATTGTCCTTCACCAACAAAGCTGACATTGCTGTCTTTTTTCCTTGTCCTCCTGAGCACGGACACCACTCTGCTGTTTTTCATGCCTTCAATAATATCTTTTTTTATCGTTCTTTTATATTTGATGGGGGGTGAAAAGGCAGAGTGGACTGTGAGTGAGCAGCTCCATTTTCAATCTTCTCCAGTTGAATTTGAAGTGCTCTTTGGCCTTTAGAAAATCCGGTAAAAGTAAAAAATATAGAGAGACAAAATTGTGTCTGACAGCTCACTGAGTCCAGCTCTGGGAGGTTTATTGTCAGAAGATGAAAGGGGTCAGAATTATTTCATTTGCACGTTAAGGTAAGAGGAGAATAGTTGAAAAATCTGTACTATTTTACTATTTTTGCTTCCTTACATATCAACACGGACAACACGGTCTCCCAAAGAAAATGATTTCAAGCTGTTGACCTTCCATGTCAACGTATCCATGGATGATTTTTTTGAGTGTAACTACTTTACAGCAGGAAAGCCAAGAATTAGTCTGGATATTTATATCAAACAATAAATTGCCTTTATTTTGACATTATAAAGTTGCAATAGAGAAAAACTACAAAGATGGCGTCAGCTCAGGAATGACGGTGTTTCTCAATGCCAAGGAACCTCTCCATGATGTCTTGGTCCCATCCCGGTTGCCTAGGAGATACGTCATCAGGAGCCGCCAAGACGTGTTTCAAAAATTACATTCTACTGAGACATGTGTTCTCCGTTTGTTAGCCGTTTAGCTAGCTGAGCGAGGATACACGGGAGGTGTCTTTTAGCTAGCCTTGGTCAAAAACTATCCAGAATACACCGCGGTATTTTCAAAAGGATGGCGGATCAGAAGCCGGCAGCTACTTTGTGGGCAAATTTCAAGTTTAAAAGTAAGTCAACTAATTTCAAATGTTTTTTTAGATCCAAAGAAGTTATCTAATGAACTGACCTGAATTGGAATGTTTATTATGTGAAGTGCCTTGAGACGACTCTTGTCGTGATTTGGCGCTTTATAAATAAAATTGAATTGAATTGAATCTATGGTTAGTTAGTTGCTTCATAGTTGAAGCTTTGGTGGCTAGCGGGTAGTAACTCGCTTATATATTCAATTTCACAAATATATACACAATTTAACCCTTTAGGCCCTAGGACTTTTTCCTTTGGGCCCTGGCGCCTGTCAGGCGTGCTGGTGAGTGAAACGGAGGTGAGGATCCACACACGGGTGAAAAAGGTAGGCAGGCAGACACGAACGATCAAAGGCTTTAATAATAAACATGCTGACACTCAAACAATGAACTGACAAGAGACACAGAACTGAAGGGGTTTAAATACATGAGGCCTGGGAGCTTGGGTGATTGGAAAACGAGAGGCAGGTGGGAGCATTTAACAGAGACACATGACTGAACAAAATGGGGAGACAAGACAGGGTGTGACAGTACACCCCCCCCCCCCCCCCCAAAAAAAAAGGGCAGATCCCAAACGCCCACAGGAACACAGAGTAGGGCGGCAGAAGGGGGACCAGGAAGGAGGGCCAAGAGGAACTGAGGGACCGATGGAGAGGAGGCAGGAACCAGTAGAGTCCGGGGACCTGCGTCTGGGGCAGAGGAGGAGACGACGATGGGCTCTGGGAGGCTCGTGCCTGGCGAGGGCAGGACCGGCTGTGACCGGAGGCAGAGACGCTGCAGGAGACATCCTTGACTTCTGGACTGGCGGCGTCGGCCTCTGGGCTGGAGGAGACGGCGTCGACCACTGGGCTGGAGACGGCGTCGACCCATCTGCAGCAGCTCCTCCTCCACTCCAGAAGTCGGCGGACCAGAAGTCGACGGAGGTCGACGCCTCTCCTCCAGCCCTGAGCTCGACGCCCCTTCGTGTCCAGAAGTTGACACCTCCAGCCTTGAAGTCAACACCCCTTCGTGTCCAGAAGTCGACGCCTCCTCGTGTCCAGAGGTCGATGCCTTCTCGTGTCCAGAGGTCGATGCCTTCTCGTGTCCAGAGGTCGACGCCCCTTCCAGTCCTGTGGTCGACGCCTCTGGCCCTGAAGTCGACTCTTTGGCTGGAGCCGCCGGACTGGGCTCTGACATCTGGACAGGCCGGCCCGGGGGAAGAGCCTCTTGGGTCACCGCTGGAAATGGAGCTGACTGAACTGGTGGCGCCAGTAACTGGGAGAGCAGCGATGATAGATTGTCCAGCTGGAGCTCCTGGAGACTGAGGCTCTGATGGAGTTGGGCCAGCTCCGCTCGGAGACCGGCGAGCTCGGTTGGATGGACTGCAGGCTCGGTCCTTTAGCCTGGAGATGAGGAAGCTGCTGACTGGATCAAAACCGTCTCCTGGTGATATGGGGAGGATAGGGTGTCCAGCTGGAACTCCTGGAGGCTGACGAGTTGACGTATTTGGCCCGGCTCCGCTTGGAGGCCGGCGAGCTCTGTCTGATGGACTGTAGGTGTTGTCCCACCACCTGCTGATGAAGGAGGCGCTGATTGGACTGGAGACGGGACCGCTGATCAAACTAGAGGCGGGTCCAAGCTGGCGCACTGAGCCGGGGCAGCGGCGAGCTCGCGGCTCCGTCCTGGGACAAGGGGTGACGGT
Organism: Nothobranchius furzeri; assembly: GCF_043380555.1. Lineage (NCBI taxonomy): Eukaryota > Metazoa > Chordata > Actinopteri > Cyprinodontiformes > Nothobranchiidae > Nothobranchius > Nothobranchius furzeri. Next base: position 10,237,669 of record NC_091759.1, read on the forward strand.
GGAGCCCGGCATCCTTCCCAACGCCATGCGCCAACTCCGGGGGAGCACACAGCCAGTCTGGTGCCCACGTAGCAGGAGCGGTCTAGCTGCGTCTCCTGGTCCAACCTCATATCTGGCTCCGGGAGGGTGGAGGGGATAGTTGCGGCCGGGGTTCGGCGACGGCGTCTGCGGCGAGGCAACGCCAGAGGAGGAGAAGCCGGCCGGTGGTCAGACGTGAGGAACTGAAGTAGGCACTCCCAGGGGAGAACCTCCCCGCTGGATCCTTTAGGTGGTCGGTTCATTCTGTCAGGCGTGCTGGTGAGTGAAACGGAGGTGAGGATCCACATGCAGGTGAAGAAGGTAGGCAGGCAGACACGAACGATCAAAGGCTTTAATAATAAACACGCTGACACTGAAACAATGAAACAACAAGAGACACAGAACTGAAGGGGTTTAAATACATGAGGGCCGGGAGCTTGGGTGATTGGAAAATGAGAGGCAGGTGGGTGCAATTAACAGAGACACATGACTGAACAGAATGGGGAGACAAGACAGGGTGTGACAGCGCCTCCCAATTGGGGGCCTTTGGAGTTTCATGTCCCAAGTGTCAGTGATTGTTTGCATTCCCCGAGCACAGCTACAGCTACAATCAAAACATTTTAGATTGTAAGCAATGCATTTTTTGGTTTTTGATACATTAAGATAAAATAATACTTGAACTTTATTTTAGAAGAGCTGCCCTGTGCTATCAGGATGGAGGTTGTGAGTTCAAATTCCATTTAGGAAATTTAGTCAATTGTTTTGTTTATTCCAGAGGTCCTCAACTAAATTTGTTCAAGGTTTTTTTTTTCCAGCAGACACCACTGAAGGTCAGATGCTCTTCTAAAATAAAGTTTAAATATCATTGTGTCTTAATTTATTACAATTTAAAATGTCCTTGTTTCCCATCTGGGCTGTTTGATTGTAGTTTTAGTTGTGTTTCAAGAATGTGGACAGTTGTAGATGTTTATGTTTATATTTATGTGCTTGGCAGACGCTTTTACCCAAAGCGACTTACAATTTTTTTAACCCATAGGGCATGTTGTGATCTGTGGGGGAAACCGGAGTACCCGGAGGAAACCCACGCATGCCTGGGGAGAACACGCAACTCCACGCAGAAAGGCCGCAGCCGAGTTTCGAACCTGCGACCTTCGTGTTGCGAGGCAACAGTGCTAACCACTGCGCCACCATGCAGCCAGATGTTTGGGATATGAAACGGTAGAGGCGCCCAATTGGGGGGCGTTAGGGTTAAACAGGTTAAAAGTAAAAAGCCTGTTGTATATTTATGTTGAAACTTCAACATATAAAATATAACATTATCTCATGTATGACAGGGCTGCCGTGGAAGCTGCGGTCATGTGATGCAAGTCTGTTCCATTTAACGGTTTTCTTTGACCAAGGAAGGACAGTGTTCTCGTAAGCAAGACATTGCCTCGCAAGGTCAGTCACATTGACATTGAGAAACACCCATTTGAAATGACTTTGATACTTAAGTAATTTATCTTCAAAAAGGAAAGAATTGCTTTTCTTTGACGGTGTATGAGGGACTGTCCCGTTGACTGACATCCGTAGTGAATGCATCACATCGTTCACTGCTTTGATTGGTCCTAGCGCTGTCCAATGGCATGCTGAGACATTCTGAAAGACAACTGTTGATTCTACCTCACGACAGGGTGGTTTCAATGGCTTGTGTCTGTATTTAGTTATACAGGATGGTAGTGGTTTTGTTTAAAAGAGAAAACAAATTGAGCTTTTGTAGAAAACTTTCTGAAGAACCTCAGTTTGAAGAAATGTAGTCCAAAAAAACCCAGCGAGTAATCTAGATTTCTAAGGTTATTTACAATCCTCGCTGGGAGCTATTAGCTCATTACAGCTATTTCTTAACACCAAGGCTGTTCAGGAAACTATATACAAGTAGGATGGGAATATTATTTACTAATTTCACACAGAAACATTAAAGGCCATTAAAAGGATACAGCCTTTATAAAACACACAGCCAACGTTATTCAGTAGATAATATATGGATGTATACTTGGCTCTTCTGTGTTCCTGACTCTGAACATTTTAGGACTTGTACCAGAAAAGACATCTAGGTCAAGAAACAAAAAGCTCTTTATAACAGAAGGAGACCTTCAGCAGCCCTCTGAAAAATCTCCCTTCTCTCCACAGTTTTCCCTTTTCCACCCCGCTCTGTTAGAACGTCTCACCTTCAAGCTCTGAAACTCCCTCCAGTCCTCACAAAAACAAAAAAGTACATGATTTTCTAACAAAATAGGTGCTTTTTGTTCTGTCCTTCTGCGTATTTCATTTATTCAGCATCTCATTGTGTGCTGTAACCCAAACACACACACACACACACTCACACACTTGCATAGATTCTGCTGAGGCTGCATACATCAGTAACACTTCATATCAAACATCTGCCTCCCATGTGTCAGATTGCTCTCCCTGTGTGATCATCTCCATCAGTTTATATGCATGTGGTAGCAAGTTTTAGTTTGCATGTGGGTGTGTGTGTGTGTGTGTGTGTGTGTGTGTGTGTGTGTGTGTGTGTGTGTGTGTGTGTGTGTGTGTGTGTGTGTGTGTGTGTGTGTGTGTGTGTGTGTGTGTGTTCGTGGGTAATTAATATCTCCACATTGCTCATCAATGTGCACACACACTTTCATAATTTCACCTGATTTTACATTTATTTCCATTTGTTCATGTCTTATTACCAATCTGTAGGACTTATAGCTTTAGGAGTGACTTTTCCAACTCCATCTAGAAGTCAGATCAAACCAGCTCAGTGCCATAGTGGTAGAGTGTTCGCCCTGAGACTGGGAGATCTGGGTTCGATTCCTGGTCGGGTCATACCAAAGACTTTGGAAAAATGGGACCTGATGCCTCCCTGCTTGACACTCAGCATCAAGGTGTTGGATAGGGGATCAAACCACCAAATGGTTTCCGAATGTGGCTGTGTCTGCAGCTCACCGCTCTCCCAGCGGATGGATCCGCTGCGGAGAACAAATTTCACACACACACATCAGTGAGTGTGACAACTAATGGGATATTAACTTTTTCTTAAAATTAGCACTGTCCTCACTCTAATCCCTAAACAAACACACACACACACACACACACACACACACACACACACACACACACACACACACACACACACACACACACACAGTGCTGTTACTGGTACACACACAGAGGCTTTCAAATTTTCACTTTAGTTCTAATGTTATAATAGAAAGTCATGGAAACCGACAGAGCCATAAGAAAAACCAGGACATCTGCCCCCTCACCACAAAGATCACATCCTTGTTGCTTTGTGACAAAGTACGACAGATAAAAAGTCAAAACCTGACCAAAATAATTAAACTGTTTATTGTGTAACTAATAAAACACGATGTACATTTTCAGCAAGCTAAGGACAGAAAGTAGGGACATTTGTGTTTGGTGTTTTTTATTTTTTTTTGCCACTGTAACACTTTTAACCAGTAAGTCTTAATATAATTGGAAACTGGATTAGTAAACTTTGTTAAAAGCCTTTTAGTTCAAGACGAATTAGTCATTTGACCCCTTACAGGATGAATGAAATACTGACACTCAGGTCTTGTCTTGGTGTAGCATATATATAAAAATAGAATGAAAAAGGTCAAATGTAAATGAAAACAGGAACATGTTTAAAATGAAGAGTGTATAGTCGGAGTTTGAGGCTAAAAAGACTATTTGTAATTCATAATTATGAGATACAAATTATATTTTTTTTAATCAGAGTGGCGAGAATGGGCTTCCATAATGTTTAGTACTGGGATGTTAGTAGATCTTTTAGTTGCTATGGAATTTGTGTTGGACTCCTTATCAGCTTGTTTCCCACTGAGTCAGTCAGATTGGTGTCTAGATAGTTGGAAGACTTTATAAAAAGTCGCTGACTGTCAGATTCTTCCATTCTGATGTAGTTGCAGCGGGCCCACAGCAGGACACTGACTTGTCAACACACGGGACAGAGTATAATAGCTCCATTTGTCTGGATTTCTGCCTGACTAGTAAACTATCCTGACTATTAGTATCCATACCATGGGTGTCTCGCAATGTCGAGGCGCCTGGCCTTGAAAGGTGATGTCTTGCTAGGCCAGGCACCTTGCTTACAAGGACACTGTCCTTCCTTGGTCAAAGAAAACAGTTAAATGGAACAGACTTGCATCACTTACCGCAGCTTCCATGTGTAGCATCATCAAGGTTCTCTAATTTGTGGCAAAGGTCACATTTACCCAGCTGGGTCAAGCTGGGTCAAACAGTACTTTTAAATCCACAGATTAACCAAGAAGCCATGATGTCTGGAGGAACATATCACCTATCTGCTGCTGTTCCATCCCAGGAGGAGGACACTTCAAGTTCACGATGATAATTAGATAATAATATTAATAAAACTCTTTGATTTTATTACTGTTTATTATAATCATCAGAAATGATCACTTGGTTCAATATAAATGTATTTTAATCACATGAAATGAATTATTATGCTTTGGGGATAATAATGATTAATTATGATTATGGTTGATGACAGTAAAAGATGTGTTCAGCAAAGAAGGTCAGTTTCACCTTATCCATCTAACACAGAGTCCAGATAAACAATAACTGCAACACGCTTTTGACGCATGACCAAGCATTCTTGCTGAGAGAGTCCGAGTGTCCTGAGAGCTTTGTAAAACTAACCATCACAGCTTCACGTTCAGTTCTTGAACTAACATCCTGAGGAGACGGGTCAGCCGCCCTGAACCTCCACCTGCTGTTCTGTCACGCCGACAAGAATAGCTAAGAATAAACGTAACTGTAACCAGCTGACGACGACTCTACCCAGAGTTATTGATTTCTGAGTCAGATTAAGGTGCAAAAACTCCTTCAGAGTTACGGACTTCGAGAAGCAAATAGTTCCACCAGTCGAGTGACCCAAGGAGACATCTCAGGACCGATTTGGTCGTGCTAGAGGTTTTTCTACCAACCTCGTGCCTGGAGGAAACCCATCTCCACCTGGACACTTCGGATCCAAAAAGGGGGTCTTCTGATTGGGTGAGGTAGACGTCGACAGAATGTGTTTGATGCTGTTTTCTCTAAGTTAAAACTCAGTTAGCTGCAAAACATCATTTCCATCCAGAACGCTTCCTCTCTCTCTGAAAGAAATCTTCTGATAATTCCATTCACGCATCCAAACTCGCATTTCCAATTTAGCTTCCATCCAGCCACAGGTTTGCCTTTTAAAACAAGTTTAATATCAAAGCTGTTAAAAATTGTCATTAAATTCTCATCCATGAATTTACTGTGATTGCCTGTTTTTCTGTAAAATCACAGAAAAAGAGCGCTGCTCGGGTCGAGCAGGCTGCTTCATGCGCGTTCACGCTCAGGCATAGCCCGTAGCATTTGCTATCCATAGCTTTAGCAGCAGAGAGTGAGGTAGTGCCAACTCAGCGACTTTGTTGCTGTTCCTAACGCCAAGTGATGAACCTAGCTACATTTCTGAGGACCCTTAGCTACTTTCTTCTAGATATTTCCTGCAAATTAGCAACAAAATAGTCATTTTCGTTCCGAACCGTTCTTTGAACACTGTGTCAGCTGTCATCAAGGATATAAAAGTTACAGTTACAAAAGACATCACTGGTACTGTAGCTTACCTGGTTAAGCGTTGGACTCTTGTGCAGAGGATCTGGGTTTGATTCTTGATGTGAATGTAATTTATGTAGAGTTTAATTTTTACATTAATTGTATATTTTTTTACAGTAAGATGCTCAAAATTTTATTTGAGATTTGCCGAACGGCTTTAAATTCACAGATAAAAAAGATGTGGACGGACTTTGATGGTGCCATTAAAAATGTTTGCAAATAGTCTGTGTGAAAAATAGGACCCAACTATTACTTATTATATATATATATATATATATATATATATATATATATATATATATATATATATATATATATATATATATGTATATATATATATATTATTTCATGCACAGATGAGTAAAGACATTAAGCTAAAGCTCTAAATGCACCATTCTCTAACTGTCTGTATGCAAGCTGTAAAATGTGATCTTTTGTCGGAAGTAAATGTTCCAAAATTCCAATTTTATCATTTATTGAAAATACAGTGCAGAATTCCACAGAGATTATGCACTGTTTATGCCAAGCAAGTTGCATAGAAATGGTGTTTTTAGTCAAATGTTGATTTTACTGAGAGGGCAGCATCTGTGTCAAGATGTGAGGAAGTGTTTGCATTTGAAATGAAGTGACACCAACAACAGAATATGTATTAAAGCAAATCATCTGAAATAACAATCAACACCGTCCACGTGGTTTGGTTTGGTGATTAAGCTCTTTGTTTACCTGCCCAGTTTCAACCTGTTATAACAAATGACATCATTACATTTCTGCACACGCACCCATCTGTTTGTGTTTGTGCTGCAGCGCTGGCCACATCACCCACTTCAGCATTGACTGGAGGATTAAAATCCATGTTTCCTGCAGCCCTCCTCTCTGGGGTTTCAGAAAAAATGAAAAGAAAGAAATTCTAAGAGTAGGGTTTGCTACAAGACCGCATCCAGCATTAGCAAAATGTAAATTTGGAATGATGCTGAACTCTAGAACGAGCTATTAAATAAAAACATCAATAATCCATCATAGATTGACAAACCCTTTTTTTTTTGTTCGAAACGATGTCAGGGTTAGGGTTCTTTAGACTGTTTGCTAACGTGGAAACACTCTTCCTTGTGAGTGTAATGAAAGGCAAATAAATACTGATGGATGTGCCAGTAAAAAAATATACAAATAACAAAACAAATGCAAAATTTACATTTAGTTGGAATTTATAAATGTTTATTTTCTTTTCCTTTTATTTAACTCCCAAAATGCAGGTAAATGAAGAAATAATATTCAGTTTTTCTTTAAAAAGTTCCTGAAACTTATTTCTGTACTACATATCATGAGCTCAAGAGGACAAAAAATATCTTTGTTTCTGTCACGTAAATCTGAAAGATATTTGTCATTTGGTTTTTTTGTTTTGTTCTTTCTTTATCTTTTTTTAGTGTTTGCATGCACCTTGTGGCTCATAAAAAATGTTTATGCTCCTAATAGAAATAATGAGAAAAAATAATTTAGAAATCTTTTTTCCTTTTAGAAATATTCTTTTCCATCCATCCATCCATCCATCCATCCAAATATTCTTTTGTTTCTTTAAAAATTGCAAGTAATGAAAAAATCAGACATAATAATCCATTCGTCCATTTTCAGCCGCTTTTCCGGAGTAGGGTATCGGGGGCAGCAGCATAAGCTGAGAGACCCAGACTTCCCTCTCCCCAGCTAGTTGGGCCAGCTCCTCTGGGGGATTCCCAAGGTGTTCCCTGGCCAGCTGAGAGACAAAGGCCCTCCAGCGTGTCCTGTGTCTTCACTTGGGTCTCCTCCCAGTTGGACATCCCCAGGAAACCTTACCAGGGAGACGTCCAGGAGGCATCCTGACCAGATGCCTGAGCCACAACTGGCTCCTCTCAACATAATAAATGAGACATCCTAAATTTATTTTTACCTTTCAGAGGTTCTGTACATTTCTGTTCTTCTCAGATGTAAAGAATTGCTGATTAATTGTCTGATGTATCTGATTTATATTAGCTTACAATTTTATCCATACAGATAATTTTCTTTGATCTATCATGTCAGCATGTAAGGTATTTATAATGTAAATGTCATAATTATTGTAACTTTAAGGTTAAATTATACTCATGCTTTAATACCACCAAAATGCGACTCATCTAATAGTGGACAAAAAAATCTAAGGGATAAAGGAACATTCTTCTTACTTGGTTTAGTACATTTTTATGTTATTCAGTGTTTCAACCTATCGGCTGATGACGAAGATGTTTTGGCTGAAGTTACTTTTTGAAGGAGGCAGTCTGAGATAAATTCCTGCTGTCAGAGTCTGAGGAAGCTTCAGACACGAGGACTCCTGCAGCTTCAGTCGGCTGGGATTAAATAATACACAGCAGATGAATCACAAAGTGAACACAGGCCAACACGGAGAGGTAAAGTGACTGTGAAGTAATCCAGGACCTCCCAAGATGCTCTGCTGTGCCTTCTTCAGCGCTGCTACACTCCGCTGGGCATCTATATTAGATTTAGGCAGCACAGTGAAACATACAGCATGTTGAAATCAATCCAGCTGAGTGAGATTTAAATAACCTGCAGGAAGTCAGAGATAGCAGAGGCAGCAGCTGACGCAGGGCAGCTTCAGCTGCTGTACGGAGGAACGTTAGTGCCGAAGCTGACAACTGAAAATCATTTTTACTGGGAAGTTTGGAGCTTTAACAAAGAAAGTTTTACACAAACTTTTAATCGTTTGATTGAAGGAGCTCATTAGGCTGACTTATGTGTGATTAAAAGAAACATTTAAAATTATCTCAAATAGTGAAAATAAGGAAAATTCCTGAAAAAAATTTTTCATGCACACCTTATTTAGAAACACTTGGAGTTGAATCAGGGAAAGACACTTTTAAGTTGTGTTTCATGCCTTAAATTCAGTGGAATTGACTACCCAACAGGAGGAGTATCTAGAACACTTCCTATGATGGAGTAAATCTGTTTTGACTTAGTAATGTACTCGGATCCAGAATTTGACCTGCCTAAGCTGTCGTATTAACTTAACTTAAACAAATGTAAACAAAAAAGTGGCACACATCCTTACTTGTTCTGCATTTTAAAAAGTTAAACTGTATTTCTACACATCCTTGTCAACAAATCAGAATAATATTCCAATATTCAGAGCTGGCGAAGAATAATAAAGGACACGCATTCATTAAAGATGATCATATTCCCACGATGGAACATTGGAATGATAAATGCCACCAAAAATACTATTTAATCTATTTTTGCACCTTTTGGAATTGGAAATGATTTGGTCTTGTTTAACAAGGTTAAATTAGTCCTTTAGGATTTTACTCAACTTCTTTTATATTTTTATAGGACATAATAATTTGTATGTCAACCACCAGCCCATAATATTCACTTCAAATTTACAGCGTTTTAAGAACTTTGTGACTATCTGTCTTTCTATCCACCTCAAAAGGCCAAAGGTGGTAAATAATGTTTTTGCCTGTGTGTGGTTGTTTGTTTTGTTGTAAAAAAAAACATTCATGATGCATGAAATGAAATTTGGTGAGACTTTCAGAAAGTAAAGGTTGTATGTGCAGGTTGAACTGATTAACCTTTGGTGTCAACCCAATTCAAGATGGCTGCCATAGTTAAGTGATTTTAGCAATCCCAAAGGTATTTGAGGTTGTTTTCATGTAGGTCTAATAACGCTTTAATAATGGTCCCTTTATAAATGTTACTTAGTGGATTATTAACCATTAATAAATTATTAAGTAAAGATTAACAACTGCTTGATATTAATGGGACCGGTTCCCGGGCTCAGGTCGGCCTGGGGGGCCACCAGACCACGACCAGGCCTGCTGTGGGCATCCCCGGCTCAAGGAGTCAAAAACTGCATGGAAATCCATCAAAATATGCCCAAACCGCACTCACATCGCTCAAAACAAAGTTCCGTAGAATGCTTGCGCTGCTCACTTAAGCCTTACAGGCACTCCGCCTCATAGCAAGGAAAATTTACATTACTTAATGTTAATGTTAGGTAATGCAGTACTAAGCTTTGTCCTAACCTTAAAGACATTCATTAGTTAACAATATTGGGAACATTAATAACATTAATTAATGCTTAATGCACTAAGAAACGTTAATAAAGGAATCATCATTGTAAAGTGTTACCAATAAACATCCCTGATGGTTTTCTATGGACACGTCTTCCTTAAAGTTACATTCATCTGAGATTTTTGACTTTTTGATATTTTATTTTTTGAGTCATATTCAAAGTGTTAAATGTGAGATGTTGTTTAATATAATTGCAGGATACGGGAATTCAGAATGTCTTTCAATGGAGGATGAACAAGCTGTTTGTCTAAAAATGTCTTACACATTGCACCTCCCCATTCATTAATGAGTAATTCATTACTGACATTAAAAATAAGATCTGAGGATGATCCACTTGCTTTAATCAATTCCTTTCCCATATGTAACAGATGAATTTACTTTTATATGATTTTTGCTTTAAATAGATTTCACAGCACTGGTTTTCACATAGACGATGAATCACTCATTTGTAACACTGATCGTTTTATTAACAAAGCGTTAAAACACATCAACACTGACCAGATTTGCTTCAAAATCAGGTCAAATTAACATCTGAACATTTTTTTCCCTGGAAGGATCAGATGTTTACATCTTTATAATTACAAAACTAGGTGGATGTTGTTAATTAGGTGTTTATTCACATGTGTTGTTCAAACACTTAGAGAGGACAATGTAATTAAGAGTCAGATAAACAAGGTCGGCTCTCCTCTGACCCTTCCCTCCCCTCATCTCCTTACTCCTCTTCTTTAATTAATGCAACCTGATAAATAGGTGAAGAAAAAGAGGGAAATATTCTCTTGTAATTATTTTTCTGTTCATGACTTTATTAAGTAATGAATTCTGATTACTTCTGTGGCTAACTCCATATTAACACATTAAAGGTGGAATACATGTGCAGAAATAATAAAAACAAAAGCAGCCATCACATTTCCAACCTCACATCGGTAAGAAACTCAGAGTGACCAATAAGGGATTCCTTTTCTAGGAGATTTGGTGATTCTGAATGTTGCTAATGAAAACAGGCAGCTTTTTCCACACAGAAACAAACATTCCGGCCACCAGAAGATTTCAATCATTACCAGCCCTTCCAGTTGAAGATTGCTGCCACCGCCAACCAACACAACCAACTTTTTTGGAGCTTCTGGGTGGATTTTATTGAAATTAAATCACTAGATGAATATCTAAAACTGGTTAGCTTTTGGTGGCAACCTGATGGCCACCATAGCAAATCCACCTGTGCAAACTCAAAGTCGCCGTTACTCAGTCAGTATTACAAATACTGAGCTGTGATTTGATAAGAAGCTGAAAGTGAGCCCCATCACAAATTCTTTGCAACGTCTTCTTGAGTGAAATTTTTATTGTAGCATGATTATTGTGAACAAGGTTTTTAAGAGCTGATCAAAAATTTTCCATTTTCTACATTTTATCATCTTACTTATTTAATTCAAGGGATGTGATGCCTATTGACCCTTTGCACCTAATCACGTGGGTCCGCCATACTGTACGGCAAAAGCATGTAAACAGTGAGCGACACAAGTACTAAACAAAGGGAAAAGTAGAGCCCGAAATTGTTTTTGCGATTTTTAGCATTCCCTCTACTAGTTCAAGCCCATGTTCAGTTATCAGAAGAAGTAGCGCACCTAGATGGGGCTCATAGAGAGTGGTATTGACAAACTTAACTTTAGGCATACATATTTTAGAACAGCATTAAAGTCATTTTGTATTTCTGTTACGGGTGTAAGAGTTTGGAATAAGCTAAGTGAGGATCTAAAGCAAAGTCCCTCATTGCATAAGTTTAAAGAGAAGTATAAAAAAATTATACTAATTAATTACATGGAGGAGCAGGAAAAGTTGTAAGGGTGTTGCATTTTATGGTAATTGTCTATTGGTGGTGAACTGGGAGCTGTGAACATGGGGGGGGGGACATAAGAAAATGTACATTTTGTTTGTGTGATTGAGGATGAAACATATTATAGGAAAATGGCAAAGACACTCAGTGTAGGGAAAATATACATGTTTTTTGTTTTATCTTTCTTGAAATTTGATTTTGGGGGGGATTATATAAGCTACCAGAGCTTTGTTCCCTTCCCATTGAACATGTTCTACATATATATATATATATATATATATATATATATATATATATATATATATATATATATATATATATATATATATATATATATATATGTATGTATATACATATGTGTGGGTTTCTTTTTGGATACTTTTTGAATGCTTTGGGTTGTCTATTGATTTGCATATTCAATAAAGAAAGAAGAAAGTTAAGTGTTATTAACTAGCTTACGGACATTAGCTTAAGTTCTCACTGCAGCTGTTCACCGATGTAAACAAGCTGCCTACTTTGCCTAAATTCACCCAACTGGATTTATAACATTATGTTATGAACAGTGTTTCACTTGACACCAAAGCTGATTTAAAAAATGTCTGGATCCCTACTAGTTTTTGTTGCTGGTGGGGTCACCGTGTGTTCAACTGCTCTCACACCGGGATGACAAGATCTCTCTTAACGGCGACGCTCGTACTAAATAACATCATTTTAACACACGTAATCATACATTGGAGCAATATTGTAATTCATTATCTCGCATTTCACTGTAGTGGACGATACCGCGGTACCGTGCGTCCTCCATGGTGAAATATCCATCCATTAGAAGAACGCATCACATTTGTCCCTGTCCCTGTCTTCGTCATGAAATAAATAAACGTTAACCTTACCCGGAAAAAACACGTTCACTGTAAACCTGAGGGCTGCAAGTCCGTTTGATTGATCGCTGCAGTTCATCTCTGTCCTCAGTCTCGATCAACGTTATTTGAGAAAAAAGAAAACGAGTTGACTTTACATCCTTGTCTGTTAGTGCAGCCAGCCACGTAGCAAGTTGTTACCATTTCACTGTGAAACCAACTAAATAAAAGTGATAAAAGGCCACAAACGGGCTTGTTTTAACTAGCTTCACCAGAGTTTCAACGTGTGTAAACGGTCTTTTTGCCGTCCATTGTGGCGAACGGGGCGGTCCCATGAGTGGCGTGACGTCACGTGCAAAGGGTCAATAATTAAAAGTGGTTATAATATATTTACCTTCTTTAAGACAAATTGTAGCAAAAAGTTTATTGAGTGGCTTTCCATAATTGTTTTATAATACTTTGGAATTTAATTTATGCATTAAAGCACTGATTTATATATTAGACGTTTTTCATTAGTAAATAAATGTTTAGTAGGTACACGTGTGTAAATTCTGTGCAAACCTTAAGTTGGATGGAAGGTCAAAATGTCATTACATTAATTAGATCATTTTAAATGAGAATTACTGCACATACATTTTCTTTCTATGCTTTATTTTGGTTCATTCATTCATTCATTCATTCAGTCATTCTTTCATTCATTCTTTCTTTCATTCATTCATTCATCTGTTTTGTTTTAGAAATAAAATAGTTTGCTGTTTGACATCATCATATTTAAAATTGGCTGATTACACGACCCTAAAACCCACTAAAACATCTATTTAATCACTCTTTGTAGATCAATTATTAATTTTTGCAGTGAAAAATCCTGCTATCCTTGGTGATTTCCTTTCCCTTTTCCCATTAGAAACTCAGTGAGAAAACATTCCAGCTCTGGCCTTTAAAGAGATCATCAACCACCATTAAATATGTGCATAATGAAGCAAATATGAGGGGTTTATGATATGTGAGAGGTTTATTGTCGAGTCAAAGACATTAAGTTTTATTGCATAATTTAAAGGTAATAACACCTCCTGCTTTTAGCTCCGCAGTTATTCATTAAAAGCAACATCTTCTTAATGGTAGAAGTCACCCTCGTTGTTCTTCATTGTTAGTTTGGTACATTGATTATTTCAAAGACATTTTTAAATGTCTGCTGTGGTTTAAAATTTAATGAAACACACTTTAGTATATACATGGTGTCACACAACCCACAAAAATGGGCTCATCTTAAATCACAGTTAAGGGTGTCCTGGTCAAGGGCGTCAGTTTGTTTCCAGAATTGCTGGGGACAATAACCATACACTTGAGTGGGGTTTAAAAATTGCTGGGGACAATAGAGTAGGTGTCGGCGGCTCTGTAGCCGCATGCGGCTCTTCCATCCATCTGATGCGGCTCTCTGTGCTTGTAAAATAATGAATGGATATTTAAATAAAAAGCTTTATATTTTACTGCATTAATTTTACATCTGTATGCTAATTCTAAATGTAAAGATTGTCAGCGTAAACCTGAACAGGTCCAACCCGGTCTTACTGTGAGACCGGGTTGACGCGTCACGCTTGTGCGTAATCATATGCGCTTCCTGAGCTGAAGGATGTCCGATTCTGGGCTTCTCCTCAGACAGGTTCCTGGATGCGTCGCCACATTGGAGACAGGAACAAGCACTATTCAGCCAAAGTTTCATAATCAGGTGTGGCAGTGTGAGTGTCCTGTCACAGTGTCCCGATAGATAATGCGCCCTGGCTACTTGGCCTACGGAATGTCCCTTTGGCTGACTGGTTAGAGCGTATGACTCTCACCCGGGAGTCTGGGGATCGAATCCCGCCCGGGCCCTCATTTCTCCACCTTGCCACATATTGACGGATAAACTCAAGGATGTTGGTTGTTTTGAAAGAATTACCCCGACGCACACTGATGCGCATGGATGAGCTGACATTTTAATCATTAGGCACATCGCAGAGGTAACTTGATTCCCATCAGAACATCAGAGCTTTATACTGGACACTGTGTTCAGTGCGGCTCGGAGCGCCCACGGTGGACAGTGGGCTGAAGATCTGTAGAGGGATTCGCAGCGCAGAACCACAGTGCATGCGATACGATTTCCTCCCACTGAAGCGTTCTGGAAACCCGGTCTCCCTGAGGGATGTGTCACCTGGAAAAATTTTCTTTTTATGAAATTATGAAACTTTGGCTGAACAGCGCTTGTTCCCGTCTCTAATATGGAGACGCATGACGCATCCAGTCTGAGGCAGAATAGCCTCTTCAGCTCAGAAAGCACCTGTAGAGACATTTGATCACGCACAAAGTTTATGTGGAGCAGAAGCGGTCGGGCCACGGCAGGTGGAATGTTCCTAGCCTACATGAAGTGTAACTGTTTAATTGTAACATTAATGTTACTGGACACACTGGTCTGGTTGGTTAGACCAGTGTTTGAAGTGGAAAACACACACACACACACACACACACAAACCAATTAAAATAATGCTGATAGCGTGGACTAGAAGACAGGTGATGGGTTACGTATTTAAATGATGATCAGGCTGCTGTAAAATGTAATCTCCATCCACATCCAGACAGAATTATCCTCTATTCTTTCTCTAGTTGCTCTGCTCTTGTCTGGGCTGACAGCTGACGGTGCACGCGGCGCGCCTAACTAGCGGCTGATGCACATTTTACGCATTTGGAGAGGTGGGCTGGAAGCTTTGTTTTTACTGGAAGATGGTCCACTTAACGCACGGGTGTAGACTACATATTAATGACAAATGAATGAAAATTTAATTGTGAGTTTTTACTTCATATTTTAGAAATAAAAATGACGGTGGAACACATTTATGACGTCTTTTTAAACTAAATTTTCTAGCGCGTCCTGCCTGCTTCACTGAAGTCGCTGCTTATTAAGGCCCATCCAGAATTACCGTGGCCCACCCAAAAATGAAAACCGCGCCTGTTGTAAACCTCTGCAAATTGTTGTTCTTCACTTAATCAAACTCAGACTTTGTACAGCTAATGTCAAGATGTAAAATTATGAATTCAGTCGAGCTCTTCCGTCCCTCCCTCTCCTGCTCTCCTTGAAACCCGACATCGGCTGTCAGAAGCGGGAGGTGAAGAAGGAGATGAGGCAAACAGAGTGAGTGCGACATAGAGAAACCAGACTGGTGTGGAGGTGCGCAAAACAGCTGGAAAAGTGTGGGTGTTGAATCCCCCACGGGTGCGACGCCCATGCGAGCGACCGGTACCGGCTGCTGTCACCTGGTTGTGAGCAGCGCTCTGCTGTCTGAGGGTAGGCCCCGCCCACAACGCTGCGGCCGCTGTGGCTCCCAGTGTTTTCTTTACTGTGGGAAACGGGTAATAATGACTCTTTGATGGGAACAGGTTGCCGACCCCTGGTATAAGATCTGAGCTGGTAAAACAAAAATCCTCATCAGCAGGCTTCTTTGAAAGTGGGGGGGGGACACAGCTGCCAATCACAAATTTTGCCGGGGACATGTCCCCGGCGTCCCCGGTTAAAATGACGCCTATGGTCCTGGTGTAGAGTCAGGTATTGGATCTGTGGATCAATTGGGTTCGTATGAAAACTTTCGGCTATCAATATTTATCACTGATCTACCGTTCAAGGCTTTTAAAAAGTCGTACGCTTTGCTGGGACAGAGGAAAAAAAATTTGCCTTAAGGTTGAATTTGCAATTTAAAAGCACAAACTCTTCCACTACCGGGATTTCTGGGTAATTTTTACCAGACCTTTGCCGTCTGCATGTGTCTCCTTTTCAGCGTGTCAGTAACACCACTTTCTGGGTAATATCAGTGATCAAGCCAGCACTTTCATTGTTGGACTCGGAAGTGTCTCGGTGGAGTCACTGGGCGGAACCTGTGCTTAACTTATGCTGATTGGTTGTAACTCAGTAGGAAAAGATCTCGGGCAGACATCACCACACAGATTTGTAAAAAAACGAAACTGATGAAGCAGATCGGAGAGAAAAGGAAATAAGTAAACTGCTTCAAAATCACCTTTTCTAAATTCCCATCATCAAAAAATGCAATGGAAGTCCATCCACAACACGGTCATTTACATTGATTTGTTGTCTCCTGCAGAGCGCCACCAAACAGTGTTTCTTCTGGGGTTTTTAACACCCCTTTTTACACTACGCAGTCACTCTCTTAGGGAGTACTTTGACAGAATAAAACTTTTTAATGTCCGTGGACACCTTCTGGCTGAAACGAGGCAATTTACTGACGTCTTTGTAAAGTCCTGAATGGTCCAATTTTGTTTGGAGACACAACGGCTGAGAGGAGCGAGCCAAGCCGGCATGCACATTTGCTGTTTTTGTCTGGTGCTTGAAGTGGCCTGGTATGGACCAGTATTCAGTACCAGCATGTTAAAATGTGTTCTCCCTGCTGATCCTATCATATTTATGTGTCATTTAAAATCTCCGTCTGTCCCTGATTGCGTCTAACTGATCATGTCTTTAAAACAAATACCACCTGGAGTTTAAAAAAAGAACATTCACAAGCAGTTGACTGTTGTTTATGACTGCATTAATGAAACGTCAATGTTAATCCATCCATCCATCCATCCATCCATCCATCCATCCATTCATCCATTCATCCATTCGTTTTTATCTGCTTATCCGGAGTCGGGTCGCGGGGGCAGTAGCCTAAGTCGAGAGGCCCAGGCTTCCCTCTCCCCAGCCACTTGGGCCAGCTCCTCCAAGGAAATCCCAAGGTGTTCCCTGGCCAGGTGAGAGACATAGTCCCTCCACCGTGTCCTGCATTTCCCTTTAGGCCTCCTCCCGGTTGGACGCGCCTGGATAACCTCACCAGGGAGGCGTCCAGGAGGCATCCTGACCAGATGCCCGAGCCACCTCAACTGGCTCCTCTTGATGTAGAGGAGCAGCGAATCTACTCCAAGCCCCTCCCGGATGACCGAGCTTCTCACTCTATTTCTAACGGAGAGCCCAGCCACTCTGCGGAGAAAACTCATTTTGGCCGCTTGAATCCGCGATCTTGTTCGGTCGCTACCCAAAGCTCATGACCATAAGTGAAGGTAGGGATGTAGATCGACCGGTAAATCGAGAGCTTCGCCTTCTGACTCAGCTCTCTCTTCACCACGACAGACCGGTACAACGCCCGCATCACTGCAGATGCAGCACCAATCCTGCCTATCGATCTCACGCTCCAGCATTCCCTCACTCTTGAGCAAGACCCCGAGATAAACTCCTCCACTTGGGGCAGGACCTCATCCCTGACCCAGAGAAGGCATTCTACCCTTTTCCGAATCAAGACCATGGTCTCAGATTTAGAGGAGCTGATTTTCATCCCAGCTGCTTCACACTCGGCTGCGAACCGCTCCAGCGAAAGCTGAAGATCACATTCTGATGAAGCTAACAGGACCACATAATCTGCAAAAAGCAGAGACCTGATCCTCAGGCCACCAAAACGGATGCCCTCCACACCTTGGCTGCCTAGAAATCCTGTCCATAACGGTTATGAACAGAATCGGTGACAAAGGGCAGCATTGGCGGAGTCCAACACTCACTGGGAACGAGCCCGACTTACTGCCGGCAATGCGGACCAAGCTCTGACACCGGTCATACAGGGACCTAACAGCCCGTATCAGAGGGCCTGGTACCCCATACACCCGGAGTACCCCCCAAAAGGCCCTCCAAGGGACACGGTCAAACACCTTCTCCAAATCCATAAAACACATGTAGACTGGTTGGACGAATTCCCACGCACCCTCCAGGATCCCATACAGAGCCGGTCCAGTTTTCCAAGGCCAGGACGAAAACCACATTGCTCCTCCTGAATCTTCTCTACGGGCACTAAAATCTGTAACTTTAATGTATTTGTGGCATCTATTATGTAAAATAACCCATCAAATACCATAGATTGATGCATTTAGCGGAATTTTACTATTTCACATTGCTGAAATGATACTTCTTTAAAGAAAACTGTTTGATGATATATGAAGCTCACTGACCTGATTCTGTATATTACGGGGTCACATTTGTAAAGCAACATTAACTAGCTCAAAACACAAAGTCATCACATGGGCATGATGTGATGTAACATGACGGGACATGATGTGATGTCATGCTATAACATGAGGTTAGAAAATGCTGACATCTGACTGGACCAAGTCTGTTGGTATCAGCACTTCTCAGCTCTGTTCAGCTGGGTCACAACTCGGACCGGTGACATTCAACGAGGAATTATACCCAACAGAGGAATATAAATCCATCCTGGGTGAAAACTGACCCCTAAAACAAGCAGAACAGTTCTAATTGAGTGGATTCTGTTCCAGAGTCAAGTGGGTGATGATGCTTCAGATTTCTAAAGAAAGCGAGAAGTGCAGATGGACGAATGAGGAGACAGACAGTGAGTCAGCAGAGACGGAGGGAGATTAATTGGCTCAGTGACATTTGTGAGAACTTATTTTTTGACAGATTTTTCTTGAACACAGATTTATCTTCTTCATCCATCCATCTTTATGTCTTTGTTCTTTCATGCTTCCACTCTTCCATCCATCCATCCCTCCATCCATCCTTCAGTGGTCTGACCTATCCCTCTATCTATCGATCCCGTCCACATCATTCCACTATCTCAGCCGCCCTTCTGCCATGTCCGTTCAGCTCCTCTGATCCCATTTATCCACATTTACGTCTCGCTTTCGTTCGTTTCATTTTTCTTTGATGATTTATCCTCTCTCCATTTCACATTTCTCCTTTTTTCAGCTCCCTTTTTACCTCGTCAACATTTTCTCCTGATGCATCCATGTTTAAATTTATTACTTTTATCTTGTTTCTGTGTGGAAAAGTCAGCATTTGATGACAATCTAAGGAAAATCAGAACAATTTAAATAACATCTTCTTAAAATTTTTCAAATGCTTTGTTTGTTTTGTTAATTTTTTCTCCTCCCCTTAATTCCCTTCATCCTTTTGTTCGCCCCTCAAGTGCAGCTCAAATCTTTAAGGCTTGAGTCGTTTTCATAAGCCTTTAAAAAGCCGGCGTTAAAGAGGAGCTTCCATCTGAGATGAGCAGACTCTCTGCTGCCTGGCTAATGAGACAAGTCTCATTTATACACTCGTTCAAAGTAAACATTCAAAACCACTAATTCAGGTTTTTGTTTAATTCACGAAACACATTTGTTTTAATTAGTATTTCAAAAAATCACTATGATCATAGCAAGTAAAGCAGCTATTTAAAGATAAGTCACCACCAAAAATCAGACATCACAATATTGCCTCTAAATCACATTTAATTGCATGGGTTTGACTTTATTCTGATACATTTGATCATGTTTATTGCTAATAAACAGTTTCAGTACTTTTTTAAATTGATTTTTCTTTGTACTTCAATTTTAATTCCTAACTTTGTCATATTTTCTATCTCAGTGCGAGTTGCTTTTTTTCTCATGCTTGCTGCCCACTTAGAAAAAACAAATGGGTGGCTCTTCATCAAAGGGGATACAGTAGAGGATATATGTTCTCATCAGTGACAAGCCAGGCACCTCCCATCCCTAATGGCACTTACACACAAGCGTCGGCTCTACTCCGCCTGGACTGAGTTTGGAGTAATAAACTAACTAAAAGGAACTGAGTGTTCCCATTTAGGTGGCCTTGGATTTTCCTTTGTGCAACCGGATGTTTTTTCAGCCCTCTTCCCGTGGCAGTCTGCCTGGAGCTGAGTTGGTCCAACACACCCACTGCTGACTGATTGGCTGGCTCAAAGACACACCTACCATTAGGGGAAGCCTCCGACTGGCAGATAGAATCAGCCATCATGGGCTTCCTGCATGCACAATTCTTCATCATTCTGGATGCTGTGGAGTTAACAAGCATATGAAGCCATTTTTCTCTGTCTCTCACTGCTGTAAGGAGCGCGCACACACACACACACACACACACACACACACACACACACACACACACACACACACACACACACACACAGTGCTGCCAGACAGCAAAGCAGGATGCAAAATCAGAGTCAGAGTCTTCGAAAGCAAGTTTGCTCCACTTTTGTTTAACAATGGAGACATTATTCCCCACGCTGTTTTGCCCCGTCCATGTGCTCGGAGATGTGCTCATGACATCACTTAAATCTATTTTTCGTGCCAATGTTGGAGACCGCCCATTCGCTCACGCACGTCCACATTCCTAAGGCAGTGTGGAACGAACACGGCCAGGCTGGGGTGGGCGGAGCCGATGATAGTGTGTAAGTGGCGTTACTAGTAAACAAACATTTAAAGTCATTGATTTAAAACTTTATGCAGCCATACAGAGTTTGGATTATACTATTGGGTTTGTTACTGAGATTTTATAAATGTAATTTTTACATAATGAATCTTGGTCATCTCACAACCCCAGTTCAGGCAAAACTGTAGAGCCCCCCCCCTTTTTTTTGGGGGGGGGGGGGGGGGGGCATACCCCAGGTTGGTGACCACTGATCTACATTCAAAGTATTGGAAATGAACAATCTAGAGGAGCACTACTTATAACTATTTGCCTATGATGTTCAGTTAAAACATAAGAAAAGAAAAAAAATCATTTATGTATATTTTTTTAAAGGCTTCTAGTTCAGAAATGCCACCTTTGCTATAATAAACACAAGTTCTAATTTTAAATAGAATTACAAATATCTTAGCAAACTGCTCAGATTTTACCTCCTGGTGACGTTAAATTTAGATTTTCTGTTTTTGAAAGTGACCAAACCATTTCCAGAGAAATCTGCCTTCTGCTCAATGCAAATCAAAGTGGAACAACTTTATTTCCAACTGTCTGTGCGACCAAATAAATCAGCAGCTTTGTTTAATTGGGTTTGGACAGCTTAAGGTTGTTTTTATTAGAGCAAACTGACCTTTGCTGAGAAGTTGTCATGTTTCAAGGCAGGCATCTAACCCAGGACATGCAGAAACAACTTGACACAGGGGGTAAGTAAACAAAAGTTGTTATTTATTTAGAAAAATGGAAACTAAGGGTGCACTGGGAAGTCCAGTGATCGGGAAACTGGGCGACAACAGCGCCTAGGGAAGAGCAGAGACAGGTGAGTCTCGGGACGGGAGCACAGCAGGGAAGGATGGGTTTGTTAGGGACTTACGGCGGACAGAGTTCTTGGAAGCGGAGAGCGGTAATGAGCCGAGGGTGAGTCCAAAGTCCAGCGGGAGCTGAGGAAGAGCGACGAGCGAGCGGGTCAGTCAGGAGGAAGGGTGTG
The DNA here is from genome assembly GCF_043380555.1 of Nothobranchius furzeri. Lineage (NCBI taxonomy): Eukaryota > Metazoa > Chordata > Actinopteri > Cyprinodontiformes > Nothobranchiidae > Nothobranchius > Nothobranchius furzeri. The sequence goes on from NC_091759.1 coordinate 10,259,355, forward strand.
ACGTGGCTCAGTACAATCCAGGGGGTTATTGTGGTATTTTGTGGAATCCAGAGAGTACCTGAAGCATGGGAGCCAAAACACAATCAACTAGTTAAGACAAAACCTTAGTGACTGAGGTGTATGGCTGGAACAACCCAAACAGTAGCAATCATCTGGCCTCGTGTTCTTCTTCTTCTTCTTCAGTGAGTGTTTAATGGCAGATGCAAGCTACTTAGCACATTACCGCCACCCTCCTGATTGCATGTGAACAGTCACTACTACTGTTCACACTCTTCAATAGTATGCAGTGTGCAAATAAAAAAAAATTATAATAAAAAAAATTTAAATTTTCATCTTAATAAAGACACTATATCCTAGTTTTAAGGCCTGTATCTTTTAAGAACTCCAATAAGTATCTAGCACATTTATGATCTAATGTCTTACCTAAAACATTCTCAACACTAAAAAATTTTTTAGCGTTTTCTATTTTCTTTTTAAAAAAAATTCTTTTACTCGGCCTCGTGTTGTGTCCCCATCCTCCTTTTAAACCCGACCTGCTGATTGTAGGTCCGACACAGCTGCTGTCTCACCATCTCCCTCACCTGGAAGCAAGCTCAGAGATGGTGTGTTGAGGGAGAACACTCACCCTGGCTCTTGACAGAAGTAAGGAAATGGGATCGTTTTTTTAACACTTAAAGCAGATATGAGTGTTTTGGCACATGCTGCTTTTATAGAAAAGTAAAAGAAAAATGGCATTTCCAAAGTTTCCAAACCAGTCTTAAACAGTTTTACTCGATGATTTTACGGAGAGATTACAGGGGATTAGTCCTCATAGGTCGGAAGAGAAGGGATGGGTCTTCCTGCTAATTGAGGGGGTAAATATTTAGAGAAGGAGTTTTAGTTAAGCCTTTGGCTCCCGGCAGCTTAGCCGACGTCTTTAAGTCCATGGGCTCATTTTACTCGACCCCTAACCCTGAGCTGAACCTTTTAACAATGAGGATCCATATGGATCTGGCGGTTTGCTGACAGGATGAAGGCTTGCTGAAGTGACAGCTGGAGACACGAGGATTAGCCAAATGCAGCTAAAACAGCTGTCAAAGGTTGTCTGGACTGAGCAGCTATTTGTCCCCAAACTGTCGACCATAATCCAAAAAATTCAGATTAAAAATCCAACTTGGCCTTGGAAAATGGGAAAATCAGTAATTCCCTGACTGTCATACTGAAGCGCCGACCCGTTTAAGCTGGAATACTCTGTGATAGTTTGTTCTTTTACTTCTGATTCAGCACATAACAGGAGATAAATGTTTGATCAGGTTGTTTATTTAATTAAAACAACCGCCTTTATTCTGTCTGTGCAACACCACATAGCTATGAAGGTCATACCCAGAAGATAGACAGCTGCCTGTTGCAAAGACAAATGCTTTTTGCATCTTTACTGAAGATGTCAGTTTAATGGGAGAGAAGAGTACAGTGCTTTTTACATCGATAACAGCAAAGAAAATCAGCATTTTATCATGCAGTGCGGTGCATTCTTCAAAACTGTTCTAAACTAGACCAGTAGATTGATCGTGTCTGGATTGTGTCTGATAAAGAGAGTAAAAGGCAATCTGGCAGAATGCTTTAGTCCTTCACCCCTGAGTTTTCGTCTGAGGTCACCTTCGGTAGAGAAATTATGAAATTGTAGCTGTTTTGTTGAAACATTAGACGCACAGCAGCAAGGGAAGAGCTATCTGATACACACTTTTAAAGAGAAATGTCCATCTCTCTTACATAAATGGGGCGGGACTCCAAAGTTGTACTGGAACCAACCACTAGGGGGATTATTGTTTTGGTCCTCTTTGGCTTCGGCTTTTACATATTTAGCAAAGAATGTATGTCACCTCAATGTTGGCTCATCCTTTGAGTTTTAGAACTTTTTTATGACTAAATAATCCCAGGTCAGAGTTTAGTGGCTCAACAAACCAAAGCCCCATCGAAACAATAGATGGAAACTAACTGATTTTGGAGGGAATTTAGAAAATAATCATAATTTTTAGACAGAAAACTTTTGCTCATCATCAAACATGAAAATTAAAACAAATTATAATTTCTCCTTTACTCCTCATTTAAATGCGGAGGTCAAATGTTTTCCATACAGATGAAGTGAAACCGATTATTAATGAAGGCTACTTAATTATAAAATTTCATGTTAAACCAATTGTTTAAGAGACAGTGTTTCCGTAGACTATATTCTCGTTTTCACTTCTGCTGACCTTTTTCTGATCTCTTCTATTCTGACTCCCTAAATCCCTCAACTATTTTAGCCTCTGAGGTTTCTGGGAAATGTCTGACAGTGGAGCATCACCGGAACCCCGCGGGATCCAAAGGCTCAGCGGAGAAATGTTAACAGCACCTTAAGTGTCTCTCAGAGGGACAACGAGGTTAAACCTGGGGATATCTCTGCAGGATGTGTGGCGTTTGGTCCCATGGGGGCTGCAGGGGTCTCATCACTTGGACCACCGTCTGACAGCCAGAGGTCAAAGGTTCAGATCTGTCTCGACTGTCGTCCCTCGGTGCGACGATCGAGCCCCACAGTGCCGCTGCTAATAAGCGTCAGCGGTGGCGTGACCGAGCTCTTTGATGACTCAGCAAAAGTCTTGTCGGACATTCACAGGAAGACAAATGAGTCTGTGAAAAGAGATTAAAAATGGCTTTTCTTACAGTGGGGCCATTGCTGGTGTGGCAGACCAACTCAAAGCGGCAGACTGAAACTTTTAATTATATTTTTATTGATCCGACTCTTAATAAGTTATGTTTAAAATCAAAGCAGCTCAGAGTTATTAATGCCTCTTTTCACCCAGTTTTCAGATATTATGAGATGCGTTCACAAAAAATGTTCAGTTCGCTTTAATCACATTTATGTTAGAACATTTACTTTATATTAGGATTTTCTTACTTTCATCTTTGATTATTGGTTCTTTTTTAAATGAAGATTCATCCTAAAAAAACATGACTGGAACTTTTACTCATCAGACATCTCTGAGTTGTTTTTTTCTTGCATTTTATACTTAATCAGACAAATTTACTTCTAAATGAATATCCTGCTATCCGTATAGCAATAACAAAATGACATATTAAATACAATTACTAATTAGTTCAGTAAATGTAAAAGACAGATTAGCACCAGAAACATTGTGAAGACCAGACAGACTGATCAGCTCTCTAAAGTGTAATAATTAAAACATTATTCCACAAACATCAGCTGGAACTTTGCTGAGTCACTAAAGCTTCTGACCCTGAGAGGCAATTAGGCGAGTCAGCAGATTTAATGTGGCAGGAAGCTGCCGTGTGTCAAATTATATTTGCAAATCTTTGTCCTGTGTGTTTGCTGTATTGATCCTTTTGTTTGAATGTGTGTGTGTTTGTGTTTGGCTGCTTGAATAAAGCAACATTGCTAAAGTTTGTTGGTTTTTAGGTAATCCTTTAAACGTCCTTTTTAGAGACATTAACAAATTAAACTCTCAGATTGGTTCATTATTTAGAAGATATTTTCTTTCATTTCTGATTTTTAAAAACTTCTGTATGAAACATTTTTTTGGAGCTGTGCGTAAAAAATTAAAATGGTTACTACCTATAGATTTGTTCCTGTGTGGCATCCGTTCAGAGAAATAGAGACTAATGAGGTAACAGCTAGTCTGAGTGCAGCCAACTCCAAATTGTAAAGCTGCCATCTTGGATTACCACCCATTGTAGTCCATGCAATGTTACATTAGGAAGCCTCTTTTCCACCAGATATGAAAGAGTTGCAAAACGTACTTTGCAACAATTCCAGGTTCCTCTCCACAAGCAGCAATGCGCAACGTTTTGGACGCATCCCAGAAGGGAAGGGACACTACCATTACATTTCAAGTCTATTTTTTAAGCTCTACCCTTCCAAACCACGTCAAACTTCAAAGTTTAGACCACGGCAGACAGGACATCAAACAGGAAAGCAGTGTAAAACATCCAGAAACTTTCAAAATAAAAGTCATGTGCAGATAACCGTACGTCACTTCCTGCGAAGCCGCCGTAGCCCAGGTAAACAGAACAGAAAATAAACCACAGACTTTTTTGGACGCGTGCAGCTGTTTTTCTCTTTGCTAGTTTTCGTGTAGACTTCTGAAATCCAACGTGGTTTTGCAACTTGTCATGGTCTGTGTCTGCGTCTCCCCTCATGTGTCTCCTTGTGTTCTCCATCTCTCTCTAGGTTCTCCTTTTGTGTCTCCTAGCACCCTCATGTGTCCTTGTCTGCGTCTTCCTCAGGTATCCCCCTCCCAGGTCCTGTTCTCCCGTGGCCCCCTTTAGTCACGCCCCTGTAGTTTTTCTTTCTGTAGTTTGGTTTCTGCTCCCCCCTAGAATATTAGTTATGTTTGCTGCCCTTCTGGTCTTAAGGTTTTTCTCTTAGGTCATTTTCCTTCAGCTCCAGCTGTTCAGGTTATTAGTCTCTCTAGTGTGTTTTTCCCATCGGTGTTTGAGGTTTTTCTCCCCCCTTGATTATTAGTTATGTTTCCTGCTCTTCTTGTCTTTAGGTTTTATTCTTAGGTCATGTTAGTTTCCTCCCTGTTTAGTAATTGAGTTCACCTGGTCTCTCTCTCCTCACACACCTGCAGCCTATCTGCCTCCCATCATGCCCCAGTGTATATAACCCTGTCTGTGTCTTAGTGTTTTGTCGGTCCATTGTTTTGTGTCAGCGTTGTTTTGTTCCTCGTCACTATAGGCCTCTAGGTTTTGGGCTCTTAAGTGAGCTTTCGTTCTCCAGGGTTTCAGGACATAGGTTTTTGGCTTCCTGCCCTTTTGGAATTTTTTGTTCTCCTTCCTAATAAAGGAATGTTTTCATTTACATCCACTCCTGCCTCACGTCGTTCTGGGTGTCTGCATTCTGGGTCCAAACCTCCTCCTGGCTCAACGTGACACAACTCTCCTGTGATTTTGAGACTTTGCGGGAACAGCTGTTTGGAACGCTCTCGCTCCCGTTTTGCTTATCGTTCCCAGGTGGAAGGAAACTCGCGAGGAAAATGCGGCTATTTAGTTACGCAACGCTTTCACGTCCGGTGGAAAGAACAGGTTAGTCTTTACTCTGCTGTCAACTTTGCTAATGAAATACTTACATGCATTGAACATCACTAGCAGCAGGAAAGAAGAGCACTTCTTTTGCATGCAGGTGTCAAGTCCTTAATAAATAAAACATGCGAGTAAAACTGATAATGTCGGGGCTGCAATGGATTCATCTTCTTATCCAGTGATTGGACATTTGGAAACACTGGACTATTGTTGCCATGGTAATTAATTTATGAGTAATTAGTCACCACATTTACCACATTTATGCTAATTAACACTTTAAAGGGGATTTGATTACGGATTCTTCCGAGCACCACACAGAAGAATTTAATCTAAAAAGGAACCATCACCACCAACTGATGCTGCTCTTTAACAATTGGTTTTATTTTTCTTACCTTTTTCTCCTTTCCTTAAAATGTACATTTTATTGATTTCTTTTTTCCCCGGCAGTTGCAGACAGACACCGGTGGTTTTCTGTCTTTCTATCCTCGGCTCAAGGTGACTACACAACAAAAGCTGCAAGTGTGAACACACACTCTCAAACACACACGCAGACCGCAGCAAGCACAAAGGTTTGCAGTCTGATAAGAATTAAGATAGCTACACACACAACTTCATGCTTCGCCACATGCAAATACGCACACACACACACACACACACACACACACACACACACACACACACACACACACACACACACACAATGATAGGAATTAGGATAAGGATTGTCTTCGTCAGACACAAAAGACTAAATTAGGTGTGGCATTATGACAGAATAACTCCCAGTTTAGTTATTTTTATTGTGCCTCATGTCTGCTCCATCTTTTTAATATTAAAATTAAACATGGTGAGTTTGGAGGGGGTGGGGGAGGATGCACAGAAGACAAAGGTAATAAAAACTGAGAAGGAGAGAAGATGAAGATGAGAAGAAATGTTGGAAGAATAGAGGAGGAGAGGATAAAACTGGAAAAAGAAGGATTAAGGGAATAAAGGAGCAGCAGTGGGAGGTCTGATGAGATTTGTTTCTTGAATATTAAATGGCCTTGTGATCAGTGTGTGAGGAAGATGTGTAATCAACGGTGCTTGGTTAGCGGCTCTGATCAGGGACAAGTTAAAAGATAAATATAAAGCATGGAGCTGAATGCAGTTTCAGATGCCCACTGGAGCACCAGGATCCTTTCTTTGTGTCAGAAAGACAAGGAACTAAGAGTTCAGTTAGCTAAAGGTGTGCTTGCTAAGAAACTTTAATAATTCAGCCTCTAATAACAATTAAAATCAGTTTTACTTTGAAGGTTAATCCAGCCTGATCTCAAGTATTAGATCAAGATCCCGATCATGGCGATGTGGTTCTATTATTATCCTGTCTATGGTTTACTGTTAGAGCTGCCGGGTCACTCAATGAGACCAACAATGGGTAAAATGTGTATTATTTAGCTTCACCCCGTCTGCTTCAAATCAGAAATTTGGTGTTTTCCCCTTTTCATGAATAATGCTAATGCTAATGCTAAATAAAAATGTCTTGTCAAAATTACCACTAACGGTTTATGGGATGACCTACCAAGGCTCTGCTGGTTCTCCATGAACCAGCAGTAAGTATGTTTTATTGATATAGCACTCATCACAGACAGAGCAACACAAAGCGCTTCACAGAGATAAAATACTGAATAATAATAAATAATATCATAACTATCATAAAATAAGTTAAAATCTGAAAAACAAAATATGAAATTATAAAATGATCACAAATATCACAAAACAAATGAACAGTTTTTATTAATTTGAGAAGAAAGAAGGAAAAAAAGAAAAATATTAAAGTAAAAGCAGCTTTAGGTAAAAAAAGGTCTTCAGCTGTTTTTTTAAGGTGACCAGACCATGCTGCGTAAGGATAAGGTAAGATTTATTCAAGTAAGTCTTAAACACACACACACACACACACACACACACACACACACACACACACACACACACACACACACACACACACACACACACACACACACACACACACGTAACGTACCAAAAGGGTCAATTTTCACCTATATATTGACCAACATAATAACCTTTCATGTACAGAAATAAATCCCCTTTCTATCTGGCCTTATAAATCCAGAAGGGTCTGCTCAGTGCTTGTTGACATACCAGAAGACAAAACATCCACACAAACATTCTCACTCAAGGTCCTGCACTCTCTGCGTAAAAGCCTGGCTCCTGCATTCCTCACTCTGAATAAAAAGAGATCGTACTCGAATCCCACGTGACTTTACAGTTATACGTTAAATAATCATGTGTGATGAATGAACAAGATGATTAAATCAAATGTTTGAATAATCTGTGCTTAAGCCAGTGATGGCTTTGAAATGAATGTTGTTCTTACAATGATCCATTTCAGATCTTATGATCAGTATGTGTTTGATTTAACAAGTTAATCATAGTTTACACTCACACACATAACTATATGATACTCATTAAGGCTAATATTCACCTCACATAAGAGTTTAAAGATTCTCATTCACAAAGTGTTAACAATCCTTTTGTATCCGAAGGAAGGCGTGGCTTTCTGAGGGATGTTGGTAAATTCTCTAAAATGTGTCAAATTCTGATTTGCCAAACTTGGCCAGAAACCATAATAAAGTAGTTTATGAAAACAAGAATTACTTCCGGATTAATTAAGTTTCCAGCGGATCCTCGAACCGGCCAATTTGGGAACAAGCATTTTTGAAACCATCTTCTCCTTGTCACGGTTTGCCTCTGCAGTAACCCATTTGCAGGAATAAAGATCCTTTATCCAGAGTTCAAAAAGATTTAATAAACAAAACTTCCTCCACTGACTGTGGGAACCAAAAACCAAAACCAAACTCAATCCATACATGTACAACTCAGCAAAGACAACTCCACACTGATGACTGGCAGCAGTGGCCTGAAATAGGGTGAGGGGCAATCAAGATGATGTGGTTCAGCTGCAGCACTCCAGGAGGCTCACAGGGAAGGGGAGGATTCCTGAGAGGAGCTGCAGCTGACCTGAACAAAAACAACAGAGAAAAAGTTAAACACAAGCACAAAAAGGGGCGAATCATAACATAACCCCCCTCACAAAGTCCGGCTCCCAGACGGACGTCTCGGCTGGGTGGGGTGTTCCCGGTGAAACTGATCGATCAGATCACGGCTGAGGATGTGGCGTTCTGGGACCCATTGCCTGTCCGCCGGGCCATAACCCACCCAGTCCACGAGGTATTGGACGCCCCTGCCCACTCTCCTCGAGGCCAAGAGCTTATTCACGCTGTAGACAGGTCCGCCATCCACAATGCGGGGAGCTGGAGGGACCGCAGGTGGCGTCTGCAGGGGACAGAGTCTCTCAGGCTTCAGCTTGCTCACATGGAACACAGGGTGGACTCTCAGTGCCCGAGGGAGCTCCAACCTGACGGCTACTGGGTTGATGACCTTGGTGATGGGGAAGGGTCCGATGAATCGGGGCTGCATCTTCCTGGCACCCCCCTTCAGTGGCAGATCAGCCGAAGAGAGCCAAACCCTGTCACCCACCTTGTACTCCGGAGCAGCAGACCTCCGGCGGTTAGCCACGGAGGTGAACCGTTCCTGGTTCCGAACCAGTCGGGAACGGTACTCAGTCCATGTACGACGGCAGCGCCTCACGAATGCTGCAGGACTGGAGGTGGAAGCCGACCTCTCCTGATGGGGGAAGAGAGGTGGTTGGTACCCGTAGGCAGCCTGGAAGGGGGAGAAGCCAGTAGAATTAACCAGGGTGTTGTGCGAATACTCAGCCCAGGGGAGTTGAGAGGACCAAGTCTGGGGGTTCTTCAGGCACATAGCACGCAGGGTGGTCTCCAGATCCTGGTTAAAGCGCTCTACTTGACCATTTGTCTGAGGGTGGAAACCAGAGCTCAGACTGACCGTTATTCCAAGGAGTCTGCAGAACTCCTTCCAAAAAGCTGCAACAAACTGGGGTCCTCGATCCGAGGTGATGTTCTCCGGAAGTCCGTGCAGCCGAAAAACATGCCGCACCACCACCTCCGCCAGTTGCTGAGCCGATGGCAATCTCTGCAGGGGTATAGCATGCACCATCTTTGAAAACCTGTCCACTACAGTCAGGATCACAGTCTTACCCTTAGAGTTGGGTAGTCCAGTGATGAAGTCCATTGCAATGTGGGACCAAGGTCTGGAGGGAACAGGTAGAGGTTGCAGGAGTCCAGCCGGAGGAGTTCTGGGTGACTTGACGCTGGCACACACTGGGCAAGAGGAGACAAAAGCTCGAACGTCAGACGACACCGTAGGCCACCAGAACCGCTGCGCTACCAGGAAGGCAGTCCTGGTTACCCCAGGATGGCAGGCCAGGCATGATGAATGCCCCCATTTCAACACCGCCGGGCGAAAACCTGGGGGAACAAACAAACAGTGCGGGGGGCATCCAGACGGAATGGTAGTGGGGTCTCGGACTGCAGCATTGATTCTGCGCTCCAAGGACCAACGAGAGACCCCAAGGACCAAGTTGGGCGGCACGATGAACGTGGACTCTGACTCCAAAGCCTCACCTTCCTGCTGGTACTGGCGGGACAGGGCATCAGGTTTAATGTTCTTACTGCCCGGACGGAAGGAGAGGTTGAAGTTAAACCTGTCAAAAAACAGAGCCCACCGTGCTTGGCGGGGGTTAAGGCGCTTGGCAGTCCGTACATACTCCAAGTTCTTATGGTCGGTCCACACCAAAAACGGCTGCTCAGCACCCTCCAACCAGTGGCGCCATTCTTCGAGTGCTAGCTTAACAGCTAGCAACTCTCTGTTCCCTATGTCGTAATTTCTCTCTGCAGGAGTGAGCTTGCAGGAGAAATACGCGCAGGGATGTACTTTATTATCAGACGCTCTCTGTGACAGCACAGCACCCACCCCTGACTCAGACGCATCAACCTCCACAATGAATTGCTTGGAGGTGTCAGGCTGGGTCAGGATAGGGGCCGCAGAGAACCGTCTTTTGAGCTCGGCAAAGGCCATGTCGGCAGCAGTGTCCCAGACAAAACGTACCTTAGCCGAGGTGAGTCTGTGGAGGGGTGCAGCCACGCCACTGAAACCTCTGATGAAGCGCCTGTAGAAGTTGGCGAACCCCAGGAAGCGTTGAAGCTGCTTCCGACCAGTAGGTGTAGGCCACTCGAGAACCGCTTTGACCTTGTCACTGTCCATCTGTACCTCTCCAGGCGTGATCACATGCCCCAAGAACTTAGTCTTGGTGGTGTGAAACTCACACTTTTCAGCCTTACAGAAAAGCTGGTTCTCAAGTAGGCGCTGCAGAACGGCCCTGACGTGCTGCACATGTGTTTTACGGTCTGGGGAGAAAATTAAAATGTCATCCAGATAGACGTACACAAATCTGTTAATCATGTCCTTCAACACATCATTAATAAAACACTGAAACACAGCTGGTGCGTTTGTCAGTCCAAAAGGCATCACCAGGTATTCAAAATGGCCGCACGGGGTGTTGAAGGCAGTTTTCCACTCATCCCCCTCCCGTATGCGCACCAGATGATAAGCGTTCCGTAGATCCAGCTTAGTGAACACCCGAGCCCCTCTAATCTGGTCAAAGGCAGACTGCAAGAGAGGCAGGGGGTAAGTGTTACGAACCGTGACGCTATTCAGACCCCTGTAGTCAATACACGGCCGTAAACCCCCATCCTTCTTGCCCACAAAGAAAAACCCTGCCCCCGCAGGTGATGAGGATGGCCGAATAATGCCTGCCTGTAAGCCCTCCTGAATGTATTCCTCCATGGCTGTTGTCTCAGGGATGGACAGAGGATAGAGACGGCCTTTAGGAGGTTGAGCACCAGGAAGGAGGTCCACAGCACAGTCGTAAGGACGGTGAGGGGGCAGGTTCTTAGCACGAACCTTACTGAACACCGCAGCCAAGTCTGTATATTCGGGGGGAACATTACTGATGTCAGGTGGTTCCAAGAGAGGCTGGCTAGAAACAGGGCGAACAGGAGCAGCAGACAAACAGTTCAATAAACAAAAAGGACTCCACGTCAACACGCGGCCAGAAACCCAGTCAATATGGGGACAGTGTTTGCTTAGCCAGGGGTAACCCAGGATCACAGGAGGCACTAAAGAGTCAACCACAAAAAAACACATCCGCTCTGTGTGGTTCCCAGAGACCGTCACAGTGACAGGAACAGTGCGTGCAGTCACCTTGTGGATAAGGGAACCGTTTACAGCATGGATGGACAATGCAGGAAACACCTCCTCGACTGGAATCAAAAGTTCGCTTACCACTGCCTGGGACATCAGATCCCCATCAGAGCCGGAGTCAATAAGGGTGTCATATTCACCGTGTTTCGTCCCATATGTCAACCGCACACTGGTGGGCGGTCGTGAGGGCGGAGAAAAGGATGACACCCGACCCGCTAGCTGCATGGGCTCCGAGGGCGGGGCGTCACTGCCCAGGTGAGAAACACTCACAGCAATCGGGTGAGGACGAGGTGAAGAAGTCAGTGGGCGGAGCTCATCATGAAGGCGCTCCATCCTCCGCCGATCGATGCGTACAGCCAGATCGATAAGATCCTCCAGCTCCTCAGGAACCTCCCTCGCGGCTAGCTCGTCCTTGAGCTCGCTGGAGAGCCCCTGAAGGAAGACGTCGACCAGTGCATCATCAGGCCAGCGGGAGCTTGCCGCCAGCGTCCGGAACTGTACTGCATAGGACGCCACGCTGTCGTCTCCTTGTTTGAGCCGGAGCAGCTCAGAAGCAGCCGCGCGGTGCGGTGTTGAGGGATCAAACACCACGAGGAGTTGAGTGGAAAAGGCCCGGAAGGAACGAACCACCTCCGCTCCACGATCCCACTCAGCCAGCCCCCACCTCTTGGCTCTGCCCGTCAGGAAACTCAAGGCAAAAGCCACCTTGCTCTGCTCCGAGGGGAATTCGCTTGGATTAAAGTCAAAATGGAGCCGGCAGGAGGTGAGGAATGGTCGACAATCCTCTGCGGTACCAGAAAAAGTTTCAGGACGACCCAAACGAACCTGTCGAGGGGGAGCAGGCGCTTGCTCCAGTCTGGCTACACGTCCATGCAACTGCTGCAACCCTGACATGCAGCTGCGGAGCTCCTGGGTCAGAACAGGAAGGCTGGCTTCTCCTGCAGCACCCTCACCAGAGGCAGGTAAGGAAGGGTCTTGTCTCTGGGTTCTTCCTGCTGGGTCAGACATCTTGGTGGAGTTGTAATGTCACGGTTTGCCTCTGCAGTAACCCATTTGCAGGAATAAAGATCCTTTATCCAGAGTTCAAAAAGATTTAATAAACAAAACTTCCTCCACTGACTGTGGGAACCAAAAACCAAAACCAAACTCAATCCATACATGTACAACTCAGCAAAGACAACTCCACACTGATGACTGGCAGCAGTGGCCTGAAATAGGGTGAGGGGCAATCAAGATGATGTGGTTCAGCTGCAGCACTCCAGGAGGCTCACAGGGAAGGGGAGGATTCCTGAGAGGAGCTGCAGCTGACCTGAACAAAAACAACAGAGAAAAAGTTAAACACAAGCACAAAAAGGGGCGAATCATAACACTCCTTTGGCCTCCTGTCAAAGCCTCTCTGCAACGCTGCGGCTGATACCAGTCAACCGGCTCGTCTAAAGCCTGATTCATGCTTCTCCGTCTGCGTCGGTGCGGAGACACGCAACGTCCTTGCGTGCCTGCCGGAGAGCTCCGCAAGGACGGACAGAGTCGAGCTCTCTTTTCTAAACATTCATCAGTCGAGACGGACAACGCAAGCTTGTGATTGGTCAGGACGCCGCTGTTGTCTACAGCGCCGCCATTGTGCCCTCAAAAACATGAATAGAGCCGAGGATAACAAGCGGCAGACACGGAGAAGCTTGAAGAACACCTAGCGTAAAAACTCTAAAAACATGAATGTTTAATTCCCCCGTGACTGGAGAAGTGAAAAGATATGCATCAAGCGTTTTATTTGTGGACGGAAATGACAGGAAACGTGGGTTTGGAGGTGGTGAGCGCATGGAGGTGGAGGAGGATGAGAGACTAATTTGTCTGTGTTAAAAAGTCTCTTATATACAAAAAAACACAATATAAACACACTATCTTGGACCGATACATGACAGGATACCACAGAACAAAGCTACGCCCTCTGTTGTCCTGCCGGGCAATTGCTTTGCAACACTCTCCAGGAGACGGAGAAGTATGAAAGCAAAACGCTTCCGTCAATCCGTGCATGTCTGTCCCTTGCGGAGCTGACGGAGAAGCATGAATCAGGCTTAAGAGCCAAGCAAACATCAACCTTATTCGCAAATAAGCATTCCAGCTTCCTGCCTTCACCTGGAGGGTTCTCAGACTGGACGGATCCTAATGGAGCTATCTACGGCTTCCTGATATCACTCCACTGGCAGTGACCCGCATGAGCCCCTGGATCGAATGAGAACCTCCACATAGACTTGGCGAATAGGGCGTAGACTTGGCACAGATTGCATGGGATGTTTTTTAAATAAACAACTCTCTAGTTTATAAACAAATAAATTCTTTTACAACCCATACTTCACAACTTTCTCAGATACAAAGAATGGTTTTGCAAAACATCTAGCTTCCATTACATCACCTCACATCCACCACACCACATCTTATTATTCATATCTTGTCATGTATAATCTGTAGTTTAGGAAAAATAGTTAAATTCATTTTATAAACTGTATACTGACTTTGTCTGTATTAATACGAAGTGTGTTTATGGTCACTAAAGATGCAAAGAACCCTAGAATCTTCTGATTAAACAGTCAAAGATCAATCAGATAGATATTTCATATTTATATGGAATCATCACATCATATTGGTCATAATTAACATGTAGTCTTTCACGCCACACACACACACACACACACACACACACACACACACACACATATATATATATATATATATATATATATATATATATATATATATATATATATATATATATAAACCTTCTAAACAGATGAGAGGCATTGCTTAGATCTGTATCCCAGAAGAAGGGGGAGGGGCTTAAAGCTTCTTTCCGGAGCATTGCTCTTATCTGATGGCACCATCTAGTGGCTGACAAGCATATCACACTCCTTCCGTTTTTTTAAGATGGCAACTTCATGTTTATGTTCATAAATGTGCTTCTGTAGCCGACAAACAGAGCTAAAACATGTTGTTTTACGAGTATTATTCTCATGTCATGCTGTGTTCTCATATATTTGTATTTTAAAGACTTTCTTGTCCGTGAAAAGTTCATCAACTCCGCATCAGCCGAGGTATTCCTTAAATTGGATGCGTCTAAGCGGTAGTCTAACGCTATTGGTTAGTTCTGGTCAGCGCTCAGTTTCCTATTGCACGGAGCTCTGTGGGGGAGGGGGCGTGTTTAGCAAAAAAATAAAAAATAAATAAGACGTATTGCTTACGTTATATCACAGTACATGATAAGATAATCACTTTTACGGATTTCTGACAAATCATACATCATTTCTGAAAGTAGAAATCTCCGGAAAGCTACTTTAAGGGTGCAATACTAATTAACCACTAACATAACATATAATTATTTCTGCTTTAACTGACCAGATGAATAAACCTTAAAGTTTAACTATACTCTGATTAAACGTGTTCTTATAATTACGTATCTTGAGATGTTTTCTTAAATACAATTGATGACAATCGGCCTTTAAATTGACGTGCTTAATCACTAGAGAGATAATTAAGATATTTCAAACAACATTGTCAACATCTTCATTATTTTCTGGACACTTTTTGTCCTTTCTGGGTATTTTGGACATCAGATGCTTTAACCAGCATTGAGTGGGCACACAAGAGAACAAAGACATGCTTTTTCTTTTTTTTGTGATGCTGTTCGATCAAGATAGGATGAATGTACTTGTTTACGTTTCAGACCAGACTCAATACACACTATGTGACTTTATTTGTCTGTAAAAGATGGTTTAAATTCATGAAAAGCATGTTGCAAAGATGAAATCTGGCATCCCTGATATGTGAAATGTGAAAAGAAATTGGGAGATTAAGTTTGAAGAGTGTAGAAATGTACAAGAGCCCAAACTTTACCTATGAATATGTATCATCATGAAGTTTTGTTGACTGAAGAATTACATGAATGGGCAGCCATACTTAGAATAAAGCCTTTGACTTGTTGAAGTTCTAAATCTATACCCATCTACCGAAGCTGTCACTTTCCCTAAAACTCAACTTTGAACAAATTTGGCCTGACACGCTCCCCTTGTTCACATGTACAGTGTTCTTCTGGCAGGCTGCTGAAGCTAACGGTGCCAAAGAGCTGGCAGTCAGATGACACCGAACATGTCGTCTTGCTCATCTGTGGCTTCTCAGCTGCCTCCCTCGGGCAAGAAAGCAAGCTGGTGAGTGTGCAGATTTGTTGTTTTTGCAGAGAAAGGCACTAGCTTTCTGCAAATCAAAACATTCTTTTTGTTACTGCTCCTCTCTGAAAAGCAAAAGGTGGGTGTTTTAGCCAGCATATGTGTGCATATGTCTGCCTAGTTTCAGCCAAATATCTCACTGATGACTGGGAAAATGTTACTCAAATGCTAAGAAAATAAATCTGGTGTGAAGCTGCAGCTAATTGTATTTTGGTGTCAGTCCAATTTAAGATGGCCACCAAAGTGCATCAAGATTAACAAACATATAAATGACTATAATTTTTGCATATGATGAGGTAAAATTTGATATCTGTAGCTGAGAATTGTTTCAAACACATACTTAAGCACAAACTGATGTCTTTTTTGGATACTTTTCCAAAAATAAAAATTTGACGTCACTCTTGTCTGATGGGAAAACATCGTGAAAACTGTATGTGTCTAAGAAATCCTCTTTTGGCATCATCCCAAATGAAAATGGTTGTCACAGGTGATAAACATTAACATTTAAAATGGAGTTACAGTGATCCCTCGCTACTTCGCGGTTCGTTTATCGCGGATTCACGACTTCGTTGATTTTTTCTTTAGAGCCTTGTTCAAGGGAAATTCGCCGATTCGCGGTATTTTTCACCGATTCGCTGTGTTTTTCTATGCGAAATATCAAGAAATTCCTGTTTTTTTTCATCAATTTCATCATAAAATGCACTTTTTGTAATAAAACTATAAAAAAAACAAGTAAAATTACAGTACTATGTAAAGGGGGGTTTTAAAAGTCTGAATACTGAATACGTACCTGTTAAATAAATACTGTAAATATGGTGTCCCTACTTTGTGGATTTTCACCTATCGCGGCCAGGTCTGGAACGCATCTACCGCGATAAACAAGGGATCACCTGTACCTCTGCTAAATGTGCAGATGTTGAGCAACAACTGCATGAAAGGCGGCGGGTGAGATGCATTCGTTCAAGACATGCTAAGCCTTTGATCTTTTTTTTTCATCAGCGATTGATCAAAAGTCCCTTCAATTTGAATGCAATTTAAAACTCTGAATAGAAAGTTACTTACATTTTATATTTTGTTTACTACCAGCACTTATTCTTCTATAAAACACAGCTAAACATAAACTTGCAGAAGACTTTGTTAGCTGTCATGCTTGTGGACTTTTTGAACATCTTGCAGGCGCAGCAGCAATCAGCGCACATATAAAGTGAAACAGACATGTAGAGGATTTCCTCCACAGGTGGATCATGTTCTATCTGACTGTAATCCATCACATGGCTCTGTGTGAGAAGGTGTGTGTATCACATCATGGCTGAAAGCCTGTAGGAAGCAAGAGGTTCATCGATCAACCAAAACATTATCGTTGTGCTTTCATGCTACCAGCTGCAGCTTTGACTCTTCTGTACTTCATGTTCGGTCTGAACATCCTGTTGTTACGCATCTCAACGGTAGGTGACTTAATGTTCATGAGGTTGTTCCACAAGTTTTACAGTTTTTATGAACTGGGATTTCTTGATCTAACTTTTAATTTAGTGTGAAGTTTTGAAAACGACGATCATGATCTTAACTAGTTTGTGAAGGTTCTGACATTACATGTGATAACATTTCCATTTAAAAGGTGGTACCAAAGACACAACAGATAAAAAAAAATTAATTGTATGGATGGATTACACTTTTGTTTGGTTCAACGACTTGACTTCTTTAACCACTTTTGATTGTTTATTCTTAAACCAATCACAAAAGCCAGCTCCCACAAACGTGCATCATACCCATCGACATAAATATACTGGACATCTCCTTTCCATTGGCTCTAATATCACGTTTTTGAGGCCAAATGGGAGGTGGCCACCACCGCCATTTGTGTCACAGGTTCCACCAAGCCCAGACAATTCCACAAAAGGGAAGAGAGGAGGGGCTGAGGGTGGGGCTGTAAGGCTGGGATCAACTCCCGGTCGAACTAGCTACAAGCTAACCTGAAACTAACCCTGGCTAACCCAAAGCTAACGCGGAGGTGGGAGCTAAGCTAACGGAGGTAGCAACCTAGCTACAACCAAAGTTAACTGCGACACCAGAGCTTCTGAGTCAGAGATACACCGGGCTAACCGCTGGGTAAAACCGGGTGGAACACAGAGGTCTCCGAGACCTCCACAAGCCGGCAGCTGCACAGCAGACAAGCGCCGCTGCGATCTGAGATGCGCAGAGCTGCCGCTGGGGAGAACCGGGTGGAAAGGTTTCCATCCCAGAGCTCCACAAGCCGGCAGCCCGCGCATCAAACAGAAGCCGCGATCAGACAGAGATGCGCCGAGCTGCGGGGAGGGGAGAACCGGGTGGAAAACATCGGTCACCCGAGAGCTCCACAAGCCGATAGTCGGAACCCAGCTCCACCAACATGTTATATTTCAACCCATTTTCTAAAGTGCAGCATTATGTTAAATGCACTGGGTTTTACCCTATTACATTTAAATTTCATGGTTAAACAGTACATGTTAAAATCTAAGCTCAGCTCGGCAGTGATCTAAAATACATAAATATAATTTTACTTACAGATAAAAATGAAGTGGAGACTCCTTGGACGCTCTATTAGTGCAATTAATGCCACAGCAAGTCATTTTGTCCAACAATTGCACAAAAAATATCCAAAAAAGAATACACAAACACAGAGACTCAAAATGCCGGAGCAGTTTCCAGGCCAAACCGAGGCTCTACTGAGGCCTTTCCATGGAGCTAGCTCTGTGGTCACATGGGTCTGATGCTCATTAATTATACAGAATTTTAGGCTTTTAATACACTTAAACAGAAGAGTGAGAGAAAAATTCACCCCCCTCAGAGTTGTCATGAGTGTAAACTAGATCATTTAAACCTAAAACATGTTTTGGTACCAGGCTGTAAACATGTTTATTTCTGCTTTGAAATTGGTATTTTTAACATGGGAGTCAGTGAGGATTTGCTTGCTTCTGACACCAGCCCCTAGTGGATGAGGGTGGAACTGCAATTTTTGGTACTTGCGGGTTTGACTCAATTTTAGAGCCGCATTGTGGGGGCTTGATCATACCTCAGCAAAATGTACGTGTGGATGTATGCATTAAAACTACTGTGTTCAGAAAATATGGTTGTAAAAAGAACCTGTGTGTGATTCTTTTTAAGTTTTATCAGATGATTAATCCTTCTTAGTACTTTTTTCAGCTGCAGACTATGTGAACTGTCTCTATCTCACACCTTGGTACTTGAGGCCAGCTTTCCCTACACACATAAACCATTTCATCTCTGGGACAACCTGTCCTTTAACCGCTTTTGAACCCTAACACTACAATGGCAAATCTGCAAAGTGGACTAGCTAGGAGAACCAGCCGGCTGCTGCACTTTAGTGTTGGGACAAACTACCAAAATCCCCAAAACACCATTTGATGTCGCAGAAAACAAAAGACAGCTACTGGTGTTTTGTGCCCTCTGGGTTTCTGGTGGACGTGGCCGGGGATGACAGCCAGCAGAAGGGATGATAATTTTAGCTTGTTTTGCTATTAGCTATAGCAGCTTTAGCAGCTGTCGGGTTAGGAGATTTGCCTCAGCTTCAACCAACCACTTGATTATCATGACACTTATGTTTAGAAAACATGGCTCCAGCAGGAAAGTGTCATGTAAAAATGGCTCAATTCTTGTTTTTGAGATCTATGGGAAACGTTTTATTATCTTTGACGCCTTTTTTATGAGTTGACTGAGTGATTGAGACTTTTTGTACGGATGGATCCTTGCTCTGGGGCTGTGTCAAAATGGTCTCAATTTGCTGGTCTACCATTGGAGTTTGAGTAGTTGCTGCTTTCAGGCATTGAAAGGAGTCATCTAAAGTGGTTTGGGCACACGACTAGAAGGAGATTCTGTGGCAGATCCAGAACTTGCTGAAGGGATTGTGTTTCCCGTCTGGTCTGGGAAAATGTTGGTACCCCGTGGGGAAGCTGAACAGCATCACTGTAGGAACAGATAAGAATACCATCCTGGATTCTGCAACCTGGCCTTGAATAAATGGTAGAAAATGGACGTATGGATGGTGGATGTAGGACGTGGTGAAAGTGCACCCATTCCTGAAGTTGGGCAACTTTTATGTTGCAACAGCTTTATTCCAAATACTTATACACACCAGTCCAAACATTTTAAATGTTAGATCTGTCAAAGTCAAAGCCTCACAGTAGCAATGGCGGCCAAAAAGGACGCCCCCCCAAGCTCTACACTCTGAATATGCAACCGGAAAAATCTTTGGATGTTTGCATCAGATTTGAAATTTCCTTTCGATTTATCCACCAAAGGCCAAATTCATAAAAGTATATGTTCAGCAGCTGTTCCCCAACTCTGAATCCGTCTGCATTTTATCTGCTTACATAAATATTAATGAAGTGCCATATGGAGCATGTTTCTGGGTTTCCTTCAGATGCAGCCACGTTTCACCTCTTAGCCAAATATAAGTTGCTCCTATCCCCTGTGGCATTCATTACAGAAACACAGTGAATAAATAGAAACACTGCTTGCGTTCCCCAGCACAAAGGTTGATGCATTTCTTCCATCTTTAACTCCATGGAGCTCCAACGGGAGCGCTCACGCGATCCGATGAAGGCTTTCCTTTAGAAAACTCAGTCAAAGTGTGTGTTTTATGACATTTACTGATTTGATTTAGCGCCTGTGTTTCAGCCCTGAGGGGTTGAACGTGTCTGATTTATTGATTCTGTCCCGACAAGAGCGACGACTAAAAGCCACAGAAGTGGCTGCGTGAAATGGAAAAGCTCATGCATTTATTTATGTCATGCATTTCATTCTTTATGGTCCAGGCAAGGAATCTCCGCTCCAGCTGGTATTTAATTTTTGAGCTGTATATAGGTGCTGTAATCTACTGTTTACATCTGATCGGACTCCAGACGGTGATGATGCCACAAACAACAAACAGTAAATTGATGGGGGTTTTGCTGCAGCCAGTGGATTAGAATAAAATTTGTTGAAATGTGTCTGAGAAAGATGAAACATGAATTCAGATTGTGCATTGTTTTTCTTGTTTAAAAGACCTTTATTTTTTCTTAACTCATCGTAAAACTGTCTGTGAAGGTTCTCAGTCATCCAGGTCATTTTAGTCTAATGAGCTTTGAAAGAAAAGCGTCTGGACTTCTTTGAGTTGCTTGAAGACGTTTCACCTCTCATCCGAGAGTCTTCTTCAGTTCTAAGGTCAAATGGTGGAGAGTCCCAGATTCAAACCCAGTGGGAGTTTCCCCCCGAAGAGAGAACAAAAGACCCCCTGATGATCTTCTACATAAACACATGAGCCAAGGTGTGAGGGTGGGTCCTATTCAGCCAGAGTTTCGGGTGAGCTCATTGTGAAGCCTGGCCCCACCCTATCATGTGAATTCCTGAGGTCAGATGGCCCAGGATATGCGTGGGCGTTGAGGCATCTGGGAAGGGATCTCAAAACTGGATTATAGATGGCAGACAGTTGGTGTCGTAAACCACCGCCTCTGTTCAAAGATGGTTGCTCACAGTGGACATAAATGGCTTCCTTTACTCCTCTTTCAAACCATCTGTCCAAAATGTGAACGTTGGCATCCTCGAAAGAGTGACCTTTGTCCTTTAGATGCAAATGAACTGCTGAGTCCTGTCCCGTGGAGGTGGCTCTTCTATGTTGTGCCATGCGCTTGTGTAAAACAGCTGTTTTTGTCCACAACGGTCATACAGATGATCATATTTACCTCTGCTGTTACTGGAGAGGGCTCCTGAATTACCCCCCGCTGCTGTTGCTTGAGTACGTGAGACTAGATGTGGGAGGGCGTTGCGTGGGAGACAAAGGGAAGATGCAGACATCACAGTTTCATCAGGAGCACGGGAACGCTAAGCACAATCAAAAAGTTATTTCCCCAGATGTCGGCTTCCCTGCTATCCTTTAATTTGTTGTTTTGCATAAACAGCTAGATGAAGAGGAGAGGGAGGAGGAGGGGGTGATCTAGAGGACAGACAGATGAGCGGACAGAGATGCTGTGGAGGGAATTTAATATCTAATCCCACTGCTGCATTTGCAGCATCTCTTCCACTTCTTCTTATTTCCTTTTTTTTTACACGACTCTAATTATCCTGCTGAGAAATAATTCAGTTTTTGAGCCAGAAATTTAATTGAAGTTTCCTCTAGGAAGTAATTTTACAACAGTGGAGCACTCCAGTGTCAACGAGCCTCTCATTGTTGTTGTAGTTTCAGTGTGGAAAAATACACAACTCAGGTTCAGATACTTCTAATCTTTTAATTTGTTTTCATGCATTTTGAGTTTATATATGTGTGAAAAACAACTGGATTGTCTCACTCGATTTTCTGGCAAAGGCAAAAATGTCAAATGAATTATGTTTTTAGTTCAGATACAAAGGTCCCTTCTCATTCGTCCATCCATTCATTTCCTTCCACTTATTGAAAGTTGAGTAATGGAGATAACAGGTCCAGGAGAGAAGGTAGGTCCAACAACTCTGCAGCTCCTCCTTCCAAGATGTCCCCAGACCAGAGAGGACACGTAATCCCTCTAGCAAAGTCTAGTTTTGCCTCGGGGTCTTTTTCCAGCAGGACATGTACGGAAACCTCCAAAAGGATGCAACTGGGCACCACCACATCTTACATTTTTGATTCAGGAGAGAAGAGGCTCTGACAAAAGAGCTCCATCCCATAATGCTGAGAAGGAAGTACAATTAAGCTGCTGGAATTTAGATTTTTTTCCCCCCATTATTCAATTAGTGTGACCGTATGTAACAGCTGGAATATAAAGGGACCAGTAGATTGGGAGGGCCACTCTTAAACCAGCTTCTTCTGGTATTGATGAATCCTTAATCTTACACTCAATAAGTCACAAACAAGATAAGTCACAACTATTTAACTGATCTGTTAGAGACGAAGAACGCCCTCAATTTGGGAGTATTTCACCTTTTTCCATTCAAGAACTGTGGCTTTACTTGGAGGAGGTATTCTACATCGTTGCTGCTTAGCTGATGGTCATGTCTTGAAGACCAAGCCATCCATCCATCATCTGAAACCCCCTTGTCCATGCAGGGTCGGGGGGGGGGGGGGGGGGGGGGGGAGGTTGGCTGGTGCCTATCTCCAGCAGTCAACGGGCAAACAGGCGGGATACACCCTGGACAGGTTGCAAGTCCATCGCAATCGCAGGGCAACACAGAGACACACAGGACGAACAACCAAGCACACACACACACACACCACACACACACACACACACACACACACACACACACACACACACACACACACACACACACACACACACACACACACACACACAATTCAGGCAGACCAATCAACCTGACAGTCATGTTTTTGGACTGTGGGAGGAAGCTGGAGCACCAGGAGAGAACCCATGCATGCACAGGAAGAACATGCAAACTCCACGCAGAAAGACCCCAGACCAAACCAGGATATGAACCCAGGACCTTCTTGCTGCAAGGCAACAGCGCTAACCACTGCACCACTGTGCAGCCCAAGACCAAACCAGTCACTCAGTTTTATTTTTTAACTGCTTTTCTTCAGTAGGGTTTTGGGCAGCAAGTCTCCAGCAGTCATTGGGCAAGAGGTGGGGAACACCCTTGATAGGACACCAATCCAAAACA
Source organism: Nothobranchius furzeri (assembly GCF_043380555.1). NCBI lineage: Eukaryota > Metazoa > Chordata > Actinopteri > Cyprinodontiformes > Nothobranchiidae > Nothobranchius > Nothobranchius furzeri. Next base: position 10,282,430 of record NC_091759.1, read on the forward strand.
GGGCCACACACTCATGGAGAAAATCCTTGAATTCACTTGGAGAACATGCATGCTCTGCACAGAGAGACTGCAGTCTGGATTCAAACTTGTGATGATCTCGCTGCAGAGTAACAGTGCTGCTAAATGCACCAGCGTGCAACCCCGAAAACTCATCAGCCAAATAAAAAAATCTCCAAAAATTAAATTTCTGCTGGTTTTGTTTCTGTGCAACTTCTAAATATCTCCCGTGAGCAGTTCTTCGTGCTTTCGCACTTAGTTAAAGACAAGAATGATGTGTTTTCATGAGGTAAACGAGGCATCAACTGCGTTCTTTAAAAAGGAGAAAAAAAGAAAGACAATTTGTTTTTTCAGTTTGTTGTCAGAACAGATTAATACAAGAATAATTTCTGAGCTAATTTGCTGCAATTTCATTTTTGCGTTCATTATAATTTATGTTCATACCAACCATTTAAATATGAATACCCTTTAAATTGAGGAAGTACCGGGTCTGAGCCTGTGATCCGGCTCTCTGATTGGCTCTAACCAATCTATTATGATAACGAGGAGGCGTGGCCTGGTGGCAGGAGACGGCGAGCGGCAGAGAAACGCCTCATTGTGTCGTTTTGACCCGGTCTGGACGCACCTCGCGCGGCTCCCTCTGTCTCCGCGAGCTCCTCTTGTTGGATTTACACTCTAAACTCTCGGCGCTGCCTGGGAGATCATTTTTCCTGCCGGGTTGGTTTTATTTTGGAAATATTAAGTGAAGCAGTTTGTGGATTAATGTTCCGGGGGTCCGGCTCCCTGCTGCTCTTTGCGGTTCTGTGAGGATGTGGAGGCGCAAAGGTGAGTTTTACATCTTTTTATCGCGTTTTCCTCTTCCGGAGTGCGCCTTTGTGCGTGCCCGTGCGCGCACGTGCATGTCCAAGTGTCCCCAGTTTGGCGGAGTGTGTGGTTTCTGTGGTGGCACGAGCTGCGTGTTTTCTTGAGTCTTTTGAAACGCGTGCGTCACCTCTGATTGACGGCTGTCAGTCAAGTTATCGTCGGGGCGCGCGAAGGCGTCGTCAGACAGCCGCGTCTCGCGCTGATTTCATCCCCTCCTCGCAATCATCATTTAACTTGATTCTGGTGTGTGTGTGTGTGTGTGTGTGTGTGTGTGTGTGTGTGTGTGTGTGTGTGTAAAACATTTCTCCTCCTTCCTCCTACGCCATTCTGTTAATGGTCCAGGACCCGCGAGCATCACCACGGAGCAGCTTGGGTGGGGGTCTTTTTCTTCCCTTTTGGTTCCAAAGGTTAATTTCTAGGTGTGTGTGTGTGCGCGCGCGCGCCCGTCTCAAACCTGGTCCCTTTTTCTCAGCAGAGGTGGTATTTGAGTCCTCTTGTTCTGGTTCCAGGTACCTGCCAGCGCGCAGCTGTAAGCAACGTTTAAGCTCATCAATGATTCATTTGCAGGGACTCTAGAATCCAAACCCATCAGGATTTGTCATCAAATTCTGTTGATCTGTAAGGGACGTTGAGCGTCTGTGAAGTGAAGCTCCCTGAGACCAACCTCTCTGTCAAGTATTTCACTTCAAAATAAAATTTGCAACAGTGATCAGGTGTTTGATTATGTTTAACGGATTGCTCCAAAGGGGGAACAACTCCAGACTCACTCACTCACTCAGGTTAATTGGGTGAGTCATTTTGGTCATGACTTGACCTGTTGTTGCTCCAGACAGCAGAAAAATGTTTCACCCAGATGCCACCTCACATCAAACAACTCATTTTCGTCCCACCAGCTGTTTAAAAATGTCTAAATATTCAAAAGAAAGCAGGAATGTTTTTTTTAGATTCTTATTTACTGGTTTCATCTCAAAGATCTTTAAAACTAAAACATGCAAATTGGAAATGGTATAACAAACAAGCCAACAACCCTCTTAATGAATAAATGGACAATATAATTCTGATAAATAATTAATTTAGTTTATAGCAGGTGTGGGGAACCCTGGTCTTCGAGGACCAGTATCCTGCAGGTCTTTACTCCAACAATTATGATTCAGTGGTTGATTCACCTGTTCAGCAACTCATCAGGCTCTGTAGAAGCCTTTTAATCACCTACTGATTGAAATCAGGTGTGTTGAAGCAGGGTTGAAACTAAAATATGCTGGAGAGCGGCCCTCGGTGGACCAGGGTTCCCCACCCCTGATTTATAGTGATCAATGAAGTGATGATGGAGGGCTGAGCTTGTTGGTTTGGGTATAATTAGAGGGGGGGTGTAGAATTCACCCATTCATGGTTTCTAATTATCTTTACTGAAAAGCTGTAGATTGTCATGTTTTTGTTAATGAAGTGACCAGAAATTCAAAATTAGTGTGAAATTTGCAATGAAAATGAAAGTTGGATTGTTTCCACCCGGTCCATTTTAGATGTGACACACTTTAAGCCTGATCATTTCACGAAAATAATTCAGTCATGCTATTCGTGTGTTTATCTATGTCAGGGATTCCCAAAGTGTGGTGTGCACGAGCTGCTGCTAGGGGGTGCGTGAGGTGAAAAGTGTAATGGCTGCTGAGCTCAGAGAAGTCTGTCAAAAGTCACCATTAGCGTAGCCAGAAACTCATTTGTGGGTGGGCCTAAGAAAATGTAAGTGGGCACAATAAACGTAATTGAAAACAAGTATATTTTGCATGTGTGTGTGTCCTCCGCACGTGACGTCTGATACATACATATATATATATATATATATATATATATATATATATATATATATATATATATATATATATATATATATATATATATATAATATATATATATATAAATATATATATATATATATATATATATATATATATTATATATGCCCTGATGTGGGGCTGGGGGGTGCGTCAACATGGTCGGGACATAGAAGGGGGTGCGCGGCTAAATAAGTTTGGGAACCACTGATCTATGTTATTGGCTCCTTCTCTGTGGCCTAGTGGTAGAGTGTCTGCCCTGGGACTGGGAGATTGGGGTTCAAATACCAAACACCATAACAGTGCCTCTCTGCTTGACACTCAGCTTTAATGGGCTGGATTCAGGAGTTAAACCACCAAATGGTTCCAGAGCGCGGCCACTGCTTCAGCCCACCGCTCACCACCGCGATGGGTCAAATGCGGAGATAAATTTCACCAGTTTGTGATGAATTAATGTGACTTTAAGCATATCTCTAACTTTGATGCTTCTAACATAACTTAATTGAGATTTGTAAATTACTAGCATTATTAGCACATGCTAGCTAGGTAGTTATTGACTAGTGGCCCTTAATAATAAAATCGCATAATTTGCTCGGTGAACCAGGCAAGCATTTTGATTCAACTGGTCTGGACTTTATAAATGCTACAAAAAAAGTCAGTAGTTCAAAATGAATGTACATTATCAGGATGAAGCCATTAGCTACACTTTCACTCCAACTTGTGGTGGAGTTTTCCCCAAAGTTTTACTTTTATGTGATCTTTAAAAGGCTCCACCTTAACTTTTAGCTTTGGTTTGTTTGGTGTACTGATCGAAGGGCAGCTGTGGCTACATTGTAGCTTATTGCATGCGTATGTAAGTTTCACAATGACTGTGGATGTGTGTGGGTCAATGACTGTAAAGTGCCCTGAGGGGTGTAGAGCCCTAGAATGCTCTGTATAAATACAGGCCATCTACCAACAGTAGTAAACAATTGGCCTGTATTTAGAAAGTGCATTAAGGTTCTACAACCCCCCAAGACACTTTACAACACAGTCATACACACCAACAGGTGGTCAGGCTACTGATAACCTCCTGGATAAGAACTTCTTTCATCGGTCCAAATGAAGCAAAGAAATGACAAATGCAAATTAGTCATCGCTCAACAGGTCAGCAGCTTTTTAAAGCAAAATTAATGCAAATCTACTTGAACAATAAAGACATCAGTAAGCAGAATCTTTGTTTTGACTGATTAAAACATCACCGTTTGAAAATCTAACAAATATTGAAAGTAATTACTTGAAGGCATTATGTTCTGCAGAAACCTTAATTTGTTTTACTATAAAATTTCACTTGTTTGTTCTGCAAACGCTTAATTTGTAAATGCATTTAAGTGATTTTTAATAGTATCATCATTTTGTGTCATCAATCCAAGTATTATGCAGAAGCTCTTCTAGGTTAAACATAAACTGGAGCTCTAGGATCCACTTATTTGCTGCTGTTTTATTGCTTAAATGTAAAACTTTAGCATAAACAATCTAAATTGTCCCTAATTGACATCTTTTGACCTCCCATTAACCAAAACACATACAGATTGATGGGTTTAAGAGGCAAGAGGGTAGCAGCTCTATTGGTTTGGTTTATTACTGCTCTGATATACACAAAAAAGCCAAACACAGCCATCATTCCAGGAAGGACACCCTTCAAGTAATTAATTGTCCATTATGAGCAGGATATTGAATTATTAATGTAAATACAGATGCCTTCTGGCATCAGTCACAGCGGAGCTGCCGAGGCCCGCGTCCGTTTGCAGAGACACTGCTGCATGTAGTAGGACGGACCGTAATCCTGTCATGAATTCAAACATGTTGATATATGTGGGAAGAGCTGGGATGTCGGGGAGGTTAAACACACGTTCACCACGGTTTTACAGGGAAAGTTACTGCCACTGTTATCAGATTTAAAAGCAGGATGTAAATGTTTATGAGCTGATTTTAGCCAGCTGAGAGTGATGTGAGGTCGAAACAAAAGACATGCCAGTCTCATAAAATAAAGTACGCTGCCTTAGGGACTCGCTGCAAGGGGGACCCTCGTAGATTTGTGAAATTAGTGACGAATTTGAAGGACAATGCATTCTGATTAACAACTCTCAAAGATGCCTAGGATTGTTTATTTTACTGGTGGACTGAAGAAACCGTTTTTTGAACCGACAGATGATGCTAATTTTCTTTTATTTTACCGATTAAAGGTGGGGCTAGGATGTTTTTTCCCTGTTTCCCATTGTAGATTTGACAAAATATCTCATAAATGGCGGGATGGATTTTAATCAAACTTGCAGAAAAACTTTTTTTTTTTTACATCAGAAACTGTTCTTTGAGCTCATGTATGTCAGATGAAACTTTTTTGGGGCTCAAAATGGCCTAGGAGCCCTGATAAAGGGACAAACAATGCCATAATAAAGCCCTAGAGTGGAAAGACTGGCTTTGAGTTGTACAGTACCCGGATAACTATGGTGTCTCCCTTACTTAGGCTCAGGCGTAGCAGAAATTCCATCAGTCATCAGCTCCAAATAGAAAACGCACAAATACAAAACGATCTGCACCCCACCCCCCGTCAACTAGCACCATGGCTGGAGAAAGTGTCGGGCAAATGCTGCAATAGGCAATCTATGATTTATGTGTCATTCATTTTAAATCTCGATATTCCCAGTTTATCCTGGAGCATCAAATACCTTGTTCTTTTCCTCTTGTCCAACGAGTTAGCATTAGCTTGGGCTAGCATTGGTAGTAGCTTGGACTAGCATTCTTTCGCAGATAGCATTACAGCCACCAACATTTATTTACTGCTGTTGTATTACTGCTGGTGGTGGTCGGAGGGACCGGTGGCGCCTGTGCTCGGCAGCCTCGCCTCTGTCGGTGCGCCCCAGGGCAGCTGTGGCTACATCGTAGCTCGTCACCATCAGTGTGTGGATGTGTGTGTGAATGGATGTATGATACACTGTAGTCTAAAGCGCTTTGGAGTCCTTACTCTGAGAGGCACTACACAAGTTTGGGTCATTTATTATTAAGTTGGGACATACACATTTAAGGTGGTATGTCTAAGTGCATGACTTGTTGCACTAACTTTTCTCAGAACGAAACATTTCTTTTTTGACCATTATAACGTAAAATTTTATACTTATACATGCATTATACTTTTGAAGATGACGCAGATACATTTTTTCTGAGCAAAGGACTCAAGTATCACTTGACTCAAAGAAGAGTCCAAGTCTATCTAGTCCAAAGTTAATGCTAAAGCTGTTTCAAACAAGCCAAGGCCATCTTAGTAGTTCCGCTCCATCACATCATCCCGCCAATCAAACTGTTAAAGCACCGTGATTGGCCCACCAAATCAATAGAGCGCTGTGATTGGTTCAGGCTCTAGACTGCTCAGTCCTGCTGAGGCTCCTGTAGGCTAGAATGTCTAGATTTCTAGGCTAAGACCTTTTAAGTGTCTTAAAAGTCCCATAGCCTTCACTAGAGATGATGGTTGAAAAATGTAAACAACAACAAAAATAAAACAAGCTGTTCTTAGTCTTGCGGCAGAACCCTCTTTGAAGGAGTCTTGGTTTTTGGCCTCATCAATACTCACTGAAGCCAGTTTTCATTTTCAAGTGCAGATTTTATTGACGGTGCACCAAAAGTTGAATAAACATCAAAGTCTTCTTCTAAGGAAGGATGTTTTTATTTGACCAACAAGTGCATTAAATGCCTCTGTCAGACCTTCACTAATAATCATCTGCTGGGTGATACACGCTGTCAGAACGGTTTTCATCAGAGCTGCTTTAAATGACTGGATTTATCCCATTTTTCCTCAAACATTTATCGTTGCTGGTTGTTAACGTGCTGTTTCATGGTATTTCCCCACTTAATTCATGTTATTTACTCTGTTAGAATGGAACCTTTGATGAGAACAAATCTAATTAGTAGATTATGTTGAAAAAGTGATTTTCACCGTTCACAAAGAGGTTTTTGTTTACATGCCATTTTGTTTCTAACATTAAAACGGTCCGTCTCCTGAAACAGGCATTCTGCTAATATATAAGCTTATTGTGTGAATTTTGGGTCAGTGATTAGAGATTCTTTAAGTGCAACATAAACCAGGATTGACACCAAAATCCACTTTTTTCCAACCCCCCCACCACCACCACCCATCCAGACACCCCTTCCTCCTTTATCGTCTAGACTTCGTGCTCCGTTTTTCAGCTCAGAGGTGTTGCATCCCATCCTGAGCCAGCAGCTGCTTGACGGAAATCAGAGAGCAGGGCAGCGGTGAGCAGCCAGCTGCCAGCTCACTGCTGCCCGCTCATTGTGCATGTTAACCTTGGGGTGCGTTTGGACACAATAACCTGCAATCCCTGGTGGGCGGGCGGTGAGAAGGAGGAAGCGGAGAGAATAATGTTATTCCAGTGCAGGAAGATTAGCCGCGTCGCTTTGAAAGCCTCCAAACTCCCGCATGTTATCGGCTATTATGTTCTCTGTGCAAATCTGTGCCGCGGGACTCGTCTTTTGTTCTAATCCCATGTTTGTGTGTGTGTGTATGCACATGTGTGTGTTGATGTAGCCATGATGGGCTACAGGGAAAGGGTTTAAATGGAAAATGGACAAGATCACTGTCAAACAATAACCTATTGTCTGATTTTATTTGTTTATTTCCTTACCATTCATCGAGGGGAAAACTTTACAAAAGTCAAGCTGACAACTGCTGTCAGACAGCCGGGCATCAAACTTTAATTCTATTAAATCATAATTCCATCATTTGAAGCCAAGTAGAAAACCACTATTTACAAGTAGAATATTGCTGAATGTGATTACTGCCTTTCTAATATAGCATTTTGTTTAATTTAGTGTCATTTAGGATTTATTGTACTTTTATTTATTTTGATTTGGTGTTTGTTCCCAAAAAACATCAAAAACACAGAAGCATAAGTTTCATGAGGGTCTCGTTGGATGTTTTTTCATTCCACATATTTTACAACTTCCATAGGGGAACCATCTTTAAAGTGCTGTCTCACATAGGTTGTCACGGTGTGAAAATTTAACCTCAGTTATTGTGACCAAAATGATCACGGTTTTCGGTATTATCGCGGTATTTTTTTAAACTTGTTACATTTTCAGACAACTAAATAAACCCTGTACATCAGGAAAATATTGTCCTCAGTTTGTCTAAATTTTGCCTAAAATTTGTTATTTTGTAATTATGTTTATTTGTTTAAATTTTTCCCCTTTAGTCTTTAAAATACCAATATTTGCCCATAACTTATTTTTTGTCTGTTTGTCATCATTTAAAAATTATTACATCAGATGACATCAGATGTCATCAGGCAGTAATCATTGTTAAATTCATAATTATTCTCTTTAGCTAAAACGCTAACGTTGGCTTGCCTTGCGTTGACTGTAGAGTTGTGGGTGATGGTCACGCAGATGTGTCATGAGATTTGAAGCGTTGCTGCCTTTCAGACACTTTTTCTGCACGTGCTGCAAACAGGATAGCCGTCTACTATCAACTGTCCCTCAGCATTCTTCAAATATCCAAAAGATGCCCGTACTTCCCACTTTGTCTTCTTTGAGGGATAAAAAATGTCCTCCTGAGTGCTGCCGTCTCCTCCTTTGGCCATTATTTCAGCTTTAGCTTCAAGAATGTTTTGGTTGTAAACAACAAAGCGCGCATGTGCCTCTGGCAACTTCAGCAGATGATACGGTGGCTGGTAAGGGTCACCGCGCCTACACCGCAGCCACGGTAATCCACCAAAATAATATATATTTTTTAAAAAACAAGACGGTTATTACTGTCAACTTTTTTTACCGACAACCCTAGTCTCACGCTACAATGTGTGACAGTTCTGTTCCTGTTGCATACATTGTAAGAGGGGTGATGGCTTTCTCTCCAGGCTGAAATAGGTCAGATCACACTAGGGCTGCTTAATTATGGGAGAAACGATCAGATTTAGAATCATCTTTGCCTATAGTGAACATCATTATTGCTTAAGGTAAGAAATTCTGCATTTCTTTTTCAGCCCAAAAACAAAAACAAAATAACCCCATCAAGTGACATCCAAAAAGGTAAAATGTCAACCTACAGGGCCCTTAAGATCATATGTTATCTGTGTTCCCCATGCAATTCTTAAAACCTCTGTAGTGGTTTTATTTAGACATTTCAGCACAATATATTGTTTAAAAAAAGATTTGAAATAAGAGGTTTTCACCTAAAAATGCTAGTTTACATTTTAGGGACACTGCAGACACTGATTTATATCAGTAGATGTCAGAGCTGTGGTTATTCAAACCTAGGGGTAACATTTTGTTTAGTTATTTCTATAATATGAACTTTTTAATAAATTAGGTCTTTTTAGGTTAAGAGTCAAATTATTTTTGGAACGACATTAATTTGAAAACGCATGTAGACCACCTAAGCACAGTTATACTTCATTGGCGAGTCACATGAACAAAACACGGCTTTTAAGTTCTGAAAGGATCTGCTTTAGAAGCCTAGATGTCAAAGCAGATGATCATGTAGAGGAGGGGTTCCCAAACTGGGGGTAAAATTACAGGGGGTCCCCACAATTTTTTCTTTGCTGAGATTGTGAGGTTAGCAAGAATTTATTTGTAAAAATTACATTTATAAACTCCCAATAACACAGCCTACATTCTAATCAGAGCTCCGTATATAATTTATAACTGTGTGTCTGTATAAAGATGGTAAATGATCACATTTAATGTGTGTACGCATGTATGAGTTGGGGGTCCTGGCTTGTCTTGGACATGAGCAAGGGGGTCCTCAAAAAAAAAACTGAGAACCCCTTATGTAGAGGATTGTAAATAAAGCAGGTATATTTTACTTTGTGTCATATGTCGCCAGTTTGTTTTGCCCTCGTTCTGCAATGTTCTGCTAACACTGTCTCAAGACGATAGAAATGTAGTCTCAAAGAGTAATTTATTCTGGAGGCCCGGCAAAATAAAAGCACGCTTGTGTAAAATAAAAGCACACTTGTGCAGAATGTAACTAAATAATTGTAACTGTAATTTTTAGTTTAATATGTGACTGTTTGGGTTTAACGTTGAATAAATGTGTAGCTCGTGACTCATTTGTTTCAAGTGTGGGGATCTTTAAAATCACCAGGTGGAGACGGTGGAAGGTTTTGGGCATGATTGTATGAAACTGAATGTGGTTGTTTCTACCAGCCTGTCTGACTTTATACAAGGTTAAATGAAACTGATGCTTTTATTGATTGCTTTTCAGGTAACTGGACATGTGAATCTAATATGTTGCAGATCACTTATATTTCACAAAATTCAGAATTGCAAAGAAACAACAAACGATGTTTAGTGCTGGAGGATTTTCGTGGTTTAATACGCCGTCATTGTCTCATTGAGGTTTGAAGCGTTGCTCAGCTTTGTCTTAGAAAAGTGAGCTGAAGTGGTTCGTTCTAAGAAATAAGCTTAAAACGAACTGCACTTACCTGCTTTTGTTGGAAAGAGTTACATAAACGCCTAGCTCATGGCTGAAACGGGTGTTGGGGAATTTAAAGATGCTGCTTTTGAGTTTATTACTTCAGAGTTCAGTTTTGTTTTTCTTGTTCAGGAAAGTTGGATCAGGTTTAAACTCCAGTCAGGTTTGGAGTCCGCTTAAGATGACACTAGATTGATTTCCCTTTGTGAGGTGAATTAAAAATGGCCGCCTTTCTCATGGTTTCTCCACCGATATCCACAGTTTTACATCCTCATCCATAGTTACACTTTTATCCAAACAACAAAGCAATAATCCGACTGCTGGCTACTGAAACGTGACATTCAGTGGGTTGTTCTTGTAAACGACCTTCCAGGGTTTGCGAGCGGAGTCGGATGAGTAACAGGTGTGTTAGAGGGAGGTATTTCTGATCCGTATCAGTGCTGGCGGCCGACAGGCAGTGTGTGGCCTGAGCTGGTCCGGCGAATCAGGCGTGAAGGCTGACTCGCTACCTTAATCGGCCTGAAAATACGACTTGGGTCCTGAGGCCTGAGCTTTACTGTCGAGCCTCCTGCCATAATATAAGACTGTAATTGTATTCGACGCTGCCTCTGACAGATAAAGTGCTTCCATTACAGAGGCCTTGGGTGCTGTCTTTGTGCTTTAGCTGCTAAACAGCTTTTGTGTTGCTGAACTCTTGTTTGATTGGCTGTTTTCAACACTTTTTGTTAGTAAATTGGCTCCAAACAAGCACTTCCAAGAAAAAGAAGATTTGGTGTGTTTGTTTAAAAGGATGGGCTTCCCCATTTGGATACCCGTCAATGATGTATGCAAATTATTCTTGGGCCTCTGATTAGATTAGGATTAGGATTTACTATCACTTTACATTATTTAAATGATTGGAAGTCATGGAACATTTAACGTGGAACATTTACCAAAGGTGTAGTTTGATGAATCCTGTTTTACAACAAAATAGATCATTTCAACTTTTTGTTCACTTTCACAAATTTTAGAGCAGCAATCCAGTTTCCCCCTTTCAGGAATTATGTATGAATATAATTATACATTTGTAAAGGTGAAAGTCTTACCCAGTACTGTTGTATAAAAGGCAAAACGTCCTTTGTTCTTCTTTGCTAGTCCCGCCCCATCCAGTAGAACCTCCGTGTAATTTGAATTACGCCGTGCGTAGCATTAGCCAATAGCGCTAGGTATCCACTGACTTACAGATGTCAATCACAAGAGTGTGGATGTGCATTTTTAGATGTGATTTATTTTTGTATATATGGACAAATAAGTCATTAAAGATGTGGAACTCTTGTTTAATCAATACATTTGCAGTGGTCTCTAGTAGGAAAGAATGCCTTGTAAGTCGTTCTCTGGGGGAAACAAAGCTCTGGTGAAACAGTCACAGGAAGTAGAAAATTTCCATATCGGAGGAAAACTTCCAAGAGCAGGATTGGGCAGGCCTCTGATTGGATAACACTACCTCTGCCTCAGTTTTCTATGAAACGTGAATGTTTTATCTCTACAAATAACACAAGACTGGAGGAGTTCTGCTGTGCTGTGGAGTTGTTATTGCTACTAGTTAGCGTCTACTAACAAAGATATTTTCTGCCGATTCCTAAGACGGCAACAGCCTTCCCCATCATGAGCCCAGCTGGGTGAGCCCATGACTGTTAAGTGACAGTATGACATAAATCTGGTTTTTCAAATCTCAAACGTCTTTTTTTTCTTTCAGAAGCTAATACAGGAGATGGGTGTAGGAGACTATTTTCATGTTCAGCCTGCATGAAAAACTCAGTGACCTATTCTAATCAGAAATAATTATTTAAAAAAAAAAGGGTTTTCAGTGCTCCACACCTTTAAAATGCTCCACAATAACAGGGCCGTTGAAGTTGCAACACATTGGTGAAGCACACGGGTCTGCTCAGGGTGGAGCAGCAAAACTTATATAACCGTGGCTAGCCAGCTGTTACCCCAAAATTCCACCATCTCTGCTCCGCTCCGGCACGAACTCCGCAGCAAAAAGGGTCCCGTTGTAGTCAGTCAGAGCTGTTCCACTACTGCGGCCGTGCGGCGCAGTCCACCGTTCCGCCGTCCGGCAAAAATAGGATCGATTCGATTTTTGCCGGACGCCGGAGCACCTCCGCAGTAAATGGACAGAAATCACAACCGCCCAACAGGAAAGGGAGCAAGCACAACTTCCGTTATTTCACAATAAATCGATAAACAAAAAGCTTTTTTTGTTTCATATGCACAGGTTTAACAACTTTTAACAACTATCAATGGTGGTTGAACTTTAAATGCACAAAAATAAGCCATAAATACAGTTTCTACTGTCAAAGTAGTCACCTTTGTTGGTCCAAATACTGCTGATCTCTCAACACAAATGATGGGCAGATTAAACAGTTCATTTCGATGCTTCTCCCACACAACGGGTGTTTGGATCTAACTTCCGCGTTTATTGCTTGGATTGTATCGCAAGATCTCGAAAATCCCGCGCATGCTTGTTTGCCCACCTCAGGTCTCCGCACCGGGGCGGAGCCGTTGTAGAGCTCGCGGAAGCGAGCGTCAGCGGAAAGCGGGGGCTCAGCGGAGATGGTGGAATTTTGGGGTTAGCGTGGCATGCTAACTGAAAAAACGCTCATGTGCCCTGGGGGGGACATTACAGAAGATCACTAAGTGGTCCAGAGTGTGCTAACAATGTCTCCCACACACCATTACACCAACAGCAGCCTGAACTGTTGATACAAGGCAGAATAAAAGTTATTTACTAGGAAAAACCACATGCTTGAAATAATGGATTGACTAGTACTGCTATAAATGATATTTAATTCCGAGGCTTCGTTTATTGTCTACACTCACAGATCTGTTCGCCACTAAATTGTAGCTAATCTAATTTATTTCACTTTGTTTTTGGCAGACCTCTTCTCACTGTCTTAAGAGAATGAAAACCGTAGGATGGAAATGGCTGCCACTCGTCTGGAAATGGGCCAGACTGTATTTGTTATATGTCTGTTGCATCAGGTTTGCTCCAAGTTGTGTTTTCCAGTGAAGCGTTGGATCTAGCAGCTGTTTTCTCGTTTGAATTGAGAGCGCTTTGATGCCGGTCGATGAACAGCGGCAGATGGAAGATGGTAATTTGCAACTGTAAATTACATAGTTGTTTGGTGTAAATGAAAATTTCCTTTGTTCCTTTTTAAAATTTGTATTTACACTCGGACTGCGTGGCTTAAACTGTAGTCGTGGATACAAACGGCTGCATTTCATTCACTTATAATGTGGCATTTAGGCTGGATAAGAGACAAATGGTGAAAGGCTGGTGATGTTGGCTTCTGAGCCAGTTTTCCATTAAACTTCATGTTAAATATTTGGATTTTAGCAGCTGTGACATGTATCATGTAGACGGGGTCAGCTTTGAGATGTAGCTTTGTGTCTGACGGTTAAAACCTGGTTTCAGTAGTTTGACTTGTTAGAGGATCACCTCCATTCTCCAGTGACTTAACACACACACGCACACGCACACGCACACACACTGAGTTAATCATCTAACAGCTCATTAGTGTTTGAGGCTCTGGAGATTTCGGACCTTCTTCCCAATTAAACTTTCCACGTTAATCCTGCTATTTTCTCCCACAGCCTCATCATCTTTACTCTTGTTTATCACCTGCATATGTTTATAATCGCATATTGTAGATTGTACACAAATATTATATAAATCTGCCTTATTTAGCAAAGTAAACATTGCTTTTCCAGAAGCTTGACCTTATTCTTGCCCCTTCCAGCACCATTCCTCATCCCTTTTTAAAGATGCAGACATTTACTCTTTTTTTTTCGTGCCTTTTTATCCATTTTTTTAAGCACAATTGACCTTGTTTTGTTCAAAATCACGTTTTTCTTCATTATGTAAACGCTTTGCATGCATTTGAAGTAAACTTTGTAGGTTGCTTCTTTGGCATCTTGTTCACTCTGCCCTAGTTTTTCTGTTAATTTCAGCTGTTTTCCGTGTCGTCCTGCTTTAACCTGCAGTGACTTTGCTGATTTTACTCGCTCGGTAGATGAATGCATGGATACTTGTCTCTTTATATGAATGCCCCTGTCTGCTGAAAGCCTCCCACTAAGAGGACTATTGTGCACGCTCACTCTTTAACTTTGTTATTTATGTAATTATCTTGGCTCAGTTTACAATATCAAGTCTGCTTTTAACTCCTAATGTATTTGCTGTACAGCAGCACTCTTTCCCCTAAATATCTGTTACATTTATACACTTATGAGGCCAATTTCACGTCTAACTGAGGTTTTTCCCACTTTTCTTGCTTCCTGTTGTCAGATGTTTGGTCATTATTCTGCCTGTAATTGCAAGAGTTGCACTTGTAATAAGTGTTTTCTTTTTGCATCATTGGAGGCAAAGCTTACCAAATTGGAAGCAGAGTTGTGCAGCAGAGAAAATAACCCCATTAGCTGCAGTAACAAGTCAGCCCCCAGTAGCTAAAGCAGAGTGACTTGGTTCAGAGTCCCCCAGCAAGGCTCCAGCAGTCAGGAGGTCAGACAGGAGGCCAAGCAAAAGCTTCTTTAAGTCATATTTCTTGTATTTTTTACTCTGAAAATCCTGAAACATGAGGCATTTTGATTTTCTGAAGCATTGGATCATTATTAAGCAGTACATTCTAACCGTAATGGCATTTCATGCTAATGTGTGATAATTAAACCTTTCCTTAATGGGTTATCTAACTGGAAATATGGTTTCCAACGAAGAAGTTGAATAGAAGAGTCTAATTAGTCTTTCGAATGATTGACTTGTTTGTAAACAAGACGTAAAGTTTTTATGTAATGTTTAATACAGAAAAATCCTCTCTTTTAGGCATCTGGCACTAATGATTTTTATTGTTTCACCTCATTTTTGTTTCCTGTACTTTCCCAACAAGTTGGTGACTCCACATCTTCGTGCTCACAGGTTTATCTTTGGATCCTGGTGCACAACAAATGTCAGTGTGGAAAATGTTCACAAGAACGTCTCAGCCACGTCTCAGCGCTATGATCGTTTGTTGTGTTTAATTTTCCACCAACTACAGCACGGCGCTGCAATTTTGTGAATCAGTTCTACTCTGTTGGAATGAGCTGTCCCTTACTCACCCTCTCCATTCATTTAACTTCATTTATCTACTTTCTGTGACAAATACAGTTTCATGGTGATGTATGTTGTTTTGGGGAAACTGCCGATGGTTTTCAGAAGCACAAAAACATCCTGTAGGTAGTTTTAGTGTACTATAAATTGACTAAAGGTTTTAATTGTGAAAGTTGTTTGGAAAACTTCAAATTCCTTGGAAACCGCTGCTGAATACTGCTTTACTTAAGTTTGGCATGTTATGAGAAGACCAACCCTCAACGATAACTGACTCTTTTGCTCAAGTTAACTGCAGCTATAATGTAACCATGACCATGTTGTGCAGAAATATTGGGTCCTGTGCAGAGCTCGAGCCAAACACAGCCGTCAAGCGGAGCTCAGTGACAATTCCTTAAGAGTGAGAGGTTGGGATCACCTTCAATACAACACTGTAAGCTTTGGGGGGTGTTGAGATGGATAATTTCTCGGGCTCCCCCGTGTTTGTCAGTTGATGGCTTCCGGGAGAGCCCATGAACCTTTTGGTCTTGAAACCCTGGTCCTGTGTGACTTAGAGTTTCTGAATGTCGGCTTGTTTAAAATACAGTCCAGGGGTCTCATTTCTAAAACTTTGCATAGAATCCTTACTAAAACCGTACTTAAGCTCAGCAAAAAAAAAAGTAGCGTACTTATGCCAAGTAGGTTTGTGACCTATAAAACATGAAGTACGCACAGCTGCACGTAATCTCTGCTTTATAAATCAGAAACTATCTAGAATGGTTCTCAGGTGTTTCTGAATCACATCCCGCCCTCAACACGCCCACTTTCTGCCATAAATGGTCAATGCAAAGTGCCTTGTGGATCTCATGCATATACATAAGCCGGCTCGTTGCAGCATTCCACCATTAACGATGGCGACTGCAGATCAAGGAAGCTCAATTTCATCGAAGCAGAAGTTGAGGTACTTGTGGGTGAGGCGGACAGTGAAAGGAAGTGCTTTTGCAAAACAAATGAGAGAAAATCCACGGAGTGGCACAGCGCTGCTGAAGCCGTCAATGCAGCGAGTTCTTCAGAGAGATGTATGGCGGAAATTAACAAATGGTCCGATCTGAAGGTGGAGGCAAAAAAAAAAGATGTTTTGCCACCGCCAGAGTGTATGGCATCTCTGATCTCCCACTCATAATTGTATCCTTCTCAGCAGCAGCGCTGCAGGTGCTCTCCATGTCCAAAATGTGTGTAAGCCAGGTCATTGGTCAACTTAAGTTGTGCATTTTTCCGCTACGTTCTCTTTTCTAAATCCCAAAGTTTGCGTGGAAAGTTGCTTACAGTTTTCCGACCCCGTTCTGTGCGTAAGCAAGCTTGATAAACGAGGCCCCAGGTCAAAAATGCCTATTGGTTACTTTTCTATTTTGATATAGCAACAATGATTTATTTAATCTTTGACAACAATTTGGTACAAATATGTGCGAGATTTTTAAAGATTTGATTCTGCGACTGTTGGAAACAAAGCTTGGAAAGACGGTGTTAACATTTAAATACGGACATTTCCATCAAGAAACTGAAGCTTGTTTGCTTTTGTTTCCTCCTCTACAGTTAATAAAGAAGTTTAGCTTCTGTGTTCCAGGCTCTCTGTTCAGTGTTTGCTGATCCATTCATGTTTTACTTCAGTCATAAATCTGCTCCTCTGAGCTCCAAACATCTGAGCGAACAATGACTTTGTTTCCGTCTCACAGCTTTCTGTCTTTGTTAATCTGTTTTCGCCTCAGGTTATCAAAGTGTGTGTGTGTGTGTGTGTGTGTGTGTGTGTGTGTGTGTGTGTGTGTGTGTGTGTGTGTGTGTGTGTGTGTGTGTGTGTGTGTGTGTGTGTGTGTGTGTGTGTGTGTGTGTGTGTGTGTGTGTGTGTGTGTGTGTGTGTGTGTGTGTGTGTGTGTGTGTGTGTGTGTGTGTGTGTGTGTGTGTGTGTGTGTGTGTGTGTGTGTGTGTGTGTGTGTGTGTGTGTGTGTGTGTGTGTGTGTGTGTGTGTGTGTGTGTGTGTGTGTGTGCTAAATTATGCATGAGTGCTAATCAACACCCGCATAACACATTTATGGTCACATGTAGGGCTGCTCGATTATGGCAAAAATAATAATCACGATTATGGTGACTGAAATTGAGATCACGATTATTTAGGACGATTTTTCAATTTATGTTGATTTTATTTGTTTTTATTCAGTCATAAAATTGCTCAGGGGACAATCAGGACCAAAATAAGAAACAAGATGATCACTAAAATAACTCCTGATTCCCAGGATAAAAAGACCAATATACTTATAGCTCATAGTCTATGACCCAAGGGCTATAGACCTTGGTTTAACTCATGTAAGTCTAACCAGTACAGACCCAAATACCAATATCTTGCAAATACTGACAGCAAGAATTATAAAGTGGCATTTATAACAAATAAATGCAAATAAATTGATGTTCACAAAATGTTGCATAACATTTATTGAGTCGTGTCAAGGTGCTGTAGCACTGTGTCCTCAGAGAGATTAGTTATCAGCGTGAGGAACTTATTTCTACCTTATTTATAAACTATTTATTTACAGGCCCATCAGTTAATGTAATAATTGTCCCGACCACAGCTGCACCCCCCACCCCCCAACCCCGGTCTCACAGCAATCGGGCAAGCTGCACGTGTGTTTAGCACGCCGCACGCGCACATTTAGCTGTTTTTAGCTGCTCAGGAGACCGCAGGTGCGGTGTGTGTGTCACTCACTCTGGTTAATCCAACAAGGAGCCGGCTCCGAGAGCTGTCTTTAGCGACCGACACATCACTGCATCATTCCCTTTCCTAATGTTGTGAAGAACGGTCCGGAGCGCAGGTGGAGTGTTTAGCTAACCTGCAGGAAATGTCAACGACAGTTATCCAGAAAGTAGCTAAGGGTTACCAGAGATGTTTCTGAGATGTTCGCTAGGTACTTTTAGGATTAAAAAGTCAAGAAGGGGGTCTGAAAAGCTGCTAGAAATAGCGTCAAAGTCGCTAAGTTGGCAACACTGTGGAGGAGCGCTTCATTTGCAACTTAGGGCAGCGCAAGCGGGAGGAGCAAATAATCGGCTTGTTATGTTTTTTATAATCGTTCAAAACTCAGATCGTAATCGTGATTAAAATTCGATTAATTGAGCAGCCCTAGTCACATGCATATTTTACAGTAAAGCAGCAGTTCAACGTGCTGATCCCCTTGTGGGAGGTATAGAGTATATATGTGATATTATTCAGTGGATTAAATGCTTCTGACCTGATTTGTGCTGCTTCACTGTGAATAATGTGGAACATTAGGGCTACAAAAGAGGGAGACATGTTTCAGCTGGTATATACACAATCTATGTGAACAAACTTTTCTCATTTTTGAGTTTAATAAAAAACCAATCATCATCATACCACAGTTATTTTATTCCTCCCAGATCGGCTAAATCAACCTGCTTGAATCAAAAATCAACCTTTCTTAAATGTTTCAAGGAATAGCTGGACATTCTTGAAATAGTACGTTTGAAGTCCCACCCTCCTCACATAGATGTGTTGAGGGTCTGACCTCATGAGGAAATTACTATGCAGTGATTTTCTCCAAAATGACTGTGCTTAAATTGCTCTGGAAAGCAAATAATCACATCAGCGCCAAGAAACTTCATTTCCCATGATGCTTTGCACACGGAAGCATTGGGTGATGTTACCGCCTAATACCAGAAACACGATCTGCGGGAGGCGGGAGCTTGGAGCTTTCCCGCGACTTCAAAGACTATAAATCATGAATGAGACAAAGAAACCTCGTTCTTTTGCCCAGGATACCTGGCGGTAAGGACACGCTTGTCGAACGCTCCGTCAACTTGAGCACGCGGAAGCTCTAAGTGCCAAGTTGAGCCCACGGAACTGCTGGAAACTAAACTGCAAGCCCATCAGATCTGCTCGTTTCTGCTCCCCTCCAGCTGATGTTTGACGACACAGAACTGCGGAGCCCGTGGAGAAACACTCGTGAACGCCAAACAACGGAGAAAGCATCAAACCGACGGATGACGCTGGAAACTGCGGAGAAAAACGGAGAACCGTCAAGTCATAACAGCGGGGGACGCCTTGCTGCTTTGGTGATCAGGAAACTCATTTTTTTCTCTCCTTTTCTTCTCCCGTTTCCTCTATAGTCCAGAATAAGCAATAAACCGCGTCTATTGCTTAAAAAGTAGCTTCGTGTTTTCCTCTTTCGTCCCAAACACGTCCGTCGGGTCATTTTGAAAGAATAAACTGCTTATTGATCATTGTTTGGTATCTTAAAATGGTTTCTGTCATGGCCAGGCTGAAACTAAAAGATATTAATTTGTGATTAATCTTTTGTGTTGTTTCATGATCTTTTGAAATGTTTTGAGTGATTTAAGGTTAAGTTACTACTGATTCTAAGTGCTTTGGAAGTTAAAGTGCAAGTTGCCACCCACACTTTAGCCAGACAAAGGGGTCAGCCATCTTGTATTCAAGACTCCATTTTGAATCCATACACACGCACACACACACACACACACACACATACACACTACTCCTTTGTGAGAACAAAGGACCCCATTCATACATCCTCCATCACATGCAAACACATCCATCTTCAATCATATCACATGGTTATTATTACCCTATTCCACTGTTTATTCATTTGACAAATTGTTAATTAAATGTTATAAAATTCAGATTTTTGTGTCCAGTAGCTTTGTTGTGTCGAAGAGAAGTCTCTGCTCCAAGGATTCTACGAACTTCAAGAAAGACTGATAAGAGTTTTGGATTCAATTTTTCCCCGGAAAAAGGGGAATGGTGCCCCGTATATCTAAGAATATCTTAATTAATTAATAAATCAGTAAATATTTACATATTTACAGAATTTATTGAAGAATCCAAAAGTAAGTTAACGCTTACGAATTGTTCGCTCCTAATAACCCCAACATTTTATTGGTGCCCCGTGTGAGGCTTGGATACACAGAGATTTCTATCCGGCACAAACAAACAAATAAATCCAAAGAGCTTGAATTAAAAATAATCCGTTGTTCAGCCTTGAACCAGCAACAGAGTGGTGCTGATTTCGCTGAGCAGGAAGCTGCATCGAACTCTCACCAGTAACTCAGTGCTTCTTTAAAGGTGCAACGTGTAAATTAATTCTGGTTGACCTTTTAGGTTAAAATTCAGCTTTTCCTTAAAGGTGCAACGTGTAATTAATTCTGGCTAACCTTTTAGGTTAAAATTCAGCTTTTCCTTAAAGGCGCAACGTGTAATTAATTCTGGCTAACCTTTTAGGTTAAAATTCAGTTTTTCCTTAAAGGTGCAACGTGTAATTAATTCTGGCTAACCTTTTAGGTTAAAATTCAGTTCCTCATTAAAGGTGCAGCGTGTAAGTAATTCTGACTAACCCTTTTAGGCTAAAATTAACTGCTAATTTAGCGACTTTAACTCACAGTGGCTATTATAACTAACTGAAACCTTCACTCAAAGACTGATAACACCTTGTTTGCTAATATTCTGAAGGAATAACTAGCATATTTAACACTGCAAGTGTTGTAAGACGTTGCTACGGCAACGCACCAGCTTTTGCTAAAATACTGAAAGGAATAGTATTTTAAGCGTCAGTCACGGCATTCCGTGCAATCTTAAAACGCTAAAACCTGTGCGCACAAAGGTTAATTTAGTGTTTTTCTGCTACAAAGCTAGCAGTTGCTGCCAAAGGTGCAGCCTTGAGCTATCTGCAGAAGCTCTACTAGGCTATTTTGGTTCGGTTGTTAAAAATGGAGGGACAGAGTAGTGAACTGACCAACTCCCAGCAACCAGGTGGCGCTGCGGCCCACGACTATGAACCTGGCCTACTTTCTGGACAAATATTGTCCAAACTGGTCGCGGTTGCTCGAGAACCCGACTACCCTTCTAGGGATTTCACTGAAGAACAGCGTAGCGACGAGCTAGACGCTGTAATCGATCAAATAGAAAACCCGGATGGTACAAAACCAATCCAGGTTCACTTAGCTAAGTTAGCCCTGATCCTCTATCAGAGAGGACTCCAACGTGGTCAGAAGATCATGAACCTCCAGAGTATGCTAGCTGAAAAACAGCGAAATGGAAGGCTGATCGAGGAAGACGACACCCGCACCGATTCTGGGGAAGATGGGGAGGAGACCCCGCCCCCCTCTGCTGATGACAACAGACAGTGGGAAGGGGGGAAACACCATGACTCTCTGGACGGACGCACGCCGCAGGGGAGAGATGAAGCTTATCTGTCCCAACCTTCGGCCCCGTTCCCTACACACACTATAGGGCATTCAGGACCACCTAGGGGCCGAGGGCAATTCGCCCTCGAACCCCAGGTTGGACCACCACCCTCATCTTCACGGCCTTCTCAATCAGTGAGAAGTCGACCAGCTGAGCGGCACCTCTATTTAGACCGCTCCCCCAGTCCACGAAGGGTGCAAGGTGCCGATTGGGGTTATGCACCCCAAGCTGCACCTCAACCATCCACCCATCCTAGCTACTCCGGTATTCGGCATGCCGATAACCAGCTGCAGGACAAAGCATCATACGCCAGTCCGTACCCGGACAGTGCGTATTACGCAGAAGCCCCAGTTGAAAGACGCAGGCTGCACTACGCAGACGTGCCCCGGGAGGAGGACCTCCCAAGACACCCACGTGACGTGCCAGCAGCCCGCCACAGCATGCCGAACCCCGATTTGGGCCCCAGGAGTCAACATTGGGAGCCCAGAGCACACCAGCGATATCCAGCGCCCTCTGAGACAGACCGTGGGTCAGAGTCAGAGGATGACGCGCCGTACCGTGAGTCAGGGCTCCGTGTACGTCAAATTGAATCGCTAGCTAAAGACATAGAACGCTTTGATCCTAACACCAATGAATCCAACGTCGACGATTATCTCAGGGAGATAGAACGTTGTCTGCTTGATCTTCCAGCACCCTCTTCAAGGGAAAAGCTCAAGCTAATTTGGAAAACCACATCTAGAACGGTGCACGGTTTCATGGAAACTCTACCACCTGACATTCGTGATCGGTACTCCTCGCTCTGCCGAGCGTTGAGAGATGAATACGCCACGTATGCAGACTCTGCGTCAGCTACAATGGGGGCCTTCTCCATCAAACACGGGAGGAACGAACCCCCCAGAGAGTATTATCGCCGACTCAAAAGTGCTTATTTCCAAGGTCGAAACGGCCCTGGGCTCGAGGAAGACCCTGCCTTCAGATCCCTGTTCATTCACAACCTGCACGAGTGTGTTCGCTCCGAAGTCTCAATGTATTGTCGGATGAAAAAACTGACAACTCAGGAGATTAGGAGATACGCTCAACAGGCTTGGGAAGCCGGCGGAAAGCCCCAAAAGCCTGACGCACATCACCGCGTCATGCACCTAGCTCCCGACACCGAGCCGCGTTTGGAGCTCGAAGGCACAGAAGCTCCACCCACTAAGCCAAAATCTGCTAAACCTAGACCTGTTAAACCGCGAGAGCAGTCCCAATCTCCTCAACAGGGGAAGGGGGGTGCTGATTGGCCGCCTAGGTCTGGACAATCAGACAGGAAGTGGCCCAACCAAAACCAACGGCAGGCAGGTCGGAACAGTGGAAGGTTTAAGGAGCGCCGCCCACAGGTAGGTCCCGAACACAAGTCCGCAGGTGAGTACTTGACCAAAGCCGACCTCCAGGAGATGTTTCAGCAGTTCCTAGCTAAACAGAAGGAACAGCTGAGATCTGCAGATGAGACCCCTGCACCAAAGTCTGCTTCTAAGAAGCCAGACTCAGAGCCAACGTCCGCATGACTAGGCGTGGCTCAACCCCCCAGCGTGGCCAGGACTTACCTGATCAGCTGGGGGAACACTACTGGTAGATCACAGGAGTCTCCTGAAATCTACCCCCCAGAGAAACCTGATACTAAATTTCTGAAGTTCCTTGGTGACTTAACAAACCATGATCATGCTCGCCGTTTGTACTGTAGCACCAAGGTAGGTGGATGCATACAGGTTGATGCTCTGCTGGATACCGGCTCAGAAATCACCCTGATGTGCTCCACACTGTTCCATCGCGTGTCTGACACCATGCGGTCGCTCGGGAAACCAGTCCAGGTAGAGCCCTGTGACCTGAAAATCACCAGCTACACCCAGACCCGGGAGTGTATCACTCACCGGGCGTGGCTGGACATCACCTTCCAAGACATGACTCTGGTTCACCCGTTTTATGTCTGCCAGCTAGACACTGAACCACTTCTCGTTGGTCAGGACCTGCTTGAACGTCTAGCTCCCCTCATCGACTGCCAGAAGGGTCAACTGTGGGCCCAGGTGGACGCACCTAAGCCCTGGAACCCGGATAGCAGCCGACCATCCTCCATTCTTGAAGTCAGCATAAGTGAGCAGCAAAACCCTCGTTCCAAGGTCATGCCCCTCCCTACGGCTCCCACAGACGATGACCGCCTGCAAAGGCATGAAACCGCTCCTGGAACTCCGTTCCGCACACATTCATCTTTTCTCTGCTCGCTGAAGAACGTCAGCCTGCAGCCATATGCACCACACATAGTTGGTGGTCTTACCATCAACTGCACCCACATCTCAGATGCTCGCCTTGCTCTTTGGTCTGAAAAGTCAGCCATCAGCCAGCAGACGTTTGAACACCTGCGTCAGAAGGACCCCCTTCTGGTCAGTGTGACACGTAGCCATCGGCTCTTGTCACCTACTTGGCCGCAGAGGCTCCTGAAAGCGCCAGAGGTCTGCTCTCTGACTATCCAGCTTGGAGCAAGACAGCTCACACATACATTCAGCATCATACCACAGCTTGATCCACCTGCACTCATCGGAGCAGATCTGCTGGTCCGACTCGGTGCCCAGCTGGACACTTGCAATCAAGTCCTTTGGGCCCGAGCGACACCATCCTCTGAGCCTCGCTCAGAAGGCCCTGAACACTTGCTGTCCGGTCAGACCATTCCACAGGCCTGCCGTGCAGTGGTTGAGGCCAGCACGGTTCTGCCCCCACTGGTCAAAGGAGTGTCTGTTCGTCTGACTCTGATGAAGCATCAGAAGCTGCCAGGCACACAGGCCTTCTTCCAGCCATCACCACACTTCTTGGAGCTCAACTTAGCCGTCTGTGGCACGCCACTCTTGGAGCTGAACAATCGTTCTGCCTACTTGTTGGTCGAAAATCCGACCCGGAGTCCTATCCACATGCCGGCAGGAAAGCCCTTGGGCATGCTGATAGATAGCTCATTCCATGACTTCGAACTTTCAGTCCCCGTGATCGGACAACTTCCGTTGTTCTTGAACGACAGACAGGTTGGTGTAGACACATTCAGTACTTTCCCTTCACAAATGATTACCATCAAGCGGCATGAAGCCCTTCCTGAGGAACCCATTTGCAGTGCAACCTTAGATACTGACGGCGGTCAGTGTCTAACGGTTTTTGCAATAAATACTCAACCCTCTGAGTCACCGGCTGAAAGCCCGGAACACCAGAGACCCTCCTCCTCTGAACCTTATGACGGCTTCGAGGCCGAAGTCAGCCAGCAGCTTGACAAAGCGGATGCGCTGGAGTCAGAGGAGCAGAGAGCAGCGCTTAGAAGCCTGTTCTATGAGTTTCAGTCCATCTTATCCAGGGACTCCCTGGACTGTGGACTCACAAACCTGCACACGGTTCGCATTCCGACGAACCCGAATGCCCCTCCTACTTTTGTACGTCAGTACAAGATTCCCCTCGCTGCTTATGAGTCGATCCAGGAGATCCTCGATCAGCTGAAGGAGAAAAACATCATCAGAGAGTGTAACTCCACTTACAACTCTCCCATCTGGCCGGTTCTGGAACCGACTGGGAAATGGCGTCTCACCATAGACTATCGTGCACTGAACAAACAAGTACCTCTCTCCAGGTGGCCTATGATCCATTTAGATCAGGAGCTAGCCAGAGTCAGAGATGCTCGTTTCTTCTCTACGGTTGACGTAGCCAACGGCTTCTGGACCATGAAGGTTGAGCCGGCGGACCAGTATAAGCTGGCTTTCTCCTTTGGAAATCGCCAATATACTTGGATTCGCTGCCCCTTTGGCTACTCTAACTCACCTGCCGAGTTCAACATCTTCCTCCACAAAGCCATGTCAGATGCTGCTTCCAGAGGGAACCTCATATATGTCGATGACATCTTGATGAGGAGTCGAACCTTCGAGGAGCACCTGGCCGAACTCCGTCACGTGCTGCAACAGCTCGCTGACGCCGGAGCTAAATTGGCGATTCTCAAGGGACAGTGGTGTCGAACCAAAGTGGAGTATGTTGGACTGCTGGTTGGCCCTAATGGAGTCGAGCCCCAAGCGGGACGCATTAGAGCCATTCAGGACATCAAAGCCCCAGCTAATCTGACTGAACTCAGGAGCTTCCTCGGAGTCTGCAACTACTCCAGACAGTTCATTGAGGAGTACGCTGAAACAGCGAGGCCCCTCACTGAGCTGCTTCGGAACGACACACCTTTCGTGTGGGACAGACCCCAAGAACTCTCCTTCCAGTTCCTAAAACAGAAGTTGGCGTCCGCACCCTGTCTGGCTTACCCAGACAAGGATAAAGAGTTCTACATAGAGGCTACTTTCTCCTCTCACTGCCTGAGCGCTGCTTTGAAGCAGAAACACGACCAGGACATGAGAGTTGTGGCATACGCCAGCAAGCCTCTGAGCAAGGTGGAACTCCAGTTCTCAGACTGTGAGAGAGCCCTCCTCTCTACAGTCTGGGCTGTCGAACACTTTCGTAGTTACATCGGTGGACAGAAAGTGATCATTGAAACGTGTCATCAGCCCGTCACCTTCCTAAACAGCCAGCGACTTTGCGAAGGAAGAGTGTCAAACAGCCGCATTGCGACGTGGATGATGGTGCTCCAAGGATACAACATTGAGGTCAAGTATGGTCAGAACACCAAGCTAGCGCTAGGACAAGGGCTAGCAGGCTGCCAGCACTGTGACTCTGACTCCGTCATGGGCCCCCTGGACACACCTGCCGCAGTCTACCCAACCGCATCCAATCATCGCTACTTTGATGAGAATGTTTGCCAAGGGCTTCCGAAAGTTTACACTGACGGATGCGCCTACCTTCACGAAGGCCAGCTCCGTGCCGGGGTTGGAGTCGTTTGGGTGGACTGTGACACTAAGCAACCAAATCACTACCGGTTGGGCCAAAAGTCTAGTCAGTACGCCGAAATTGCTGCAGTGTTGATAACCCTCCAGCAGGCGGCAGCCTTGGACATCACTCAAATCGTCCTTTGCTCAGATTCAAACTACGCTAGACACAGCTTCATTTCTCACTTCCCCATGTGGAAGGAGAACCACATGAAAAACGCCAGGAACAGAGACGTGAAACACTCGGAGTTATTCCTAGCGTGTGATCTGCTCACCACTGAGAAAGGCATAATGGTCTACTGGAAAAAGGTCAAAGGTCACTCCAGGACCCTAGGTCCAGAGAAAGATGGTAATGACGAAGCTGACCGCCTTGCTAAGCTCGGTGCTGACCAGGGAACCTGTTGGGAATTCAAAGACGAGTGGCTTCCACCCAAGGCCGTTCACGAGGTCTGCGCGATTACTCGTCGACATGCTAAACAGGCAGACGAACCTCGGACCGTTGGGGTACCCGTGTTTCTAGGCAGACAACCACAGGACGCGGACCTAGTCACCATGCAGGAACAAGATCCTGACCTGAAGCTCATCCGCGAGCTTCTCCAAAAGGGCCCGATGTCTAAACAACCGTCACCACCTACTGGCGCAAGCCGAGATTTGGTAACCCTGATCGTCAACTCGCGCATCTGAAACTACAAAACGATTTGTTAGTTTACATACGTGACGATCACAGCCCGCCGCGCTGGGTTGTTCCACTTGACCACAGAGGAGTCATGCTTGCCTACGCCCACGACACTCCGGTTGGAGGTCACCGCGGAGCAAAAGCTACCCTCGCGTCACTGACAGAAGTAGCATATTGGCCGTCGATGTCCAAGGACGTACACAGCTATGTCCAAGGCTGCCTCGTCTGTGCCCAGTTTCAACCCTCCCAGCCGCTTGCTAGAGCACCACTGCAACGCAGGGGAATAACCTTCCCTTGGTCCCACCTGCAGATCGACTGGGTTGGACCGGTTCCCAAATCGGCAAGAGGAAACAAATATATGCTAACTGTAACTTGCAGTTTCACAAAGTGGGTGGAATGCCTTCCAGCGCCAAACGATACAGCCGTCACAACCGCTGTACTGCTGATTAACCACGTTTTCAGTCGATGGGGACTTCCACTCTGCATTGACTCTGACCGAGGAACTCATTTCACATCCAGTGTAATGACGTCCCTGTTTGAACTTCTGGGAGTGGAAGTGAGATTCCACCTCCCCTATCACCCACAGTCATCCGGACAGGTCGAACGGATGAACCGCACGGTCGTCTCTATGCTCAAAAAGTACGTCTGCTCCACTGGGAAGGACTGGGACGTCAAGCTCCCTCTGGTCCTGATGGCCATACGGTCCACTCCACAGCGATCCACGGGGGTTACGCCCTTTGAGATGATGACCGGCAGACTGATGACTCTACCACTGCACCTCCTGTATCACCCAGAGGATGTCAGTGTTGCCACTGCCTATACCGCTCATCAGTATGTGGCAGACTTGAAAACACACCTCAGAGCTACGTTCGCGCACGCTCAGAAGAAACTGGAGACCAACGTAGAAGGCGCTAAGGCCTACTACGACCAAAAGACAACCAGCCGCGAATACGAGGTGGGTGACAAAGTATTCTACTTTCGGTTCGCCCAACCGGCACGCAAAGCTAAGAAGTTCCTGCCCCGCTGGTCAGGACCATTTGAGATCGTGGCAAAACTCTCTCCAGTTGCATACAGGTTACGCATCACCAAAGCGAGACAGGAGCCTGTCTACAAATGGGTGCATGCAAACCAAATCAAACCCTACGTCAAACCATCCCCGCGGGTACAGAGACCAGACTCCCCGCAGGAGGTAGACGTAGTCTCGACATAGTTCTATGCATGGAAATGGAAAGGGGGGGAAAGTGCACGTTTAACCCACTAACATGTACTAACCGACAAAGAACCAGGCCCCCCCCGCCGTCACTTTCACTAACCAAGAGAAACTCCTTCCTAGACCGCTAACAGGATGTACCTACTAAAACCTTACAGGGTACTCTGGTACCTACACTAGGCTCTGATTAATGGATCTCTACGTGCAATCAAGACTTTGTCTGAAACCATACCTCAGGATATTGTGTACACACGAGTGGTGAGAGATTTGATGTAGGACCTGCTCAGGGAAGTAAGTTCCACGCTGGACAGCTTGGTTGAAAGTCGTATTTCCCCGTACTTGGTACCACTGGACCTGCTCAAAGT